>NC_136893.1:32464519-33051519 GCF_949152265.1 Phoxinus phoxinus | reverse complement strand
ATGTAAGACACTTGGGTCTGCGAACGGCGGTTTAGGAGTTACGCGCCATATCGTACTTTTGATCGCTGCAGCGCCACCCTGGGTCCGGCCGGGCCGAGCCTTGGTGATGTTGCAGACCGGGGGTGGGTACTGCCATCCCTCAGAAGTCTCCACGACGTACGCTTTGGTCTGCCCGCTCACGTTCAGGGCAGAATGTTGATGATGATCCAGAATCCCAGGTTGCACTCCAAAGTGTCGTGTTGCGCACTCTGTTGTGGTCCGTTTTCGGTTTGTCAACCAGTCGCTGAGCTTGTTTGTTGGCGGCCTCAGTCCCTCCCGCCGCGGCCCAGGTGGGCGTGGCCTTTGCCGGCTCCCCCGCCTCTGCGTCATTGTGTCATCGCTTCTCGGCCTTTTGGCTAAGATCAAGTGTAGTATCTGTTCTTATCAGTTTAATATCTGATACGTGCCCTACCCGGGCACCATATATTAAATTGATTTTTGGAACTGGGAGATGGTATAGGGGCTTGCTCCGTCCACTCCACGCATCGACCCGGTATTGCAGTACTTCTGGGAACGGTGCACCCCTTCTAAAGTGTTGAATGAAAGAAATGTTTTAGACTTGTGTGGCAGCAGATGTTAATGGAACTAGTGGATACTGCTTTGTATTGGTGTTTGAAAGGTGTAGTAGGTGCTCATAGACTATACTAGTAAAGGTAGGGTGGTGGTGTAAAAAACAAACAAATAAACAATAAAAAAAAAATCAACTCTGTTCTTTCCAGTTTAATATCTGATTCGTCCACTATCCGGGGACTGCACACTAAACAGATTTTTGGCTCATGGAGCCGGAGCATGAAAAAGAGAAAGAAAAGAAAGGTCCGTCACTGCACATTTCTGATGTCTCTCTTATCTCTTGGAGTCTCTACTAACGAGCTGATGAGTTGAATCAGGTGTGCGTTTGATTGTCCGACCGTCGGTGAGGATTGCGAAGATGGGCAGGGTGCCTCTGACCGGAGGCCTATGAATTCATACTTACCTGGCAGGGGAGACACCATGATCAGGAAGGTGGTTCACCCAGGGCGAGGCTCGGCCATTGCACTCCGGTCGTGCTGACCCCTGCGAATTCCCCAAATGTGGGAATCTCGACTGCATAATTTATGGTAGTGGGGGACTGCGTTCGCGCTCTCCCCTGGACAAAAACTGGTTGTAAGAGCAGATTGTTGGATTTCCACTTATTTCTTCTTCTTCTTTTTCAGACAAGGAATGGCCTAGGAAGTCTTTCGAATTGACCTGCGCTGGTTGATTGAGAGATATAAAACAACCTAGGTTTTTCAGTCTGCGAAAGTGGGTTTTTTATTATTGTTCACATAATCTCAGATATTTAACAAACGCTTTGATTGACAGCAGTGGTCCCGGAGGCAAAATAGTTCAGAATGAGGAGTTCTATCATGTGGTGTGAATACCTTGTGCATGTGTGAAAAAGCACTTGATACACAGTCGTCTACGGCCGCACTCATGTTGTTGTTTTTTCTGTTTACAGCGCCACCAAGTGGCCAGTCGCCAAATCCCCTTTCATGTGACCACAGGCTGAGTCCATACACGGGTGTACCGACTTGGGTGTGATCGTCTCATTCGGTTGGAGAGTTATAGCCATTCGAGTAAAGCCCGCCTCGCCCACTCCCAACGTTTTGGCGTCCCGTCGCCAACGTGAAGCGAAATTCACACTTTTTTCCCAATCACTGTTGGCAGTCAGACTCTGGACAATCTTGCTGCACCGGTTTGGGTCAGATTGGGCACAACACCTAGGACTAGTGTGCAAAAGTAGGTATTTCAGAAAGTCCCAAATACCCGAAAGTCGCACCAGCGCGACCATCCAATCCGAGGCGTGCGTCTCGTTCGGCCCGAGCCAAGGATTCCGGGGATGTAAGACACTTGGGTCTGCGAACGGCGGTTTAGGAGTTACGCGCCATATCGTACTTTTGATCGCTGCAGCGCCACCCTGGGTCCGGCCGGGCCGAGCCTTGGTGATGTTGCAGACCGGGGGTGGGTACTGCCAGATTGTTGGATTTCCACTTATTTCTTTTTCAGACAAGGAATGGCCTAGGAAGTCTTTCGAATTGACCTGCGCTGGTTGATTGAGAGATATAAAACAACCTAGGTTTTTCAGTCTGCGAAAGTGGGTTTTTTATTATTGTTCACATAATCTCAGATATTTAACAAACGCTTTGATTGACAGCAGTGGTCCCGGAGGCAAAATAGTTCAGAATGAGGAGTTCTATCATGTGGTGTGAATACCTTGTGCATGTGTGAAAAAGCACTTGATACACAGTCGTCTACGGCCGCACTCATGTTGTTGTTTTTTCTGTTTACAGCGCCACCAAGTGGCCAGTCGCCAAATCCCCTTTCATGTGACCACAGGCTGAGTCCATACACGGGTGTACCGACTTGGGTGTGATCGTCTCATTCGGTTGGAGAGTTATAGCCATTCGAGTAAAGCCCGCCTCGCCCACTCCCAACGTTTTGGCGTCCCGTCGCCAACGTGAAGCGAAATTCACACTTTTTTCCCAATCACTGTTGGCAGTCAGACTCTGGACAATCTTGCTGCACCGGTTTGGGTCAGATTGGGCACAACACCTAGGACTAGTGTGCAAAAGTAGGTATTTCAGAAAGTCCCAAATACCCGAAAGTCGCACCAGCGCGACCATCCAATCCGAGGCGTGCGTCTCGTTCGGCCCGAGCCAAGGATTCCGGGGATGTAAGACACTTGGGTCTGCGAACGGCGGTTTAGGAGTTACGCGCCATATCGTACTTTTGATCGCTGCAGCGCCACCCTGGGTCCGGCCGGGCCGAGCCTTGGTGATGTTGCAGACCGGGGGTGGGTACTGCCATCCCTCAGAAGTCTCCACGACGTACGCTTTGGTCTGCCCGCTCACGTTCAGGGCAGAATGTTGATGATGATCCAGAATCCCAGGTTGCACTCCAAAGTGTCGTGTTGCGCACTCTGTTGTGGTCCGTTTTCGGTTTGTCAACCAGTCGCTGAGCTTGTTTGTTGGCGGCCTCAGTCCCTCCCGCCGCGGCCCAGGTGGGCGTGGCCTTTGCCGGCTCCCCCGCCTCTGCGTCATTGTGTCATCGCTTCTCGGCCTTTTGGCTAAGATCAAGTGTAGTATCTGTTCTTATCAGTTTAATATCTGATACGTGCCCTACCCGGGCACCATATATTAAATTGATTTTTGGAACTGGGAGATGGTATAGGGGCTTGCTCCGTCCACTCCACGCATCGACCCGGTATTGCAGTACTTCTGGGAACGGTGCACCCCTTCTAAAGTGTTGAATGAAAGAAATGTTTTAGACTTGTGTGGCAGCAGATGTTAATGGAACTAGTGGATACTGCTTTGTATTGGTGTTTGAAAGGTGTAGTAGGTGCTCATAGACTATACTAGTAAAGGTAGGGTGGTGGTGTAAAAAACAAACAAATAAACAATAAAAAAAAAATCAACTCTGTTCTTTCCAGTTTAATATCTGATTCGTCCACTATCCGGGGACTGCACACTAAACAGATTTTTGGCTCATGGAGCCGGAGCATGAAAAAGAGAAAGAAAAGAAAGGTCCGTCACTGCACATTTCTGATGTCTCTCTTATCTCTTGGAGTCTCTACTAACGAGCTGATGAGTTGAATCAGGTGTGCGTTTGATTGTCCGACCGTCGGTGAGGATTGCGAAGATGGGCAGGGTGCCTCTGACCGGAGGCCTATGAATTCATACTTACCTGGCAGGGGAGACACCATGATCAGGAAGGTGGTTCACCCAGGGCGAGGCTCGGCCATTGCACTCCGGTCGTGCTGACCCCTGCGAATTCCCCAAATGTGGGAATCTCGACTGCATAATTTATGGTAGTGGGGGACTGCGTTCGCGCTCTCCCCTGGACAAAAACTGGTTGTAAGAGCAGATTGTTGGATTTCCACTTATTTCTTCTTCTTCTTTTTCAGACAAGGAATGGCCTAGGAAGTCTTTCGAATTGACCTGCGCTGGTTGATTGAGAGATATAAAACAACCTAGGTTTTTCAGTCTGCGAAAGTGGGTTTTTTATTATTGTTCACATAATCTCAGATATTTAACAAACGCTTTGATTGACAGCAGTGGTCCCGGAGGCAAAATAGTTCAGAATGAGGAGTTCTATCATGTGGTGTGAATACCTTGTGCATGTGTGAAAAAGCACTTGATACACAGTCGTCTACGGCCGCACTCATGTTGTTGTTTTTTCTGTTTACAGCGCCACCAAGTGGCCAGTCGCCAAATCCCCTTTCATGTGACCACAGGCTGAGTCCATACACGGGTGTACCGACTTGGGTGTGATCGTCTCATTCGGTTGGAGAGTTATAGCCATTCGAGTAAAGCCCGCCTCGCCCACTCCCAACGTTTTGGCGTCCCGTCGCCAACGTGAAGCGAAATTCACACTTTTTTCCCAATCACTGTTGGCAGTCAGACTCTGGACAATCTTGCTGCACCAGTTTGGGTCAGATTGGGCACAACACCTAGGACTAGTGTGCAAAAGTAGGTATTTCAGAAAGTCCCAAATACCCGAAAGTCGCACCAGCGCGACCATCCAATCCGAGGCGTGCGTCTCGTTCGGCCCGAGCCAAGGATTCCGGGGATGTAAGACACTTGGGTCTGCGGACGGCGGTTTAGGAGTTACGCGCCATATCGTACTTTTGATCGCTGCAGCGCCACCCTGGGTCCGGCCGGGCCGAGCCTTGGTGATGTTGCAGACCGGGGGTGGGTACTGCCATCCCTCAGAAGTCTCCACGACGTACGCTTTGGTCTGCCCGCTCACGTTCAGGGCAGAATGTTGATGATGATCCAGAATCCCAGGTTGCACTCCAAAGTGTCGTGTTGCGCACTCTGTTGTGGTCCGTTTTCGGTTTGTCAACCAGTCGCTGAGCTTGTTTGTTGGCGGCCTCAGTCCCTCCCGCCGCGGCCCAGGTGGGCGTGGCCTTTGCCGGCTCCCCCGCCTCTGCGTCATTGTGTCATCGCTTCTCGGCCTTTTGGCTAAGATCAAGTGTAGTATCTGTTCTTATCAGTTTAATATCTGATACGTGCCCTACCCGGGCACCATATATTAAATTGATTTTTGGAACTGGGAGATGGTATAGGGGCTTGCTCCGTCCACTCCACGCATCGACCCGGTATTGCAGTACTTCTGGGAACGGTGCACCCCTTCTAAAGTGTTGAATGAAAGAAATGTTTTAGACTTGTGTGGCAGCAGATGTTAATGGAACTAGTGGATACTGCTTTGTATTGGTGTTTGAAAGGTGTAGTAGGTGCTCATAGACTATACTAGTAAAGGTAGGGTGGTGGTGTAAAAAACAAACAAATAAACAATAAAAAAAAAATCAACTCTGTTCTTTCCAGTTTAATATCTGATTCGTCCACTATCCGGGGACTGCACACTAAACAGATTTTTGGCTCATGGAGCCGGAGCATGAAAAAGAGAAAGAAAAGAAAGGTCCGTCACTGCACATTTCTGATGTCTCTCTTATCTCTTGGAGTCTCTACTAACGAGCTGATGAGTTGAATCAGGTGTGCGTTTGATTGTCCGACCGTCGGTGAGGATTGCGAAGATGGGCAGGGTGCCTCTGACCGGAGGCCTATGAATTCATACTTACCTGGCAGGGGAGACACCATGATCAGGAAGGTGGTTCACCCAGGGCGAGGCTCGGCCATTGCACTCCGGTCGTGCTGACCCCTGCGAATTCCCCAAATGTGGGAATCTCGACTGCATAATTTATGGTAGTGGGGGACTGCGTTCGCGCTCTCCCCTGGACAAAAACTGGTTGTAAGAGCAGATTGTTGGATTTCCACTTATTTCTTCTTCTTCTTTTTCAGACAAGGAATGGCCTAGGAAGTCTTTCGAATTGACCTGCGCTGGTTGATTGAGAGATATAAAACAACCTAGGTTTTTCAGTCTGCGAAAGTGGGTTTTTTATTATTGTTCACATAATCTCAGATATTTAACAAACGCTTTGATTGACAGCAGTGGTCCCGGAGGCAAAATAGTTCAGAATGAGGAGTTCTATCATGTGGTGTGAATACCTTGTGCATGTGTGAAAAAGCACTTGATACACAGTCGTCTACGGCCGCACTCATGTTGTTGTTTTTTCTGTTTACAGCGCCACCAAGTGGCCAGTCGCCAAATCCCCTTTCATGTGACCACAGGCTGAGTCCATACACGGGTGTACCGACTTGGGTGTGATCGTCTCATTCGGTTGGAGAGTTATAGCCATTCGAGTAAAGCCCGCCTCGCCCACTCCCAACGTTTTGGCGTCCCGTCGCCAACGTGAAGCGAAATTCACACTTTTTTCCCAATCACTGTTGGCAGTCAGACTCTGGACAATCTTGCTGCACCGGTTTGGGTCAGATTGGGCACAACACCTAGGACTAGTGTGCAAAAGTAGGTATTTCAGAAAGTCCCAAATACCCGAAAGTCGCACCAGCGCGACCATCCAATCCGAGGCGTGCGTCTCGTTCGGCCCGAGCCAAGGATTCCGGGGATGTAAGACACTTGGGTCTGCGAACGGCGGTTTAGGAGTTACGCGCCATATCGTACTTTTGATCGCTGCAGCGCCACCCTGGGTCCGGCCGGGCCGAGCCTTGGTGATGTTGCAGACCGGGGGTGGGTACTGCCATCCCTCAGAAGTCTCCACGACGTACGCTTTGGTCTGCCCGCTCACGTTCAGGGCAGAATGTTGATGATGATCCAGAATCCCAGGTTGCACTCCAAAGTGTTGTGTTGCGCACTCTGTTGTGGTCCGTTTTCGGTTTGTCAACCAGTCGCTGAGCTTGTTTGTTGGCGGCCTCAGTCCCTCCCGCCGCGGCCCAGGTGGGCGTGGCCTTTGCCGGCTCCCCCGCCTCTGCGTCATTGTGTCATCGCTTCTCGGCCTTTTGGCTAAGATCAAGTGTAGTATCTGTTCTTATCAGTTTAATATCTGATACGTGCCCTACCCGGGCACCATATATTAAATTGATTTTTGGAACTGGGAGATGGTATAGGGGCTTGCTCCGTCCACTCCACGCATCGACCCGGTATTGCAGTACTTCTGGGAACGGTGCACCCCTTCTAAAGTGTTGAATGAAAGAAATGTTTTAGACTTGTGTGGCAGCAGATGTTAATGGAACTAGTGGATACTGCTTTGTATTGGTGTTTGAAAGGTGTAGTAGGTGCTCATAGACTATACTAGTAAAGGTAGGGTGGTGGTGTAAAAAACAAACAAATAAACAATAAAAAAAAAATCAACTCTGTTCTTTCCAGTTTAATATCTGATTCGTCCACTATCCGGGGACTGCACACTAAACAGATTTTTGGCTCATGGAGCCGGAGCATGAAAAAGAGAAAGAAAAGAAAGGTCCGTCACTGCACATTTCTGATGTCTCTCTTATCTCTTGGAGTCTCTACTAACGAGCTGATGAGTTGAATCAGGTGTGCGTTTGATTGTCCGACCGTCGGTGAGGATTGCGAAGATGGGCAGGGTGCCTCTGACCGGAGGCCTATGAATTCATACTTACCTGGCAGGGGAGACACCATGATCAGGAAGGTGGTTCACCCAGGGCGAGGCTCGGCCATTGCACTCCGGTCGTGCTGACCCCTGCGAATTCCCCAAATGTGGGAATCTCGACTGCATAATTTATGGTAGTGGGGGACTGCGTTCGCGCTCTCCCCTGGACAAAAACTGGTTGTAAGAGCAGATTGTTGGATTTCCACTTATTTCTTCTTCTTCTT
This sequence comes from Phoxinus phoxinus, assembly GCF_949152265.1. Lineage (NCBI taxonomy): Eukaryota > Metazoa > Chordata > Actinopteri > Cypriniformes > Leuciscidae > Phoxinus > Phoxinus phoxinus. The sequence continues at coordinate 33,043,770 of NC_136893.1, read as the reverse complement.
TTTCAGACAAGGAATGGCCTAGGAAGTCTTTCGAATTGACCTGCGCTGGTTGATTGAGAGATATAAAACAACCTAGGTTTTTCAGTCTGCGAAAGTGGGTTTTTTATTATTGTTCACATAATCTCAGATATTTAACAAACGCTTTGATTGACAGCAGTGGTCCCGGAGGCAAAATAGTTCAGAATGAGGAGTTCTATCATGTGGTGTGAATACCTTGTGCATGTGTGAAAAAGCACTTGATACACAGTCGTCTACGGCCGCACTCATGTTGTTGTTTTTTCTGTTTACAGCGCCACCAAGTGGCCAGTCGCCAAATCCCCTTTCATGTGACCACAGGCTGAGTCCATACACGGGTGTACCGACTTGGGTGTGATCGTCTCATTCGGTTGGAGAGTTATAGCCATTCGAGTAAAGCCCGCCTCGCCCACTCCCAACGTTTTGGCGTCCCGTCGCCAACGTGAAGCGAAATTCACACTTTTTTCCCAATCACTGTTGGCAGTCAGACTCTGGACAATCTTGCTGCACCGGTTTGGGTCAGATTGGGCACAACACCTAGGACTAGTGTGCAAAAGTAGGTATTTCAGAAAGTCCCAAATACCCGAAAGTCGCACCAGCGCGACCATCCAATCCGAGGCGTGCGTCTCGTTCGGCCCGAGCCAAGGATTCCGGGGATGTAAGACACTTGGGTCTGCGAACGGCGGTTTAGGAGTTACGCGCCATATCGTACTTTTGATCGCTGCAGCGCCACCCTGGGTCCGGCCGGGCCGAGCCTTGGTGATGTTGCAGACCGGGGGTGGGTACTGCCATCCCTCAGAAGTCTCCACGACGTACGCTTTGGTCTGCCCGCTCACGTTCAGGGCAGAATGTTGATGATGATCCAGAATCCCAGGTTGCACTCCAAAGTGTCGTGTTGCGCACTCTGTTGTGGTCCGTTTTCGGTTTGTCAACCAGTCGCTGAGCTTGTTTGTTGGTGGCCTCAGTCCCTCCCGCCGCGGCCCAGGTGGGCGTGGCCTTTGCCGGCTCCCCCGCCTCTGCGTCATTGTGTCATCGCTTCTCGGCCTTTTGGCTAAGATCAAGTGTAGTATCTGTTCTTATCAGTTTAATATCTGATACGTGCCCTACCCGGGCACCATATATTAAATTGATTTTTGGAACTGGGAGATGGTATAGGGGCTTGCTCCGTCCACTCCACGCATCGACCCGGTATTGCAGTACTTCTGGGAACGGTGCACCCCTTCTAAAGTGATGAATGAAAGAAATGTTTTAGACTTGTGTGGCAGCAGATGTTAATGGAACTAGTGGATACTGCTTTGTATTGGTGTTTGAAAGGTGTAGTAGGTGCTCATAGACTATACTAGTAAAGGTAGGGTGGTGGTGTAAAAAACAAACAAATAAACAATAAAAAAAAAATCAACTCTGTTCTTTCCAGTTTAATATCTGATTCGTCCACTATCCGGGGACTGCACACTAAACAGATTTTTGGCTCATGGAGCCGGAGCATGAAAAAGAGAAAGAAAAGAAAGGTCCGTCACTGCACATTTCTGATGTCTCTCTTATCTCTTGGAGTCTCTACTAACGAGCTGATGAGTTGAATCAGGTGTGCGTTTGATTGTCCGACCGTCGGTGAGGATTGCGAAGATGGGCAGGGTGCCTCTGACCGGAGGCCTATGAATTCATACTTACCTGGCAGGGGAGACACCATGATCAGGAAGGTGGTTCACCCAGGGCGAGGCTCGGCCATTGCACTCCGGTCGTGCTGACCCCTGCGAATTCCCCAAATGTGGGAATCTCGACTGCATAATTTATGGTAGTGGGGGACTGCGTTCGCGCTCTCCCCTGGACAAAAACTGGTTGTAAGAGCAGATTGTTGGATTTCCACTTATTTCTTTTTCAGACAAGGAATGGCCTAGGAAGTCTTTCGAATTGACCTGCGCTGGTTGATTGAGAGATATAAAACAACCTAGGTTTTTCAGTCTGCGAAAGTGGGTTTTTTATTATTGTTCACATAATCTCAGATATTTAACAAACGCTTTGATTGACAGCAGTGGTCCCGGAGGCAAAATAGTTCAGAATGAGGAGTTCTATCATGTGGTGTGAATACCTTGTGCATGTGTGAAAAAGCACTTGATACACAGTCGTCTACGGCCGCACTCATGTTGTTGTTTTTTCTGTTTACAGCGCCACCAAGTGGCCAGTCGCCAAATCCCCTTTCATGTGACCACAGGCTGAGTCCATACACGGGTGTACCGACTTGGGTGTGATCGTCTCATTCGGTTGGAGAGTTATAGCCATTCGAGTAAAGCCCGCCTCGCCCACTCCCAACGTTTTGGCGTCCCGTCGCCAACGTGAAGCAAAATTCACACTTTTTTCCCAATCACTGTTGGCAGTCAGACTCTGGACAATCTTTCTGCACCGGTTTGGGTCAGATTGGGCACAACACCTAGGACTAGTGTGCAAAAGTAGGTATTTCAGAAAGTCCCAAATACCCGAAAGTCGCACCAGCGCGACCATCCAATCCGAGGCGTGCGTCTCGTTCGGCCCGAGCCAAGGATTCCGGGGATGTAAGACACTTGGGTCTGCGAACGGCGGTTTAGGAGTTACGCGCCATATCGTACTTTTGATCGCTGCAGCGCCACCCTGGGTCCGGCCGGGCCGAGCCTTGGTGATGTTGCAGACCGGGGATGGGTACTGCCATCCCTCAGAAGTCTCCACGACGTACGCTTTGGTCTGCCCGCTCACGTTCAGGGCAGAATGTTGATGATGATCCAGAATCCCAGGTTGCACTCCAAAGTGTCGTGTTGCGCACTCTGTTGTGGTCCGTTTTCGGTTTGTCAACCAGTCGCTGAGCTTGTTTGTTGGCGGCCTCAGTCCCTCCCGCCGCGGCCCAGGTGGGCGTGGCCTTTGCCGGCTCCCCCGCCTCTGCGTCATTGTGTCATCGCTTCTCGGCCTTTTGGCTAAGATCAAGTGTAGTATCTGTTCTTATCAGTTTAATATCTGATACGTGCCCTACCCGGGCACCATATATTAAATTGATTTTTGGAACTGGGAGATGGTATAGGGGCTTGCTCCGTCCACTCCACGCATCGACCCGGTATTGCAGTACTTCTGGGAACGGTGCACCCCTTCTAAAGTGTTGAATGAAAGAAATGTTTTAGACTTGTGTGGCAGCAGATGTTAATGGAACTAGTGGATACTGCTTTGTATTGGTGTTTGAAAGGTGTAGTAGGTGCTCATAGACTATACTAGTAAAGGTAGGGTGGTGGTGTAAAAAACAAACAAATAAACAATAAAAAAAAATCAACTCTGTTCTTTCCAGTTTAATATCTGATTCGTCCACTATCCGGGGACTGCACACTAAACAGATTTTTGGCTCATGGAGCCGGAGCATGAAAAAGAGAAAGAAAAGAAAGGTCCGTCACTGCACATTTCTGATGTCTCTCTTATCTCTTGGAGTCTCTACTAACGAGCTGATGAGTTGAATCAGGTGTGCGTTTGATTGTCCGACCGTCGGTGAGGATTGCGAAGATGGGCAGGGTGCCTCTGACCGGAGGCCTATGAATTCATACTTACCTGGCAGGGGAGACACCATGATCAGGAAGGTGGTTCACCCAGGGCGAGGCTCTGCCATTGCACTCCGGTCGTGCTGACCCCTGCGAATTCCCCAAATGTGGGAATCTCGACTGCATAATTTATGGTAGTGGGGGACTGCGTTCGCGCTCTCCCCTGGACAAAAACTGGTTGTAAGAGCAGATTGTTGGATTTCCACTTATTTCTTCTTCTTCTTTTTCAGACAAGGAATGGCCTAGGAAGTCTTTCGAATTGACCTGCGCTGGTTGATTGAGAGATATAAAACAACCTAGGTTTTTCAGTCTGCGAAAGTGGTTTTTTTATTATTGTTCACATAATCTCAGATATTTAACAAACGCTTTGATTGACAGCAGTGGTCCCGGAGGCAAAATAGTTCAGAATGAGGAGTTCTATCATGTGGTGTGAATACCTTGTGCATGTGTGAAAAAGCACTTGATACACAGTCGTCTACGGCCGCACTCATGTTGTTGTTTTTTCTGTTTACAGCGCCACCAAGTGGCCAGTCGCCAAATCCCCTTTCATGTGACCACAGGCTGAGTCCATACACGGGTGTACCGACTTGGGTGTGATCGTCTCATTCGGTTGGAGAGTTATAGCCATTCGAGTAAAGCCCGCCTCGCCCACTCCCAACGTTTTGGCGTCCCGTCGCCAACGTGAAGCGAAATTCACACTTTTTTCCCAATCACTGTTGGCAGTCAGACTCTGGACAATCTTGCTGCACCGGTTTGGGTCAGATTGGGCACAACACCTAGGACTAGTGTGCAAAAGTAGGTATTTCAGAAAGTCCCAAATACCCGAAAGTCGCACCAGCGCGACCATCCAATCCGAGGCGTGCGTCTCGTTCGGCCCGAGCCAAGGATTCCGGGGATGTAAGACACTTGGGTCTGCGAACGGCGGTTTAGGAGTTACGCGCCATATCGTACTTTTGATCGCTGCAGCGCCACCCTGGGTCCGGCCGGGCCGAGCCTTGGTGATGTTGCAGACCGGGGGTGGGTACTGCCATCCCTCAGAAGTCTCCACGACGTACGCTTTGGTCTGCCCGCTCACGTTCAGGGCAGAATGTTGATGATGATCCAGAATCCCAGGTTGCACTCCAAAGTGTCGTGTTGCGCACTCTGTTGTGGTCCGTTTTCGGTTTGTCAACCAGTCGCTGAGCTTGTTTGTTGGCGGCCTCAGTCCCTCCCGCCGCGGCCCAGGTGGGCGTGGCCTTTGCCGGCTCCCCCGCCTCTGCGTCATTGTGTCATCGCTTCTCGGCCTTTTGGCTAAGATCAAGTGTAGTATCTGTTCTTATCAGTTTAATATCTGATACGTGCCCTACCCGGGCACCATATATTAAATTGATTTTTGGAACTGGGAGATGGTATAGGGGCTTGCTCCGTCCACTCCACGCAGCGACCCGGTATTGCAGTACTTCTGGGAACGGTGCACCCCTTCTAAAGTGTTGAATGAAAGAAATGTTTTAGACTTGTGTGGCAGCAGATGTTAATGGAACTAGTGGATACTGCTTTGTATTGGTGTTTGAAAGGTGTAGTAGGTGCTCATAGACTATACTAGTAAAGGTAGGGTGGTGGTGTAAAAAACAAACAAATAAACAATAAAAAAAAATCAACTCTGTTCTTTCCAGTTTAATATCTGATTCGTCCACTATCCGGGGACTGCACACTAAACAGATTTTTGGCTCATGGAGCCGGAGCATGAAAAAGAGAAAGAAAAGAAAGGTCCGTCACTGCACATTTCTGATGTCTCTCTTATCTCTTGGAGTCTCTACTAACGAGCTGATGAGTTGAATCAGGTGTGCGTTTGATTGTCCGACCGTCGGTGAGGATTGCGAAGATGGGCAGAGTGCCTCTGACCGGAGGCCTATGAATTCATACTTACCTGGCAGGGGAGACACCATGATCAGGAAGGTGGTTCACCCAGGGCGAGGCTTGGCCATTGCACTCCGGTCGTGCTGACCCCTGCGAATTCCCCAAATGTGGGAATCTCGACTGCATAATTTATGGTAGTGGGGGACTGCGTTCGCGCTCTCCCCTGGACAAAAACTGGTTGTAAGAGCAGATTGTTGGATTTCCACTTATTTCTTCTTCTTCTTTTTCAGACAAGGAATGGCCTAGGAAGTCTTTCGAATTGACCTGCGCTGGTTGATTGAGAGATATAAAACAACCTAGGTTTTTCAGTCTGCGAAAGTGGGTTTTTTATTATTGTTCACATAATCTCAGATATTTAACAAACGCTTTGATTGACAGCAGTGGTCCCGGAGGCAAAATAGTTCAGAATGAGGAGTTCTATCATGTGGTGTGAATACCTTGTGCATGTGTGAAAAAGCACTTGATACACAGTCGTCTACGGCCGCACTCATGTTGTTGTTTTTTCTGTTTACAGCGCCACCAAGTGGCCAGTCGCCAAATCCCCTTTCATGTGACCACAGGCTGAGTCCATACACGGGTGTACCGACTTGGGTGTGATCGTCTCATTCGGTTGGAGAGTTATAGCCATTCGAGTAAAGCCCGCCTCGCCCACTCCCAACGTTTTGGCGTCCCGTCGCCAACGTGAAGCGAAATTCACACTTTTTTCCCAATCACTGTTGGCAGTCAGACTCTGGACAATCTTGCTGCACCGGTTTGGGTCAGATTGGGCACAACACCTAGGACTAGTGTGCAAAAGTAGGTATTTCAGAAAGTCCCAAATACCCGAAAGTCGCACCAGCGCGACCATCCAATCCGAGGCGTGCGTCTCGTTCGGCCCGAGCCAAGGATTCCGGGGATGTAAGACACTTGGGTCTGCGAACGGCGGTTTAGGAGTTACGCGCCATATCGTACTTTTGATCGCTGCAGCGCCACCCTGGGTCCGGCCGGGCCGAGCCTTGGTGATGTTGCAGACCGGGGGTGGGTACTGCCAGATTGTTGGATTTCCACTTATTTCTTTTTCAGACAAGGAATGGCCTAGGAAGTCTTTCGAATTGACCTGCGCTGGTTGATTGAGAGATATAAAACAACCTAGGTTTTTCAGTCTGCGAAAGTGGGTTTTTTATTATTGTTCACATAATCTCAGATATTTAACAAACGCTTTGATTGACAGCAGTGGTCCCGGAGGCAAAATAGTTCAGAATGAGGAGTTCTATCATGTGGTGTGAATACCTTGTGCATGTGTGAAAAAGCACTTGATACACAGTCGTCTACGGCCGCACTCATGTTGTTGTTTTTTCTGTTTACAGCGCCACCAAGTGGCCAGTCGCCAAATCCCCTTTCATGTGACCACAGGCTGAGTCCATACACGGGTGTACCGACTTGGGTGTGATCGTCTCATTCGGTTGGAGAGTTATAGCCATTCGAGTAAAGCCCGCCTCGCCCACTCCCAACGTTTTGGCGTCCCGTCGCCAACGTGAAGCGAAATTCACACTTTTTTCCCAATCACTGTTGGCAGTCAGACTCTGGACAATCTTGCTGCACCGGTTTGGGTCAGATTGGGCACAACACCTAGGACTAGTGTGCAAAAGTAGGTATTTCAGAAAGTCCCAAATACCCGAAAGTCGCACCAGCGCGACCATCCAATCCGAGGCGTGCGTCTCGTTGGCCCGAGCCAAGGATTCCGGGGATGTAAGACACTTGGGTCTGCGAACGGCGGTTTAGGAGTTACGCGCCATATCGTACTTTTGATCGCTGCAGCGCCACCCTGGGTCCGGCCGGGCCGAGCCTTGGTGATGTTGCAGACCGGGGGTGGGTACTGCCATCCCTCAGAAGTCTCCACGACGTACGCTTTGGTCTGCCCGCTCACGTTCAGGGCAGAATGTTGATGATGATCCAGAATCCCAGGTTGCACTCCAAAGTGTCGTGTTGCGCACTCTGTTGTGGTCCGTTTTCGGTTTGTCAACCAGTCGCTGAGCTTGTTTGTTGGCGGCCTCAGTCCCTCCCGCCGCGGCCCAGGTGGGCGTGGCCTTTGCCGGCTCCCCCGCCTCTGCGTCATTGTGTCATCGCTTCTCGGCCTTTTGGCTAAGATCAAGTGTAGTATCTGTTCTTATCAGTTTAATATCTGATACGTGCCCTACCCGGGCACCATATATTAAATTGATTTTTGGAACTGGGAGATGGTATAGGGGCTTGCTCCGTCCACTCCACGCATCGACCCGGTATTGCAGTACTTCTGGGAACGGTGCACCCCTTCTAAAGTGTTGAATGAAAGAAATGTTTTAGACTTGTGTGGCAGCAGATGTTAATGGAACTAGTGGATACTGCTTTGTATTGGTGTTTGAAAGGTGTAGTAGGTGCTCATAGACTATACTAGTAAAGGTAGGGTGGTGGTGTAAAAAACAAACAAATAAACAATAAAAAAAAAATCAACTCTGTTCTTTCCAGTTTAATATCTGATTCGTCCACTATCCGGGGACTGCACACTAAACAGATGTTTGGCTCATGGAGCCGGAGCATGAAAAAGAGAAAGAAAAGAAAGGTCCGTCACTGCACATTTCTGATGTCTCTCTTATCTCTTGGAGTCTCTACTAACGAGCTGATGAGTTGAATCAGGTGTGCGTTTGATTGTCCGACCGTCGGTGAGGATTGCGAAGATGGGCAGGGTGCCTCTGACCGGAGGCCTATGAATTCATACTTACCTGGCAGGGGAGACACCATGATCAGGAAGGTGGTTCACCCAGGGCGAGGCTCGGCCATTGCACTCCGGTCGTGCTGACCCCTGCGAATTCCCCAAATGTGGGAATCTCGACTGCATAATTTATGGTAGTGGGGGACTGCGTTCGCGCTCTCCCCTGGACAAAAACTGGTTGTAAGAGCAGATTGTTGGATTTCCACTTATTTCTTCTTCTTCTTTTTCAGACAAGGAATGGCCTAGGAAGTCTTTCGAATTGACCTGCGCTGGTTGATTGAGAGATATAAAACAACCTAGGTTTTTCAGTCTGCGAAAGTGGGTTTTTTATTATTGTTCACATAATCTCAGATATTTAACAAACGCTTTGATTGACAGCAGTGGTCCTGGAGGCAAAATAGTTCAGAATGAGGAGTTCTATCATGTGGTGTGAATACCTTGTGCATGTGTGAAAAAGCACTTGATACACAGTCGTCTACGGCCGCACTCATGTTGTTGTTTTTTCTGTTTACAGCGCCACCAAGTGGCCAGTCGCCAAATCCCCTTTCATGTGACCACAGGCTGAGTCCATACACGGGTGTACCGACTTGGGTGTGATCGTCTCATTCGGTTGGAGAGTTATAGCCATTCGAGTAAAGCCCGCCTCGCCCACTCCCAACGTTTTGGCGTCCCGTCGCCAACGTGAAGCGAAATTCACACTTTTTTCCCAATCACTGTTGGCAGTCAGACTCTGGACAATCTTGCTGCACCGGTTTGGGTCAGATTGGGCACAACACCTAGGACTAGTGTGCAAAAGTAGGTATTTCAGAAAGTCCCAAATACCCGAAAGTCGCACCAGCGCGACCATCCAATCCGAGGCATGCGTCTCGTTCGGCCCGAGCCAAGGATTCCGGGGATGTAAGACACTTGGGTCTGCGAACGGCGGTTTAGGAGTTACGCGCCATATCGTACTTTTGATCGCTGCAGCGCCACCCTGGGTCCGGCCGGGCCGAGCCTTGGTGATGTTGCAGACCGGGGGTGGGTACTGCCATCCCTCAGAAGTCTCCACGACGTACGCTTTGGTCTGCCCGCTCACGTTCAGGGCAGAATGTTGATGATGATCCAGAATCCCAGGTTGCACTCCAAAGTGTCGTGTTGCGCACTCTGTTGTGGTCCGTTTTCGGTTTGTCAACCAGTCGCTGAGCTTGTTTGTTGGCGGCCTCAGTCCCTCCCGCCGCGGCCCAGGTGGGCGTGGCCTTTGCCGGCTCCCCCGCCTCTGCGTCATTGTGTCATCGCTTCTCGGCCTTTTGGCTAAGATCAAGTGTAGTATCTGTTCTTATCACTAAAAGGTTTTAAAAAGGGGAAGTCCCCAGGCATGGATGGACTTCCCTTTGAGTTTTATCTGACTTTCTGGGACATTTTAGCACATGACTTACTGACAGTTTTTAAAGAATTTGAGACTCTTGACAGACTTCCGGACAGCTTTAGATCAGGGATAGTTACATTATTACATAAAAAAGGTGACAAGACTGACTTAAAGAACTGGCGACCAATCACTCTTTTAAATTTCGATTGTAAACTTTTTAGTAAGATTTTAGCTACACGTATGTCGACTGTTTTAGAGGACGTAATCCACCTGGATCAAGCATGTGCTGTGCCCGGCAGGAAGATCACGGACAGCCTGGTACTGATTAGAGACGCCATCTGTTATGCGAGAGACAGAAACATTCGGCTAGTAGTCCTAAATTTAGATTTTGAAAAAGCCTTTGATCGCGTCTCGCACCAGTACCTGCTCCAGGTACTGGCAAAAATGGGGTTTCCTGGGAGGTTTATATCCTGGGTGGGACTGCTGTACAATGATCTGTCTAGCAGAATTTTGGTTAATGGGCATTTATCCAAAGCTGTAACAATCCACAGCGGCGTCCGTCAGGGGTGTCCATTATCTCCCCTTCTGTATGTGGCCTGTATTGAGCCACTGGCACAAATCTTGAGAAGGGACAAATGGATTAAAGGACTAGACATCCCAGGAACTGGTGGACTGAAGGCGACCTGTGTTTTATATATGGATGACGTGACCCTTTTAGCGACTGACCTTGTATCAGTACGAAGAGCAATGGACTTGACTGACTGGTACGGTCGGGCCTCGGGCGCCAAGCTCAACAGGAACAAGTCCGAGGCCCAGCTCTTCGGGCCGTGGGGTGACGTGGACACAGGTGGACTTGATTTGGATTTTAAAGACGAGTTGAAAATTTTAGGAGTCAAATTTGACCGAGAGGGTGGAGGACAGGGAAACTGGACTGACTTGTTAGGGAAAGTCAGGCAAAGACTGGGGTTTTGGGGACTACGACAACTGACGTTTGAAGGCAAGATCTTAATTTTTAAAGCAGTGATTTTACCACTCATTTTACTTGTCTGTTCTGTTTTTAGTCCCCCAAGACGATTCCTGGCCAACCTGGAGAGGGCGGTATTTTATTTCCTGTGGGGGTCCAAGTGGGAAAGATTGAAGAGGGAGGTCATCAAAAAGAGAAAAGAAAATGGCGGGAAAGGCCTCCCAGACCCCCACCTGTTTTTAGGCAGCCGCTTTGCCGCCCTCCACATCCAATACGCACTGACCCCATCCAGAGAACACAAGACAGCAGCCATGACCCGATTCTGGATGGGGTCATACCTAAGAACTTTGAAAATTTTACCAGTTGACCTTAAGTGCCCGGTGTCTCTTAATCTGTCAAAAGAGCATAGTTTTATTAAGAAATTTTTAAAGAAATACCTTTTAGAGACAAATGATGCCACCATTTTAAGTAACCATAAGTCTCTTATCTCTCTTGTGCAGGATCGGGAATTGGTGAGTCCGGTTCCGGGCCTCACACTAGGTGAGGCCAAAGATGTTTGGCGGAACGTTGCCCACCCAGCTCTCCAGAACAGGCTTAAGGACTTGTCGTGGATGGTGGCTCATGAGATCCTCCCGGTCAGGGCGGTTATGCACTCCAGAGGCATGGCCAAAAACTCTACCTGCCCACGGTCCGGATGTGGTTCCCCGGAGACCGTTCACCATCTGCTCTGGGAGTGTGGCGCTGCGCGGGACCTGTGGGCCAAGACCGGCCCCCTGGTTTTCCCGTGCCTGCCAGCGGGTGGGGCCCAGGTGGACTACAAGCTCGCCATCCTGGGGGTGGGTCAGGGCTTGAAGGACATGACATCACAAGAATTTACCTCGCTCTGGCTCACCCTAAACGTGATCAAGGATGCCATCTGGGTCACCAGAAACCTGCTGGTGGGGAAACGCGTTACGGTGCCCCTCCACGCGTGCGAGCAACTAGTTAGATCAACGCTGCAGGAGGCGCCGGACGTCGTCATTCGGATGGGGGGGCCGAGGTCACACGGAGAAGGTCCCGGCCGCCACCGACCCTGGCCGCCCGTCGATGCACCCTCACCACACCGGCTACGGGAACAGCGGGCCAGCGGGCCGGAGGAGAGGGGATCTCCGCTGGGGACCGGAAGCGGGGAGTCTGGGGCCTGTTCTGGAGACCTGGAGTGAATGGACAATTTTGATAGGGACTCACCCTCGATCCTGTACAAGAGATGATGTTTTTAGTTGGCATGTTTTATTTGTTTTATTTATTTTATTCCTGTTTAATCTTCATTTAATCTACATTTCTTTTAACATCACATTTTTTTACAAACATGGACTTTTACACAACACACAAACAATAAGTTATTTTTAACAGTAAATTGTGTAATTTTTATTTTAAGACATGTGAAATGTAACATGTGATTTTAATGGAACAAATTATAATTGTGGAAATGAAAAGAAAGGAATGAAAAAAATGTGACAATAAACTTTTTTCGAAAGAAAAATCTGTTCTTATCAGTTTAATATCTGATACGTGCCCTACCCGGGCACCATATATTAAATTGATTTTTGGAACTGGGAGATGGTATAGGGGCTTGCTCCGTCCACTCCACGCATCGACCCGGTATTGCAGTACTTCTGGGAAAGGTGCACCCCTTCTAAAGTGTTGAATGAAAGAAATGTTTTAGACTTGTGTGGCAGCAGATGTTAATGGAACTAGTGGATACTGCTTTGTATTGGTGTTTGAAAGGTGTAGTAGGTGCTCATAGACTATACTAGTAAAGGTAGGGTGGTGGTGTAAAAAACAAACAAATAAACAATAAAAAAAAAATCAACTCTGTTCTTTCCAGTTTAATATCTGATTCGTCCACTATCCGGGGACTGCACACTAAACAGATTTTTGGCTCATGGAGCCGGAGCATGAAAAAGAGAAAGAAAAGAAAGGTCCGTCACTGCACATTTCTGATGTCTCTCTTATCTCTTGGAGTCTCTACTAACGAGCTGATGAGTTGAATCAGGTGTGCGTTTGATTGTCCGACCGTCGGTGAGGATTGCGAAGATGGGCAGGGTGCCTCTGACCGGAGGCCTATGAATTCATACTTACCTGGCAGGGGAGACACCATGATCAGGAAGGTGGTTCACCCAGGGCGAGGCTCGGCCATTGCACTCCGGTCGTGCTGACCCCTGCGAATTCCCCAAATGTGGGAATCTCGACTGCATAATTTATGGTAGTGGGGGACTGCGTTCGCGCTCTCCCCTGGACAAAAACTGGTTGTAAGAGCAGATTGTTGGATTTCCACTTATTTCTTTTTCAGACAAGGAATGGCCTAGGAAGTCTTTCGAATTGACCTGCGCTGGTTGATTGAGAGATATAAAACAACCTAGGTTTTTCAGTCTGCGAAAGTGGGTTTTTTATTATTGTTCACATAATCTCAGATATTTAACAAACGCTTTGATTGACAGCAGTGGTCCCGGAGGCAAAATAGTTCAGAATGAGGAGTTCTATCATGTGGTGTGAATACCTTGTGCATGTGTGAAAAAGCACTTGATACACAGTCGTCTACGGCCGCACTCATGTTGTTGTTTTTTCTGTTTACAGCGCCACCAAGTGGCCAGTCGCCAAATCCCCTTTCATGTGACCACAGGCTGAGTCCATACACGGGTGTACCGACTTGGGTGTGATCGTCTCATTCGGTTGGAGAGTTATAGCCATTCGAGTAAAGCCCGCCTCGCCCACTCCCAACGTTTTGGCGTCCCGTCGCCAACGTGAAGCGAAATTCACACTTTTTTCCCAATCACTGTTGGCAGTCAGACTCTGGACAATCTTGCTGCACCGGTTTGGGTCAGATTGGGCACAACACCTAGGACTAGTGTGCAAAAGTAGGTATTTCAGAAAGTCCCAAATACCCGAAAGTCGCACCAGCGCGACCATCCAATCCGAGGCGTGCGTCTCGTTCGGCCCGAGCCAAGGATTCCGGGGATGTAAGACACTTGGGTCTGCGAACGGCGGTTTAGGAGTTACGCGCCATATCGTACTTTTGATCGCTGCAGCGCCACCCTGGGTCCGGCCGGGCCGAGCCTTGGTGATGTTGCAGACCGGGGGTGGGTACTGCCATCCCTCAGAAGTCTCCACGACGTACGCTTTGGTCTGCCCGCTCACGTTCAGGGCAGAATGTTGATGATGATCCAGAATCCCAGGTTGCACTCCAAAGTGTCGTGTTGCGCACTCTGTTGTGGTCCGTTTTCGGTTTGTCAACCAGTCGCTGAGCTTGTTTGTTGGCGGCCTCAGTCCCTCCCGCCGCGGCCCAGGTGGGCGTGGCCTTTGCCGGCTCCCCCGCCTCTGCGTCATTGTGTCATCGCTTCTCGGCCTTTTGGCTAAGATCAAGTGTAGTATCTGTTCTTATCAGTTTAATATCTGATACGTGCCCTACCCGGGCACCATATATTAAATTGATTTTTGGAACTGGGAGATGGTATAGGGGCTTGCTCCGTCCACTCCACGCATCGACCCGGTATTGCAGTACTTCTGGGAACGGTGCACCCCTTCTAAAGTGTTGAATGAAAGAAATGTTTTAGACTTGTGTGGCAGCAGATGTTAATGGAACTAGTGGATACTGCTTTGTATTGGTGTTTGAAAGGTGTAGTAGGTGCTCATAGACTATACTAGTAAAGGTAGGGTGGTGGTGTAAAAAACAAACAAATAAACAATAAAAAAAAAATCAACTCTGTTCTTTCCAGTTTAATATCTGATTCGTCCACTATCCGGGGACTGCACACTAAACAGATTTTTGGCTCATGGAGCCGGAGCATGAAAAAGAGAAAGAAAAGAAAGGTCCGTCACTGCACATTTCTGATGTCTCTCTTATCTCTTGGAGTCTCTACTAACGAGCTGATGAGTTGAATCAGGTGTGCGTTTGATTGTCCGACCGTCGGTGAGGATTGCGAAGATGGGCAGGGTGCCTCTGACCGGAGGCCTATGAATTCATACTTACCTGGCAGGGGAGACACCATGATCAGGAAGGTGGTTCACCCAGGGCGAGGCTCGGCCATTGCACTCCGGTCGTGCTGACCCCTGCGAATTCCCCAAATGTGGGAATCTCGACTGCATAATTTATGGTAGTGGGGGACTGCGTTCGCGCTCTCCCCTGGACAAAAACTGGTTGTAAGAGCAGATTGTTGGATTTCCACTTATTTCTTCTTCTTCTTTTTCAGACAAGGAATGGCCTAGGAAGTCTTTCGAATTGACCTGCGCTGGTTGATTGAGAGATATAAAACAACCTAGGTTTTTCAGTCTGCGAAAGTGGTTTTTTTATTATTGTTCACATAATCTCAGATATTTAACAAACGCTTTGATTGACAGCAGTGGTCCCGGAGGCAAAATAGTTCAGAATGAGGAGTTCTATCATGTGGTGTGAATACCTTGTGCATGTGTGAAAAAGCACTTGATACACAGTCGTCTACGGCCGCACTCATGTTGTTGTTTTTTCTGTTTACAGCGCCACCAAGTGGCCAGTCGCCAAATCCCCTTTCATGTGACCACAGGCTGAGTCCATACACGGGTGTACCGACTTGGGTGTGATCGTCTCATTCGGTTGGAGAGTTATAGCCATTCGAGTAAAGCCCGCCTCGCCCACTCCCAACGTTTTGGCGTCCCGTCGCCAACGTGAAGCAAAATTCACACTTTTTTCCCAATCACTGTTGGCAGTCAGACTCTGGACAATCTTGCTGCACCGGTTTGGGTCAGATTGGGCACAACACCTAGGACTAGTGTGCAAAAGTAGGTATTTCAGAAAGTCCCAAATACCCGAAAGTCGCACCAGCGCGACCATCCAATCCGAGGCGTGCGTCTCGTTCGGCCCGAGCCAAGGATTCCGGGGATGTAAGACACTTGGGTCTGCGAACGGCGGTTTAGGAGTTACGCGCCATATCGTACTTTTGATCGCTGCAGCGCCACCCTGGGTCCGGCCGGGCCGAGCCTTGGTGATGTTGCAGACCGGGGGTGGGTACTGCCATCCCTCAGAAGTCTCCACGACGTACGCTTTGGTCTGCCCGCTCACGTTCAGGGCAGAATGTTGATGATGATCCAGAATCCCAGGTTGCACTCCAAAGTGTCGTGTTGCGCACTCTGTTGTGGTCCGTTTTCGGTTTGTCAACCAGTCGCTGAGCTTGTTTGTTGGCGGCCTCAGTCCCTCCCGCCGCGGCCCAGGTGGGCGTGGCCTTTGCCGGCTCCCCCGCCTCTGCGTCATTGTGTCATCGCTTCTCGGCCTTTTGGCTAAGATCAAGTGTAGTATCTGTTCTTATCAGTTTAATATCTGATACGTGCCCTACCCGGGCACCATATATTAAATTGATTTTTGGAACTGGGAGATGGTATAGGGGCTTGCTCCGTCCACTCCACGCATCGACCCGGTATTGCAGTACTTCTGGGAACGGTGCACCCCTTCTAAAGTGTTGAATGAAAGAAATGTTTTAGACTTGTGTGGCAGCAGATGTTAATGGAACTAGTGGATACTGCTTTGTATTGGTGTTTGAAAGGTGTAGTAGGTGCTCATAGACTATACTAGTAAAGGTAGGGTGGTGGTGTAAAAAACAAACAAATAAACAATAAAAAAAAAATCAACTCTGTTCTTTCCAGTTTAATATCTGATTCGTCCACTATCCGGGGACTGCACACTAAACAGATTTTTGGCTCATGGAGCCGGAGCATGAAAAAGAGAAAGAAAAGAAAGGTCCGTCACTGCACATTTCTGATGTCTCTCTTATCTCTTGGAGTCTCTACTAACGAGCTGATGAGTTGAATCAGGTGTGCGTTTGATTGTCCGACCGTCGGTGAGGATTGCGAAGATGGGCAGGGTGCCTCTGACCGGAGGCCTATGAATTCATACTTACCTGGCAGGGGAGACACCATGATCAGGAAGGTGGTTCACCCAGGGCGAGGCTCGGCCATTGCACTCCGGTCGTGCTGACCCCTGCGAATTCCCCAAATGTGGGAATCTCGACTGCATAATTTATGGTAGTGGGGGACTGCGTTCGCGCTCTCCCCTGGACAAAAACTGGTTGTAAGAGCAGATTGTTGGATTTCCACTTATTTCTTCTTCTTCTTTTTCAGACAAGGAATGGCCTAGGAAGTCTTTCGAATTGACCTGCGCTGGTTGATTGAGAGATATAAAACAACCTAGGTTTTTCAGTCTGCGAAAGTGGGTTTTTTATTATTGTTCACATAATCTCAGATATTTAACAAACGCTTTGATTGACAGCAGTGGTCCCGGAGGCAAAATAGTTCAGAATGAGGAGTTCTATCATGTGGTGTGAATACCTTGTGCATGTGTGAAAAAGCACTTGATACACAGTCGTCTACGGCCGCACTCATGTTGTTGTTTTTTCTGTTTACAGCGCCACCAAGTGGCCAGTCGCCAAATCCCCTTTCATGTGACCACAGGCTGAGTCCATACACGGGTGTACCGACTTGGGTGTGATCGTCTCATTCGGTTGGAGAGTTATAGCCATTCGAGTAAAGCCCGCCTCGCCCACTCCCAACGTTTTGGCGTCCCGTCGCCAACGTGAAGCGAAATTCACACTTTTTTCCCAATCACTGTTGGCAGTCAGACTCTGGACAATCTTGCTGCACCGGTTTGGGTCAGATTGGGCACAACACCTAGGACTAGTGTGCAAAAGTAGGTATTTCAGAAAGTCCCAAATACCCGAAAGTTGCACCAGCGCGACCATCCAATCCGAGGCATGCGTCTCGTTCGGCCCGAGCCAAGGATTCCGGGGATGTAAGACACTTGGGTCTGCGAACGGCGGTTTAGGAGTTACGCGCCATATCGTACTTTTGATCGCTGCAGCGCCACCCTGGGTCCGGCCGGGCCGAGCCTTGGTGATGTTGCAGACCGGGGGTGGGTACTGCCATCCCTCAGAAGTCTCCACGACGTACGCTTTGGTCTGCCCGCTCACGTTCAGGGCAGAATGTTGATGATGATCCAGAATCCCAGGTTGCACTCCAAAGTGTCGTGTTGCGCACTCTGTTGTGGTCCGTTTTCGGTTTGTCAACCAGTCGCTGAGCTTGTTTGTTGGCGGCCTCAGTCCCTCCCGCCGCGGCCCAGGTGGGCGTGGCCTTTGCCGGCTCCCCCGCCTCTGCGTCATTGTGTCATCGCTTCTCGGCCTTTTGGCTAAGATCAAGTGTAGTATCTGTTCTTATCAGTTTAATATCTGATACGTGCCCTACCCGGGCACCATATATTAAATTGATTTTTGGAACTGGGAGATGGTATAGGGGCTTGCTCCGTCCACTCCACGCATCGACCCGGTATTGCAGTACTTCTGGGAAAGGTGCACCCCTTCTAAAGTGTTGAATGAAAGAAATGTTTTAGACTTGTGTGGCAGCAGATGTTAATGGAACTAGTGGATACTGCTTTGTATTGGTGTTTGAAAGGTGTAGTAGGTGCTCATAGACTATACTAGTAAAGGTAGGGTGGTGGTGTAAAAAACAAACAAATAAACAATAAAAAAAAAATCAACTCTGTTCTTTCCAGTTTAATATCTGATTCGTCCACTATCCGGGGACTGCACACTAAACAGATTTTTGGCTCATGGAGCCGGAGCATGAAAAAGAGAAAGAAAAGAAAGGTCCGTCACTGCACATTTCTGATGTCTCTCTTATCTCTTGGAGTCTCTACTAACGAGCTGATGAGTTGAATCAGGTGTGCGTTTGATTGTCCGACCGTCGGTGAGGATTGCGAAGATGGGCAGGGTGCCTCTGACCGGAGGCCTATGAATTCATACTTACCTGGCAGGGGAGACACCATGATCAGGAAGGTGGTTCACCCAGGGCGAGGCTCGGCCATTGCACTCCGGTCGTGCTGACCCCTGCGAATTCCCCAAATGTGGGAATCTCGACTGCATAATTTATGGTAGTGGGGGACTGCGTTCGCGCTCTCCCCTGGACAAAAACTGGTTGTAAGAGCAGATTGTTGGATTTCCACTTATTTCTTTTTCAGACAAGGAATGGCCTAGGAAGTCTTTCGAATTGACCTGCGCTGGTTGATTGAGAGATATAAAACAACCTAGGTTTTTCAGTCTGCGAAAGTGGTTTTTTTATTATTGTTCACATAATCTCAGATATTTAACAAACGCTTTGATTGACAGCAGTGGTCCCGGAGGCAAAATAGTTCAGAATGAGGAGTTCTATCATGTGGTGTGAATACCTTGTGCATGTGTGAAAAAGCACTTGATACACAGTCGTCTACGGCCGCACTCATGTTGTTGTTTTTTCTGTTTACAGCGCCACCAAGTGGCCAGTCGCCAAATCCCCTTTCATGTGACCACAGGCTGAGTCCATACACGGGTGTACCGACTTGGGTGTGATCGTCTCATTCGGTTGGAGAGTTATAGCCATTCGAGTAAAGCCCGCCTCGCCCACTCCCAACGTTTTGGCGTCCCGTCGCCAACGTGAAGCGAAATTCACACTTTTTTCCCAATCACTGTTGGCAGTCAGACTCTGGACAATCTTGCTGCACCGGTTTGGGTCAGATTGGGCACAACACCTAGGACTAGTGTGCAAAAGTAGGTATTTCAGAAAGTCCCAAATACCCGAAAGTCGCACCAGCGCGACCATCCAATCCGAGGCGTGCGTCTCGTTCGGCCCGAGCCAAGGATTCCGGGGATGTAAGACACTTGGGTCTGCGAACGGCGGTTTAGGAGTTACGCGCCATATCGTACTTTTGATCGCTGCAGCGCCACCCTGGGTCCGGCCGGGCCGAGCCTTGGTGATGTTGCAGACCGGGGGTGGGTACTGCCATCCCTCAGAAGTCTCCACGACGTACGCTTTGGTCTGCCCGCTCACGTTCAGGGCAGAATGTTGATGATGATCCAGAATCCCAGGTTGCACTCCAAAGTGTCGTGTTGCGCACTCTGTTGTGGTCCGTTTTCGGTTTGTCAACCAGTCGCTGAGCTTGTTTGTTGGCGGCCTCAGTCCCTCCCGCCGCGGCCCAGGTGGGCGTGGCCTTTGCCGGCTCCCCCGCCTCTGCGTCATTGTGTCATCGCTTCTCGGCCTTTTGGCTAAGATCAAGTGTAGTATCTGTTCTTATCAGTTTAATATCTGATACGTGCCCTACCCGGGCACCATATATTAAATTGATTTTTGGAACTGGGAGATGGTATAGGGGCTTGCTCCGTCCACTCCACGCATCGACCCGGTATTGCAGTACTTCTGGGAACGGTGCACCCCTTCTAAAGTGTTGAATGAAAGAAATGTTTTAGACTTGTGTGGCAGCAGATGTTAATGGAACTAGTGGATACTGCTTTGTATTGGTGTTTGAAAGGTGTAGTAGGTGCTCATAGACTATACTAGTAAAGGTAGGGTGGTGGTGTAAAAAACAAACAAATAAACAATAAAAAAAAAATCAACTCTGTTCTTTCCAGTTTAATATCTGATTCGTCCACTATCCGGGGACTGCACACTAAACAGATTTTTGGCTCATGGAGCCGGAGCATGAAAAAGAGAAAGAAAAGAAAGGTCCGTCACTGCACATTTCTGATGTCTCTCTTATCTCTTGGAGTCTCTACTAACGAGCTGATGAGTTGAATCAGGTGTGCGTTTGATTGTCCGACCGTCGGTGAGGATTGCGAAGATGGGCAGGGTGCCTCTGACCGGAGGCCTATGAATTCATACTTACCTGGCAGGGGAGACACCATGATCAGGAAGGTGGTTCACCCAGGGCGAGGCTCGGCCATTGCACTCCGGTCGTGCTGACCCCTGCGAATTCCCCAAATGTGGGAATCTCGACTGCATAATTTATGGTAGTGGGGGACTGCGTTCGCGCTCTCCCCTGGACAAAAACTGGTTGTAAGAGCAGATTGTTGGATTTCCACTTATTTCTTCTTCTTCTTTTTCAGACAAGGAATGGCCTAGGAAGTCTTTCGAATTGACCTGCGCTGGTTGATTGAGAGATATAAAACAACCTAGGTTTTTCAGTCTGCGAAAGTGGTTTTTTTATTATTGTTCACATAATCTCAGATATTTAACAAACGCTTTGATTGACAGCAGTGGTCCCGGAGGCAAAATAGTTCAGAATGAGGAGTTCTATCATGTGGTGTGAATACCTTGTGCATGTGTGAAAAAGCACTTGATACACAGTCGTCTACGGCCGCACTCATGTTGTTGTTTTTTCTGTTTACAGCGCCACCAAGTGGCCAGTCGCCAAATCCCCTTTCATGTGACCACAGGCTGAGTCCATACACGGGTGTACCGACTTGGGTGTGATCGTCTCATTCGGTTGGAGAGTTATAGCCATTCGAGTAAAGCCCGCCTCGCCCACTCCCAACGTTTTGGCGTCCCGTCGCCAACGTGAAGCGAAATTCACACTTTTTTCCCAATCACTGTTGGCAGTCAGACTCTGGACAATCTTGCTGCACCGGTTTGGGTCAGATTGGGCACAACACCTAGGACTAGTGTGCAAAAGTAGGTATTTCAGAAAGTCCCAAATACCCGAAAGTCGCACCAGCGCGACCATCCAATCCGAGGCGTGCGTCTCGTTCGGCCCGAGCCAAGGATTCCGGGGATGTAAGACACTTGGGTCTGCGAACGGCGGTTTAGGAGTTACGCGCCATATCGTACTTTTGATCGCTGCAGCGCCACCCTGGGTCCGGCCGGGCCGAGCCTTGGTGATGTTGCAGACCGGGGGTGGGTACTGCCATCCCTCAGAAGTCTCCACGACGTACGCTTTGGTCTGCCCGCTCACGTTCAGGGCAGAATGTTGATGATGATCCAGAATCCCAGGTTGCACTCCAAAGTGTCGTGTTGCGCACTCTGTTGTGGTCCGTTTTCGGTTTGTCAACCAGTCGCTGAGCTTGTTTGTTGGCGGCCTCAGTCCCTCCCGCCGCGGCCCAGGTGGGCGTGGCCTTTGCCGGCTCCCCCGCCTCTGCGTCATTGTGTCATCGCTTCTCGGCCTTTTGGCTAAGATCAAGTGTAGTATCTGTTCTTATCAGTTTAATATCTGATACGTGCCCTACCCGGGCACCATATATTAAATTGATTTTTGGAACTGGGAGATGGTATAGGGGCTTGCTCCGTCCACTCCACGCATCGACCCGGTATTGCAGTACTTCTGGGAAAGGTGCACCCCTTCTAAAGTGTTGAATGAAAGAAATGTTTTAGACTTGTGTGGCAGCAGATGTTAATGGAACTAGTGGATACTGCTTTGTATTGGTGTTTGAAAGGTGTAGTAGGTGCTCATAGACTATACTAGTAAAGGTAGGGTGGTGGTGTAAAAAACAAACAAATAAACAATAAAAAAAAAATCAACTCTGTTCTTTCCAGTTTAATATCTGATTCGTCCACTATACGGGGACTGCACACTAAACAGATGTTTGGCTCATGGAGCCGGAGCATGAAAAAGAGAAAGAAAAGAAAGGTCCGTCACTGCACATTTCTGATGTCTCTCTTATCTCTTGGAGTCTCTACTAACGAGCTGATGAGTTGAATCAGGTGTGCGTTTGATTGTCCGACCGTCGGTGAGGATTGCGAAGATGGGCAGGGTGCCTCTGACCGGAGGCCTATGAATTCATACTTACCTGGCAGGGGAGACACCATGATCAGGAAGGTGGTTCACCCAGGGCGAGGCTCGGCCATTGCACTCCGGTCGTGCTGACCCCTGCGAATTCCCCAAATGTGGGAATCTCGACTGCATAATTTATGGTAGTGGGGGACTGCGTTCGCGCTCTCCCCTGGACAAAAACTGGTTGTAAGAGCAGATTGTTGGATTTCCACTTATTTCTTCTTCTTCTTTTTCAGACAAGGAATGGCCTAGGAAGTCTTTCGAATTGACCTGCGCTGGTTGATTGAGAGATATAAAACAACCTAGGTTTTTCAGTCTGCGAAAGTGGGTTTTTTATTATTGTTCACATAATCTCAGATATTTAACAAACGCTTTGATTGACAGCAGTGGTCCCGGAGGCAAAATAGTTCAGAATGAGGAGTTCTATCATGTGGTGTGAATACCTTGTGCATGTGTGAAAAAGCACTTGATACACAGTCGTCTACGGCCGCACTCATGTTGTTGTTTTTTCTGTTTACAGCGCCACCAAGTGGCCAGTCGCCAAATCCCCTTTCATGTGACCACAGGCTGAGTCCATACACGGGTGTACCGACTTGGGTGTGATCGTCTCATTCGGTTGGAGAGTTATAGCCATTCGAGTAAAGCCCGCCTCGCCCACTCCCAACGTTTTGGCGTCCCGTCGCCAACGTGAAGCGAAATTCACACTTTTTTCCCAATCACTGTTGGCAGTCAGACTCTGGACAATCTTGCTGCACCGGTTTGGGTCAGATTGGGCACAACACCTAGGACTAGTGTGCAAAAGTAGGTATTTCAGAAAGTCCCAAATACCCGAAAGTCGCACCAGCGCGACCATCCAATCCGAGGCGTGCGTCTCGTTCGGCCCGAGCCAAGGATTCCGGGGATGTAAGACACTTGGGTCTGCGAACGGCGGTTTAGGAGTTACGCGCCATATCGTACTTTTGATCGCTGCAGCGCCACCCTGGGTCCGGCCGGGCCGAGCCTTGGTGATGTTGCAGACCGGGGGTGGGTACTGCCATCCCTCAGAAGTCTCCACGACGTACGCTTTGGTCTGCCCGCTCACGTTCAGGGCAGAATGTTGATGATGATCCAGAATCCCAGGTTGCACTCCAAAGTGTCGTGTTGCGCACTCTGTTGTGGTCCGTTTTCGGTTTGTCAACCAGTCGCTGAGCTTGTTTGTTGGCGGCCTCAGTCCCTCCCGCCGCGGCCCAGGTGGGCGTGGCCTTTGCCGGCTCCCCAGCCTCTGCGTCATTGTGTCATCGCTTCTCGGCCTTTTGGCTAAGATCAAGTGTAGTATCTGTTCTTATCAGTTTAATATCTGATACGTGCCCTACCCGGGCACCATATATTAAATTGATTTTTGGAACTGGGAGATGGTATAGGGGCTTGCTCCGTCCACTCCACGCATCGACCCGGTATTGCAGTACTTCTGGGAACGGTGCACCCCTTCTAAAGTGTTGAATGAAAGAAATGTTTTAGACTTGTGTGGCAGCAGATGTTAATGGAACTAGTGGATACTGCTTTGTATTGGTGTTTGAAAGGTGTAGTAGGTGCTCATAGACTATACTAGTAAAGGTAGGGTGGTGGTGTAAAAAACAAACAAATAAACAATAAAAAAAAAATCAACTCTGTTCTTTCCAGTTTAATATCTGATTCGTCCACTATCCGGGGACTGCACACTAAACAGATTTTTGGCTCATGGAGCCGGAGCATGAAAAAGAGAAAGAAAAGAAAGGTCCGTCACTGCACATTTCTGATGTCTCTCTTATCTCTTGGAGTCTCTACTAACGAGCTGATGAGTTGAATCAGGTGTGCGTTTGATTGTCCGACCGTCGGTGAGGATTGCGAAGATGGGCAGGGTGCCTCTGACCGGAGGCCTATGAATTCATACTTACCTGGCAGGGGAGACACCATGATCAGGAAGGTGGTTCACCCAGGGCGAGGCTCGGCCATTGCACTCCGGTCGTGCTGACCCCTGCGAATTCCCCAAATGTGGGAATCTCGACTGCATAATTTATGGTAGTGGGGGACTGCGTTCGCGCTCTCCCCTGGACAAAAACTGGTTGTAAGAGCAGATTGTTGGATTTCCACTTATTTCTTCTTCTTCTTTTTCAGACAAGGAATGGCCTAGGAAGTCTTTCGAATTGACCTGCGCTGGTTGATTGAGAGATATAAAACAACCTAGGTTTTTCAGTCTGCGAAAGTGGGTTTTTTATTATTGTTCACATAATCTCAGATATTTAACAAACGCTTTGATTGACAGCAGTGGTCCCGGAGGCAAAATAGTTCAGAATGAGGAGTTCTATCATGTGGTGTGAATACCTTGTGCATGTGTGAAAAAGCACTTGATACACAGTCGTCTACGGCCGCACTCATGTTGTTGTTTTTTCTGTTTACAGCGCCACCAAGTGGCCAGTCGCCAAATCCCCTTTCATGTGACCACAGGCTGAGTCCATACACGGGTGTACCGACTTGGGTGTGATCGTCTCATTCGGTTGGAGAGTTATAGCCATTCGAGTAAAGCCCGCCTCGCCCACTCCCAACGTTTTGGCGTCCCGTCGCCAACGTGAAGCGAAATTCACACTTTTTTCCCAATCACTGTTGGCAGTCAGACTCTGGACAATCTTGCTGCACCGGTTTGGGTCAGATTGGGCACAACACCTAGGACTAGTGTGCAAAAGTAGGTATTTCAGAAAGTCCCAAATACCCGAAAGTCGCACCAGCGCGACCATCCAATCCGAGGCGTGCGTCTCGTTCGGCCCGAGCCAAGGATTCCGGGGATGTAAGACACTTGGGTCTGCGAACGGCGGTTTAGGAGTTACGCGCCATATCGTACTTTTGATCGCTGCAGCGCCACCCTGGGTCCGGCCGGGCCGAGCCTTGGTGATGTTGCAGACCGGGGGTGGGTACTGCCATCCCTCAGAAGTCTCCACGACGTACGCTTTGGTCTGCCCGCTCACGTTCAGGGCAGAATGTTGATGATGATCCAGAATCCCAGGTTGCACTCCAAAGTGTCGTGTTGCGCACTCTGTTGTGGTCCGTTTTCGGTTTGTCAACCAGTCGCTGAGCTTGTTTGTTGGCGGCCTCAGTCCCTCCCGCCGCGGCCCAGGTGGGCGTGGCCTTTGCCGGCTCCCCAGCCTCTGCGTCATTGTGTCATCGCTTCTCGGCCTTTTGGCTAAGATCAAGTGTAGTATCTGTTCTTATCAGTTTAATATCTGATACGTGCCCTACCCGGGCACCATATATTAAATTGATTTTTGGAACTGGGAGATGGTATAGGGGCTTGCTCCGTCCACTCCACGCATCGACCCGGTATTGCAGTACTTCTGGGAACGGTGCACCCCTTCTAAAGTGTTGAATGAAAGAAATGTTTTAGACTTGTGTGGCAGCAGATGTTAATGGAACTAGTGGATACTGCTTTGTATTGGTGTTTGAAAGGTGTAGTAGGTGCTCATAGACTATACTAGTAAAGGTAGGGTGGTGGTGTAAAAAACAAACAAATAAACAATAAAAAAAAAATCAACTCTGTTCTTTCCAGTTTAATATCTGATTCGTCCACTATCCGGGGACTGCACACTAAACAGATGTTTGGCTCATGGAGCCGGAGCATGAAAAAGAGAAAGAAAAGAAAGGTCCGTCACTGCACATTTCTGATGTCTCTCTTATCTCTTGGAGTCTCTACTAACGAGCTGATGAGTTGAATCAGGTGTGCGTTTGATTGTCCGACCGTCGGTGAGGATTGCGAAGATGGGCAGGGTGCCTCTGACCGGAGGCCTATGAATTCATACTTACCTGGCAGGGGAGACACCATGATCAGGAAGGTGGTTCACCCAGGGCGAGGCTCGGCCATTGCACTCCGGTCGTGCTGACCCCTGCGAATTCCCCAAATGTGGGAATCTCGACTGCATAATTTATGGTAGTGGGGGACTGCGTTCGCGCTCTCCCCTGGACAAAAACTGGTTGTAAGAGCAGATTGTTGGATTTCCACTTATTTCTTCTTCTTCTTTTTCAGACAAGGAATGGCCTAGGAAGTCTTTCGAATTGACCTGCGCTGGTTGATTGAGAGATATAAAACAACCTAGGTTTTTCAGTCTGCGAAAGTGGGTTTTTTATTATTGTTCACATAATCTCAGATATTTAACAAACGCTTTGATTGACAGCAGTGGTCCCGGAGGCAAAATAGTTCAGAATGAGGAGTTCTATCATGTGGTGTGAATACCTTGTGCATGTGTGAAAAAGCACTTGATACACAGTCGTCTACGGCCGCACTCATGTTGTTGTTTTTTCTGTTTACAGCGCCACCAAGTGGCCAGTCGCCAAATCCCCTTTCATGTGACCACAGGCTGAGTCCATACACGGGTGTACCGACTTGGGTGTGATCGTCTCATTCGGTTGGAGAGTTATAGCCATTCGAGTAAAGCCCGCCTCGCCCACTCCCAACGTTTTGGCGTCCCGTCGCCAACGTGAAGCAAAATTCACACTTTTTTCCCAATCACTGTTGGCAGTCAGACTCTGGACAATCTTGCTGCACCGGTTTGGGTCAGATTGGGCACAACACCTAGGACTAGTGTGCAAAAGTAGGTATTTCAGAAAGTCCCAAATACCCGAAAGTCGCACCAGCGCGACCATCCAATCCGAGGCGTGCGTCTCGTTCGGCCCGAGCCAAGGATTCCGGGGATGTAAGACACTTGGGTCTGCGAACGGCGGTTTAGGAGTTACGCGCCATATCGTACTTTTGATCGCTGCAGCGCCACCCTGGGTCCGGCCGGGCCGAGCCTTGGTGATGTTGCAGACCGGGGGTGGGTACTGCCATCCCTCAGAAGTCTCCACGACGTACGCTTTGGTCTGCCCGCTCACGTTCAGGGCAGAATGTTGATGATGATCCAGAATCCCAGGTTGCACTCCAAAGTGTCGTGTTGCGCACTCTGTTGTGGTCCGTTTTCGGTTTGTCAACCAGTCGCTGAGCTTGTTTGTTGGCGGCCTCAGTCCCTCCCGCCGCGGCCCAGGTGGGCGTGGCCTTTGCCGGCTCCCCCGCCTCTGCGTCATTGTGTCATCGCTTCTCGGCCTTTTGGCTAAGATCAAGTGTAGTATCTGTTCTTATCAGTTTAATATCTGATACGTGCCCTACCCGGGCACCATATATTAAATTGATTTTTGGAACTGGGAGATGGTATAGGGGCTTGCTCCGTCCACTCCACGCATCGACCCGGTATTGCAGTACTTCTGGGAACGGTGCACCCCTTCTAAAGTGTTGAATGAAAGAAATGTTTTAGACTTGTGTGGCAGCAGATGTTAATGGAACTAGTGGATACTGCTTTGTATTGGTGTTTGAAAGGTGTAGTAGGTGCTCATAGACTATACTAGTAAAGGTAGGGTGGTGGTGTAAAAAACAAACAAATAAACAATAAAAAAAAAATCAACTCTGTTCTTTCCAGTTTAATATCTGATTCGTCCACTATCCGGGGACTGCACACTAAACAGATTTTTGGCTCATGGAGCCGGAGCATGAAAAAGAGAAAGAAAAGAAAGGTCCGTCACTGCACATTTCTGATGTCTCTCTTATCTCTTGGAGTCTCTACTAACGAGCTGATGAGTTGAATCAGGTGTGCGTTTGATTGTCCGACCGTCGGTGAGGATTGCGAAGATGGGCAGGGTGCCTCTGACCGGAGGCCTATGAATTCATACTTACCTGGCAGGGGAGACACCATGATCAGGAAGGTGGTTCACCCAGGGCGAGGCTCGGCCATTGCACTCCGGTCGTGCTGACCCCTGCGAATTCCCCAAATGTGGGAATCTCGACTGCATAATTTATGGTAGTGGGGGACTGCGTTCGCGCTCTCCCCTGGACAAAAACTGGTTGTAAGAGCAGATTGTTGGATTTCCACTTATTTCTTCTTCTTCTTTTTCAGACAAGGAATGGCCTAGGAAGTCTTTCGAATTGACCTGCGCTGGTTGATTGAGAGATATAAAACAACCTAGGTTTTTCAGTCTGCGAAAGTGGGTTTTTTATTATTGTTCACATAATCTCAGATATTTAACAAACGCTTTGATTGACAGCAGTGGTCCCGGAGGCAAAATAGTTCAGAATGAGGAGTTCTATCATGTGGTGTGAATACCTTGTGCATGTGTGAAAAAGCACTTGATACACAGTCGTCTACGGCCGCACTCATGTTGTTGTTTTTTCTGTTTACAGCGCCACCAAGTGGCCAGTCGCCAAATCCCCTTTCATGTGACCACAGGCTGAGTCCATACACGGGTGTACCGACTTGGGTGTGATCGTCTCATTCGGTTGGAGAGTTATAGCCATTCGAGTAAAGCCCGCCTCGCCCACTCCCAACGTTTTGGCGTCCCGTCGCCAACGTGAAGCGAAATTCACACTTTTTTCCCAATCACTGTTGGCAGTCAGACTCTGGACAATCTTGCTGCACCGGTTTGGGTCAGATTGGGCACAACACCTAGGACTAGTGTGCAAAAGTAGGTATTTCAGAAAGTCCCAAATACCCGAAAGTCGCACCAGCGCGACCATCCAATCCGAGGCGTGCGTCTCGTTCGGCCCGAGCCAAGGATTCCGGGGATGTAAGACACTTGGGTCTGCGAACGGCGGTTTAGGAGTTACGCGCCATATCGTACTTTTGATCGCTGCAGCGCCACCCTGGGTCCGGCCGGGCCGAGCCTTGGTGATGTTGCAGACCGGGGGTGGGTACTGCCATCCCTCAGAAGTCTCCACGACGTACGCTTTGGTCTGCCCGCTCACGTTCAGGGCAGAATGTTGATGATGATCCAGAATCCCAGGTTGCACTCCAAAGTGTCGTGTTGCGCACTCTGTTGTGGTCCGTTTTCGGTTTGTCAACCAGTCGCTGAGCTTGTTTGTTGGCGGCCTCAGTCCCTCCCGCCGCGGCCCAGGTGGGCGTGGCCTTTGCCGGCTCCCCCGCCTCTGCGTCATTGTGTCATCGCTTCTCGGCCTTTTGGCTAAGATCAAGTGTCTTGTCAATCGGCAGTGTTGCGATCGCCTCTTTGTAAGTTTTTGGTTTGTGCTTTTTGTTGCACTTTCCTACTCCTTCAGAGAGGTATATTGTACTGCTCATAGCTGTATTTTTTATTATTATTTATTGTCCCATTATTGTGTTGTTTCTGTTTTAAGGAGATTTTTACTGAGAGAATCTGTCTTAAGGTAAGTCTTTTATCTTTGATCACTGTTTTAATTTTTACTGTTTTATATAGTCACTCTTAAGTACTTTTTAAAGCTGGGGGTGCCTCCAACATGTCGGCTGCTCGTGCCGGCATGCGGAGGCACCACAGTGTGCGTTTAAGTTTTTTAGAAAAAGATGGAAAGCTGTTGGAAATGTCTAGGTTAGACTTCTCCAGGAAATTGATGCAGAAATGTTTAGGGTTTACCCCTGTTGACTTGAATTGTATTCTGACCCTGCCTTTTAACAAAGGCTTTGATGTGAGTTTTAAGAATGCAGCACTATTAAACGACTTCTGGCAACGCTTTGACACACATAAGACCCAGTTCTCCATGTTTAAAGTTGAGAAACTAACCGATAATACACAAAAAGTGGTTATTGTTAAGATGTTCAATGAGACTGTAAATGGAGAAGATGTTTGTACATGGCTGGGAAGATTTTGCACTGTGAGGGACCAGGCTATGAAGGTTTATGATGAAGACGGGATTTGGAATTGTTCCTGGAGGGTCCCAATCAAACAATGGGAAGACCCCAGGGGCTTCCAAGGTCTGAGACATTTACCACAAATGATAGTTCTGGGTGAAAACAGGGGCTACATCCATTATCAAGGAATGCCCAAACTCTGCCGGCGATGTGGGGAGTTGGGACATCTTGTCGAAGCATGCCAGAAAGTCTTTTGTAATAAGTGTAGAGAAATTGGACATTCTTTTGAAGAATGTCCAAATGGCAGAAAGTGCAATCTTTGTGGAGACTACAATCATCTCTACAGAGACTGCCCTAAGTCCTTTGCCAACAAAGTTAAAACACACAAAATGGCGACAGAGGAAATCAAACCAAAAGATAACGAGGGGGCGGAGAGGAAAAATTCAAATCTCCCGCCAAATCTGGTGATTGGGGGAGAGGGGACAGATGAAAGAGGAAATGAGGGGGTGGACCTAAGGAGAGAGGGGGTGGAGCAAAATGTAATTTTCCTGCCAAATCACACAATTGGAGCAGATAAAAATGAGGAGATGGAACTTCACCAAACATTGTTTGACCATGAAACCGAGTCAAGTGAACAGAGCAATGATGGCGAGGGGAAACAAAACAACAAAGACCAGGAAAAGGGTTTGGAGGAAGAACAAGGAAATAAACAAAAGGAAAACAAGGTAAGTAATGATATCCCAGGTGTTAAATTGCTGGGTAAAAAACGGAACGCTCAATCCCCCATTGAGGAGCAAAACGGGAAAAGGGACCGAGTGGGACTGCTGTCAGATTCCTCCTCATCTGAGGATTTGAATCGGCTCTTCCCACTCGACTCCCCTAACGAAGTATCCTTTTTGCAAATAGAACTCCAAACATCCACCCCTAGGGCCAGCTCAAGGGGGAAACAGTTTCAATCCCCTGATTCTCAAAATATAGAAGTAAGGGAAGAGCTTGTTTCACAGAACACAGATCTTCTTTTTTGAACTTTTAGTTTATGTCTATTAAATTGACCCACCTGTCGTTTTTAACTGTTTTGCTCATGACACTCACACTCTCTACTCTAAATGTAAGAAGTGTGCGGTCACAACTGAGAGCAAAAACTATTTTATCCTTTTTACAAACCCAAAACTGTGATATTTTGCTTTTACAAGAATGTGCTTTACCTTTTATGAAAAATTATAGGAAATGGGAAGAGCAGTGGCCCCACTCAACATCTGTGTGGAGTGGCTCCAACCATAATAGAGCAGATGGAGTAGCAGTTTTAATTAAAAATCCTCAGCTTGTGGTGAAGGGGAGCACAGTGGTGAGAGATGGGCGAGCTCTGTTAATACATCTGTCCTTTTTAGGACATGATTTTAATATTCTAAATATTTATGGTTTTACAGACAAAAATGATAGGAATGACCTTTTAGAAGACGTGCAGTCCCACCTTTTAGGGAGGGCCCCGATTATTTTAGCGGGGGATTTTAATTGTATTTTAAGCAAAAATGACAGGAAAGGGGGCGGAGAAGACTTTAAATTAGATAAAACATCCATTTTATTGCAGACGATAATAAGAGATTTTAAACTGACTGACTGTTTTAGAACCATGCATCCTGGGGAGCAAGGACTCACCTGGTTTAGTGGTGATGGCACCAAAGCCTCCCGTATCGATTATATTTTTACACGGGACCTCGTACCAGTAGATGCTAAATTAACCCCTGTCTTTTTTTCGGACCACGCTATGCTTTCTTGCACCTTCTCACTTCCCACAGGTGTGACGACAGGCAAAGGGCTGTGGAGGCTGAACTGCTCCCTGTTGGAAGACAAAGAGGTTGTAGAAGAATACAGGGAGCAGTACAGCCAATGGAAGACCCTAAAAGACTTTTACGATTCACAGGCACAGTGGTGGGAAATGGTGAAGGGAAAGACAAAGACTTATTTTAAACAAGTTGGGAAAAAGAAAAAAGATAAAGAGAGGAGATGCATGGTGGGACTGCAAAAACGATTACAGCGTTATTTTAATCTTTTGAACCAAGGTTTTGATTTCAATGAAGATATTCGCCAAGTAAAAAAGATTATGTCCGAATTAGAAGAGAAAAGAAATAAAGGTGTCATCTTACAAAGTAGAGAAAAGGAATTAGAAGAAGGGGAAAAATGTACAAGCTACTTCTTCCGTAAAATAGTGAATAGAGGTGGGGGTATGGTGGGTGTAAAAAACAAAGAAAACAACCTTATGCATAGTACACAAGGTATTTTAAAGGTGGTTGAAGAGTTTTATGAAGAATTGTATGGAGAGAAAGATATTGAGGATGATATTTTAAAAGAGGTCTTAAAATTAGTTGACAAAACAATCAAGGATAACGTAGCATTGACAAAGGATTTTAACATGATAGAAATGGAAAAATGCCTTAAACAATTTAAGAAAAGGAAGTCACCGGGGGAGGATGGCCTCCCGCTGGAGTTTTATCAGACCTTTTGGGATATTTTAGCACAGGACCTTTTAGTTGTTTTTAACGAATTTGACGACTTGGACAGACTACCAAATAGCTTCAGGACTGGGATAGTCACACTCTTACATAAAAAAGACCAAAAGACTGACTTAAAGAACTGGCGACCTATAACTCTTTTAAACGTGGATTGTAAAGTTTTTAGCAAAATTTTAATGGGTCGTATGTCTTCGATTTTAGGGGATGTGATCCACCCGGATCAAACCTGCGCAGTCCCTGGGAGAAAGATCACGGACAGCCTCATTCTGATGAGAGACACCATCTGTTATGCGAGAGACAGAAATATTCGGCTCGCAGTTTTAAATTTAGACTTTGAAAAAGCTTTTGATCGGGTCTCGCACCAGTACTTATTCCAAGTACTGCAAAAGATGGGTTTTCCGGGGAGATTTGTAGCTTGGGTGGAACTGCTATATAGGGGGATAACCAGCAGGTTCTTGGTAAATGGGCACTTGACAAAGGCAGTAGATGTTTGCTGTGGTGTCCGTCAGGGATGTCCATTATCTCCCCTCCTATATGTCGCTTGTATCGAGCCACTAGCGCAGGCTTTGAGAAAGGATAAATGGATCACGGGACTGACTATCCCAGGGACCGGGGGACTGATAGCTAAGACAGTTTTATATATGGACGATGTGAATCTTTTATGTACTGACATTTTATCAATCCACAAGACCATGGAACTGACTGACTGGTTTGGAAGGGCGTCGGGGGCTAGACTAAATAGATCAAAAACACAGGTACAATTTTTCGGACCGTGGGGACCTACAGAAATAGAAAACACAGAACTCGAAGTTAAAAAGACTGACGTAAAGATACTCGGGATCAAATTCGACAAAGAGGGAGGGGGGAAGGGAAACTGGCAAAATGTTTTAGCAAAAGCAAGACAAAGATTAGGTTTTTGGAGATTGAGACAACTGACAATAGAGGGTAAAGTTTTAATCATCAAATCTGTGATTTTACCTTTATTTTTATTGCTGTGTTCTGTTTTTTATCCCCCCAGATGGTTCCTTTTAGCCGTGGACCGAGAAATCTTCCGCTTCCTGTGGGGAGGTAAATGGGAAAGGCTGAAAAGAGAGGAGATGAAGAAAGCCCCAAAAAACGGAGGGAAAGGAGTACCAAATTTGTACTTGTTTTTAGGGGCATACTACACTGCACTCCACATAAAATATGCCACAAACAAAAACACAGAAAATAAAACCACAGCAATGAGTCGCTTTTGGATGGGCTCGTATTTAAGAGCCCTGCAAATCTTACCCAGGGATCATACAATACCAATTGCTTTTAAACTATCTCCAGCACATGCTTTTATAAAGAAGTTTTTAAAAAAATTCCTTTTAGAAGAAAAAGAAGTTAAAACCTTGACAAATCATCGTCTTCTCCTCTCTCTTGTGCAGGAACGAGAGCAAGTGAGCCCAGTGCATGGGCTCACTCAAAGTGAAGCAAAAACAGTTTGGCAGAACGTGTCTCATCCAGCCCTTCGGAACAGACATCGGGACCTGGCATGGATGGCAGCTCATGAGATTCTCCCGGTCAGGGCCGTGATGCATTCCCGGGGCATGGCCAGGATATCTACGTGCCCACAGCCCGGGTGTGGCGCGCCCGAGACTGTGAGGCACGCGCTCTGGGAATGCAGTGCCGTGAGGGACCTGTGGGCAACAGCTGGTCCCCTGCAATTCCCGTACCTACCAGCAGGGGGGGTCCCAGACTACTGGACAACAGTAGGATTGGTGAGCCAGGAAAACTTGCCAGCAGAAAACTACATAAAGTACTGGCTCACCATGAACTGTATCAAAGACGCTATTTGGACCTCCAGAAACCTGCTGGTGGGGAAGCGCATGCAGGTGTCCCTCCACGCCACCCAACAGCTGGCAAACTTTAGGCTGCAGGAGTACACCGCATGTCGCCATTCGGACGTGGGGACCAGAGCTTCACTGGAGAAGGTCCCCTCGGCCACGAGCCTTGACTGCCCGTAGATGCCCCCCAAATTCAACACCAGGTGGAGCAGCGGAGCCGTGGTTAAAGAGGATCTCCTCTGGCCCACGGGCCGGGTCTCGGGCTCTGTTCCGAAGGATGGCTGGGAATTATTATTATTATTATTATTATATATATATTTTTTTTATCTTCTTCTTGCACAAAGACAGGACTTCGCTTTATGTATCTATTTTATGTATTTACCTATTTATTATATATCGTCTGTGTTTTTTACCCTCTGTAGGTTTTATCCATCAAGAGCCCTTTTAGTTTCCAAAAGCTTTTTCTTGTTAGTAGTTTTATTGTTCCATATTTTAAACACCAACACATGTTTTAACACTAACACATGCTTTAAACAGATGTATGCATTTCCTATATAAAAATGTTATGGAAACAAAGCGTATGATGACCTCCTGTTGAGATGATGACGATGTAAAAAGTGGAATGAGACAATAAAAACTTTTCGAAAGAAAAAAATCTGTTCTTATCAGTTTAATATCTGATACGTGCCCTACCCGGGCACCATATATTAAATTGATTTTTGGAACTGGGAGATGGTATAGGGGCTTGCTCCGTCCACTCCACGCATCGACCCGGTATTGCAGTACTTCTGGGAACGGTGCACCCCTTCTAAAGTGTTGAATGAAAGAAATGTTTTAGACTTGTGTGGCAGCAGATGTTAATGGAACTAGTGGATACTGCTTTGTATTGGTGTTTGAAAGGTGTAGTAGGTGCTCATAGACTATACTAGTAAAGGTAGGGTGGTGGTGTAAAAAACAAACAAATAAACAATAAAAAAAAAATCAACTCTGTTCTTTCCAGTTTAATATCTGATTCGTCCACTATCCGGGGACTGCACACTAAACAGATTTTTGGCTCATGGAGCCGGAGCATGAAAAAGAGAAAGAAAAGAAAGGTCCGTCACTGCACATTTCTGATGTCTCTCTTATCTCTTGGAGTCTCTACTAACGAGCTGATGAGTTGAATCAGGTGTGCGTTTGATTGTCCGACCGTCGGTGAGGATTGCGAAGATGGGCAGGGTGCCTCTGACCGGAGGCCTATGAATTCATACTTACCTGGCAGGGGAGACACCATGATCAGGAAGGTGGTTCACCCAGGGCGAGGCTCGGCCATTGCACTCCGGTCGTGCTGACCCCTGCGAATTCCCCAAATGTGGGAATCTCGACTGCATAATTTATGGTAGTGGGGGACTGCGTTCGCGCTCTCCCCTGGACAAAAACTGGTTGTAAGAGCAGATTGTTGGATTTCCACTTATTTCTTCTTCTTCTTTTTCAGACAAGGAATGGCCTAGGAAGTCTTTCGAATTGACCTGCGCTGGTTGATTGAGAGATATAAAACAACCTAGGTTTTTCAGTCTGCGAAAGTGGGTTTTTTATTATTGTTCACATAATCTCAGATATTTAACAAACGCTTTGATTGACAGCAGTGGTCCCGGAGGCAAAATAGTTCAGAATGAGGAGTTCTATCATGTGGTGTGAATACCTTGTGCATGTGTGAAAAAGCACTTGATACACAGTCGTCTACGGCCGCACTCATGTTGTTGTTTTTTCTGTTTACAGCGCCACCAAGTGGCCAGTCGCCAAATCCCCTTTCATGTGACCACAGGCTGAGTCCATACACGGGTGTACCGACTTGGGTGTGATCGTCTCATTCGGTTGGAGAGTTATAGCCATTCGAGTAAAGCCCGCCTCGCCCACTCCCAACGTTTTGGCGTCCCGTCGCCAACGTGAAGCGAAATTCACACTTTTTTCCCAATCACTGTTGGCAGTCAGACTCTGGACAATCTTGCTGCACCGGTTTGGGTCAGATTGGGCACAACACCTAGGACTAGTGTGCAAAAGTAGGTATTTCAGAAAGTCCCAAATACCCGAAAGTCGCACCAGCGCGACCATCCAATCCGAGGCGTGCGTCTCGTTCGGCCCGAGCCAAGGATTCCGGGGATGTAAGACACTTGGGTCTGCGAACGGCGGTTTAGGAGTTACGCGCCATATCGTACTTTTGATCGCTGCAGCGCCACCCTGGGTCCGGCCGGGCCGAGCCTTGGTGATGTTGCAGACCGGGGGTGGGTACTGCCATCCCTCAGAAGTCTCCACGACGTACGCTTTGGTCTGCCCGCTCACGTTCAGGGCAGAATGTTGATGATGATCCAGAATCCCAGGTTGCACTCCAAAGTGTCGTGTTGCGCACTCTGTTGTGGTCCGTTTTCGGTTTGTCAACCAGTCGCTGAGCTTGTTTGTTGGCGGCCTCAGTCCCTCCCGCCGCGGCCCAGGTGGGCGTGGCCTTTGCCGGCTCCCCCGCCTCTGCGTCATTGTGTCATCGCTTCTCGGCCTTTTGGCTAAGATCAAGTGTAGTATCTGTTCTTATCAGTTTAATATCTGATACGTGCCCTACCCGGGCACCATATATTAAATTGATTTTTGGAACTGGGAGATGGTATAGGGGCTTGCTCCGTCCACTCCACGCATCGACCCGGTATTGCAGTACTTCTGGGAACGGTGCACCCCTTCTAAAGTGTTGAATGAAAGAAATGTTTTAGACTTGTGTGGCAGCAGATGTTAATGGAACTAGTGGATACTGCTTTGTATTGGTGTTTGAAAGGTGTAGTAGGTGCTCATAGACTATACTAGTAAAGGTAGGGTGGTGGTGTAAAAAACAAACAAATAAACAATAAAAAAAAAATCAACTCTGTTCTTTCCAGTTTAATATCTGATTCGTCCACTATCCGGGGACTGCACACTAAACAGATTTTTGGCTCATGGAGCCGGAGCATGAAAAAGAGAAAGAAAAGAAAGGTCCGTCACTGCACATTTCTGATGTCTCTCTTATCTCTTGGAGTCTCTACTAACGAGCTGATGAGTTGAATCAGGTGTGCGTTTGATTGTCCGACCGTCGGTGAGGATTGCGAAGATGGGCAGGGTGCCTCTGACCGGAGGCCTATGAATTCATACTTACCTGGCAGGGGAGACACCATGATCAGGAAGGTGGTTCACCCAGGGCGAGGCTCGGCCATTGCACTCCGGTCGTGCTGACCCCTGCGAATTCCCCAAATGTGGGAATCTCGACTGCATAATTTATGGTAGTGGGGGACTGCGTTCGCGCTCTCCCCTGGACAAAAACTGGTTGTAAGAGCAGATTGTTGGATTTCCACTTATTTCTTCTTCTTCTTTTTCAGACAAGGAATGGCCTAGGAAGTCTTTCGAATTGACCTGCGCTGGTTGATTGAGAGATATAAAACAACCTAGGTTTTTCAGTCTGCGAAAGTGGGTTTTTTATTATTGTTCACATAATCTCAGATATTTAACAAACGCTTTGATTGACAGCAGTGGTCCCGGAGGCAAAATAGTTCAGAATGAGGAGTTCTATCATGTGGTGTGAATACCTTGTGCATGTGTGAAAAAGCACTTGATACACAGTCGTCTACGGCCGCACTCATGTTGTTGTTTTTTCTGTTTACAGCGCCACCAAGTGGCCAGTCGCCAAATCCCCTTTCATGTGACCACAGGCTGAGTCCATACACGGGTGTACCGACTTGGGTGTGATCGTCTCATTCGGTTGGAGAGTTATAGCCATTCGAGTAAAGCCCGCCTCGCCCACTCCCAACGTTTTGGCGTCCCGTCGCCAACGTGAAGCGAAATTCACACTTTTTTCCCAATCACTGTTGGCAGTCAGACTCTGGACAATCTTGCTGCACCGGTTTGGGTCAGATTGGGCACAACACCTAGGACTAGTGTGCAAAAGTAGGTATTTCAGAAAGTCCCAAATACCCGAAAGTCGCACCAGCGCGACCATCCAATCCGAGGCGTGCGTCTCGTTCGGCCCGAGCCAAGGATTCCGGGGATGTAAGACACTTGGGTCTGCGAACGGCGGTTTAGGAGTTACGCGCCATATCGTACTTTTGATCGCTGCAGCGCCACCCTGGGTCCGGCCGGGCCGAGCCTTGGTGATGTTGCAGACCGGGGGTGGGTACTGCCATCCCTCAGAAGTCTCCACGACGTACGCTTTGGTCTGCCCGCTCACGTTCAGGGCAGAATGTTGATGATGATCCAGAATCCCAGGTTGCACTCCAAAGTGTTGTGTTGCGCACTCTGTTGTGGTCCGTTTTCGGTTTGTCAACCAGTCGCTGAGCTTGTTTGTTGGCGGCCTCAGTCCCTCCCGCCGCGGCCCAGGTGGGCGTGGCCTTTGCCGGCTCCCCCGCCTCTGCGTCATTGTGTCATCGCTTCTCGGCCTTTTGGCTAAGATCAAGTGTAGTATCTGTTCTTATCAGTTTAATATCTGATACGTGCCCTACCCGGGCACCATATATTAAATTGATTTTTGGAACTGGGAGATGGTATAGGGGCTTGCTCCGTCCACTCCACGCATCGACCCGGTATTGCAGTACTTCTGGGAACGGTGCACCCCTTCTAAAGTGTTGAATGAAAGAAATGTTTTAGACTTGTGTGGCAGCAGATGTTAATGGAACTAGTGGATACTGCTTTGTATTGGTGTTTGAAAGGTGTAGTAGGTGCTCATAGACTATACTAGTAAAGGTAGGGTGGTGGTGTAAAAAACAAACAAATAAACAATAAAAAAAAAATCAACTCTGTTCTTTCCAGTTTAATATCTGATTCGTCCACTATCCGGGGACTGCACACTAAACAGATTTTTGGCTCATGGAGCCGGAGCATGAAAAAGAGAAAGAAAAGAAAGGTCCGTCACTGCACATTTCTGATGTCTCTCTTATCTCTTGGAGTCTCTACTAACGAGCTGATGAGTTGAATCAGGTGTGCGTTTGATTGTCCGACCGTCGGTGAGGATTGCGAAGATGGGCAGGGTGCCTCTGACCGGAGGCCTATGAATTCATACTTACCTGGCAGGGGAGACACCATGATCAGGAAGGTGGTTCACCCAGGGCGAGGCTCGGCCATTGCACTCCGGTCGTGCTGACCCCTGCGAATTCCCCAAATGTGGGAATCTCGACTGCATAATTTATGGTAGTGGGGGACTGCGTTCGTGCTCTCCCCTGGACAAAAACTGGTTGTAAGAGCAGATTGTTGGATTTCCACTTATTTCTTCTTCTTCTTTTTCAGACAAGGAATGGCCTAGGAAGTCTTTCGAATTGACCTGCGCTGGTTGATTGAGAGATATAAAACAACCTAGGTTTTTCAGTCTGCGAAAGTGGGTTTTTTATTATTGTTCACATAATCTCAGATATTTAACAAACGCTTTGATTGACAGCAGTGGTCCCGGAGGCAAAATAGTTCAGAATGAGGAGTTCTATCATGTGGTGTGAATACCTTGTGCATGTGTGAAAAAGCACTTGATACACAGTCGTCTACGGCCGCACTCATGTTGTTGTTTTTTCTGTTTACAGCGCCACCAAGTGGCCAGTCGCCAAATCCCCTTTCATGTGACCACAGGCTGAGTCCATACACGGGTGTACCGACTTGGGTGTGATCGTCTCATTCGGTTGGAGAGTTATAGCCATTCGAGTAAAGCCCGCCTCGCCCACTCCCAACGTTTTGGCGTCCCGTCGCCAACGTGAAGCGAAATTCACACTTTTTTCCCAATCACTGTTGGCAGTCAGACTCTGGACAATCTTGCTGCACCGGTTTGGGTCAGATTGGGCACAACACCTAGGACTAGTGTGCAAAAGTAGGTATTTCAGAAAGTCCCAAATACCCGAAAGTCGCACCAGCGCGACCATCCAATCCGAGGCGTGCGTCTCGTTCGGCCCGAGCCAAGGATTCCGGGGATGTAAGACACTTGGGTCTGCGAACGGCGGTTTAGGAGTTACGCGCCATATCGTACTTTTGATCGCTGCAGCGCCACCCTGGGTCCGGCCTGGCCGAGCCTTGGTGATGTTGCAGACCGGGGGTGGGTACTGCCATCCCTCAGAAGTCTCCACGACGTACGCTTTGGTCTGCCCGCTCACGTTCAGGGCAGAATGTTGATGATGATCCAGAATCCCAGGTTGCACTCCAAAGTGTCGTGTTGCGCACTCTGTTGTGGTCCGTTTTCGGTTTGTCAACCAGTCGCTGAGCTTGTTTGTTGGCGGCCTCAGTCCCTCCCGCCGCGGCCCAGGTGGGCGTGGCCTTTGCCGGCTCCCCCGCCTCTGCGTCATTGTGTCATCGCTTCTCGGCCTTTTGGCTAAGATCAAGTGTAGTATCTGTTCTTATCAGTTTAATATCTGATACGTGCCCTACCCGGGCACCATATATTAAATTGATTTTTGGAACTGGGAGATGGTATAGGGGCTTGCTCCGTCCACTCCACGCATCGACCCGGTATTGCAGTACTTCTGGGAACGGTGCACCCCTTCTAAAGTGTTGAATGAAAGAAATGTTTTAGACTTGTGTGGCAGCAGATGTTAATGGAACTAGTGGATACTGCTTTGTATTGGTGTTTGAAAGGTGTAGTAGGTGCTCATAGACTATACTAGTAAAGGTAGGGTGGTGGTGTAAAAAACAAACAAATAAACAATAAAAAAAAAATCAACTCTGTTCTTTCCAGTTTAATATCTGATTCGTCCACTATCCGGGGACTGCACACTAAACAGATTTTTGGCTCATGGAGCCGGAGCATGAAAAAGAGAAAGAAAAGAAAGGTCCGTCACTGCACATTTCTGATGTCTCTCTTATCTCTTGGAGTCTCTACTAACGAGCTGATGAGTTGAATCAGGTGTGCGTTTGATTGTCCGACCGTCGGTGAGGATTGCGAAGATGGGCAGGGTGCCTCTGACCGGAGGCCTATGAATTCATACTTACCTGGCAGGGGAGACACCATGATCAGGAAGGTGGTTCACCCAGGGCGAGGCTCGGCCATTGCACTCCGGTCGTGCTGACCCCTGCGAATTCCCCAAATGTGGGAATCTCGACTGCATAATTTATGGTAGTGGGGGACTGCGTTCGCGCTCTCCCCTGGACAAAAACTGGTTGTAAGAGCAGATTGTTGGATTTCCACTTATTTCTTTTTCAGACAAGGAATGGCCTAGGAAGTCTTTCGAATTGACCTGCGCTGGTTGATTGAGAGATATAAAACAACCTAGGTTTTTCAGTCTGCGAAAGTGGGTTTTTTATTATTGTTCACATAATCTCAGATATTTAACAAACGCTTTGATTGACAGCAGTGGTCCCGGAGGCAAAATAGTTCAGAATGAGGAGTTCTATCATGTGGTGTGAATACCTTGTGCATGTGTGAAAAAGCACTTGATACACAGTCGTCTACGGCCGCACTCATGTTGTTGTTTTTTCTGTTTACAGCGCCACCAAGTGGCCAGTCGCCAAATCCCCTTTCATGTGACCACAGGCTGAGTCCATACACGGGTGTACCGACTTGGGTGTGATCGTCTCATTCGGTTGGAGAGTTATAGCCATTCGAGTAAAGCCCGCCTCGCCCACTCCCAACGTTTTGGCGTCCCGTCGCCAACGTGAAGCGAAATTCACACTTTTTTCCCAATCACTGTTGGCAGTCAGACTCTGGACAATCTTGCTGCACCGGTTTGGGTCAGATTGGGCACAACACCTAGGACTAGTGTGCAAAAGTAGGTATTTCAGAAAGTCCCAAATACCCGAAAGTCGCACCAGCGCGACCATCCAATCCGAGGCGTGCGTCTCGTTCGGCCCGAGCCAAGGATTCCGGGGATGTAAGACACTTGGGTCTGCGAACGGCGGTTTAGGAGTTACGCGCCATATCGTACTTTTGATCGCTGCAGCGCCACCCTGGGTCCGGCCGGGCCGAGCCTTGGTGATGTTGCAGACCGGGGGTGGGTACTGCCATCCCTCAGAAGTCTCCACGACGTACGCTTTGGTCTGCCCGCTCACGTTCAGGGCAGAATGTTGATGATGATCCAGAATCCCAGGTTGCACTCCAAAGTGTCGTGTTGCGCACTCTGTTGTGGTCCGTTTTCGGTTTGTCAACCAGTCGCTGAGCTTGTTTGTTGGCGGCCTCAGTCCCTCCCGCCGCGGCCCAGGTGGGCGTGGCCTTTGCCGGCTCCCCCGCCTCTGCGTCATTGTGTCATCGCTTCTCGGCCTTTTGACTAAGATCAAGTGTAGTATCTGTTCTTATCAGTTTAATATCTGATACGTGCCC
Source organism: Phoxinus phoxinus (assembly GCF_949152265.1). Lineage (NCBI taxonomy): Eukaryota > Metazoa > Chordata > Actinopteri > Cypriniformes > Leuciscidae > Phoxinus > Phoxinus phoxinus. The sequence continues at coordinate 33,001,487 of NC_136893.1, read as the reverse complement.
TACCCGGGCACCATATATTAAATTGATTTTTGGAACTGGGAGATGGTATAGGGGCTTGCTCCGTCCACTCCACGCATCGACCCGGTATTGCAGTACTTCTGGGAACGGTGCACCCCTTCTAAAGTGTTGAATGAAAGAAATGTTTTAGACTTGTGTGGCAGCAGATGTTAATGGAACTAGTGGATACTGCTTTGTATTGGTGTTTGAAAGGTGTAGTAGGTGCTCATAGACTATACTAGTAAAGGTAGGGTGGTGGTGTAAAAAACAAACAAATAAACAATAAAAAAAAAATCAACTCTGTTCTTTCCAGTTTAATATCTGATTCGTCCACTATCCGGGGACTGCACACTAAACAGATTTTTGGCTCATGGAGCCGGAGCATGAAAAAGAGAAAGAAAAGAAAGGTCCGTCACTGCACATTTCTGATGTCTCTCTTATCTCTTGGAGTCTCTACTAACGAGCTGATGAGTTGAATCAGGTGTGCGTTTGATTGTCCGACCGTCGGTGAGGATTGCGAAGATGGGCAGGGTGCCTCTGACCGGAGGCCTATGAATTCATACTTACCTGGCAGGGGAGACACCATGATCAGGAAGGTGGTTCACCCAGGGCGAGGCTCGGCCATTGCACTCCGGTCGTGCTGACCCCTGCGAATTCCCCAAATGTGGGAATCTCGACTGCATAATTTATGGTAGTGGGGGACTGCGTTCGCGCTCTCCCCTGGACAAAAACTGGTTGTAAGAGCAGATTGTTGGATTTCCACTTATTTCTTCTTCTTCTTTTTCAGACAAGGAATGGCCTAGGAAGTCTTTCGAATTGACCTGCGCTGGTTGATTGAGAGATATAAAACAACCTAGGTTTTTCAGTCTGCGAAAGTGGGTTTTTTATTATTGTTCACATAATCTCAGATATTTAACAAACGCTTTGATTGACAGCAGTGGTCCCGGAGGCAAAATAGTTCAGAATGAGGAGTTCTATCATGTGGTGTGAATACCTTGTGCATGTGTGAAAAAGCACTTGATACACAGTCGTCTACGGCCGCACTCATGTTGTTGTTTTTTCTGTTTACAGCGCCACCAAGTGGCCAGTCGCCAAATCCCCTTTCATGTGACCACAGGCTGAGTCCATACACGGGTGTACCGACTTGGGTGTGATCGTCTCATTCGGTTGGAGAGTTATAGCCATTCGAGTAAAGCCCGCCTCGCCCACTCCCAACGTTTTGGCGTCCCGTCGCCAACGTGAAGCAAAATTCACACTTTTTTCCCAATCACTGTTGGCAGTCAGACTCTGGACAATCTTTCTGCACCGGTTTGGGTCAGATTGGGCACAACACCTAGGACTAGTGTGCAAAAGTAGGTATTTCAGAAAGTCCCAAATACCCGAAAGTCGCACCAGCGCGACCATCCAATCCGAGGCGTGCGTCTCGTTCGGCCCGAGCCAAGGATTCCGGGGATGTAAGACACTTGGGTCTGCGAACGGCGGTTTAGGAGTTACGCGCCATATCGTACTTTTGATCGCTGCAGCGCCACCCTGGGTCCGGCCGGGCCGAGCCTTGGTGATGTTGCAGACCGGGGGTGGGTACTGCCATCCCTCAGAAGTCTCCACGACGTACGCTTTGGTCTGCCCGCTCACGTTCAGGGCAGAATGTTGATGATGATCCAGAATCCCAGGTTGCACTCCAAAGTGTCGTGTTGCGCACTCTGTTGTGGTCCGTTTTCGGTTTGTCAACCAGTCGCTGAGCTTGTTTGTTGGCGGCCTCAGTCCCTCCCGCCGCGGCCCAGGTGGGCGTGGCCTTTGCCGGCTCCCCCGCCTCTGCGTCATTGTGTCATCGCTTCTCGGCCTTTTGGCTAAGATCAAGTGTAGTATCTGTTCTTATCAGTTTAATATCTGATACGTGCCCTACCCGGGCACCATATATTAAATTGATTTTTGGAACTGGGAGATGGTATAGGGGCTTGCTCCGTCCACTCCACGCATCGACCCGGTATTGCAGTACTTCTGGGAACGGTGCACCCCTTCTAAAGTGTTGAATGAAAGAAATGTTTTAGACTTGTGTGGCAGCAGATGTTAATGGAACTAGTGGATACTGCTTTGTATTGGTGTTTGAAAGGTGTAGTAGGTGCTCATAGACTATACTAGTAAAGGTAGGGTGGTGGTGTAAAAAACAAACAAATAAACAATAAAAAAAAAATCAACTCTGTTCTTTCCAGTTTAATATCTGATTCGTCCACTATCCGGGGACTGCACACTAAACAGATTTTTGGCTCATGGAGCCGGAGCATGAAAAAGAGAAAGAAAAGAAAGGTCCGTCACTGCACATTTCTGATGTCTCTCTTATCTCTTGGAGTCTCTACTAACGAGCTGATGAGTTGAATCAGGTGTGCGTTTGATTGTCCGACCGTCGGTGAGGATTGCGAAGATGGGCAGGGTGCCTCTGACCGGAGGCCTATGAATTCATACTTACCTGGCAGGGGAGACACCATGATCAGGAAGGTGGTTCACCCAGGGCGAGGCTCGGCCATTGCACTCCGGTCGTGCTGACCCCTGCGAATTCCCCAAATGTGGGAATCTCGACTGCATAATTTATGGTAGTGGGGGACTGCGTTCGCGCTCTCCCCTGGACAAAAACTGGTTGTAAGAGCAGATTGTTGGATTTCCACTTATTTCTTCTTCTTCTTTTTCAGACAAGGAATGGCCTAGGAAGTCTTTCGAATTGACCTGCGCTGGTTGATTGAGAGATATAAAACAACCTAGGTTTTTCAGTCTGCGAAAGTGGGTTTTTTATTATTGTTCACATAATCTCAGATATTTAACAAACGCTTTGATTGACAGCAGTGGTCCCGGAGGCAAAATAGTTCAGAATGAGGAGTTCTATCATGTGGTGTGAATACCTTGTGCATGTGTGAAAAAGCACTTGATACACAGTCGTCTACGGCCGCACTCATGTTGTTGTTTTTTCTGTTTACAGCGCCACCAAGTGGCCAGTCGCCAAATCCCCTTTCATGTGACCACAGGCTGAGTCCATACACGGGTGTACCGACTTGGGTGTGATCGTCTCATTCGGTTGGAGAGTTATAGCCATTCGAGTAAAGCCCGCCTCGCCCACTCCCAACGTTTTGGCGTCCCGTCGCCAACGTGAAGCGAAATTCACACTTTTTTCCCAATCACTGTTGGCAGTCAGACTCTGGACAATCTTGCTGCACCGGTTTGGGTCAGATTGGGCACAACACCTAGGACTAGTGTGCAAAAGTAGGTATTTCAGAAAGTCCCAAATACCCGAAAGTCGCACCAGCGCGACCATCCAATCCGAGGCGTGCGTCTCGTTCGGCCCGAGCCAAGGATTCCGGGGATGTAAGACACTTGGGTCTGCGAACGGCGGTTTAGGAGTTACGCGCCATATCGTACTTTTGATCGCTGCAGCGCCACCCTGGGTCCGGCCGGGCCGAGCCTTGGTGATGTTGCAGACCGGGGGTGGGTACTGCCATCCCTCAGAAGTCTCCACGACGTACGCTTTGGTCTGCCCGCTCACGTTCAGGGCAGAATGTTGATGATGATCCAGAATCCCAGGTTGCACTCCAAAGTGTCGTGTTGCGCACTCTGTTGTGGTCCGTTTTCGGTTTGTCAACCAGTCGCTGAGCTTGTTTGTTGGCGGCCTCAGTCCCTCCCGCCGCGGCCCAGGTGGGCGTGGCCTTTGCCGGCTCCCCCGCCTCTGCGTCATTGTGTCATCGCTTCTCGGCCTTTTGGCTAAGATCAAGTGTAGTATCTGTTCTTATCAGTTTAATATCTGATACGTGCCCTACCCGGGCACCATATATTAAATTGATTTTTGGAACTGGGAGATGGTATAGGGGCTTGCTCCGTCCACTCCACGCAGCGACCCGGTATTGCAGTACTTCTGGGAACGGTGCACCCCTTCTAAAGTGTTGAATGAAAGAAATGTTTTAGACTTGTGTGGCAGCAGATGTTAATGGAACTAGTGGATACTGCTTTGTATTGGTGTTTGAAAGGTGTAGTAGGTGCTCATAGACTATACTAGTAAAGGTAGGGTGGTGGTGTAAAAAACAAACAAATAAACAATAAAAAAAAAATCAACTCTGTTCTTTCCAGTTTAATATCTGATTCGTCCACTATCCGGGGACTGCACACTAAACAGATTTTTGGCTCATGGAGCCGGAGCATGAAAAAGAGAAAGAAAAGAAAGGTCCGTCACTGCACATTTCTGATGTCTCTCTTATCTCTTGGAGTCTCTACTAACGAGCTGATGAGTTGAATCAGGTGTGCGTTTGATTGTCCGACCGTCGGTGAGGATTGCGAAGATGGGCAGAGTGCCTCTGACCGGAGGCCTATGAATTCATACTTACCTGGCAGGGGAGACACCATGATCAGGAAGGTGGTTCACCCAGGGCGAGGCTCGGCCATTGCACTCCGGTCGTGCTGACCCCTGCGAATTCCCCAAATGTGGGAATCTCGACTGCATAATTTATGGTAGTGGGGGACTGCGTTCGCGCTCTCCCCTGGACAAAAACTGGTTGTAAGAGCAGATTGTTGGATTTCCACTTATTTCTTCTTCTTCTTTTTCAGACAAGGAATGGCCTAGGAAGTCTTTCGAATTGACCTGCGCTGGTTGATTGAGAGATATAAAACAACCTAGGTTTTTCAGTCTGCGAAAGTGGGTTTTTTATTATTGTTCACATAATCTCAGATATTTAACAAACGCTTTGATTGACAGCAGTGGTCCCGGAGGCAAAATAGTTCAGAATGAGGAGTTCTATCATGTGGTGTGAATACCTTGTGCATGTGTGAAAAAGCACTTGATACACAGTCGTCTACGGCCGCACTCATGTTGTTGTTTTTTCTGTTTACAGCGCCACCAAGTGGCCAGTCGCCAAATCCCCTTTCATGTGACCACAGGCTGAGTCCATACACGGGTGTACCGACTTGGGTGTGATCGTCTCATTCGGTTGGAGAGTTATAGCCATTCGAGTAAAGCCCGCCTCGCCCACTCCCAACGTTTTGGCGTCCCGTCGCCAACGTGAAGCGAAATTCACACTTTTTTCCCAATCACTGTTGGCAGTCAGACTCTGGACAATCTTGCTGCACCGGTTTGGGTCAGATTGGGCACAACACCTAGGACTAGTGTGCAAAAGTAGGTATTTCAGAAAGTCCCAAATACCCGAAAGTCGCACCAGCGCGACCATCCAATCCGAGGCGTGCGTCTCGTTCGGCCCGAGCCAAGGATTCCGGGGATGTAAGACACTTGGGTCTGCGAACGGCGGTTTAGGAGTTACGCGCCATATCGTACTTTTGATCGCTGCAGCGCCACCCTGGGTCCGGCCGGGCCGAGCCTTGGTGATGTTGCAGACCGGGGGTGGGTACTGCCAGATTGTTGGATTTCCACTTATTTCTTTTTCAGACAAGGAATGGCCTAGGAAGTCTTTCGAATTGACCTGCGCTGGTTGATTGAGAGATATAAAACAACCTAGGTTTTTCAGTCTGCGAAAGTGGGTTTTTTATTATTGTTCACATAATCTCAGATATTTAACAAACGCTTTGATTGACAGCAGTGGTCCCGGAGGCAAAATAGTTCAGAATGAGGAGTTCTATCATGTGGTGTGAATACCTTGTGCATGTGTGAAAAAGCACTTGATACACAGTCGTCTACGGCCGCACTCATGTTGTTGTTTTTTCTGTTTACAGCGCCACCAAGTGGCCAGTCGCCAAATCCCCTTTCATGTGACCACAGGCTGAGTCCATACACGGGTGTACCGACTTGGGTGTGATCGTCTCATTCGGTTGGAGAGTTATAGCCATTCGAGTAAAGCCCGCCTCGCCCACTCCCAACGTTTTGGCGTCCCGTCGCCAACGTGAAGCGAAATTCACACTTTTTTCCCAATCACTGTTGGCAGTCAGACTCTGGACAATCTTGCTGCACCGGTTTGGGTCAGATTGGGCACAACACCTAGGACTAGTGTGCAAAAGTAGGTATTTCAGAAAGTCCCAAATACCCGAAAGTCGCACCAGCGCGACCATCCAATCCGAGGCGTGCGTCTCGTTCGGCCCGAGCCAAGGATTCCGGGGATGTAAGACACTTGGGTCTGCGAACGGCGGTTTAGGAGTTACGCGCCATATCGTACTTTTGATCGCTGCAGCGCCACCCTGGGTCCGGCCGGGCCGAGCCTTGGTGATGTTGCAGACCGGGGGTGGGTACTGCCATCCCTCAGAAGTCTCCACGACGTACGCTTTGGTCTGCCCGCTCACGTTCAGGGCAGAATGTTGATGATGATCCAGAATCCCAGGTTGCACTCCAAAGTGTCGTGTTGCGCACTCTGTTGTGGTCCGTTTTCGGTTTGTCAACCAGTCGCTGAGCTTGTTTGTTGGCGGCCTCAGTCCCTCCCGCCGCGGCCCAGGTGGGCGTGGCCTTTGCCGGCTCCCCCGCCTCTGCGTCATTGTGTCATCGCTTCTCGGCCTTTTGGCTAAGATCAAGTGTAGTATCTGTTCTTATCAGTCCCTCAGTCCCTCCCGCCGCGGCCCAGGTGGGCGTGGCCTTTGCCGGCTCCCCCGCCTCTGCGTCATTGTGTCATCGCTTCTCGGCCTTTTGGCTAAGATCACGTGGTCTGGCCAGACGTTTGGGACAGCGATCGCCTCTTGTGGGACCTTTTGGTCTCGTGTGTTGCTTGTCACACGGGACCCACATCCTTCAGGAGGTACATTGACAAGCGGCTTTTAAGTGACGACTCGCTTTGGCGAGGACTCTTCTTGTTTTAAGGTAAGCAGGTTTTAATTTATTTATTGTATATTTATTGTTGGTTTTAGCTGCGGCGGGCTGGTGGTGCCTCCAACATGTCGGCTGCTCGTGCCGGCGTGAGGAGGCACCACAGCGTGCGTTTTAAATTCAAAGCAAAAGAGGATGGCACTCTCCTGGCAATGTCCAGACTGGATTTCTCTAGGAAGTGCATCCAACAGACTCTTGGTTTTAAAGTTGTGGACATAAACTGCCTGTTGACTCTGCCCCTGAATCACGGTTTTGATGTAAGCTTTGCTTCGGCTTCCTTGCTAAGTACTTTTTGGACCCGGTTTGAAATGTGCAAAGCCAATTTCTCCATGTTCACTGTGGAAAAACTGACTGATATTTCACTTAAAGTTGTGATTGTCAGGATGTTTAATGAAACTGTGAGTGGAGATGATATTTCTGTATGGTTGGCAAGATATTGCTCTATTCGTGGACAACCAGTCAAGGTTTTAGATGAAGACGGTATCTGGAGCTGTGCGTGGAGAGTGCCCATTAAACAATGGGCAGATCCCAACAGCTACCATGGCCTGAGTCAAATTCCTTCAATGATTGTGTTGGGAGAGAATAGAGGCTACATCCACTACCAAGGGATGCCCAAGCTATGCCGCAAGTGTGGCAAACTTGGACATCTCGCCGAGGCATGTCAAGAAGTAGTGTGTAGGAAGTGTAGAGAAATTGGGCACACTTTTGAGGAGTGTAAAAATGGCAGAAAGTGCAACCTCTGTGGAGAATCATCCCATCTCTACAGAGACTGCCCCAAAAGTTTTGCCAACAAGTTAAAAAGCAACAAAATGGCCGCCCCACTAAATGAGCAAACAATTGAGGAGGCGGGCCCTGAGGTTTTGGCGGGAAATTCAAATCCCCAGCCAGCCTCAGGGATTGGACAGGAAGAAGGAAGTGGGGCGGCCACAGGGGCGGAGTCAATTTTAGCAGTTGGTCAGGGGGAGGAAGCCAATCCTCAAAATGAAAATGGAAAAGAAGACAAAATGGAGGATAAAGAGGAGGAAACGGCTTCCTCCCTAGTAACCGTGTCTGAGGCTAGTGTTTTAACTAGTGGGAGTGAAACAGATGTTTCTCTCCCCAAAGCTCAAGTGCAGAAAAGAACTGCGAGATCTCCTCTGGTTCAAACAGAGGAGAAAAAGCTGCGGGTAGCGCATCGGCTAGATAGTTCCCCCATGGAAGATCTAGACCGTATGTGGCCTGCAGAATCTCCTAATGAAGTCTCTTTTCTGCATTTTAAGCTAAGAACATCATCGCCAAAGGAGTCGCAAGAGGTTTTCTCTGCGAGCCCTGAGGCGTCAAGCACTTGCCCCCTTGATCCCAGGTCTTCTGGGGAAAAGGATAAGCAAGTGCAACAAGAGGTAACATGATTTTAAATATATCTCTGTAGTCCTTTGGTTGTTTTTAAATGTCTCACACCTTTTTAACCATACTGCTCATGGCTCTCACTATCTCCACCATCAATGTGAGAAGTGTGAAGAGCAATATACGAGCACAGAGCGTCCTATCTCTTTTAAAATCTTTTAAGTCAGATGTGTTTTTATTGCAAGAATGTGGTCTGCCTTTTTTAACAAATTACAGGAAGTGGGAGGAGATTTGGACCCCAGGACTTTCCATCTGGAGTGGGTCCAATTTTAACAAAAATGACGGTGTTGCTATTTTAATAAAAAATCCCAATATTTTGGTGAAGGGCAGCACTGTGGTGAGGGATGGGCGGGCAATTTTAGCTAATCTGACTTTTTTAGGTAAGGATTTTAACATTTTAAACTTGTATGGTTTTACTGACAAAAATAATAGGTATGAGCTTTTAGAAGACCTGCAGCCCCACATGCTAGGTAGGGCTCCCCTAGTGGTATCAGGGGATTTTAATTGTGTTTTATCAAAAAAGGACAGAAAAGGGGTAGGAGAGGATTTTAAGGTCGACAAGACATCGGTTTTATTACAAAATATAGTCAAAGATTTTAAGTTAGTTGACTGTTTTAAAACCATGCATCAAAGAGAGGAGGGCTTCACCTGGTTCAGTGGTGACGGCGCCAGAGCCTCTCGAATTGACTATGTTTTTACAAGGGACTGCCCGCCGACCGATGCTACATTGACCCCCCTCTTTTTTTCTGACCACATGATGCTGTCTTGCACCCTTTCACTACCCACGGGTGTGACGGTAGGGGGAGGGCTGTGGAAGCTGAACTGCTCCCTATTAGAGGACGAGGAAGTGGTTGGAGAGTATAGGGAGCAGTTCAGCCAATGGCAGACCCTCCAGGACTTTTATGACTCACGAGCACAGTGGTGGGATATGGTAAAACAAAGGACAGGACATTTTTTTAGAAAAATAGGCAAAGAAAAAAAGGATAAAGGAAAAAGACGCATGATGGGGCTGCAAAAAAGACTGCAGAGATATTTTAACCTTTTAAACAGTGGAATAGATTTTACAGAAGAAATAAAAGATGTGAAAAAAGAAATGTCAGATTTGTCAGAAACTCAGAGCAAAGGTGTCATTTTAAGATCTAGAGAAAGGGAATTAGAAGAAGGGGAGAAGTGTACCAGATTTTTTTTTAAAAAGACTATTGCAAGGGGAGGGCCAATAACTATTTTAAAAACTTTTAGAGGGAGGGAGGCAAATAACATTGAAGAGATTTTGGGTGAGATTGAAAGTTTTTATGGCAACTTATATAGTCCAAAAGAAGTACACGACGGCATCTTAGAGGAAGTTTTAGAGTTTTTAGACAAAAAGGTTAAGAGTCCAGATGTGTTTTTATCCCAGGATTTTACTCTTTTAGAAATACAAAAATCACTAAAAGGTTTTAAAAAAGGGAAGTCCCCAGGCATGGATGGGCTTCCCTTTGAGTTTTATCTGACTTTCTGGGACATTTTAGCACATGACTTACTGACAGTTTTTAAAGAATTTGAGACTCTTGACAGACTTCCGGACAGCTTTAGATCAGGGATAGTTACATTATTACATAAAAAAGGTGACAAGACTGACTTAAAGAACTGGCGACCAATCACTCTTTTAAATTTCGATTGTAAACTTTTTAGTAAGATTTTAGCTACACGTATGTCGACTGTTTTAGAGGACGTAATCCACCTGGATCAAGCATGTGCTGTGCCCGGCAGGAAGATCACGGACAGCCTGGTACTGATTAGAGACGCCATCTGTTATGCGAGAGACAGAAACATTCGGCTAGTAGTCCTAAATTTAGATTTTGAAAAAGCCTTTGACCGCGTCTCGCACCAGTACCTCTTTCAGGTACTGGGGAAAATGGGGTTTCCAGGGAGGTTTATATCCTGGGTGGGACTGCTGTACAATGATCTGTCTAGCAGAATTTTGGTTAATGGGCATTTATCCAAAGCTGTAACAATCCACAGCGGCGTCCGTCAGGGGTGTCCATTATCTCCCCTGCTGTATGTGGCCTGCATTGAGCCACTGGCACAAATCTTGAGAAGGGACAAATGGATTAAAGGACTAGACATCCCAGGAACTGGTGGACTGACGGCGACCTGTGTTTTATATATGGATGACGTGACCCTTTTAGCGACTGACCTTGTATCAGTACGAAGAGCAATGGACTTGACTGACTGGTACGGTCGGGCCTCGGGCGCCAAGCTCAACAGGAACAAGTCCGAGGCCCAGCTCTTCGGGCCGTGGGGGGACGTGGACACAGGTGGACTTGATTTGGATTTTAAAGACGAGTTGAAAATTTTAGGAGTCAAATTTGACAGAGAGGGTGGAGGACAGGGAAACTGGACTGACTTGTTAGGGAAAGTCAGGCAAAGACTGGGGTTTTGGGGACTACGACAACTGACGTTTGAAGGCAAGATCTTAATTTTTAAAGCAGTGATTTTACCACTCATTTTACTTGTCTGTTCTGTTTTTAGTCCCCCAAGACGATTCCTGGCCAACCTGGAGAGGGCGGTATTTTATTTCCTGTGGGGGTCCAAGTGGGAAAGATTGAAGAGGGAGGTCATCAAAAAGAGAAAAGAAAATGGCGGGAAAGGCCTCCCAGACCCCCACCTGTTTTTAGGCAGCCGCTTTGCCGCCCTCCACATCCAATACGCGCTGACCCCATCCAGAGAACACAAGACAGTAGCCATGACCCGATTCTGGATGGGGTCATACCTAAGAACTTTGAAAATTTTACCAGTTGACCTTAAGTGCCCGGTGTCTTTTAATCTGTCAAAAGAGCATAGTTTTATTAAGAAATTTTTAAAGAAATACCTTTTAGAGACAAATGATGCCACCATTTTAAGTAACCATAAGTCTCTTATCTCTCTTGTGCAGGATCGGGAATTGGTGAGTCCGGTCCCGGGCCTCACACTAGGTGAGGCCAAAGATGTTTGGCGGAACGTTGCCCACCCAGCTCTCCAGAACAGGCTTAAGGACTTGTCGTGGATGGTGGCTCATGAGATCCTCCCGGTCAGGGCGGTTATGCACTCCAGAGGCATGGCCAAAAACTCTACCTGCCCACGGTCCGGATGTGGTTCCCCGGAGACCGTTTACCATCTGCTCTGGGAGTGTGGCGCTGCGCGGGACCTGTGGGCCAAGACCGGCCCCCTGGTTTTCCCGTGCCTGCCAGCGGGTGGGGCCCAGGTGGACTACAAGCTCGCCATCCTGGGGGTGGGTCAGGGCTTGAAGGACATGACATCACAAGAATTTACCTCGCTCTGGCTCACCCTAAACGTGATCAAGGATGCCATCTGGGTCACCAGAAACCTGCTGGTGGGGAAACGCGTTACGGTGCCCCTCCACGCGTGCGAGCAGATGATAAGAACAACGCTGCAGGAGGCGCCGGACGTCGTCATTCGGATGGGGGGGCCGGGGTCACACGGAGAAGGTCCCGGCCGCCACCGACCCTGGCCGCCCGTCGATGCACCCTCACCACACCGGCTACGGGAACAGCGGGCCAGCGGGCCGGAGGAGAGGGGATCTCCGCTGGGGACCGGAAGCGGGGAGTCTGGGGCCTGTTCTGGAGACCTGGAGTGAATGGACAATTTTGATAGGGACTCACCCTCGATCCTGTACAAGAGATGATGTTTTTAGTTGGCATGTTTTATTTGTTTTATTTATTTTGTTCCTGTTTAATCTTCATTTAACCTACATTTCTTTTAACATCACACTTTTTTACAAACATGGACTTTTACACAACACACAAACAATAAGTTATTCTTGACAGTAAATTGTGTAATTTCTATATTTTAAGACATGTGAAATGTAATATGTGATTTTTTAATGGAAAAAATTATAATTGTGGAAATGAAAAGAAAGGAATGAAAAAACTGTGACAATAAACTTTTTTCGAAAGAAAAATCTGTTCTTATCAGTTTAATATCTGATACGTGCCCTACCCGGGCACCATATATTAAATTGATTTTTGGAACTGGGAGATGGTATAGGGGCTTGCTCCGTCCACTCCACGCAGCGACCCGGTATTGCAGTACTTCTGGGAACGGTGCACCCCTTCTAAAGTGTTGAATGAAAGAAATGTTTTAGACTTGTGTGGCAGCAGATGTTAATGGAACTAGTGGATACTGCTTTGTATTGGTGTTTGAAAGGTGTAGTAGGTGCTCATAGACTATACTAGTAAAGGTAGGGTGGTGGTGTAAAAAACAAACAAATAAACAATAAAAAAAAAATCAACTCTGTTCTTTCCAGTTTAATATCTGATTCGTCCACTATCCGGGGACTGCACACTAAACAGATTTTTGGCTCATGGAGCCGGAGCATGAAAAAGAGAAAGAAAAGAAAGGTCCGTCACTGCACATTTCTGATGTCTCTCTTATCTCTTGGAGTCTCTACTAACGAGCTGATGAGTTGAATCAGGTGTGCGTTTGATTGTCCGACCGTCGGTGAGGATTGCGAAGATGGGCAGAGTGCCTCTGACCGGAGGCCTATGAATTCATACTTACCTGGCAGGGGAGACACCATGATCAGGAAGGTGGTTCACCCAGGGCGAGGCTCGGCCATTGCACTCCGGTCGTGCTGACCCCTGCGAATTCCCCAAATGTGGGAATCTCGACTGCATAATTTATGGTAGTGGGGGACTGCGTTCGCGCTCTCCCCTGGACAAAAACTGGTTGTAAGAGCAGATTGTTGGATTTCCACTTATTTCTTCTTCTTCTTTTTCAGACAAGGAATGGCCTAGGAAGTCTTTCGAATTGACCTGCGCTGGTTGATTGAGAGATATAAAACAACCTAGGTTTTTCAGTCTGCGAAAGTGGGTTTTTTATTATTGTTCACATAATCTCAGATATTTAACAAACGCTTTGATTGACAGCAGTGGTCCCGGAGGCAAAATAGTTCAGAATGAGGAGTTCTATCATGTGGTGTGAATACCTTGTGCATGTGTGAAAAAGCACTTGATACACAGTCGTCTACGGCCGCACTCATGTTGTTGTTTTTTCTGTTTACAGCGCCACCAAGTGGCCAGTCGCCAAATCCCCTTTCATGTGACCACAGGCTGAGTCCATACACGGGTGTACCGACTTGGGTGTGATCGTCTCATTCGGTTGGAGAGTTATAGCCATTCGAGTAAAGCCCGCCTCGCCCACTCCCAACGTTTTGGCGTCCCGTCGCCAACGTGAAGCGAAATTCACACTTTTTTCCCAATCACTGTTGGCAGTCAGACTCTGGACAATCTTGCTGCACCGGTTTGGGTCAGATTGGGCACAACACCTAGGACTAGTGTGCAAAAGTAGGTATTTCAGAAAGTCCCAAATACCCGAAAGTCGCACCAGCGCGACCATCCAATCCGAGGCGTGCGTCTCGTTCGGCCCGAGCCAAGGATTCCGGGGATGTAAGACACTTGGGTCTGCGAACGGCGGTTTAGGAGTTACGCGCCATATCGTACTTTTGATCGCTGCAGCGCCACCCTGGGTCCGGCCGGGCCGAGCCTTGGTGATGTTGCAGACCGGGGGTGGGTACTGCCAGATTGTTGGATTTCCACTTATTTCTTTTTCAGACAAGGAATGGCCTAGGAAGTCTTTCGAATTGACCTGCGCTGGTTGATTGAGAGATATAAAACAACCTAGGTTTTTCAGTCTGCGAAAGTGGGTTTTTTATTATTGTTCACATAATCTCAGATATTTAACAAACGCTTTGATTGACAGCAGTGGTCCCGGAGGCAAAATAGTTCAGAATGAGGAGTTCTATCATGTGGTGTGAATACCTTGTGCATGTGTGAAAAAGCACTTGATACACAGTCGTCTACGGCCGCACTCATGTTGTTGTTTTTTCTGTTTACAGCGCCACCAAGTGGCCAGTCGCCAAATCCCCTTTCATGTGACCACAGGCTGAGTCCATACACGGGTGTACCGACTTGGGTGTGATCGTCTCATTCGGTTGGAGAGTTATAGCCATTCGAGTAAAGCCCGCCTCGCCCACTCCCAACGTTTTGGCGTCCCGTCGCCAACGTGAAGCGAAATTCACACTTTTTTCCCAATCACTGTTGGCAGTCAGACTCTGGACAATCTTGCTGCACCGGTTTGGGTCAGATTGGGCACAACACCTAGGACTAGTGTGCAAAAGTAGGTATTTCAGAAAGTCCCAAATACCCGAAAGTCGCACCAGCGCGACCATCCAATCCGAGGCGTGCGTCTCGTTCGGCCCGAGCCAAGGATTCCGGGGATGTAAGACACTTGGGTCTGCGAACGGCGGTTTAGGAGTTACGCGCCATATCGTACTTTTGATCGCTGCAGCGCCACCCTGGGTCCGGCCGGGCCGAGCCTTGGTGATGTTGCAGACCGGGGGTGGGTACTGCCATCCCTCAGAAGTCTCCACGACGTACGCTTTGGTCTGCCCGCTCACGTTCAGGGCAGAATGTTGATGATGATCCAGAATCCCAGGTTGCACTCCAAAGTGTCGTGTTGCGCACTCTGTTGTGGTCCGTTTTCGGTTTGTCAACCAGTCGCTGAGCTTGTTTGTTGGCGGCCTCAGTCCCTCCCGCCGCGGCCCAGGTGGGCGTGGCCTTTGCCGGCTCCCCCGCCTCTGCGTCATTGTGTCATCGCTTCTCGGCCTTTTGGCTAAGATCAAGTGTAGTATCTGTTCTTATCAGTTTAATATCTGATACGTGCCCTACCCGGGCACCATATATTAAATTGATTTTTGGAACTGGGAGATGGTATAGGGGCTTGCTCCGTCCACTCCACGCATCGACCCGGTATTGCAGTACTTCTGGGAAAGGTGCACCCCTTCTAAAGTGTTGAATGAAAGAAATGTTTTAGACTTGTGTGGCAGCAGATGTTAATGGAACTAGTGGATACTGCTTTGTATTGGTGTTTGAAAGGTGTAGTAGGTGCTCATAGACTATACTAGTAAAGGTAGGGTGGTGGTGTAAAAAACAAACAAATAAACAATAAAAAAAAAATCAACTCTGTTCTTTCCAGTTTAATATCTGATTCGTCCACTATCCGGGGACTGCACACTAAACAGATGTTTGGCTCATGGAGCCGGAGCATGAAAAAGAGAAAGAAAAGAAAGGTCCGTCACTGCACATTTCTGATGTCTCTCTTATCTCTTGGAGTCTCTACTAACGAGCTGATGAGTTGAATCAGGTGTGCGTTTGATTGTCCGACCGTCGGTGAGGATTGCGAAGATGGGCAGGGTGCCTCTGACCGGAGGCCTATGAATTCATACTTACCTGGCAGGGGAGACACCATGATCAGGAAGGTGGTTCACCCAGGGCGAGGCTCGGCCATTGCACTCCGGTCGTGCTGACCCCTGCGAATTCCCCAAATGTGGGAATCTCGACTGCATAATTTATGGTAGTGGGGGACTGCGTTCGCGCTCTCCCCTGGACAAAAACTGGTTGTAAGAGCAGATTGTTGGATTTCCACTTATTTCTTCTTCTTCTTTTTCAGACAAGGAATGGCCTAGGAAGTCTTTCGAATTGACCTGCGCTGGTTGATTGAGAGATATAAAACAACCTAGGTTTTTCAGTCTGCGAAAGTGGGTTTTTTATTATTGTTCACATAATCTCAGATATTTAACAAACGCTTTGATTGACAGCAGTGGTCCCGGAGGCAAAATAGTTCAGAATGAGGAGTTCTATCATGTGGTGTGAATACCTTGTGCATGTGTGAAAAAGCACTTGATACACAGTCGTCTACGGCCGCACTCATGTTGTTGTTTTTTCTGTTTACAGCGCCACCAAGTGGCCAGTCGCCAAATCCCCTTTCATGTGACCACAGGCTGAGTCCATACACGGGTGTACCGACTTGGGTGTGATCGTCTCATTCGGTTGGAGAGTTATAGCCATTCGAGTAAAGCCCGCCTCGCCCACTCCCAACGTTTTGGCGTCCCGTCGCCAACGTGAAGCGAAATTCACACTTTTTTCCCAATCACTGTTGGCAGTCAGACTCTGGACAATCTTGCTGCACCGGTTTGGGTCAGATTGGGCACAACACCTAGGACTAGTGTGCAAAAGTAGGTATTTCAGAAAGTCCCAAATACCCGAAAGTCGCACCAGCGCGACCATCCAATCCGAGGCGTGCGTCTCGTTGGCCCGAGCCAAGGATTCCGGGGATGTAAGACACTTGGGTCTGCGAACGGCGGTTTAGGAGTTACGCGCCATATCGTACTTTTGATCGCTGCAGCGCCACCCTGGGTCCGGCCGGGCCGAGCCTTGGTGATGTTGCAGACCGGGGGTGGGTACTGCCATCCCTCAGAAGTCTCCACGACGTACGCTTTGGTCTGCCCGCTCACGTTCAGGGCAGAATGTTGATGATGATCCAGAATCCCAGGTTGCACTCCAAAGTGTCGTGTTGCGCACTCTGTTGTGGTCCGTTTTCGGTTTGTCAACCAGTCGCTGAGCTTGTTTGTTGGCGGCCTCAGTCCCTCCCGCCGCGGCCCAGGTGGGCGTGGCCTTTGCCGGCTCCCCCGCCTCTGCGTCATTGTGTCATCGCTTCTCGGCCTTTTGGCTAAGATCAAGTGTAGTATCTGTTCTTATCAGTTTAATATCTGATACGTGCCCTACCCGGGCACCATATATTAAATTGATTTTTGGAACTGGGAGATGGTATAGGGGCTTGCTCCGTCCACTCCACGCATCGACCCGGTATTGCAGTACTTCTGGGAACGGTGCACCCCTTCTAAAGTGTTGAATGAAAGAAATGTTTTAGACTTGTGTGGCAGCAGATGTTAATGGAACTAGTGGATACTGCTTTGTATTGGTGTTTGAAAGGTGTAGTAGGTGCTCATAGACTATACTAGTAAAGGTAGGGTGGTGGTGTAAAAAACAAACAAATAAACAATAAAAAAAAAATCAACTCTGTTCTTTCCAGTTTAATATCTGATTCGTCCACTATCCGGGGACTGCACACTAAACAGATGTTTGGCTCATGGAGCCGGAGCATGAAAAAGAGAAAGAAAAGAAAGGTCCGTCACTGCACATTTCTGATGTCTCTCTTATCTCTTGGAGTCTCTACTAACGAGCTGATGAGTTGAATCAGGTGTGCGTTTGATTGTCCGACCGTCGGTGAGGATTGCGAAGATGGGCAGGGTGCCTCTGACCGGAGGCCTATGAATTCATACTTACCTGGCAGGGGAGACACCATGATCAGGAAGGTGGTTCACCCAGGGCGAGGCTCGGCCATTGCACTCCGGTCGTGCTGACCCCTGCGAATTCCCCAAATGTGGGAATCTCGACTGCATAATTTATGGTAGTGGGGGACTGCGTTCGCGCTCTCCCCTGGACAAAAACTGGTTGTAAGAGCAGATTGTTGGATTTCCACTTATTTCTTCTTCTTCTTTTTCAGACAAGGAATGGCCTAGGAAGTCTTTCGAATTGACCTGCGCTGGTTGATTGAGAGATATAAAACAACCTAGGTTTTTCAGTCTGCGAAAGTGGGTTTTTTATTATTGTTCACATAATCTCAGATATTTAACAAACGCTTTGATTGACAGCAGTGGTCCCGGAGGCAAAATAGTTCAGAATGAGGAGTTCTATCATGTGGTGTGAATACCTTGTGCATGTGTGAAAAAGCACTTGATACACAGTCGTCTACGGCCGCACTCATGTTGTTGTTTTTTCTGTTTACAGCGCCACCAAGTGGCCAGTCGCCAAATCCCCTTTCATGTGACCACAGGCTGAGTCCATACACGGGTGTACCGACTTGGGTGTGATCGTCTCATTCGGTTGGAGAGTTATAGCCATTCGAGTAAAGCCCGCCTCGCCCACTCCCAACGTTTTGGCGTCCCGTCGCCAACGTGAAGCGAAATTCACACTTTTTTCCCAATCACTGTTGGCAGTCAGACTCTGGACAATCTTGCTGCACCGGTTTGGGTCAGATTGGGCACAACACCTAGGACTAGTGTGCAAAAGTAGGTATTTCAGAAAGTCCCAAATACCCGAAAGTCGCACCAGCGCGACCATCCAATCCGAGGCATGCGTCTCGTTCGGCCCGAGCCAAGGATTCCGGGGATGTAAGACACTTGGGTCTGCGAACGGCGGTTTAGGAGTTACGCGCCATATCGTACTTTTGATCGCTGCAGCGCCACCCTGGGTCCGGCCGGGCCGAGCCTTGGTGATGTTGCAGACCGGGGGTGGGTACTGCCATCCCTCAGAAGTCTCCACGACGTACGCTTTGGTCTGCCCGCTCACGTTCAGGGCAGAATGTTGATGATGATCCAGAATCCCAGGTTGCACTCCAAAGTGTCGTGTTGCGCACTCTGTTGTGGTCCGTTTTCGGTTTGTCAACCAGTCGCTGAGCTTGTTTGTTGGCGGCCTCAGTCCCTCCCGCCGCGGCCCAGGTGGGCGTGGCCTTTGCCGGCTCCCCCGCCTCTGCGTCATTGTGTCATCGCTTCTCGGCCTTTTGGCTAAGATCAAGTGTAGTATCTGTTCTTATCAGTTTAATATCTGATACGTGCCCTACCCGGGCACCATATATTAAATTGATTTTTGGAACTGGGAGATGGTATAGGGGCTTGCTCCGTCCACTCCACGCATCGACCCGGTATTGCAGTACTTCTGGGAACGGTGCACCCCTTCTAAAGTGTTGAATGAAAGAAATGTTTTAGACTTGTGTGGCAGCAGATGTTAATGGAACTAGTGGATACTGCTTTGTATTGGTGTTTGAAAGGTGTAGTAGGTGCTCATAGACTATACTAGTAAAGGTAGGGTGGTGGTGTAAAAAACAAACAAATAAACAATAAAAAAAAAATCAACTCTGTTCTTTCCAGTTTAATATCTGATTCGTCCACTATCCGGGGACTGCACACTAAACAGATTTTTGGCTCATGGAGCCGGAGCATGAAAAAGAGAAAGAAAAGAAAGGTCCGTCACTGCACATTTCTGATGTCTCTCTTATCTCTTGGAGTCTCTACTAACGAGCTGATGAGTTGAATCAGGTGTGCGTTTGATTGTCCGACCGTCGGTGAGGATTGCGAAGATGGGCAGGGTGCCTCTGACCGGAGGCCTATGAATTCATACTTACCTGGCAGGGGAGACACCATGATCAGGAAGGTGGTTCACCCAGGGCGAGGCTCGGCCATTGCACTCCGGTCGTGCTGACCCCTGCGAATTCCCCAAATGTGGGAATCTCGACTGCATAATTTATGGTAGTGGGGGACTGCGTTCGCGCTCTCCCCTGGACAAAAACTGGTTGTAAGAGCAGATTGTTGGATTTCCACTTATTTCTTCTTCTTCTTTTTCAGACAAGGAATGGCCTAGGAAGTCTTTCGAATTGACCTGCGCTGGTTGATTGAGAGATATAAAACAACCTAGGTTTTTCAGTCTGCGAAAGTGGGTTTTTTATTATTGTTCACATAATCTCAGATATTTAACAAACGCTTTGATTGACAGCAGTGGTCCCGGAGGCAAAATAGTTCAGAATGAGGAGTTCTATCATGTGGTGTGAATACCTTGTGCATGTGTGAAAAAGCACTTGATACACAGTCGTCTACGGCCGCACTCATGTTGTTGTTTTTTCTGTTTACAGCGCCACCAAGTGGCCAGTCGCCAAATCCCCTTTCATGTGACCACAGGCTGAGTCCATACACGGGTGTACCGACTTGGGTGTGATCGTCTCATTCGGTTGGAGAGTTATAGCCATTCGAGTAAAGCCCGCCTCGCCCACTCCCAACGTTTTGGCGTCCCGTCGCCAACGTGAAGCGAAATTCACACTTTTTTCCCAATCACTGTTGGCAGTCAGACTCTGGACAATCTTGCTGCACCGGTTTGGGTCAGATTGGGCACAACACCTAGGACTAGTGTGCAAAAGTAGGTATTTCAGAAAGTCCCAAATACCCGAAAGTCGCACCAGCGCGACCATCCAATCCGAGGCGTGCGTCTCGTTCGGCCCGAGCCAAGGATTCCGGGGATGTAAGACACTTGGGTCTGCGAACGGCGGTTTAGGAGTTACGCGCCATATCGTACTTTTGATCGCTGCAGCGCCACCCTGGGTCCGGCCGGGCCGAGCCTTGGTGATGTTGCAGACCGGGGGTGGGTACTGCCATCCCTCAGAAGTCTCCACGACGTACGCTTTGGTCTGCCCGCTCACGTTCAGGGCAGAATGTTGATGATGATCCAGAATCCCAGGTTGCACTCCAAAGTGTCGTGTTGCGCACTCTGTTGTGGTCCGTTTTCGGTTTGTCAACCAGTCGCTGAGCTTGTTTGTTGGCGGCCTCAGTCCCTCCCGCCGCGGCCCAGGTGGGCGTGGCCTTTGCCGGCTCCCCCGCCTCTGCGTCATTGTGTCATCGCTTCTCGGCCTTTTGGCTAAGATCAAGTGTAGTATCTGTTCTTATCAGTTTAATATCTGATACGTGCCCTACCCGGGCACCATATATTAAATTGATTTTTGGAACTGGGAGATGGTATAGGGCAGGGGTCGGCAAGTAACTTTGGCCGCGGGCCAATATTTTTTTTATCCAGTAGATGGCGGGCCAGCTACATGGAATAGGCCTATTCGTTAGGTGAAATCACAAAATATAATGCACACAAACGTGTCCCTACTACTTATATACAACCACTGATGAGCATAATCGGTTTAGATGAAGAAGAAAAAACGAAAAAAAAAACTATACAAATGCAGATTAGAACCCAGAACCTTTTACACACTTGACGAAAGTTCTACCACTGGACCATTTAAGCACACGAGAAAATGCCGCGAATACATCTTATTAACGATAAATTAAACCCCATGTACTATTTAAATCGATTGTTGGACATGTTATTGTACATATATCTGATTTAGCATTGTATTACCAATGGACTGTACAACTTTTGAACGTTATTCCTTTTTTTTTATTATTATTTATTCGGGACACAAGAGGTCTGCGCGGGACTGTTTTTTTCCTTCCTGCTCCCAGGTTCAATTCAGCAACCGCTTAAAATACTTAAAAGTAAAAGCTTAAAAAAGTGTTCACCTGCGTTAAAAATTTAGATCTCGTTTTCAGAATCTCAAATCTCAAAAACAAGTCGTTTTTCATTTTTTATTTTAATGGGGGGAAAAAACGAATGAACGAATGATACACGGCAGTGATGCGCGGGTCAATGTATAAAACAACCCGCACCCGACCGACGTTTTCAACTAACCCGCCCGCAACTCGGACCGCAAACAAAAGAAAGAAAATATTGTACCCGACCCGCTTCCTGGCCCGCATATTGGGCCATAGACGTAGGAACTAGGGGTGCGCATTTTTCTGAATGCTGTATTTGTAATACAGGCTTGATTTATTCATTTATTTCGTTTCATTTTCTTAACAATTAAGATGCTGCATGTGTTTATCCAGTCTCGAAGTGTGCGTCTCTCCTCCGAATTTCCCAACAAAAACCCCGCCCCCTCTCAGAAAATACATAAAACTCGCATTACTGAGCTATATGCGTTTAAAAGTAGCCTATTAAAATGGCACAATGGCATTGCTCAGTTCAACGTTTTGGGAAATCGGGCATTTTGTCCCGCTTCAGCTCTTATTCAAAAGTTAGCCTAATAATGCGCTCAACATTCAAAAGGTAAATAAGGATTTCCCACTGTCATCTCTGCAGACTGAGCTCGTGCGTCATCCTCGCGCAGTTATTCAGACAATAAAGTGTAGACCTGTGTATTTCATAGAACATTATGTCTAGTACTATATAAATTACAATGGTTTAATTGGCATCTTTATTTCAAACGACCCGACCGACCGCGACCCGAATATCATTAAAAATATTTTTGGATGACTCGTAACCGCGGGTGACCGCAGGCACTCGTCGCTCATTTTGGATCATCCCGCGCATCACTGATTCACGGGGCATATTTGTAAACCGTTATAGTAAAAAAAAAAAAAAAAAAAAAAAAAAAAAACGGACTTCCAAAATAATCCAGCGGGCCAGAAAATATTGCTGGCGGGCCAGTTTTGGCCCGCGGGCCGCCAGTTGCCGACCCCTGGTATAGGGGCTTGCTCCGTCCACTCCACGCATCGACCCGGTATTGCAGTACTTCTGGGAAAGGTGCACCCCTTCTAAAGTGTTGAATGAAAGAAATGTTTTAGACTTGTGTGGCAGCAGATGTTAATGGAACTAGTGGATACTGCTTTGTATTGGTGTTTGAAAGGTGTAGTAGGTGCTCATAGACTATACTAGTAAAGGTAGGGTGGTGGTGTAAAAAACAAACAAATAAACAATAAAAAAAAAATCAACTCTGTTCTTTCCAGTTTAATATCTGATTCGTCCACTATCCGGGGACTGCACACTAAACAGATGTTTGGCTCATGGAGCCGGAGCATGAAAAAGAGAAAGAAAAGAAAGGTCCGTCACTGCACATTTCTGATGTCTCTCTTATCTCTTGGAGTCTCTACTAACGAGCTGATGAGTTGAATCAGGTGTGCGTTTGATTGTCCGACCGTCGGTGAGGATTGCGAAGATGGGCAGGGTGCCTCTGACCGGAGGCCTATGAATTCATACTTACCTGGCAGGGGAGACACCATGATCAGGAAGGTGGTTCACCCAGGGCGAGGCTCGGCCATTGCACTCCGGTCGTGCTGACCCCTGCGAATTCCCCAAATGTGGGAATCTCGACTGCATAATTTATGGTAGTGGGGGACTGCGTTCGCGCTCTCCCCTGGACAAAAACTGGTTGTAAGAGCAGATTGTTGGATTTCCACTTATTTCTTCTTCTTCTTTTTCAGACAAGGAATGGCCTAGGAAGTCTTTCGAATTGACCTGCGCTGGTTGATTGAGAGATATAAAACAACCTAGGTTTTTCAGTCTGCGAAAGTGGGTTTTTTATTATTGTTCACATAATCTCAGATATTTAACAAACGCTTTGATTGACAGCAGTGGTCCCGGAGGCAAAATAGTTCAGAATGAGGAGTTCTATCATGTGGTGTGAATACCTTGTGCATGTGTGAAAAAGCACTTGATACACAGTCGTCTACGGCCGCACTCATGTTGTTGTTTTTTCTGTTTACAGCGCCACCAAGTGGCCAGTCGCCAAATCCCCTTTCATGTGACCACAGGCTGAGTCCATACACGGGTGTACCGACTTGGGTGTGATCGTCTCATTCGGTTGGAGAGTTATAGCCATTCGAGTAAAGCCCGCCTCGCCCACTCCCAACGTTTTGGCGTCCCGTCGCCAACGTGAAGCGAAATTCACACTTTTTTCCCAATCACTGTTGGCAGTCAGACTCTGGACAATCTTGCTGCACCGGTTTGGGTCAGATTGGGCACAACACCTAGGACTAGTGTGCAAAAGTAGGTATTTCAGAAAGTCCCAAATACCCGAAAGTCGCACCAGCGCGACCATCCAATCCGAGGCGTGCGTCTCGTTCGGCCCGAGCCAAGGATTCCGGGGATGTAAGACACTTGGGTCTGCGAACGGCGGTTTAGGAGTTACGCGCCATATCGTACTTTTGATCGCTGCAGCGCCACCCTGGGTCCGGCCGGGCCGAGCCTTGGTGATGTTGCAGACCGGGGGTGGGTACTGCCATCCCTCAGAAGTCTCCACGACGTACGCTTTGGTCTGCCCGCTCACGTTCAGGGCAGAATGTTGATGATGATCCAGAATCCCAGGTTGCACTCCAAAGTGTCGTGTTGCGCACTCTGTTGTGGTCCGTTTTCGGTTTGTCAACCAGTCGCTGAGCTTGTTTGTTGGCGGCCTCAGTCCCTCCCGCCGCGGCCCAGGTGGGCGTGGCCTTTGCCGGCTCCCCCGCCTCTGCGTCATTGTGTCATCGCTTCTCGGCCTTTTGGCTAAGATCAAGTGTAGTATCTGTTCTTATCAGTTTAATATCTGATACGTGCCCTACCCGGGCACCATATATTAAATTGATTTTTGGAACTGGGAGATGGTATAGGGGCTTGCTCCGTCCACTCCACGCATCGACCCGGTATTGCAGTACTTCTGGGAAAGGTGCACCCCTTCTAAAGTGTTGAATGAAAGAAATGTTTTAGACTTGTGTGGCAGCAGATGTTAATGGAACTAGTGGATACTGCTTTGTATTGGTGTTTGAAAGGTGTAGTAGGTGCTCATAGACTATACTAGTAAAGGTAGGGTGGTGGTGTAAAAAACAAACAAATAAACAATAAAAAAAAAATCAACTCTGTTCTTTCCAGTTTAATATCTGATTCGTCCACTATCCGGGGACTGCACACTAAACAGATGTTTGGCTCATGGAGCCGGAGCATGAAAAAGAGAAAGAAAAGAAAGGTCCGTCACTGCACATTTCTGATGTCTCTCTTATCTCTTGGAGTCTCTACTAACGAGCTGATGAGTTGAATCAGGTGTGCGTTTGATTGTCCGACCGTCGGTGAGGATTGCGAAGATGGGCAGGGTGCCTCTGACCGGAGGCCTATGAATTCATACTTACCTGGCAGGGGAGACACCATGATCAGGAAGGTGGTTCACCCAGGGCGAGGCTCGGCCATTGCACTCCGGTCGTGCTGACCCCTGCGAATTCCCCAAATGTGGGAATCTCGACTGCATAATTTATGGTAGTGGGGGACTGCGTTCGCGCTCTCCCCTGGACAAAAACTGGTTGTAAGAGCAGATTGTTGGATTTCCACTTATTTCTTCTTCTTCTTTTTCAGACAAGGAATGGCCTAGGAAGTCTTTCGAATTGACCTGCGCTGGTTGATTGAGAGATATAAAACAACCTAGGTTTTTCAGTCTGCGAAAGTGGGTTTTTTATTATTGTTCACATAATCTCAGATATTTAACAAACGCTTTGATTGACAGCAGTGGTCCCGGAGGCAAAATAGTTCAGAATGAGGAGTTCTATCATGTGGTGTGAATACCTTGTGCATGTGTGAAAAAGCACTTGATACACAGTCGTCTACGGCCGCACTCATGTTGTTGTTTTTTCTGTTTACAGCGCCACCAAGTGGCCAGTCGCCAAATCCCCTTTCATGTGACCACAGGCTGAGTCCATACACGGGTGTACCGACTTGGGTGTGATCGTCTCATTCGGTTGGAGAGTTATAGCCATTCGAGTAAAGCCCGCCTCGCCCACTCCCAACGTTTTGGCGTCCCGTCGCCAACGTGAAGCGAAATTCACACTTTTTTCCCAATCACTGTTGGCAGTCAGACTCTGGACAATCTTGCTGCACCGGTTTGGGTCAGATTGGGCACAACACCTAGGACTAGTGTGCAAAAGTAGGTATTTCAGAAAGTCCCAAATACCCGAAAGTCGCACCAGCGCGACCATCCAATCCGAGGCGTGCGTCTCGTTCGGCCCGAGCCAAGGATTCCGGGGATGTAAGACACTTGGGTCTGCGAACGGCGGTTTAGGAGTTACGCGCCATATCGTACTTTTGATCGCTGCAGCGCCACCCTGGGTCCGGCCGGGCCGAGCCTTGGTGATGTTGCAGACCGGGGGTGGGTACTGCCATCCCTCAGAAGTCTCCACGACGTACGCTTTGGTCTGCCCGCTCACGTTCAGGGCAGAATGTTGATGATGATCCAGAATCCCAGGTTGCACTCCAAAGTGTCGTGTTGCGCACTCTGTTGTGGTCCGTTTTCGGTTTGTCAACCAGTCGCTGAGCTTGTTTGTTGGCGGCCTCAGTCCCTCCCGCCGCGGCCCAGGTGGGCGTGGCCTTTGCCGGCTCCCCCGCCTCTGCGTCATTGTGTCATCGCTTCTCGGCCTTTTGGCTAAGATCAAGTGTAGTATCTGTTCTTATCAGTTTAATATCTGATACGTGCCCTACCCGGGCACCATATATTAAATTGATTTTTGGAACTGGGAGATGGTATAGGGGCTTGCTCCGTCCACTCCACGCATCGACCCGGTATTGCAGTACTTCTGGGAAAGGTGCACCCCTTCTAAAGTGTTGAATGAAAGAAATGTTTTAGACTTGTGTGGCAGCAGATGTTAATGGAACTAGTGGATACTGCTTTGTATTGGTGTTTGAAAGGTGTAGTAGGTGCTCATAGACTATACTAGTAAAGGTAGGGTGGTGGTGTAAAAAACAAACAAATAAACAATAAAAAAAAAATCAACTCTGTTCTTTCCAGTTTAATATCTGATTCGTCCACTATCCGGGGACTGCACACTAAACAGATTTTTGGCTCATGGAGCCGGAGCATGAAAAAGAGAAAGAAAAGAAAGGTCCGTCACTGCACATTTCTGATGTCTCTCTTATCTCTTGGAGTCTCTACTAACGAGCTGATGAGTTGAATCAGGTGTGCGTTTGATTGTCCGACCGTCGGTGAGGATTGCGAAGATGGGCAGGGTGCCTCTGACCGGAGGCCTATGAATTCATACTTACCTGGCAGGGGAGACACCATGATCAGGAAGGTGGTTCACCCAGGGCGAGGCTCGGCCATTGCACTCCGGTCGTGCTGACCCCTGCGAATTCCCCAAATGTGGGAATCTCGACTGCATAATTTATGGTAGTGGGGGACTGCGTTCGCGCTCTCCCCTGGACAAAAACTGGTTGTAAGAGCAGATTGTTGGATTTCCACTTATTTCTTCTTCTTCTTTTTCAGACAAGGAATGGCCTAGGAAGTCTTTCGAATTGACCTGCGCTGGTTGATTGAGAGATATAAAACAACCTAGGTTTTTCAGTCTGCGAAAGTGGGTTTTTTATTATTGTTCACATAATCTCAGATATTTAACAAACGCTTTGATTGACAGCAGTGGTCCCGGAGGCAAAATAGTTCAGAATGAGGAGTTCTATCATGTGGTGTGAATACCTTGTGCATGTGTGAAAAAGCACTTGATACACAGTCGTCTACGGCCGCACTCATGTTGTTGTTTTTTCTGTTTACAGCGCCACCAAGTGGCCAGTCGCCAAATCCCCTTTCATGTGACCACAGGCTGAGTCCATACACGGGTGTACCGACTTGGGTGTGATCGTCTCATTCGGTTGGAGAGTTATAGCCATTCGAGTAAAGCCCGCCTCGCCCACTCCCAACGTTTTGGCGTCCCGTCGCCAACGTGAAGCGAAATTCACACTTTTTTCCCAATCACTGTTGGCAGTCAGACTCTGGACAATCTTGCTGCACCGGTTTGGGTCAGATTGGGCACAACACCTAGGACTAGTGTGCAAAAGTAGGTATTTCAGAAAGTCCCAAATACCCGAAAGTCGCACCAGCGCGACCATCCAATCCGAGGCGTGCGTCTCGTTCGGCCCGAGCCAAGGATTCCGGGGATGTAAGACACTTGGGTCTGCGAACGGCGGTTTAGGAGTTACGCGCCATATCGTACTTTTGATCGCTGCAGCGCCACCCTGGGTCCGGCCGGGCCGAGCCTTGGTGATGTTGCAGACCGGGGGTGGGTACTGCCATCCCTCAGAAGTCTCCACGACGTACGCTTTGGTCTGCCCGCTCACGTTCAGGGCAGAATGTTGATGATGATCCAGAATCCCAGGTTGCACTCCAAAGTGTCGTGTTGCGCACTCTGTTGTGGTCCGTTTTCGGTTTGTCAACCAGTCGCTGAGCTTGTTTGTTGGCGGCCTCAGTCCCTCCCGCCGCGGCCCAGGTGGGCGTGGCCTTTGCCGGCTCCCCCGCCTCTGCGTCATTGTGTCATCGCTTCTCGGCCTTTTGGCTAAGATCAAGTGTAGTATCTGTTCTTATCAGTTTAATATCTGATACGTGCCCTACCCGGGCACCATATATTAAATTGATTTTTGGAACTGGGAGATGGTATAGGGCAGGGGTCGGCAAGTAACTTTGGCCGCGGGCCAATATTTTTTTTATCCAGTAGATGGCGGGCCAGCTACATGGAATAGGCCTATTCGTTAGGTGAAATCACAAAATATAATGCACACAAACGTGTCCCTACTACTTATATACAACCACTGATGAGCATAATCGGTTTAGATGAAGAAGAAAAAACGAAAAAAAAAACTATACAAATGCAGATTAGAACCCAGAACCTTTTACACACTTGACGAAAGTTCTACCACTGGACCATTTAAGCACACGAGAAAATGCCGCGAATACATCTTATTAACGATAAATTAAACCCCATGTACTATTTAAATCGATTGTTGGACATGTTATTGTACATATATCTGATTTAGCATTGTATTACCAATGGACTGTACAACTTTTGAACGTTATTCCTTTTTTTTTATTATTATTTATTCGGGACACAAGAGGTCTGCGCGGGACTGTTTTTTTCCTTCCTGCTCCCAGGTTCAATTCAGCAACCGCTTAAAATACTTAAAAGTAAAAGCTTAAAAAAGTGTTCACCTGCGTTAAAAATTTAGATCTCGTTTTCAGAATCTCAAATCTCAAAAACAAGTCGTTTTTCATTTTTTATTTTAATGGGGGGAAAAAACGAATGAACGAATGATACACGGCAGTGATGCGCGGGTCAATGTATAAAACAACCCGCACCCGACCGACGTTTTCAACTAACCCGCCCGCAACTCGGACCGCAAACAAAAGAAAGAAAATATTGTACCCGACCCGCTTCCTGGCCCGCATATTGGGCCATAGACGTAGGAACTAGGGGTGCGCATTTTTCTGAATGCTGTATTTGTAATACAGGCTTGATTTATTCATTTATTTCGTTTCATTTTCTTAACAATTAAGATGCTGCATGTGTTTATCCAGTCTCGAAGTGTGCGTCTCTCCTCCGAATTTCCCAACAAAAACCCCGCCCCCTCTCAGAAAATACATAAAACTCGCATTACTGAGCTATATGCGTTTAAAAGTAGCCTATTAAAATGGCACAATGGCATTGCTCAGTTCAACGTTTTGGGAAATCGGGCATTTTGTCCCGCTTCAGCTCTTATTCAAAAGTTAGCCTAATAATGCGCTCAACATTCAAAAGGTAAATAAGGATTTCCCACTGTCATCTCTGCAGACTGAGCTCGTGCGTCATCCTCGCGCAGTTATTCAGACAATAAAGTGTAGACCTGTGTATTTCATAGAACATTATGTCTAGTACTATATAAATTACAATGGTTTAATTGGCATCTTTATTTCAAACGACCCGACCGACCGCGACCCGAATATCATTAAAAATATTTTTGGATGACTCGTAACCGCGGGTGACCGCAGGCACTCGTCGCTCATTTTGGATCATCCCGCGCATCACTGATTCACGGGGCATATTTGTAAACCGTTATAGTAAAAAAAAAAAAAAAAAAAAAAAAAAAAAACGGACTTCCAAAATAATCCAGCGGGCCAGAAAATATTGCTGGCGGGCCAGTTTTGGCCCGCGGGCCGCCAGTTGCCGACCCCTGGTATAGGGGCTTGCTCCGTCCACTCCACGCATCGACCCGGTATTGCAGTACTTCTGGGAAAGGTGCACCCCTTCTAAAGTGTTGAATGAAAGAAATGTTTTAGACTTGTGTGGCAGCAGATGTTAATGGAACTAGTGGATACTGCTTTGTATTGGTGTTTGAAAGGTGTAGTAGGTGCTCATAGACTATACTAGTAAAGGTAGGGTGGTGGTGTAAAAAACAAACAAATAAACAATAAAAAAAAATCAACTCTGTTCTTTCCAGTTTAATATCTGATTCGTCCACTATCCGGGGACTGCACACTAAACAGATGTTTGGCTCATGGAGCCGGAGCATGAAAAAGAGAAAGAAAAGAAAGGTCCGTCACTGCACATTTCTGATGTCTCTCTTATCTCTTGGAGTCTCTACTAACGAGCTGATGAGTTGAATCAGGTGTGCGTTTGATTGTCCGACCGTCGGTGAGGATTGCGAAGATGGGCAGGGTGCCTCTGACCGGAGGCCTATGAATTCATACTTACCTGGCAGGGGAGACACCATGATCAGGAAGGTGGTTCACCCAGGGCGAGGCTCGGCCATTGCACTCCGGTCGTGCTGACCCCTGCGAATTCCCCAAATGTGGGAATCTCGACTGCATAATTTATGGTAGTGGGGGACTGCGTTCGCGCTCTCCCCTGGACAAAAACTGGTTGTAAGAGCAGATTGTTGGATTTCCACTTATTTCTTCTTCTTCTTTTTCAGACAAGGAATGGCCTAGGAAGTCTTTCGAATTGACCTGCGCTGGTTGATTGAGAGATATAAAACAACCTAGGTTTTTCAGTCTGCGAAAGTGGGTTTTTTATTATTGTTCACATAATCTCAGATATTTAACAAACGCTTTGATTGACAGCAGTGGTCCCGGAGGCAAAATAGTTCAGAATGAGGAGTTCTATCATGTGGTGTGAATACCTTGTGCATGTGTGAAAAAGCACTTGATACACAGTCGTCTACGGCCGCACTCATGTTGTTGTTTTTTCTGTTTACAGCGCCACCAAGTGGCCAGTCGCCAAATCCCCTTTCATGTGACCACAGGCTGAGTCCATACACGGGTGTACCGACTTGGGTGTGATCGTCTCATTCGGTTGGAGAGTTATAGCCATTCGAGTAAAGCCCGCCTCGCCCACTCCCAACGTTTTGGCGTCCCGTCGCCAACGTGAAGCGAAATTCACACTTTTTTCCCAATCACTGTTGGCAGTCAGACTCTGGACAATCTTGCTGCACCGGTTTGGGTCAGATTGGGCACAACACCTAGGACTAGTGTGCAAAAGTAGGTATTTCAGAAAGTCCCAAATACCCGAAAGTCGCACCAGCGCGACCATCCAATCCGAGGCGTGCGTCTCGTTCGGCCCGAGCCAAGGATTCCGGGG
Source organism: Phoxinus phoxinus (assembly GCF_949152265.1). Classification (NCBI taxonomy): domain Eukaryota; kingdom Metazoa; phylum Chordata; class Actinopteri; order Cypriniformes; family Leuciscidae; genus Phoxinus; species Phoxinus phoxinus. Next base: position 32,970,696 of record NC_136893.1, on the reverse strand, counting down.
ATGTAAGACACTTGGGTCTGCGAACGGCGGTTTAGGAGTTACGCGCCATATCGTACTTTTGATCGCTGCAGCGCCACCCTGGGTCCGGCCGGGCCGAGCCTTGGTGATGTTGCAGACCGGGGGTGGGTACTGCCATCCCTCAGAAGTCTCCACGACGTACGCTTTGGTCTGCCCGCTCACGTTCAGGGCAGAATGTTGATGATGATCCAGAATCCCAGGTTGCACTCCAAAGTGTCGTGTTGCGCACTCTGTTGTGGTCCGTTTTCGGTTTGTCAACCAGTCGCTGAGCTTGTTTGTTGGCGGCCTCAGTCCCTCCCGCCGCGGCCCAGGTGGGCGTGGCCTTTGCCGGCTCCCCCGCCTCTGCGTCATTGTGTCATCGCTTCTCGGCCTTTTGGCTAAGATCAAGTGTAGTATCTGTTCTTATCAGTTTAATATCTGATACGTGCCCTACCCGGGCACCATATATTAAATTGATTTTTGGAACTGGGAGATGGTATAGGGCAGGGGTCGGCAAGTAACTTTGGCCGCGGGCCAATATTTTTTTTATCCAGTAGATGGCGGGCCAGCTACATGGAATAGGCCTATTCGTTAGGTGAAATCACAAAATATAATGCACACAAACGTGTCCCTACTACTTATATACAACCACTGATGAGCATAATCGGTTTAGATGAAGAAGAAAAAACGAAAAAAAAAACTATACAAATGCAGATTAGAACCCAGAACCTTTTACACACTTGACGAAAGTTCTACCACTGGACCATTTAAGCACACGAGAAAATGCCGCGAATACATCTTATTAACGATAAATTAAACCCCATGTACTATTTAAATCGATTGTTGGACATGTTATTGTACATATATCTGATTTAGCATTGTATTACCAATGGACTGTACAACTTTTGAACGTTATTCCTTTTTTTTTATTATTATTTATTCGGGACACAAGAGGTCTGCGCGGGACTGTTTTTTTCCTTCCTGCTCCCAGGTTCAATTCAGCAACCGCTTAAAATACTTAAAAGTAAAAGCTTAAAAAAGTGTTCACCTGCGTTAAAAATTTAGATCTCGTTTTCAGAATCTCAAATCTCAAAAACAAGTCGTTTTTCATTTTTTATTTTAATGGGGGGAAAAAACGAATGAACGAATGATACACGGCAGTGATGCGCGGGTCAATGTATAAAACAACCCGCACCCGACCGACGTTTTCAACTAACCCGCCCGCAACTCGGACCGCAAACAAAAGAAAGAAAATATTGTACCCGACCCGCTTCCTGGCCCGCATATTGGGCCATAGACGTAGGAACTAGGGGTGCGCATTTTTCTGAATGCTGTATTTGTAATACAGGCTTGATTTATTCATTTATTTCGTTTCATTTTCTTAACAATTAAGATGCTGCATGTGTTTATCCAGTCTCGAAGTGTGCGTCTCTCCTCCGAATTTCCCAACAAAAACCCCGCCCCCTCTCAGAAAATACATAAAACTCGCATTACTGAGCTATATGCGTTTAAAAGTAGCCTATTAAAATGGCACAATGGCATTGCTCAGTTCAACGTTTTGGGAAATCGGGCATTTTGTCCCGCTTCAGCTCTTATTCAAAAGTTAGCCTAATAATGCGCTCAACATTCAAAAGGTAAATAAGGATTTCCCACTGTCATCTCTGCAGACTGAGCTCGTGCGTCATCCTCGCGCAGTTATTCAGACAATAAAGTGTAGACCTGTGTATTTCATAGAACATTATGTCTAGTACTATATAAATTACAATGGTTTAATTGGCATCTTTATTTCAAACGACCCGACCGACCGCGACCCGAATATCATTAAAAATATTTTTGGATGACTCGTAACCGCGGGTGACCGCAGGCACTCGTCGCTCATTTTGGATCATCCCGCGCATCACTGATTCACGGGGCATATTTGTAAACCGTTATAGTAAAAAAAAAAAAAAAAAAAAAAAAAAAAAACGGACTTCCAAAATAATCCAGCGGGCCAGAAAATATTGCTGGCGGGCCAGTTTTGGCCCGCGGGCCGCCAGTTGCCGACCCCTGGTATAGGGGCTTGCTCCGTCCACTCCACGCATCGACCCGGTATTGCAGTACTTCTGGGAAAGGTGCACCCCTTCTAAAGTGTTGAATGAAAGAAATGTTTTAGACTTGTGTGGCAGCAGATGTTAATGGAACTAGTGGATACTGCTTTGTATTGGTGTTTGAAAGGTGTAGTAGGTGCTCATAGACTATACTAGTAAAGGTAGGGTGGTGGTGTAAAAAACAAACAAATAAACAATAAAAAAAAAATCAACTCTGTTCTTTCCAGTTTAATATCTGATTCGTCCACTATCCGGGGACTGCACACTAAACAGATTTTTGGCTCATGGAGCCGGAGCATGAAAAAGAGAAAGAAAAGAAAGGTCCGTCACTGCACATTTCTGATGTCTCTCTTATCTCTTGGAGTCTCTACTAACGAGCTGATGAGTTGAATCAGGTGTGCGTTTGATTGTCCGACCGTCGGTGAGGATTGCGAAGATGGGCAGGGTGCCTCTGACCGGAGGCCTATGAATTCATACTTACCTGGCAGGGGAGACACCATGATCAGGAAGGTGGTTCACCCAGGGCGAGGCTCGGCCATTGCACTCCGGTCGTGCTGACCCCTGCGAATTCCCCAAATGTGGGAATCTCGACTGCATAATTTATGGTAGTGGGGGACTGCGTTCGCGCTCTCCCCTGGACAAAAACTGGTTGTAAGAGCAGATTGTTGGATTTCCACTTATTTCTTCTTCTTCTTTTTCAGACAAGGAATGGCCTAGGAAGTCTTTCGAATTGACCTGCGCTGGTTGATTGAGAGATATAAAACAACCTAGGTTTTTCAGTCTGCGAAAGTGGGTTTTTTATTATTGTTCACATAATCTCAGATATTTAACAAACGCTTTGATTGACAGCAGTGGTCCCGGAGGCAAAATAGTTCAGAATGAGGAGTTCTATCATGTGGTGTGAATACCTTGTGCATGTGTGAAAAAGCACTTGATACACAGTCGTCTACGGCCGCACTCATGTTGTTGTTTTTTCTGTTTACAGCGCCACCAAGTGGCCAGTCGCCAAATCCCCTTTCATGTGACCACAGGCTGAGTCCATACACGGGTGTACCGACTTGGGTGTGATCGTCTCATTCGGTTGGAGAGTTATAGCCATTCGAGTAAAGCCCGCCTCGCCCACTCCCAACGTTTTGGCGTCCCGTCGCCAACGTGAAGCGAAATTCACACTTTTTTCCCAATCACTGTTGGCAGTCAGACTCTGGACAATCTTGCTGCACCGGTTTGGGTCAGATTGGGCACAACACCTAGGACTAGTGTGCAAAAGTAGGTATTTCAGAAAGTCCCAAATACCCGAAAGTCGCACCAGCGCGACCATCCAATCCGAGGCGTGCGTCTCGTTCGGCCCGAGCCAAGGATTCCGGGGATGTAAGACACTTGGGTCTGCGAACGGCGGTTTAGGAGTTACGCGCCATATCGTACTTTTGATCGCTGCAGCGCCACCCTGGGTCCGGCCGGGCCGAGCCTTGGTGATGTTGCAGACCGGGGGTGGGTACTGCCATCCCTCAGAAGTCTCCACGACGTACGCTTTGGTCTGCCCGCTCACGTTCAGGGCAGAATGTTGATGATGATCCAGAATCCCAGGTTGCACTCCAAAGTGTCGTGTTGCGCACTCTGTTGTGGTCCGTTTTCGGTTTGTCAACCAGTCGCTGAGCTTGTTTGTTGGCGGCCTCAGTCCCTCCCGCCGCGGCCCAGGTGGGCGTGGCCTTTGCCGGCTCCCCCGCCTCTGCGTCATTGTGTCATCGCTTCTCGGCCTTTTGGCTAAGATCAAGTGTAGTATCTGTTCTTATCAGTTTAATATCTGATACGTGCCCTACCCGGGCACCATATATTAAATTGATTTTTGGAACTGGGAGATGGTATAGGGCAGGGGTCGGCAAGTAACTTTGGCCGCGGGCCAATATTTTTTTTATCCAGTAGATGGCGGGCCAGCTACATGGAATAGGCCTATTCGTTAGGTGAAATCACAAAATATAATGCACACAAACGTGTCCCTACTACTTATATACAACCACTGATGAGCATAATCGGTTTAGATGAAGAAGAAAAAACGAAAAAAAAAACTATACAAATGCAGATTAGAACCCAGAACCTTTTACACACTTGACGAAAGTTCTACCACTGGACCATTTAAGCACACGAGAAAATGCCGCGAATACATCTTATTAACGATAAATTAAACCCCATGTACTATTTAAATCGATTGTTGGACATGTTATTGTACATATATCTGATTTAGCATTGTATTACCAATGGACTGTACAACTTTTGAACGTTATTCCTTTTTTTTTATTATTATTTATTCGGGACACAAGAGGTCTGCGCGGGACTGTTTTTTTCCTTCCTGCTCCCAGGTTCAATTCAGCAACCGCTTAAAATACTTAAAAGTAAAAGCTTAAAAAAGTGTTCACCTGCGTTAAAAATTTAGATCTCGTTTTCAGAATCTCAAATCTCAAAAACAAGTCGTTTTTCATTTTTTATTTTAATGGGGGGAAAAAACGAATGAACGAATGATACACGGCAGTGATGCGCGGGTCAATGTATAAAACAACCCGCACCCGACCGACGTTTTCAACTAACCCGCCCGCAACTCGGACCGCAAACAAAAGAAAGAAAATATTGTACCCGACCCGCTTCCTGGCCCGCATATTGGGCCATAGACGTAGGAACTAGGGGTGCGCATTTTTCTGAATGCTGTATTTGTAATACAGGCTTGATTTATTCATTTATTTCGTTTCATTTTCTTAACAATTAAGATGCTGCATGTGTTTATCCAGTCTCGAAGTGTGCGTCTCTCCTCCGAATTTCCCAACAAAAACCCCGCCCCCTCTCAGAAAATACATAAAACTCGCATTACTGAGCTATATGCGTTTAAAAGTAGCCTATTAAAATGGCACAATGGCATTGCTCAGTTCAACGTTTTGGGAAATCGGGCATTTTGTCCCGCTTCAGCTCTTATTCAAAAGTTAGCCTAATAATGCGCTCAACATTCAAAAGGTAAATAAGGATTTCCCACTGTCATCTCTGCAGACTGAGCTCGTGCGTCATCCTCGCGCAGTTATTCAGACAATAAAGTGTAGACCTGTGTATTTCATAGAACATTATGTCTAGTACTATATAAATTACAATGGTTTAATTGGCATCTTTATTTCAAACGACCCGACCGACCGCGACCCGAATATCATTAAAAATATTTTTGGATGACTCGTAACCGCGGGTGACCGCAGGCACTCGTCGCTCATTTTGGATCATCCCGCGCATCACTGATTCACGGGGCATATTTGTAAACCGTTATAGTAAAAAAAAAAAAAAAAAAAAAAAAAAAAAAACGGACTTCCAAAATAATCCAGCGGGCCAGAAAATATTGCTGGCGGGCCAGTTTTGGCCCGCGGGCCGCCAGTTGCCGACCCCTGGTATAGGGGCTTGCTCCGTCCACTCCACGCATCGACCCGGTATTGCAGTACTTCTGGGAAAGGTGCACCCCTTCTAAAGTGTTGAATGAAAGAAATGTTTTAGACTTGTGTGGCAGCAGATGTTAATGGAACTAGTGGATACTGCTTTGTATTGGTGTTTGAAAGGTGTAGTAGGTGCTCATAGACTATACTAGTAAAGGTAGGGTGGTGGTGTAAAAAACAAACAAATAAACAATAAAAAAAAATCAACTCTGTTCTTTCCAGTTTAATATCTGATTCGTCCACTATCCGGGGACTGCACACTAAACAGATGTTTGGCTCATGGAGCCGGAGCATGAAAAAGAGAAAGAAAAGAAAGGTCCGTCACTGCACATTTCTGATGTCTCTCTTATCTCTTGGAGTCTCTACTAACGAGCTGATGAGTTGAATCAGGTGTGCGTTTGATTGTCCGACCGTCGGTGAGGATTGCGAAGATGGGCAGGGTGCCTCTGACCGGAGGCCTATGAATTCATACTTACCTGGCAGGGGAGACACCATGATCAGGAAGGTGGTTCACCCAGGGCGAGGCTCGGCCATTGCACTCCGGTCGTGCTGACCCCTGCGAATTCCCCAAATGTGGGAATCTCGACTGCATAATTTATGGTAGTGGGGGACTGCGTTCGCGCTCTCCCCTGGACAAAAACTGGTTGTAAGAGCAGATTGTTGGATTTCCACTTATTTCTTCTTCTTCTTTTTCAGACAAGGAATGGCCTAGGAAGTCTTTCGAATTGACCTGCGCTGGTTGATTGAGAGATATAAAACAACCTAGGTTTTTCAGTCTGCGAAAGTGGGTTTTTTATTATTGTTCACATAATCTCAGATATTTAACAAACGCTTTGATTGACAGCAGTGGTCCCGGAGGCAAAATAGTTCAGAATGAGGAGTTCTATCATGTGGTGTGAATACCTTGTGCATGTGTGAAAAAGCACTTGATACACAGTCGTCTACGGCCGCACTCATGTTGTTGTTTTTTCTGTTTACAGCGCCACCAAGTGGCCAGTCGCCAAATCCCCTTTCATGTGACCACAGGCTGAGTCCATACACGGGTGTACCGACTTGGGTGTGATCGTCTCATTCGGTTGGAGAGTTATAGCCATTCGAGTAAAGCCCGCCTCGCCCACTCCCAACGTTTTGGCGTCCCGTCGCCAACGTGAAGCGAAATTCACACTTTTTTCCCAATCACTGTTGGCAGTCAGACTCTGGACAATCTTGCTGCACCGGTTTGGGTCAGATTGGGCACAACACCTAGGACTAGTGTGCAAAAGTAGGTATTTCAGAAAGTCCCAAATACCCGAAAGTCGCACCAGCGCGACCATCCAATCCGAGGCGTGCGTCTCGTTCGGCCCGAGCCAAGGATTCCGGGGATGTAAGACACTTGGGTCTGCGAACGGCGGTTTAGGAGTTACGCGCCATATCGTACTTTTGATCGCTGCAGCGCCACCCTGGGTCCGGCCGGGCCGAGCCTTGGTGATGTTGCAGACCGGGGGTGGGTACTGCCATCCCTCAGAAGTCTCCACGACGTACGCTTTGGTCTGCCCGCTCACGTTCAGGGCAGAATGTTGATGATGATCCAGAATCCCAGGTTGCACTCCAAAGTGTCGTGTTGCGCACTCTGTTGTGGTCCGTTTTCGGTTTGTCAACCAGTCGCTGAGCTTGTTTGTTGGCGGCCTCAGTCCCTCCCGCCGCGGCCCAGGTGGGCGTGGCCTTTGCCGGCTCCCCCGCCTCTGCGTCATTGTGTCATCGCTTCTCGGCCTTTTGGCTAAGATCAAGTGTAGTATCTGTTCTTATCAGTTTAATATCTGATACGTGCCCTACCCGGGCACCATATATTAAATTGATTTTTGGAACTGGGAGATGGTATAGGGGCTTGCTCCGTCCACTCCACGCATCGACCCGGTATTGCAGTACTTCTGGGAAAGGTGCACCCCTTCTAAAGTGTTGAATGAAAGAAATGTTTTAGACTTGTGTGGCAGCAGATGTTAATGGAACTAGTGGATACTGCTTTGTATTGGTGTTTGAAAGGTGTAGTAGGTGCTCATAGACTATACTAGTAAAGGTAGGGTGGTGGTGTAAAAAACAAACAAATAAACAATAAAAAAAAAATCAACTCTGTTCTTTCCAGTTTAATATCTGATTCGTCCACTATCCGGGGACTGCACACTAAACAGATTTTTGGCTCATGGAGCCGGAGCATGAAAAAGAGAAAGAAAAGAAAGGTCCGTCACTGCACATTTCTGATGTCTCTCTTATCTCTTGGAGTCTCTACTAACGAGCTGATGAGTTGAATCAGGTGTGCGTTTGATTGTCCGACCGTCGGTGAGGATTGCGAAGATGGGCAGGGTGCCTCTGACCGGAGGCCTATGAATTCATACTTACCTGGCAGGGGAGACACCATGATCAGGAAGGTGGTTCACCCAGGGCGAGGCTCGGCCATTGCACTCCGGTCGTGCTGACCCCTGCGAATTCCCCAAATGTGGGAATCTCGACTGCATAATTTATGGTAGTGGGGGACTGCGTTCGCGCTCTCCCCTGGACAAAAACTGGTTGTAAGAGCAGATTGTTGGATTTCCACTTATTTCTTCTTCTTCTTTTTCAGACAAGGAATGGCCTAGGAAGTCTTTCGAATTGACCTGCGCTGGTTGATTGAGAGATATAAAACAACCTAGGTTTTTCAGTCTGCGAAAGTGGGTTTTTTATTATTGTTCACATAATCTCAGATATTTAACAAACGCTTTGATTGACAGCAGTGGTCCCGGAGGCAAAATAGTTCAGAATGAGGAGTTCTATCATGTGGTGTGAATACCTTGTGCATGTGTGAAAAAGCACTTGATACACAGTCGTCTACGGCCGCACTCATGTTGTTGTTTTTTCTGTTTACAGCGCCACCAAGTGGCCAGTCGCCAAATCCCCTTTCATGTGACCACAGGCTGAGTCCATACACGGGTGTACCGACTTGGGTGTGATCGTCTCATTCGGTTGGAGAGTTATAGCCATTCGAGTAAAGCCCGCCTCGCCCACTCCCAACGTTTTGGCGTCCCGTCGCCAACGTGAAGCGAAATTCACACTTTTTTCCCAATCACTGTTGGCAGTCAGACTCTGGACAATCTTGCTGCACCGGTTTGGGTCAGATTGGGCACAACACCTAGGACTAGTGTGCAAAAGTAGGTATTTCAGAAAGTCCCAAATACCCGAAAGTCGCACCAGCGCGACCATCCAATCCGAGGCGTGCGTCTCGTTCGGCCCGAGCCAAGGATTCCGGGGATGTAAGACACTTGGGTCTGCGAACGGCGGTTTAGGAGTTACGCGCCATATCGTACTTTTGATCGCTGCAGCGCCACCCTGGGTCCGGCCGGGCCGAGCCTTGGTGATGTTGCAGACCGGGGGTGGGTACTGCCATCCCTCAGAAGTCTCCACGACGTACGCTTTGGTCTGCCCGCTCACGTTCAGGGCAGAATGTTGATGATGATCCAGAATCCCAGGTTGCACTCCAAAGTGTCGTGTTGCGCACTCTGTTGTGGTCCGTTTTCGGTTTGTCAACCAGTCGCTGAGCTTGTTTGTTGGCGGCCTCAGTCCCTCCCGCCGCGGCCCAGGTGGGCGTGGCCTTTGCCGGCTCCCCCGCCTCTGCGTCATTGTGTCATCGCTTCTCGGCCTTTTGGCTAAGATCAAGTGTAGTATCTGTTCTTATCAGTTTAATATCTGATACGTGCCCTACCCGGGCACCATATATTAAATTGATTTTTGGAACTGGGAGATGGTATAGGGGCTTGCTCCGTCCACTCCACGCATCGACCCGGTATTGCAGTACTTCTGGGAACGGTGCACCCCTTCTAAAGTGTTGAATGAAAGAAATGTTTTAGACTTGTGTGGCAGCAGATGTTAATGGAACTAGTGGATACTGCTTTGTATTGGTGTTTGAAAGGTGTAGTAGGTGCTCATAGACTATACTAGTAAAGGTAGGGTGGTGGTGTAAAAAACAAACAAATAAACAATAAAAAAAAAATCAACTCTGTTCTTTCCAGTTTAATATCTGATTCGTCCACTATCCGGGGACTGCACACTAAACAGATTTTTGGCTCATGGAGCCGGAGCATGAAAAAGAGAAAGAAAAGAAAGGTCCGTCACTGCACATTTCTGATGTCTCTCTTATCTCTTGGAGTCTCTACTAACGAGCTGATGAGTTGAATCAGGTGTGCGTTTGATTGTCCGACCGTCGGTGAGGATTGCGAAGATGGGCAGGGTGCCTCTGACCGGAGGCCTATGAATTCATACTTACCTGGCAGGGGAGACACCATGATCAGGAAGGTGGTTCACCCAGGGCGAGGCTCGGCCATTGCACTCCGGTCGTGCTGACCCCTGCGAATTCCCCAAATGTGGGAATCTCGACTGCATAATTTATGGTAGTGGGGGACTGCGTTCGCGCTCTCCCCTGGACAAAAACTGGTTGTAAGAGCAGATTGTTGGATTTCCACTTATTTCTTCTTCTTCTTTTAGGCTGTTCGTGGACACTGTGATGGAGAAAAGGGCACTTAGGTGGCACTTTTGGCTGTTCGTGGACATACTGATGAAGAATAGGCTGTGAGGTGGCACTTTAAGCTGTTCGTGGACATAGTGATGAAGAATAGGCTGTGAGGTGGCACTTTAGGCTGTTCGAGGACACCGTGATGAAGAATAGGCACTTAGGTGGCACTTTAGGCTGTTCGTGGACATAGTGATGGAGAATAGGCACTTAGGTGGCACTTTAGGTTGTTCGTGGACACCCCTCTACCCGACTTGGAGAACCAGAGCTCCGGGCTGGGACCCCCACCTTGGGCCACCCTCTGCCCGACTTGGAGAACCAGAGCTCCGGGCTGGGACCCCCACCTTGGTCCACCCCCTGCCCGACTCGGAGATCCAGAGCTCCTGCACAACTTGGGCCTCCACCATCACCTGTGCACCGGCCGAACCCGGGGGTCCCACACTTAAGCCCGGGCATTATTGTCCCAGCCACCCCGCGCCACCAGAGAACCAGGCCACTGGTAACCCAAAATTAACTTAGGTTTTGGCGGCCGGCCTGGTTCCCTGGTTCCGTACGGCCGGGGTTCTTTGGCCTCAGGCTGACTCAGGGATCCAGGGCTCTGGGCAGGGACCCCCACCGTGGTCCACCCTCTGCCCGAGCTACCCCACTGCACCCTCACCTGCGCACCGGCCGAACCCGGGGGTCCCACACTTAAGCCCGGGCATCACTGTCCCAGCCACTCCGCGCCACCAGAGAAGCGGGCCACTGGTAACCCAAAATTAACTTAGGTTTTGGTGGCCAGCCGGGTTCTATGGCTCCGCACGGCCGGGGTTCTTCGGCCTCAGGCCGACTCACAGATCCAGGGCTCTGGGCAGGGACCCACACCTATGTCCACCGTCTTCCCAGACTTGGAGAACCAGAACTCCGGGCAGGGACCCCCACCTTGGTCCACCCTCTGACTGACTTGTAGAACCAGCGCTCCGGGCTGGGAACCCCACCTTAGTTCACCCTCTGCCCGACTCAGAGTGCCCACTGGCTGGGCTTGGATTTCTCCTGGATGCCCTCTCCCTCCAGGACTTCCAGGGCTCCATGGCATGGCCCGATTTAGATTGTATCCGCAGCCATATTGACTCTGAGTGGGTGTCACAATGGTCTGTGGGAGGGTGCCGTGTCCCTCAACCACACTCACCTTCTCCCATACAACCCCGAAGGCCCGTTTTAGGACCGTCTTAGCTCCAGGTGGAGCTCCAGGGGTGGCGGTTAAATCTGCCTTTGACCCAGGAAAGGCCACCCTTCCCGGGGCAGGACGAGGAGTCACGAGTGTATGGAGCCCCACGGGTAACGCACATTGGACTTGGGTTTTGGAGCTACTCTGCCCGACTCAGAGAACCAGAGCTCCAGACAGGGACCCCCACCGTGGTCCACCCTCTGCCCGACTCAGAGAACCAGAGCTACCCCACAGCCCCGGCCTCCACCCTCACCCACGCACCGGCCGAACCCGGGGGTCCCACACTTAAGCCCGGGCATTACTGTCCCAGCCACCCCGCGCCACCAGAGAACCAGGCCACTGGTAACCCAAAATTAACTTAGGTTTTGGCGGTTGGCCCGGTTCGCTGGTTCCCTGCGGCCGGGGATCTCCAGCCTCAGCCCGACTCGGGGATCCAGGGCTCCGGGCAGGGACCCCTGCCTTGGTCCACCCTCTGCCCGACGCGGAGAACCAGAGCACCAGGCTGGGACCCCCACCTTGGTCAACCCTCTGCCCAACTTGGAGAACCAGAGCTCCGGGCTGGGACCCCCACCTTGGTCCACCCTCTGCCCGACTTGGAGAACCAGAGCTCCGGGATGGGACCCCCACCTTGGTCCACCCTCTGCCCGACTCAGAGTGCCCACTGGCTGGGCTTGGATTGCTCCTGGAGGCCGTCTCCCTCAAGGACTTCCAGAGCTCCACGGCATGGCCCAATTTAGATTTTATCCCCAGCCAGATTGACTCTGAGTGGGAGCCACAATGGTTTGTGTGAGGGTGCCATGTCCCTCAACCACAGTCACCTTCTCCCATACAACCCCGAAGGCCCATTTTAGGACCGTCTTAGCTCCAGGTGGAGCTCCAGGGGTGGCGGTTAAATCTGCCTTTGACCCAGGAAAGTCCACCCTTTCCGGGCCAGGCCGAGGAGTCACGAGTGTATGGAGCCCCACGGGTACTGCACAACTGGACTTAGGTTTTGGAAGGATTTATCCCCAGCCAGAGTTTCCCCAGGCTGGGCTTGGTTTGCTCCTGGAGGCCCTCTCCCTCCAGGATTTATCCCCAGCCAGAGTGCCCCCAGGCTGGGCTTGGTTTGCTCCTGGAGGCCCTCTCCCTCCAGGATTTATCCCCAGCCAGAGTGCCCCCAGGCTGGGCTTGGTTTGCTCCTGGAGGCCCTCTCCCTCCAGGATTTATCCCCAGCCAGAGTGCCCCCAGGCTGGACTTGGTTTGCTCCTGGAGGCCCTCTCCCTCCAGGATTTATCCCCAGCCAGAGTGCCCCCAGGCTGGGCTTGGTTTGGTTTGCTACTGGAGGCCCTCTCCCTCCAGGATTTATCCCCAGCCAGAGTGACTCTGAGTGGGACTCGAAATGGTCTGTGTCAGGGTGCCCCCTCTACCACAGTACCTCTATATAACCCTGGAGGGCCGTTTTAGGACCGTCTTAGCTCCAGGTGGACTTCCAGGGGTGGCAGTTAAATCTGTCTTTGACCCACAAAGGGCCACCTTCCACGGGGCTGGCCGAGGAGTCCCGACTGCCTGGATCCCCAAGTGTACCGCAATGTTTTGGACTTATTGCTTTGGAGTGAACTTACCCCCAGAGTCAAGCCACAGGCCCAAGGGACAACTGCGGGGCCGAGGAATCCGAGCCGGGTTTGAAGTAAGACAGCCCGCCCGCGGGCTTAACTATCTACGAGCACATGAAGTTAGAAGGACGGTAACCCAATGAAAACTGATTTAAACGCCAATAACTCGGCGAGATCACGTCCAATCAACGCCAAATTTTTATCGAGTTTAGAACGGGACGAGATCTTTCCAACGAGCCCACCCACGACCTCGGGGCCCCCCGGGGGCACGAGATACAGCCAAACGAATGCGAAAAACGCAAATATCTCGGCGAAAACTCAACGGATCCGACGAGCACCGAGCTCTTTGGAACCGTCTAGTTGAACTGAAAATAAAGATACCAGTTTCATGATTTTTGGTGCTGTTTTCGCGGAGATATTAGCCGAAAACCACCGGGCGCGCGTCAAAATGGCGGCCGTCGGTGACGTCACGAGCTCAGAAGAAAATCGCTCATATCTCGGGAACGCGAAAACCCAGAGAGCTCAAAATCGGGTGAGGAGGTCCCGCGGGGACCCTTGCCCGAACGCGAGAGTGGCGGGCCTCGAGGACGCCCCCTACAGGACCGCCGCTCGCTGGGAACCGGGACTTTGAACGGCCGTAACTCGGGGGCCCCGGCGAGTTGGACCTCCTGGCTGGGCTCTTTCGAAAGGGCTCGTCCAGCACACCGATCGATTAGAGTTTGGAGAATATAGAGGGAGGGGCTCTCGAGTTATGAGCCGAAGGGTGCGTCTTTGGTGCCGGGCGTAACTCCCTGGCCCGACCGCCCACGGAGACAGGAGTTGGGCTCATTGGATAGGCCCTCTCGCGACCTGCAATCGACCAGAGTTTCAAATTTTTTGGAAGGGTGGTCTTCGAGATTTTTTGCATAAAATGTAACTGTCCCTGTCAAATAGGTTACAGGTGGGAAGCTGTATTTGACCGGGTGTATATCCGAAACCAAGCCGACTTTGGGCTCCATACTCTGGGGTCATGGGGGGTCCATGGGTGCCTACCCAACCCCGGAGTATGGACCTCCAAGTCGGCTTGGTTTTTGAGATACACCAGGTCAAAGCTGGACAGGAAGTGGCCGTATCTCGGAAAAAGAAAGGCCCAGGAGATGGAGACGGTGGGGTCTGAAGGGGCCCTAAGGGCCCTCCTCCTGCCCGGAGTTTGGAGCTCCAACTCGGCTTAACTCCCAAGATACACCCGGTTATACATAGGGGACTTTTGGACAAAACGGTCGATATCTCGGAAAGTACGAGTCCCAGCGGGTCGTCCTTCGGGGTGGTGAGGGTCCCCCAGGGGCCCTCTCAGACCCCAGAGTCCCGAGCCTCTGGGGCCCTTCCTTCTGAATTGCACCCTTTCCTGTTGGCCCCCGTATCTCGGCCTTAGGGGGCGCTAGAAGCACGGGCCATGGGCCGTTGGAGAGGGCCCCTCGGGACCTTACTTTGACCCGAGTTTGGTGTCGCTAGGTGGCCGGGCCCCCGAGTTATAGCCGTTCAAAGTTTGGAGCCCTCCTGTAACTTATTTGATAGAGCCCCTATAGGCTTCCCCCGGACAGTACATTAATGGGTCATATTTCATAATTACAGTTATTTTATGAGGCAAAACCTACTGTACACCACTCAGGGGACACGGCCCCACACACTGATGTACATTACAGCCATAAATTATGCATAATTTGCATAAAATTCAACTGTCCACAGACAGCCTATAGGGGACCTGTCAAATAGGTTACAGGTTGGATGCTGTTTTTGACTTAGAAATTTTCAGCGGGTGGATCCTCAGGAACCTTGGGTTGGAGAAAGTGGATTCTCTGGAACCTTGGGTCTGGTTATCTGAAAATTGTAATTTATGAGGTGAAACCTACTGTACACCACTCAGGAGACACAGCTCCACACACTGATGTACATTACAGCCATAAATTATGCATAATTTGCATAAAATTCAACCGTCCACAGACAGCCTATAGGGGACCTGTCAAATAGGTTATAGGTTGGATGCTGTTTTTGACTTAGAAATTTTCAGCGGGTGAATCCCTGTAAAGAATTGGGGATTTCATCACATGTGGTGAAGTCCAGTGAGTAGCTTATTAAGTTACAGGTGGGATGTCAGTACATCAAAGGGTCATATTTCATAATTACAGTGCTTTTATGAGGTAAAACCTACTCTACACCACTCAGGGGACACAGCCCCACACAGTGATGTACATTACAGACATTAATTATGCATAATTTGCATAAAATTCAACCGTCTATAGCCTATAGGGGTCCTGTCAAATAAGTTACAGGTGGGATGCTGTTTTTGACCGGGTGTATCTCCGAAACCAAGCCGACTTTGGGCTCCATACTCTGGGGTCATGGGGGGCCTATGGGTGCCTACCCAACCCCGGAGTATGGACCTCCAAGTCGGCTTGGTTTTCGAGATACACCCGGTCAAAGTCCCATCTTTGACCAGGCATTACTCAGGAACCAAGCCGACTTTGGGCTCCATACTCTGGGGTCATGGGGGGTCCATGGGTGCCTACCCAACCCCGGAGTATGGACCTCCAAGTCGGCTTGGTTTTCGAGATACACCCGGTCAAAGCTGGACAGGAAGTGGCCGTATCTCGGAAAAAGAAAGGCCCAGGAGCTGGAGACGGTGGGGTCTGAAGGGGCCCTAAGGGCCCTCCTCCTGCCCGGAGTTTGGAGCTCCAACTCGGCTTAACTCCCAAGATACACCCGGTTATACATAGGGGACTTTTGGACAAAACGGTCGATTATTCGGAAAGTACGAGTCCCAGCGGGTCGTCCTTCGGGGTGGTGAGGGTCCCCCAGGGGCCCTCTCAGACCCCAGAGTCCCGAGCCTCTGGGGCCCTTCCTTCTGAATTGCACCCTTTCCTGTTGGCCCCCGTATCTCGGCCTTAGGGGGCGCTAGAAGCACGGGCCATGGCCCGTTGGAGAGGGCCCCTCGGGACCTTACTTTGACCCGAGTTTGGTGTCGCTAGGTGGCCGGGCCCCCGAGTTATAGCCGTTCAAAGTTTGGAGCCCTCCTGTAACTTATTTGATAGAGCCCCTATAGGCTTCCCCCGGACAGTACATTAATGGGTCATATTTCATAATTACAGTTATTTTATGAGGCAAAACCTACTGTACACCACTCAGGGGACACGGCCCCACACACTGATGTACATTACAGCCATAAATTATGCATAATTTGCATAAAATTCAACTGTCCACAGACAGCCTATAGGGGACCTGTCAAATAGGTTACAGGAGGGATGGTGTTTTTGACTTAGAAATTTTCAGCGGGTGGATCCTCAGGAACCTTGGGTTGGAGAAAGTGGATTCTCGGGAACCTTGGGTCTGGTTATCTGAAAATTGTAATTTATGAGGTGAAACCTACTGTACACCACTCAGGGGACACAGCTCCACACACTGATGTACATTACAGCCATAAATTATGCATAATTTGCATAAAATTCAACCGTCCACAGACAGCCTATAGGGGACCTGTCAAATAGGTTATAGGTTGGATGCTGTTTTTGACTTAGAAATTTTCAGCGGGTGAATCCCTGTAAAGAATTGGGGATTTCATCACATGTGGTGAAGTCCAGTGAGTAGCTTATTAAGTTACAGGTGGGATGCCAGTACATCAAAGGGTCATATTTCATAATTACAGTGCTTTTATGAGGTAAAACCTACTCTACACCACTCAGGGGACACAGCCCCACACAGTGATGTACATTACAGACATTAATTATGCATAATTTGCATAAAATTCAACCGTCTATAGCCTATAGGGGTCCTGTCAAATAAGTTACAGGTGGGATGCTGTTTTTGACCGGGTGTATCTCCGAAACCAAGCCGACTTTGGGCTCCATACTCTGGGGTCATGGGGGGCCTATGGGTGCCTACCCAACCCCGGAGTATGGACCTCCAAGTCGGCTTGGTTTTCGAGATACACCCGGTCAAAGTCCCATCTTTGACCAGGCATTACTCAGGAACCAAGCCGACTTTGGGCTCCATACTCTGGGGTCATGGGGGGCCATGGGTGCCTACCCAACCCCGGAGTATGGACCTCCAAGTCGGCTTGGTTTTCGAGATACACCCGGTCAAAGCTGGACAGGAAGTGGCCGTATCTCGGAAACGGAAAGGCCCAGGAGCTGTAGACGGTGGGGTCTGAAGGGGCCCTAAGGGCCCTCCTCCTGCCCGGAGTTTGGAGCTCCAACTCGGCTTAACTCCCAAGATACACCTGGTTATACATAGGGGACTTTTGGACAAAACGGTCGATATCTCGGAAAGTACGAGTCCCAGTGGGTCGTCCTTCGAGGTGGTGAGGGTCCCCCAGGGGCCCTCTCAGACCCCAGAGTCCCGAGCCTCTGGGGCCCTTCCTTCTGAATTGCACCCTTTCCTGTTGGCCCCCGTATCTCGGCCTTAGGGGGCGCTAGAAGCACGGGCCATGGCCCATTGGAGAGGGCCCCTCGGGACCTTACTTTGACCCGAGTTTGGTGTCGCTAGGTGGCCGGGCCCCCGAGTTATAGCCGTTCAAAGTTTGGAGCCCTCCTGTAACTTATTTGATAGAGCCCCTATAGGCTTCCCCCGGACAGTACATTAATGGGTCATATTTCATAATTACAGTTATTTTATGAGGCAAAACCTACTGTACACCACTCAGGGGACACGGCCCCACACACTGATGTACATTACAGCCATAAATTATGCATAATTTGCATAAAATTCAACTGTCCACAGACAGCCTATAGGGGACCTGTCAAATAGGTTACAGGTTGGATGCTGTTTTTGACTTCGAAATTTTCAGCGGGTGGATCCTCAGGAACCTTGGGTTGGAGAAAGTGGATTCTCGGGAACCTTGGGTCTGGTTATCTGAAAATTGTAATTTATGAGGTGAAACCTACTGTACACCACTCAGGGGACACAGCTCCACACACTGATGTACATTACAGCCATAAATTATGCATAATTTGCATAAAATTCAACCGTCCACATACAGCCTATAGGGGACCTGTCAAATAGGTTATAGGTTGGATGCTGTTTTTGACTTAGAAATTTTCAGCGGGTGAATCCCTGTAAAGAATTGGGGATTTCATCACATGTGGTGAAGTCCAGTGAGTAGCTTATTAAGTTACAGGTGGGATGCCAGTACATCAAAGGGTCATATTTCATAATTACAGTGCTTTTATGAGGTAAAACCTACTCTACACCACTCAGGGGACATATTTAATTTCATTCATGTACCCTTCTTTTAACTGGACTCACAAACATGGACTTTTACACAACACAAAACATTAACTGATTTTAAATAGAATTGTCAATATTTTTTATTTTTTACTTTTTATTTTATGTGTAATTGAGTATGTCTTACAAAAAATAAAAGAAATGTGTGAAAATAATGAAATTGTGACAATAAACCTTTTTTCGAAAGAAAAAATCTGTTCTTATCAGTTTAATATCTGATACGTGCCCTACCCGGGCACCATATATTAAATTGATTTTTGGAACTGGGAGATGGTATAGGGGCTTGCTCCGTCCACTCCACGCATCGACCCGGTATTGCAGTACTTCTGGGAACGGTGCACCCCTTCTAAAGTGTTGAATGAAAGAAATGTTTTAGACTTGTGTGGCAGCAGATGTTAATGGAACTAGTGGATACTGCTTTGTATTGGTGTTTGAAAGGTGTAGTAGGTGCTCATAGACTATACTAGTAAAGGTAGGGTGGTGGTGTAAAAAACAAACAAATAAACAATAAAAAAAAAATCAACTCTGTTCTTTCCAGTTTAATATCTGATTCGTCCACTATCCGGGGACTGCACACTAAACAGATTTTTGGCTCATGGAGCCGGAGCATGAAAAAGAGAAAGAAAAGAAAGGTCCGTCACTGCACATTTCTGATGTCTCTCTTATCTCTTGGAGTCTCTACTAACGAGCTGATGAGTTGAATCAGGTGTGCGTTTGATTGTCCGACCGTCGGTGAGGATTGCGAAGATGGGCAGGGTGCCTCTGACCGGAGGCCTATGAATTCATACTTACCTGGCAGGGGAGACACCATGATCAGGAAGGTGGTTCACCCAGGGCGAGGCTCGGCCATTGCACTCCGGTCGTGCTGACCCCTGCGAATTCCCCAAATGTGGGAATCTCGACTGCATAATTTATGGTAGTGGGGGACTGCGTTCGCGCTCTCCCCTGGACAAAAACTGGTTGTAAGAGCAGATTGTTGGATTTCCACTTATTTCTTCTTCTTCTTTTTCAGACAAGGAATGGCCTAGGAAGTCTTTCGAATTGACCTGCGCTGGTTGATTGAGAGATATAAAACAACCTAGGTTTTTCAGTCTGCGAAAGTGGGTTTTTTATTATTGTTCACATAATCTCAGATATTTAACAAACGCTTTGATTGACAGCAGTGGTCCCGGAGGCAAAATAGTTCAGAATGAGGAGTTCTATCATGTGGTGTGAATACCTTGTGCATGTGTGAAAAAGCACTTGATACACAGTCGTCTACGGCCGCACTCATGTTGTTGTTTTTTCTGTTTACAGCGCCACCAAGTGGCCAGTCGCCAAATCCCCTTTCATGTGACCACAGGCTGAGTCCATACACGGGTGTACCGACTTGGGTGTGATCGTCTCATTCGGTTGGAGAGTTATAGCCATTCGAGTAAAGCCCGCCTCGCCCACTCCCAACGTTTTGGCGTCCCGTCGCCAACGTGAAGCGAAATTCACACTTTTTTCCCAATCACTGTTGGCAGTCAGACTCTGGACAATCTTGCTGCACCGGTTTGGGTCAGATTGGGCACAACACCTAGGACTAGTGTGCAAAAGTAGGTATTTCAGAAAGTCCCAAATACCCGAAAGTCGCACCAGCGCGACCATCCAATCCGAGGCGTGCGTCTCGTTCGGCCCGAGCCAAGGATTCCGGGGATGTAAGACACTTGGGTCTGCGAACGGCGGTTTAGGAGTTACGCGCCATATCGTACTTTTGATCGCTGCAGCGCCACCCTGGGTCCGGCCGGGCCGAGCCTTGGTGATGTTGCAGACCGGGGGTGGGTACTGCCATCCCTCAGAAGTCTCCACGACGTACGCTTTGGTCTGCCCGCTCACGTTCAGGGCAGAATGTTGATGATGATCCAGAATCCCAGGTTGCACTCCAAAGTGTCGTGTTGCGCACTCTGTTGTGGTCCGTTTTCGGTTTGTCAACCAGTCGCTGAGCTTGTTTGTTGGCGGCCTCAGTCCCTCCCGCCGCGGCCCAGGTGGGCGTGGCCTTTGCCGGCTCCCCCGCCTCTGCGTCATTGTGTCATCGCTTCTCGGCCTTTTGGCTAAGATCAAGTGTAGTATCTGTTCTTATCAGTTTAATATCTGATACGTGCCCTACCCGGGCACCATATATTAAATTGATTTTTGGAACTGGGAGATGGTATAGGGGCTTGCTCCGTCCACTCCACGCATCGACCCGGTATTGCAGTACTTCTGGGAACGGTGCACCCCTTCTAAAGTGTTGAATGAAAGAAATGTTTTAGACTTGTGTGGCAGCAGATGTTAATGGAACTAGTGGATACTGCTTTGTATTGGTGTTTGAAAGGTGTAGTAGGTGCTCATAGACTATACTAGTAAAGGTAGGGTGGTGGTGTAAAAAACAAACAAATAAACAATAAAAAAAAAATCAACTCTGTTCTTTCCAGTTTAATATCTGATTCGTCCACTATCCGGGGACTGCACACTAAACAGATTTTTGGCTCATGGAGCCGGAGCATGAAAAAGAGAAAGAAAAGAAAGGTCCGTCACTGCACATTTCTGATGTCTCTCTTATCTCTTGGAGTCTCTACTAACGAGCTGATGAGTTGAATCAGGTGTGCGTTTGATTGTCCGACCGTCGGTGAGGATTGCGAAGATGGGCAGGGTGCCTCTGACCGGAGGCCTATGAATTCATACTTACCTGGCAGGGGAGACACCATGATCAGGAAGGTGGTTCACCCAGGGCGAGGCTCGGCCATTGCACTCCGGTCGTGCTGACCCCTGCGAATTCCCCAAATGTGGGAATCTCGACTGCATAATTTATGGTAGTGGGGGACTGCGTTCGCGCTCTCCCCTGGACAAAAACTGGTTGTAAGAGCAGATTGTTGGATTTCCACTTATTTCTTCTTCTTCTTTTTCAGACAAGGAATGGCCTAGGAAGTCTTTCGAATTGACCTGCGCTGGTTGATTGAGAGATATAAAACAACCTAGGTTTTTCAGTCTGCGAAAGTGGGTTTTTTATTATTGTTCACATAATCTCAGATATTTAACAAACGCTTTGATTGACAGCAGTGGTCCCGGAGGCAAAATAGTTCAGAATGAGGAGTTCTATCATGTGGTGTGAATACCTTGTGCATGTGTGAAAAAGCACTTGATACACAGTCGTCTACGGCCGCACTCATGTTGTTGTTTTTTCTGTTTACAGCGCCACCAAGTGGCCAGTCGCCAAATCCCCTTTCATGTGACCACAGGCTGAGTCCATACACGGGTGTACCGACTTGGGTGTGATCGTCTCATTCGGTTGGAGAGTTATAGCCATTCGAGTAAAGCCCGCCTCGCCCACTCCCAACGTTTTGGCGTCCCGTCGCCAACGTGAAGCGAAATTCACACTTTTTTCCCAATCACTGTTGGCAGTCAGACTCTGGACAATCTTGCTGCACCGGTTTGGGTCAGATTGGGCACAACACCTAGGACTAGTGTGCAAAAGTAGGTATTTCAGAAAGTCCCAAATACCCGAAAGTCGCACCAGCGCGACCATCCAATCCGAGGCGTGCGTCTCGTTCGGCCCGAGCCAAGGATTCCGGGGATGTAAGACACTTGGGTCTGCGAACGGCGGTTTAGGAGTTACGCGCCATATCGTACTTTTGATCGCTGCAGCGCCACCCTGGGTCCGGCCGGGCCGAGCCTTGGTGATGTTGCAGACCGGGGGTGGGTACTGCCATCCCTCAGAAGTCTCCACGACGTACGCTTTGGTCTGCCCGCTCACGTTCAGGGCAGAATGTTGATGATGATCCAGAATCCCAGGTTGCACTCCAAAGTGTCGTGTTGCGCACTCTGTTGTGGTCCGTTTTCGGTTTGTCAACCAGTCGCTGAGCTTGTTTGTTGGCGGCCTCAGTCCCTCCCGCCGCGGCCCAGGTGGGCGTGGCCTTTGCCGGCTCCCCCGCCTCTGCGTCATTGTGTCATCGCTTCTCGGCCTTTTGGCTAAGATCAAGTGTAGTATCTGTTCTTATCAGTTTAATATCTGATACGTGCCCTACCCGGGCACCATATATTAAATTGATTTTTGGAACTGGGAGATGGTATAGGGGCTTGCTCCGTCCACTCCACGCATCGACCCGGTATTGCAGTACTTCTGGGAACGGTGCACCCCTTCTAAAGTGTTGAATGAAAGAAATGTTTTAGACTTGTGTGGCAGCAGATGTTAATGGAACTAGTGGATACTGCTTTGTATTGGTGTTTGAAAGGTGTAGTAGGTGCTCATAGACTATACTAGTAAAGGTAGGGTGGTGGTGTAAAAAACAAACAAATAAACAATAAAAAAAAAATCAACTCTGTTCTTTCCAGTTTAATATCTGATTCGTCCACTATCCGGGGACTGCACACTAAACAGATTTTTGGCTCATGGAGCCGGAGCATGAAAAAGAGAAAGAAAAGAAAGGTCCGTCACTGCACATTTCTGATGTCTCTCTTATCTCTTGGAGTCTCTACTAACGAGCTGATGAGTTGAATCAGGTGTGCGTTTGATTGTCCGACCGTCGGTGAGGATTGCGAAGATGGGCAGGGTGCCTCTGACCGGAGGCCTATGAATTCATACTTACCTGGCAGGGGAGACACCATGATCAGGAAGGTGGTTCACCCAGGGCGAGGCTCGGCCATTGCACTCCGGTCGTGCTGACCCCTGCGAATTCCCCAAATGTGGGAATCTCGACTGCATAATTTATGGTAGTGGGGGACTGCGTTCGCGCTCTCCCCTGGACAAAAACTGGTTGTAAGAGCAGATTGTTGGATTTCCACTTATTTCTTCTTCTTCTTTTTCAGACAAGGAATGGCCTAGGAAGTCTTTCGAATTGACCTGCGCTGGTTGATTGAGAGATATAAAACAACCTAGGTTTTTCAGTCTGCGAAAGTGGGTTTTTTATTATTGTTCACATAATCTCAGATATTTAACAAACGCTTTGATTGACAGCAGTGGTCCCGGAGGCAAAATAGTTCAGAATGAGGAGTTCTATCATGTGGTGTGAATACCTTGTGCATGTGTGAAAAAGCACTTGATACACAGTCGTCTACGGCCGCACTCATGTTGTTGTTTTTTCTGTTTACAGCGCCACCAAGTGGCCAGTCGCCAAATCCCCTTTCATGTGACCACAGGCTGAGTCCATACACGGGTGTACCGACTTGGGTGTGATCGTCTCATTCGGTTGGAGAGTTATAGCCATTCGAGTAAAGCCCGCCTCACCCACTCCCAACGTTTTGGCGTCCCGTCGCCAACGTGAAGCGAAATTCACACTTTTTTCCCAATCACTGTTGGCAGTCAGACTCTGGACAATCTTGCTGCACCGGTTTGGGTCAGATTGGGCACAACACCTAGGACTAGTGTGCAAAAGTAGGTATTTCAGAAAGTCCCAAATACCCGAAAGTCGCACCAGCGCGACCATCCAATCCGAGGCGTGCGTCTCGTTCGGCCCGAGCCAAGGATTCCGGGGATGTAAGACACTTGGGTCTGCGAACGGCGGTTTAGGAGTTACGCGCCATATCGTACTTTTGATCGCTGCAGCGCCACCCTGGGTCCGGCCGGGCCGAGCCTTGGTGATGTTGCAGACCGGGGGTGGGTACTGCCATCCCTCAGAAGTCTCCACGACGTACGCTTTGGTCTGCCCGCTCACGTTCAGGGCAGAATGTTGATGATGATCCAGAATCCCAGGTTGCACTCCAAAGTGTCGTGTTGCGCACTCTGTTGTGGTCCGTTTTCGGTTTGTCAACCAGTCGCTGAGCTTGTTTGTTGGCGGCCTCAGTCCCTCCCGCCGCGGCCCAGGTGGGCGTGGCCTTTGCCGGCTCCCCCGCCTCTGCGTCATTGTGTCATCGCTTCTCGGCCTTTTGGCTAAGATCAAGTGTAGTATCTGTTCTTATCTTGTGGGACCTTTTGGTCTCGTGTGTTGCTTGTCACACGGGACCCACATCCTTCAGGAGGTACATTGACAAGCAGCTTTTAAGTGACGACTCGCTTCTGCGAGGACTCTTCTTGTTTTAAGGTAAGCAGGTTTTAATTTATTTATTGTATATTTTTTGTTGGTTTTAGCTGCGGCGGGCTGGTGGTGCCTCCAACATGTCGGCTGCTCGTGCCGGCGTGAGGAGGCACCACAGCGTGCGTTTTAAATTCAAAGCAAAAGAGGATGGCACTCTCCTGGCAATGTCCAGACTGGATTTTTCTAGGAAGTGCATCCAACAGACTCTTGGTTTTAAAGTTGTGGACATAAACTGCCTGTTGACTCTGCCCCTGAATCACGGTTTTGATGTAAGCTTTGCTTCGGCTTCCTTGCTAAGTACTTTTTGGACCCGGTTTGAAATGTGCAAAGCCAATTTCTCCATGTTCACTGTGGAAAAACTGACTGATAATTCACTCAAAGTTGTGATTGTCAGGATGTTTAATGAAACTGTGAGTGGAGATGACATTTCTGTATGGTTGGCAAGATATTGCTCTATTCGTGGACAACCAGTCAAGGTTTTAGATGAAGACGGTATCTGGAGCTGTGCGTGGAGAGTGCCCATTAAACAATGGGCAGATCCCAACAGCTACCATGGCCTGAGTCAAATTCCTTCAATGATTGTGTTGGGAGAGAATAGAGGCTACATCCACTACCAAGGGATGCCCAAGCTATGCCGCAAGTGTGGCAAACTTGGACATCTCGCCGAGGCATGTCAAGAAGTACTGTGTAGGAAGTGTAGAGAAATTGGGCACACTTTTGAGGAGTGTAAAAATGGCAGAAAGTGCAACCTCTGTGGAGAATCATCCCATCTCTACAGAGACTGCCCCAAAAGTTTTGCCAACAAGTTAAAAAGTAACAAAATGGCCGCCCCGCTAAATGAGCAAACAATTGAGGAGGCGGGCCCTGAGGTTTTGGCGGGAAATTCAAATCCCCAGCCTGCCTCAGGGATTGGACAGGAAGAAGGAAATGGGGCGGCCATAGGGGCGGAGTCAATTTTAGCAGTTGGTCAGGGGGAGGAAGCCAATCCTCAAAATGGTAAAGAAGACAAAATGGAGGATAAAGAGGAGGAAACGGCTTCCTCCCTAGTAACCGTGTCTGAGGCTAGTGTTTTAACTAGTGGGAGTGAAACAGATGTTTCTCTCCCCAATGCTCAAGTGCAGAAAAGAACTGCGAGATCTCCTCTGGTTCAAACAGAGGGGAAAAAGCTGCGGGTAGCGCATCGGCTAGATAGTTCCCCCATGGAAGATCTAGACCGTATGTGGCCCGCAGAATCTCCTAATGAAGTCTCTTTTCTGCATTTTAAGCTAAGAACATCATCGCCAAAGGAGTCGCAAGAGGTTTTCTCTGCGAGCCCTGAGGCGTCAAGCACTTGCCCCCTTGATCCCAGGTCTTCTGGGGAAAAGGACAAGCAAGTGCAACAAGATGTAACATGATTTTAACTATATCTCTGTAGCCCTTTTGTTTGCTTTTAAATGTCTCACACCTTTCCAACCATACTGCTCATGGCTCTCACTATCTCCACCATCAATGTGAGAAGTGTGAAGAGCAATATACGAGCACAGAGCGTGGTATCCCTTTTAAAAACTTTTAAGTCAGATGTGTTTTTATTGCAAGAATGTGGTCTGCCTTTTTTAACAAATTACAGGAAGTGGGAGGAGATTTGGACCCCAGGACTTTCCATCTGGAGTGGGTCCAATTTTAACAAAAATGACGGTGTTGCTATTTTAATAAAAAATCCCTATATTTTGGTGAAGGGCAGCACTGTGGTGAGGGATGGGCGGGCAATTTTAGCTAATCTGACTTTTTTAGGTAAGGATTTTAACATTTTAAACTTGTATGGTTTTACTGACAAAAATAATAGGTATGAGCTTTTAGAAGACCTGCAGCCCCACATGCTAGGTAGGGCTCCCCTAGTGGTAGCAGGGGATTTTAATTGTGTTTTATCAAAAAAGGACAGAAAGAGGGCAGGAGAGGATTTTAAGGTCGACAAGACATCGGTTTTATTACAAAATATAGTCAAAGATTTTAAGTTAGTTGACTGTTTTAAAACAATGCATCAAAGAGAGGAGGGCTTCACCTGGTTCAGTGGTGATGGCGCCAGAGCCTCTCGAATTGACTATGTTTTTACAAGGGACTTCCCGCCAACCGATGCTATATTGACCCCCCTCTTTTTTTCTGACCACATGATGCTGTCTTGCACCCTTTCACTACCCACGGGTGTGACGGTAGGTGGAGGGCTGTGGAAGCTGAACTGCTCCCTTTTAGAAGACGAGGATGTAGTAAAGGAATATAGGGAGCAGTTCAGCCAATGGCAGACCCTCCAGGACTTTTATGACTCACGAGCACAGTGGTGGGATATGGTAAAACAAAGGACAGGACATTTTTTTAGAAAAATAGGCAAAGAAAAAAAGGATAAAGGAAAAAGACGCATGATGGGGCTGCAAAAAAGACTGCAGAGATATTTTAACCTTTTAAACAGTGGAATAGAGTTTACAGAAGAAATAAAAGATGTGAAAAAAGAAATGTCAGATTTGTCAGAAACTCAGAGCAAAGGTGTCATTTTAAGATCTAGAGAAAGGGAATTAGAAGAAGGAGAGAAGTGTACCAGATTTTTTTTTAAAAAGACTATTGCACGGGGAGGGCCAATAACTATTTTAAAAACTTTTAGAGGGAGGGAGGCAAATAACATTGAAGAGATTTTGGGCGAAATAGAAAGTTTTTATGGTAACTTATATAGTCCAAAAGAAGTACACGACGGCATCTTAGAGGAAGTTTTAGAGTTTTTAGACAAAAAGGTTAAGAGTCCAGATGTGCTTTTATCTCAGGATTTTACTCTTTTAGAAATACACAAATCACTAAAAGGTTTTAAAAAGGGGAAGTCCCCAGGCATGGATGGACTTCCCTTTGAGTTTTATCTGACTTTCTGGGACATTTTAGCACATGACTTACTGACAGTTTTTAAAGAATTTGAGACTCTTGACAGACTTCCGGACAGCTTTAGATCAGGGATAGTTACATTATTACATAAAAAAGGTGACAAGACTGACTTAAAGAACTGGCGACCAATCACTCTTTTAAATTTCGATTGTAAACTTTTTAGTAAGATTTTAGCAACACGCATGTTGACTGTTTTAGAGGACGTAATCCACCTGGATCAAGCATGTGCTGTGCCCGGCAGGAAGATCACGGACAGCCTGGTACTGATTAGAGACGCCATCTGTTATGCGAGAGACAGAAACATTCGGCTAGTAGTCCTAAATTTAGATTTTGAAAAAGCCTTTGATCGCGTCTCGCACCAGTACCTCTTTCAGGTACTGGGAAAAATGGGGTTTCCTGGGAGGTTTATATCCTGGGTGGGACTGCTGTACAATGATCTGTCTAGCAGAATTTTGGTTAATGGGCATTTATCCAAAGCTGTAACAATCCACAGCGGCGTCCGTCAGGGGTGTCCATTATCTCCCCTTCTGTATGTGGCCTGTATTGAGCCACTGGCACAAATCTTGAGAAGGGACAAATGGATTAAAGGACTAGACATCCCAGGAACTGGTGGACTGACGGCGACCTGTGTTTTATATATGGATGACGTGACCCTTTTAGCGACTGACCTTGTATCAGTACGAAGAGCAATGGACTTGACTGACTGGTACGGTCGGGCCTCGGGCGCCAAGCTCAACAGGAACAAGTCCGAGGCCCAGCTCTTTGGGCCGTGGGGTGACGTGGACACAGGTGGACTTGATTTGGATTTTAAAGACGAGTTGAAAATTTTAGGAGTCAAATTTGACAGAGAGGGTGGAGGACAGGGAAACTGGACTGACTTGTTAGGGAAAGTCAGGCAAAGACTGGGGTTTTGGGGACTACGACAACTGACGGTTGAAGGCAAGATTTTAATTTTTAAAGCAGTGATTTTACCACTCATTTTACTTGTCTGTTCTGTTTTTAGTCCCCCAAGACGATTCCTGGCCAACCTGGAGAGGGCGGTATTTTATTTCCTGTGGGGGTCCAAGTGGGAAAGATTGAAGAGGGAGGTCGTCAAAAAGAGAAAAGAGAATGGCGGGAAAGGCCTCCCAGACCCCCACCTGTTTTTAGGCAGCCGCTTTGCCGCCCTCCACATCCAATACGCGCTGACCCCATCCAGAGAACACAAGACAGCAGCCATGACCCGATTCTGGATGGGGTCATACCTAAGATCTTTGAAAATTTTACCAGTCGACCTTAAGTCCCCGGTGTCTTTTAATTTGTCAAAAGAGCATAGTTTTATTAAGAATTTTTTAAAGAAATACCTTTTAGAGACAAATGATGCCACCATTTTAAGTAACCATAAGTCTCTTATCTCTCTTGTGCAGGATCGGGAATTGGTGAGTCCGGTTCCGGGCCTCACACTAGGTGAGGCCAAAGATGTTTGGCGGAACGTTGCCCACCCAGCTCTCCAGAACAGGCTTAAGGACTTGTCGTGGATGGTGGCTCATGAGATCCTCCCGGTCAGGGCGGTTATGCACTCCAGAGGCATGGCCAAAAACTCTACCTGCCCACGGTCCGGATGTGGTTCCCCGGAGACCGTTTACCATCTGCTCTGGGAGTGTGGCGCTGCGCGGGACCTGTGGGCCAAGACCGGCCCCCTGGTTTTCCCGTGCCTGCCAGCGGGTGGGGCCCAGGTGGACTACAAGCTCGCCATCCTGGGGGTGGGTCAGGGCTTGAAGGACATGACATCACAAGAATTTACCTCGCTCTGGCTCACCCTAAACGTGATCAAGGATGCCATCTGGGTCACCAGAAACCTGCTGGTGGGGAAACGCGTTACGGTGCCCCTCCACGCGTGCGAGCAACTAGTTAGATCAACGCTGCAGGAGGCGCCGGACGTCGTCATTCGGATGGGGGGGCCGGGGTCACACGGAAAAGGTCCCGGCCGCCACCGACCCTGGCCGCCCGTCGATGCACCCTCACCACACCGGCTACGGGAACAGCGGGCCAGCGGGCCGGAGGAGAGGGGATCTCCGCTGGGGACCGGAAGCGGGGAGTCTGGGGCCTGTTCTGGAGACCTAGAGTGAATGGACAATTTTGATAGGGACTCACCCTCGATCCTGTACAAGAGATGATGTTTTAGTTGGCATGTTTTATTTATTTTATTTATTTTATTCCTGTTTAATCTTCATTTAATCTACATTTCATTTAACATCACACTGTTTTACAAACATGGACTTTTACACAACACACAAACAATAAGTTATTTTTAACAGTAAATTGTGTAATTTTTATTTTTTAAGACATGTGAAATGTAATATGTGATTTTAATGGAAAAAAATAATAATCGTGGAAATGAAAAGAAAGGAATGAAAAAACTGTGACAATAAACTTTTTTTCGAAAGAAAAATCTGTTCTTATCAGTTTAATATCTGATACGTGCCCTACCCGGGCACCATATATTAAATTGATTTTTGGAACTGGGAGATGGTATAGGGGCTTGCTCCGTCCACTCCACGCATCGACCCGGTATTGCAGTACTTCTGGGAACGGTGCACCCCTTCTAAAGTGTTGAATGAAAGAAATGTTTTAGACTTGTGTGGCAGCAGATGTTAATGGAACTAGTGGATACTGCTTTGTATTGGTGTTTGAAAGGTGTAGTAGGTGCTCATAGACTATACTAGTAAAGGTAGGGTGGTGGTGTAAAAAACAAACAAATAAACAATAAAAAAAAAATCAACTCTGTTCTTTCCAGTTTAATATCTGATTCGTCCACTATCCGGGGACTGCACACTAAACAGATTTTTGGCTCATGGAGCCGGAGCATGAAAAAGAGAAAGAAAAGAAAGGTCCGTCACTGCACATTTCTGATGTCTCTCTTATCTCTTGGAGTCTCTACTAACGAGCTGATGAGTTGAATCAGGTGTGCGTTTGATTGTCCGACCGTCGGTGAGGATTGCGAAGATGGGCAGGGTGCCTCTGACCGGAGGCCTATGAATTCATACTTACCTGGCAGGGGAGACACCATGATCAGGAAGGTGGTTCACCCAGGGCGAGGCTCGGCCATTGCACTCCGGTCGTGCTGACCCCTGCGAATTCCCCAAATGTGGGAATCTCGACTGCATAATTTATGGTAGTGGGGGACTGCGTTCGCGCTCTCCCCTGGACAAAAACTGGTTGTAAGAGCAGATTGTTGGATTTCCACTTATTTCTTCTTCTTCTTTTTCAGACAAGGAATGGCCTAGGAAGTCTTTCGAATTGACCTGCGCTGGTTGATTGAGAGATATAAAACAACCTAGGTTTTTCAGTCTGCGAAAGTGGGTTTTTTATTATTGTTCACATAATCTCAGATATTTAACAAACGCTTTGATTGACAGCAGTGGTCCCGGAGGCAAAATAGTTCAGAATGAGGAGTTCTATCATGTGGTGTGAATACCTTGTGCATGTGTGAAAAAGCACTTGATACACAGTCGTCTACGGCCGCACTCATGTTGTTGTTTTTTCTGTTTACAGCGCCACCAAGTGGCCAGTCGCCAAATCCCCTTTCATGTGACCACAGGCTGAGTCCATACACGGGTGTACCGACTTGGGTGTGATCGTCTCATTCGGTTGGAGAGTTATAGCCATTCGAGTAAAGCCCGCCTCGCCCACTCCCAACGTTTTGGCGTCCCGTCGCCAACGTGAAGCGAAATTCACACTTTTTTCCCAATCACTGTTGGCAGTCAGACTCTGGACAATCTTTCTGCACCGGTTTGGGTCAGATTGGGCACAACACCTAGGACTAGTGTGCAAAAGTAGGTATTTCAGAAAGTCCCAAATACCCGAAAGTCGCACCAGCGCGACCATCCAATCCGAGGCGTGCGTCTCGTTCGGCCCGAGCCAAGGATTCCGGGGATGTAAGACACTTGGGTCTGCGAACGGCGGTTTAGGAGTTACGCGCCATATCGTACTTTTGATCGCTGCAGCGCCACCCTGGGTCCGGCCGGGCCGAGCCTTGGTGATGTTGCAGACCGGGGGTGGGTACTGCCATCCCTCAGAAGTCTCCACGACGTACGCTTTGGTCTGCCCGCTCACGTTCAGGGCAGAATGTTGATGATGATCCAGAATCCCAGGTTGCACTCCAAAGTGTCGTGTTGCGCACTCTGTTGTGGTCCGTTTTCGGTTTGTCAACCAGTCGCTGAGCTTGTTTGTTGGCGGCCTCAGTCCCTCCCGCCGCGGCCCAGGTGGGCGTGGCCTTTGCCGGCTCCCCCGCCTCTGCGTCATTGTGTCATCGCTTCTCGGCCTTTTGGCTAAGATCAAG
This sequence comes from Phoxinus phoxinus, assembly GCF_949152265.1. Taxonomy (NCBI): domain Eukaryota; kingdom Metazoa; phylum Chordata; class Actinopteri; order Cypriniformes; family Leuciscidae; genus Phoxinus; species Phoxinus phoxinus. The sequence goes on along the minus strand of NC_136893.1, from coordinate 32,939,359 downwards.
TGTCTGGTCGTCAGGTGGAGACAGCGATCGCCTCTTGGAGGTTTTTCCGGCTCGGTCGCTCAGTGGCTTGAGTCCCAAACTTTTAGGAGGTAGATTGATTCTGCTGCTTTGAATTGTACAGATTTTAAGGTAAGACCCTTTTTATCCTTTTACTTATTCATCTATTTGTATATTTATTGCATAGCTTTAAACCTTTTAGGCTGTAGGTGCCTCCATCATGTCGGCTGCTCGTGCCGGCATGCGGAGGCACCACAGCGTGCGTTTTACCTTTTTAGAAAATGTCAAGACAATTGAAATGTCCCGTCTAGATTTTTCACGTAAATATGTTCAGAAAGTGTTGAATTACACACCCCAAGATTTGAATTGTATTTTATCCCTGCCTTTTAATAAAGGTTTTGATGTTAGTTTTAGAAATGCAGCACTGTTATCAGAATTTTGGAATAGATTTGAGAGTGTAAAGACCCAGTTCTCCATGTTTAAAGTTGAGAAGCTAACTGACAACACACACAAGGTTGTGATTGTTAGGATGTTCAATGAGACTGTGACTGGAGAAGACATTTGTGTATGGCTGGGTAGAGTTTGCACTGTAAAAAGCCAGGCTATGAAGGTGGTGGATGAGGATGGTATTTGGAACTGCTCCTGGAGGATCCCCATCAAACAGTGGGAAGATCCCCAGGGCTACCAGGGCCTAAGACATCTGCCATCAATGATAGTTCTCGGTGAAAACAGAGGCTACATCCACTACCAGGGGATGCCCAAGCTGTGCCGCAAGTGTGGAGAGTTTGGGCACCTGGTAGAGGCGTGTCAAAAAGTGTTTTGCAGAAAATGCAGAGAAATTGGGCACACTTTTGAAGAGTGTCCCAATGGCAGAAGTTGCAATCTATGTGGAGATTCTGCTCATCTCTACAGAGATTGCCCCAAGTCTTTTGCTAACAAAGTTAAAGCACACAAAATGGCGGTTGAGGAAAGCAAACAAAAAGATAACGAGGGGGCGGAGCCAAAAAGTTCAAATCTCCCGCCAAATCTGGTGAGTGGTGAAGAGAGAACAGATGACAGAGGTAACGAAGGGGTGGAGCAAAGGAGTGAAGTACAACAGGGCGAGGAAAATCAAATTGAAGGGACAGGTGAAGACAATACAGAGGTAAGTGAAAATGCAGGGGAGGACACAGACGAGTTGCAAACAAAATGTAAATTAAGTGAGCAACTCCCCTGTGCTCAATCGATGAATAAAAAGAGAGCGGCACACTCCCCTCTCTTGAAAGAAATAGATAAAGACAAAATGGGAAGATTCTCTGACTCCTCCTCGTCAGATGACCTGAACAGATTATTCCCAAGTCACACAGCAAATGAGATTTCTTTCTTAGCGATTGAGCTGAAATCATCCACACCCAGGAGCTCACCCTGTGACTCAGAAGGGAAACAAACTCACTCCCCTGCCTCCCCTCAGGTGGGAATGCAGGAAGAGTTTGCTTTACAAGAAAATTTGTTTTTTAATGGATAGTTTGTTTTTTTAATTTTTAAACTTTTAAAATGTTATATCTGTCTTTTTTTATACTTATTCTAATGCTCACGACCATCACCATCTCAACTGTAAACGTGAGAAGTGTGAAGTCACAAACGAGAGCACAAACGGTTTTACATTTTTTAAGTACACAGCCTTCTGATGTTTTTTTATTACAGGAATGTGCCTTACCCTTTTTAAAGAACTACAAGAAGTGGGAGGATAAATGGCCACATGGACCCTCGATATGGAGTGGTTCAAACCAAAACAAAGCAGACGGAGTAGCCATCCTGATAAAAAACACACAAATATTGGTGAAGGGGAGCACAATATTAAGAGACGGGCGGGCCCTTTTAGCCAATTTGACTTTTTTAGAGAGGGATTTTAATGTACTAAACTTTTACGGGAACACAGAAAAGAATGACAGATATAGCCTTTTAATAGATATGCAGTCCCACTTGCTAGGCAAGATGCCTTTAATTTTTGCAGGAGATTTTAATTGTGTTTTACAGAGGAAAGATAGGAAAGGGGCAACGGAGGATTTTAAAGAGGACAAGACTACAGTTTTATTACAAAATATAGCAAAAGATTTTAGACTGACTGACGCTTTTAAATCCATGCATCCCAACAATGTGGGCCACACCTGGTTCAGTGGTGATGGCACCAGAGCCTCCCGCATTGATTACGTTTTTACCAGAGACTGGTCATTAATGGATGCCAGATTAACCCCCCTTTTCTTTTCTGATCACACTATGCTTTCTTGCACCCTATCACTTCCCCTCGGTGTGACAACAGGTAGAGGTCTGTGGAAGCTAAACTGCTCCCTGTTGGAAGACCTAGAGATAGTAGAAGAGTACAGGGAGCAGTACAGCAATTGGCAGACCCTACAAGACTTATTTGACTCAAGAGCACAGTGGTGGGAGATGGTGAAGGGAAAGACCAAGACTTTTTTTAGATGGGCAGGGAAAAAGAAAAAATTTAAAGAAAAGAGACGAATGGTGGGACTGCAAAAGAGGCTACAACGTTACTTTTATCTTCTTAGTCATGGTTTTGATTTTAACGATGAAATTAAAGAAGTCAAGAAAGAAATGTCGGAATTGGCTGAGGTCAAAAGTAGAGGTATCATTTTCAGGAGCAAAGAAAGGGAAATAGAGGAAGGCGAGAAATGCACAAGATACTTTTTTAAGAAAAGCATTGATGGAGGCAGAGCAATAGTCAAACTAAAAAACAAAGAAGGAGAAACAGTGACAGACACAAATGGTATTTTATCAGCAGTGGAAAGCTTTTATGAGGAACTTTATGAAGAAAAGTTAAGTGATGATAGTATTTTAAGCAACATTTTAACAAGCATGGAGAAAACAGTAAAAGAAAACTCTGCTCTGACAAATGATTTTAATCTCTCTGAGATAGATAAAAGTGTAAAAAACTTTAAAAAAGGGAAAACTCCTGGAGTTGATGGACTTCCTCTAGAATTTTATTTGACCTTTTGGAACATTTTAAGACAAGACTTACTGGCTGTTTTTAATGATTTTGACAAGATTGGCCGACTCCCTGACAGTTTTAGGACTGGAATAATGACTTTACTACATAAAAAAAATGACAAGACCGATCTAAAAAATTGGCGTCCTATAACTCTTTTAAACTTGGATTGCAAACTTTTTAGCAAACTTTTAACAACACGAATGTCAACAGTTTTAGCAGATCTGATCCACCCGGATCAAGCCTGTGCCGTCCCTGGGAGAAAGATCACGGACAGCCTCGTACTGATAAGAGACGCCATCTGTTATGCGAGAGACAGAAATATTCGGCTGATAGTTTTAAATTTAGACTTCGAAAAAGCATTCGACCGAGTCTCGCACCATTACTTGTTTCAAGTTTTGGGAAAAATGGGGTTTCCTAGGAGATTTTTAGCGTGGGTGGGGCTGCTATACAAGGATATAACCAGCAAAATCCTAGTTAACGGGAATCTTTCAAACGCGATAGATATACGCAGCGGTGTCCGTCAGGGCTGTCCGCTATCTCCTCTCCTGTATGTGGCTTGCATCGAACCCCTGGCACAGGTTTTGAGAAGGGACAGATGGATCAATGGACTGACTATACCGGGGACTGGAGGACTGACTGCAAAGACTGTTTTATATATGGATGATGTCAACCTTTTATGCACTGACGTTTTATCAATACAGAGGACTATGGACTTGACAGACTGGTTTGGGAAAGCGTCGGGGGCCAGACTAAACAGAGACAAGACCCAGGCACAGTTCTACGGCCCCTGGAAACCCAGTGAGCTTGCTGGACTGGACTTGACTATTAAAACGACAGACTTAAAAATATTGGGCATTAAGTTTGACAGAGACGGGGGGGGGAGTGGAAACTGGCATGACGTGATGGGTAAAGTGAGAAAAAAATTGGGTTTCTGGGGACTGAGACAGTTGACTCTCGAAGGAAAGGTTTTAATCATAAAAGCTGTGATTTTACCTCTGTTTTTATTGTTGTGCTCCGTTTTCTTTCCCCCCAGATTCTTTCTGGTATCCCTTGACCGTGCCATATTTTATTTCCTGTGGGGGTCTAAGTGGGAGAGGCTTAAAAGAGCAACTTTGAAGAAAGCACCACAAAACGGAGGAAAAGGCGTACCAGACCCCTATTTGTTTTTAGGAGCTTTTTATACTGCACTACATATAAAATATGCCCTGGCCCCATCAAAACAAGAAACCTTTTAGGCTGTAGGTGCCTCCATCATGTCGGCTGCTCGTGCCGGCATGCGGAGGCACCACAGCGTGCGTTTTACCTTTTTAGAAAATGTCAAGACAATTGAAATGTCCCGTCTAGATTTTTCACGTAAATATGTTCAGAAAGTGTTGAATTACACACCCCAAGATTTGAATTGTATTTTATCCCTGCCTTTTAATAAAGGTTTTGATGTTAGTTTTAGAAATGCAGCACTGTTATCAGAATTTTGGAATAGATTTGAGAGTGTAAAGACCCAGTTCTCCATGTTTAAAGGTGAGATGCTAACTGACAACACACACAAGGTTGTGATTGTTAGGATGTTCAATGAGACTGTGACTGGAGAAGACATTTGTGTATGGCTGGGTAGAGTTTGCACTGTAAAAAGCCAGGCTATGAAGGTGGTGGATGAGGATGGTATTTGGAACTGCTCCTGGAGGATCCCCATCAAACAGTGGGAAGATCCCCAGGGCTACCAGGGCCTAAGACATCTGCCATCAATGATAGTTCTCGGTGAAAACAGAGGCTACATCCACTACCAGGGGATGCCCAAGCTGTGCCGCAAGTGTGGAGAGTTTGGGCACCTGGTAGAGGCGTGTCAAAAAGTGTTTTGCAGAAAATGCAGAGAAATTGGGCACACTTTTGAAGAGTGTCCCAATGGCAGAAGTTGCAATCTATGTGGAGATTCTGCTCATCTCTACAGAGATTGCCCCAAGTCTTTTGCTAACAAAGTTAAAGCACACAAAATGGCGGTTGAGGAAAGCAAACAAAAAGATAACGAGGGGGCGGAGCCAAAAAGTTCAAATCTCCCGCCAAATCTGGTGAGTGGTGAAGAGAGAACAGATGACAGAGGTAACGAAGGGGTGGAGCAAAGGAGTGAAGTACAACAGGGCGAGGAAAATCAAATTGAAGGGACAGGTGAAGACAATACAGAGGTAAGTGAAAATGCAGGGGAGGACACAGACGAGTTGCAAACAAAATGTAAATTAAGTGAGCAACTCCCCTGTGCTCAATCGATGAATAAAAAGAGAGCGGCACACTCCCCTCTCTTGAAAGAAATAGATAAAGACAAAATGGGAAGATTCTCTGACTCCTCCTCGTCAGATGACCTGAACAGATTATTCCCAAGTCACACAGCAAATGAGATTTCTTTCTTAGCGATTGAGCTGAAATCATCCACACCCAGGAGCTCACCCTGTGACTCAGAAGGGAAACAAACTCACTCCCCTGCCTCCCCTCAGGTGGGAATGCAGGAAGAGTTTGCTTTACAAGAAAATTTGTTTTTTAATGGATAGTTTGTTTTTTTAATTTTTAAACTTTTAAAATGTTATATCTGTCTTTTTTTATACTTATTCTAATGCTCACGACCATCACCATCTCAACTGTAAACGTGAGAAGTGTGAAGTCACAAACGAGAGCACAAACGGTTTTACATTTTTTAAGTACACAGCCTTCTGATGTTTTTTTATTACAGGAATGTGCCTTACCCTTTTTAAAGAACTACAAGAAGTGGGAGGATAAATGGCCACATGGACCCTCGATATGGAGTGGTTCAAACCAAAACAAAGCAGACGGAGTAGCCATCCTGATAAAAAACACACAAATATTGGTGAAGGGGAGCACAATATTAAGAGACGGGCGGGCCCTTTTAGCCAATTTGACTTTTTTAGAGAGGGATTTTAATGTACTAAACTTTTACGGGAACACAGAAAAGAATGACAGATATAGCCTTTTAATAGATATGCAGTCCCACTTGCTAGGCAAGATGCCTTTAATTTTTGCAGGAGATTTTAATTGTGTTTTACAGAGGAAAGATAGGAAAGGGGCAACGGAGGATTTTAAAGAGGACAAGACTACAGTTTTATTACAAAATATAGCAAAAGATTTTAGACTGACTGACGCTTTTAAATCCATGCATCCCAACAATGTGGGCCACACCTGGTTCAGTGGTGATGGCACCAGAGCCTCCCGCATTGATTACGTTTTTACCAGAGACTGGTCATTAATGGATGCCAGATTAACCCCCCTTTTCTTTTCTGATCACACTATGCTTTCTTGCACCCTATCACTTCCCCCCGGTGTGACAACAGGTAGAGGTCTGTGGAAGCTAAACTGCTCCCTGTTGGAAGACCTAGAGATAGTAGAAGAGTACAGGGAGCAGTACAGCAATTGGCAGACCCTACAAGACTTATTTGACTCAAGAGCACAGTGGTGGGAGATGGTGAAGGGAAAGACCAAGACTTTTTTTAGATGGGCAGGGAAAAAGAAAAAATGTAAAGAAAAGAGACGAATGGTGGGACTGCAAAAGAGGCTACAACGTTACTTTTATCTTCTTAGTCATGGTTTTGATTTTAACGATGAAATTAAAGAAGTCAAGAAAGAAATGTCGGAATTGGCTGAGGTCAAAAGTAGAGGTATCATTTTCAGGAGCAAAGAAAGGGAAATAGAGGAAGGCGAGAAATGCACAAGATACTTTTTTAAGAAAAGCATTGATGGAGGCAGAGCAATAGTCAAACTAAAAAACAAAGAAGGAGAAACAGTGACAGACACAAATGGTATTTTATCAGCAGTGGAAAGCTTTTATGAGGAACTTTATGAAGAAAAGTTAAGTGATGATAGTATTTTAAGCAACATTTTAACAAGCATGGAGAAAACAGTAAAAGAAAACTCTGCTCTGACAAATGATTTTAATCTCTCTGAGATAGATAAAAGTGTAAAAAACTTTAAAAAAGGGAAAACTCCTGGAGTTGATGGACTTCCTCTAGAATTTTATTTGACCTTTTGGAACATTTTAAGACAAGACTTACTGGCTGTTTTTAATGATTTTGACAAGATTGGCCGACTCCCTGACAGTTTTAGGACTGGAATAATGACTTTACTACATAAAAAAAATGACAAGACCGATCTAAAAAATTGGCGTCCTATAACTCTTTTAAACTTGGATTGCAAACTTTTTAGCAAACTTTTAACAACACGAATGTCAACAGTTTTAGCAGATCTGATCCACCCGGATCAAGCCTGTGCCGTCCCTGGGAGAAAGATCACGGACAGCCTCGTACTGATAAGAGACGCCATCTGTTATGCGAGAGACAGAAATATTCGGCTGATAGTTTTAAATTTAGACTTCGAAAAAGCATTCGACCGAGTCTCGCACCATTACTTGTTTCAAGTTTTGGGAAAAATGGGGTTTCCTAGGAGATTTTTAGCGTGGGTGGGGCTGCTATACAAGGATATAACCAGCAAAATCCTAGTTAACGGGAATCTTTCAAACGCGATAGATATACGCAGCGGTGTCCGTCAGGGCTGTCCGCTATCTCCTCTCCTGTATGTGGCTTGCATCGAACCCCTGGCACAGGTTTTGAGAAGGGACAGATGGATCAATGGACTGACTATACCGGGGACTGGAGGACTGACTGCAAAGACTGTTTTATATATGGATGATGTCAACCTTTTATGCACTGACGTTTTATCAATACAGAGGACTATGGACTTGACAGACTGGTTTGGGAAAGCGTCGGGGGCCAGACTAAACAGAGACAAGACCCAGGCACAGTTCTACGGCCCCTGGAAACCCAGTGAGCTTGCTGGACTGGACTTGACTATTAAAACGACAGACTTAAAAATATTGGGCATTAAGTTTGACAGAGACGGGGGGGGGAGTGGAAACTGGCATGACGTGATGGGTAAAGTGAGAAAAAAATTGGGTTTCTGGGGACTGAGACAGTTGACTCTCGAAGGAAAGGTTTTAATCATAAAAGCTGTGATTTTACCTCTGTTTTTATTGTTGTGCTCCGTTTTCTTTCCCCCCAGATTCTTTCTGGTATCCCTTGACCGTGCCATATTTTATTTCCTGTGGGGGTCTAAGTGGGAGAGGCTTAAAAGAGCAACTTTGAAGAAAGCACCACAAAACGGAGGAAAAGGCGTACCAGACCCCTATTTGTTTTTAGGAGCTTTTTATACTGCACTACATATAAAATATGCCCTGGCCCCATCAAAACAAGAAAAAACAGCAGCCATGGCCCGGTTCTGGATGGGGTCCTATTTAAGAACCCAAAAAAATGTTACAGACAGATTTGAAAATACCAGTGGCTTTTGACCAACCCCCAGCATACACCCACATAAAGAAGTTTTTAAAGAATTTTAATTTGGTAAAAGAAAGTGTGACTGTGTTAACTAATCATCGCTCTATCCTCTCCCTTGTGCAGGAACGGGAACAAGTGTGTCCAGTGCGCGGGCTCACTCTAGGTGAAGCCCAAAATGTTTGGCGGAATGTATCCCACTCAGCTCTTCATAACCGACACCGAGACCTGGCTTGGATGGCTGCCCACGAGATCCTCCCGGTCAGGGCCGTGATGCACTCCCGAGGCATGTCAAAGAACCCCATCTGCCCGCGGCCCGGGTGTGGCGCGCCCGAGACCGTGAGGCACGCCCTCTGGGAGTGCAGCGCTGTGAGGGACCTGTGGGCGACAGCTGGCCCCCAGCAATTCCCGTACCTGCCAGTAGGGGGGGTCCCAGACTACCCAATGGGGAGAGGAGGGGTGAGCCAAGAGAAAGCGCCAGCAAAAACATCCCCCAAGCTATGGCTCACCATCCTCTGCATCAAAGACGCCATTTGGACCTCCAGAAACCTACTGGTAGGGAAGCGCATGCAGGTGTCCCTCCACGCCACCATCCAGCTGGCTAAATCAAGGCTGCAGGAGTACACCGCATGTCGCCATTCGGACGTGGGGGCCAGAGCTTCACAGGAAAAGGTCCCCACAGCCACGAGCTCTGACTGCCCGTAGATGCCCCCCAAACACCTTAGGCGGAGCAGCGGTGCCTCGGTTTAAGAGGATCTCCTCTAGGCCCAGAAGGGCCAGGTCTTCGGGACTGGTTTTGAAGAGCTGAGTTGATGGTGAAAATGTTTATAAGGACATACCCGTTCTTGTACAATGGAAGAGAGAGCTTTTTAAGTCTGTTTTATTGTTTTACTTGGCTATTTATTTTATTTATTTCCATATTTATTCATTCCTTGACGTTTTTTGTTTTACCAGAATGCTTTTCTTTTAAAAATGACATACATGGACAAATGAAATTTTATTTTATTTCTTTACAAAAAGCAACAACAAAACAATCATGTGAACATTCTGAAAAATGTAATGATGTATAAATGAATGAAATATCAAAATCAAAATATGTAAAAAGAAAAAAAAAATCTGTTCTTATCAGTTTAATATCTGATACGTGCCCTACCCGGGCACCATATATTAAATTGATTTTTGGAACTGGGAGATGGTATAGGGGCTTGCTCCGTCCACTCCACGCATCGACCCGGTATTGCAGTACTTCTGGGAACGGTGCACCCCTTCTAAAGTGTTGAATGAAAGAAATGTTTTAGACTTGTGTGGCAGCAGATGTTAATGGAACTAGTGGATACTGCTTTGTATTGGTGTTTGAAAGGTGTAGTAGGTGCTCATAGACTATACTAGTAAAGGTAGGGTGGTGGTGTAAAAAACAAACAAATAAACAATAAAAAAAAAATCAACTCTGTTCTTTCCAGTTTAATATCTGATTCGTCCACTATCCGGGGACTGCACACTAAACAGATTTTTGGCTCATGGAGCCGGAGCATGAAAAAGAGAAAGAAAAGAAAGGTCCGTCACTGCACATTTCTGATGTCTCTCTTATCTCTTGGAGTCTCTACTAACGAGCTGATGAGTTGAATCAGGTGTGCGTTTGATTGTCCGACCGTCGGTGAGGATTGCGAAGATGGGCAGGGTGCCTCTGACCGGAGGCCTATGAATTCATACTTACCTGGCAGGGGAGACACCATGATCAGGAAGGTGGTTCACCCAGGGCGAGGCTCGGCCATTGCACTCCGGTCGTGCTGACCCCTGCGAATTCCCCAAATGTGGGAATCTCGACTGCATAATTTATGGTAGTGGGGGACTGCGTTCGCGCTCTCCCCTGGACAAAAACTGGTTGTAAGAGCAGATTGTTGGATTTCCACTTATTTCTTCTTCTTCTTTTTCAGACAAGGAATGGCCTAGGAAGTCTTTCGAATTGACCTGCGCTGGTTGATTGAGAGATATAAAACAACCTAGGTTTTTCAGTCTGCGAAAGTGGGTTTTTTATTATTGTTCACATAATCTCAGATATTTAACAAACGCTTTGATTGACAGCAGTGGTCCCGGAGGCAAAATAGTTCAGACTGAGGAGTTCTATCATGTGGTGTGAATACCTTGTGCATGTGTGAAAAAGCACTTGATACACAGTCGTCTACGGCCGCACTCATGTTGTTGTTTTTTCTGTTTACAGCGCCACCAAGTGGCCAGTCGCCAAATCCCCTTTCATGTGACCACAGGCTGAGTCCATACACGGGTGTACCGACTTGGGTGTGATCGTCTCATTCGGTTGGAGAGTTATAGCCATTCGAGTAAAGCCCGCCTCGCCCACTCCCAACGTTTTGGCGTCCCGTCGCCAACGTGAAGCGAAATTCACACTTTTTTCCCAATCACTGTTGGCAGTCAGACTCTGGACAATCTTGCTGCACCGGTTTGGGTCAGATTGGGCACAACACCTAGGACTAGTGTGCAAAAGTAGGTATTTCAGAAAGTCCCAAATACCCGAAAGTCGCACCAGCGCGACCATCCAATCCGAGGCGTGCGTCTCGTTCGGCCCGAGCCAAGGATTCCGGGGATGTAAGACACTTGGGTCTGCGAACGGCGGTTTAGGAGTTACGCGCCATATCGTACTTTTGATCGCTGCAGCGCCACCCTGGGTCCGGCCGGGCCGAGCCTTGGTGATGTTGCAGACCGGGGGTGGGTACTGCCATCCCTCAGAAGTCTCCACGACGTACGCTTTGGTCTGCCCGCTCACGTTCAGGGCAGAATGTTGATGATGATCCAGAATCCCAGGTTGCACTCCAAAGTGTCGTGTTGCGCACTCTGTTGTGGTCCGTTTTCGGTTTGTCAACCAGTCGCTGAGCTTGTTTGTTGGCGGCCTCAGTCCCTCCCGCCGCGGCCCAGGTGGGCGTGGCCTTTGCCGGCTCCCCCGCCTCTGCGTCATTGTGTCATCGCTTCTCGGCCTTTTGGCTAAGATCAAGTGTAGTATCTGTTCTTATCAGTTTAATATCTGATACGTGCCCTACCCGGGCACCATATATTAAATTGATTTTTGGAACTGGGAGATGGTATAGGGGCTTGCTCCGTCCACTCCACGCATCGACCCGGTATTGCAGTACTTCTGGGAACGGTGCACCCCTTCTAAAGTGTTGAATGAAAGAAATGTTTTAGACTTGTGTGGCAGCAGATGTTAATGGAACTAGTGGATACTGCTTTGTATTGGTGTTTGAAAGGTGTAGTAGGTGCTCATAGACTATACTAGTAAAGGTAGGGTGGTGGTGTAAAAAACAAACAAATAAACAATAAAAAAAAAATCAACTCTGTTCTTTTAAGTTTAATATCTGATTCGTCCACTATCCGGGGACTGCACACTAAACAGATTTTTGGCTCATGGAGCCGGAGCATGAAAAAGAGAAAGAAAAGAAAGGTCCGTCACTGCACATTTCTGATGTCTCTCTTATCTCTTGGAGTCTCTACTAACGAGCTGATGAGTTGAATCAGGTGTGCGTTTGATTGTCCGACCGTCGGTGAGGATTGCGAAGATGGGCAGGGTGCCTCTGACCGGAGGCCTATGAATTCATACTTACCTGGCAGGGGAGACACCATGATCAGGAAGGTGGTTCACCCAGGGCGAGGCTCGGCCATTGCACTCCGGTCGTGCTGACCCCTGCGAATTCCCCAAATGTGGGAATCTCGACTGCATAATTTATGGTAGTGGGGGACTGCGTTCGCGCTCTCCCCTGGACAAAAACTGGTTGTAAGAGCAGATTGTTGGATTTCCACTTATTTCTTCTTCTTCTTTTTCAGACAAGGAATGGCCTAGGAAGTCTTTCGAATTGACCTGCGCTGGTTGATTGAGAGATATAAAACAACCTAGGTTTTTCAGTCTGCGAAAGTGGGTTTTTTATTATTGTTCACATAATCTCAGATATTTAACAAACGCTTTGATTGACAGCAGTGGTCCCGGAGGCAAAATAGTTCAGAATGAGGAGTTCTATCATGTGGTGTGAATACCTTGTGCATGTGTGAAAAAGCACTTGATACACAGTCGTCTACGGCCGCACTCATGTTGTTGTTTTTTCTGTTTACAGCGCCACCAAGTGGCCAGTCGCCAAATCCCCTTTCATGTGACCACAGGCTGAGTCCATACACGGGTGTACCGACTTGGGTGTGATCGTCTCATTCGGTTGGAGAGTTATAGCCATTCGAGTAAAGCCCGCCTCGCCCACTCCCAACGTTTTGGCGTCCCGTCGCCAACGTGAAGCGAAATTCACACTTTTTTCCCAATCACTGTTGGCAGTCAGACTCTGGACAATCTTGCTGCACCGGTTTGGGTCAGATTGGGCACAACACCTAGGACTAGTGTGCAAAAGTAGGTATTTCAGAAAGTCCCAAATACCCGAAAGTCGCACCAGCGCGACCATCCAATCCGAGGCGTGCGTCTCGTTCGGCCCGAGCCAAGGATTCCGGGGATGTAAGACACTTGGGTCTGCGAACGGCGGTTTAGGAGTTACGTGCCATATCGTACTTTTGATCGCTGCAGCGCCACCCTGGGTCCGGCCGGGCCGAGCCTTGGTGATGTTGCAGACCGGGGGTGGGTACTGCCATCCCTCAGAAGTCTCCACGACGTACGCTTTGGTCTGCCCGCTCACGTTCAGGGCAGAATGTTGATGATGATCCAGAATCCCAGGTTGCACTCCAAAGTGTCGTGTTGCGCACTCTGTTGTGGTCCGTTTTCGGTTTGTCAACCAGTCGCTGAGCTTGTTTGTTGGCGGCCTCAGTCCCTCCCGCCGCGGCCCAGGTGGGCGTGGCCTTTGCCGGCTCCCCCGCCTCTGCGTCATTGTGTCATCGCTTCTCGGCCTTTTGGCTAAGATCAAGTGTAGTATCTGTTCTTATCAGTTTAATATCTGATACGTGCCCTACCCGGGCACCATATATTAAATTGATTTTTGGAACTGGGAGATGGTATAGGGGCTTGCTCCGTCCACTCCACGCATCGACCCGGTATTGCAGTACTTCTGGGAACGGTGCACCCCTTCTAAAGTGTTGAATGAAAGAAATGTTTTAGACTTGTGTGGCAGCAGATGTTAATGGAACTAGTGGATACTGCTTTGTATTGGTGTTTGAAAGGTGTAGTAGGTGCTCATAGACTATACTAGTAAAGGTAGGGTGGTGGTGTAAAAAACAAACAAATAAACAATAAAAAAAAAATCAACTCTGTTCTTTCCAGTTTAATATCTGATTCGTCCACTATCCGGGGACTGCACACTAAACAGATTTTTGGCTCATGGAGCCGGAGCATGAAAAAGAGAAAGAAAAGAAAGGTCCGTCACTGCACATTTCTGATGTCTCTCTTATCTCTTGGAGTCTCTACTAACGAGCTGATGAGTTGAATCAGGTGTGCGTTTGATTGTCCGACCGTCGGTGAGGATTGCGAAGATGGGCAGGGTGCCTCTGACCGGAGGCCTATGAATTCATACTTACCTGGCAGGGGAGACACCATGATCAGGAAGGTGGTTCACCCAGGGCGAGGCTCGGCCGTTGCACTCCGGTCGTGCTGACCCCTGCGAATTCCCCAAATGTGGGAATCTCGACTGCATAATTTATGGTAGTGGGGGACTGCGTTCGCGCTCTCCCCTGGAAAAAAACTGGTTGTAAGAGCAGATTGTTGGATTTCCACTTATTTCTTCTTCTTCTTTTTTTCAGACAAGGAATGGCCTAGGAAGTCTTTCGAATTGACCTGCGCTGGTTGATTGAGAGATATAAAACAACCTAGGTTTTTCAGTCTGCGAAAGTGGGTTTTTTATTATTGTTCACATAATCTCAGATATTTAACAAACGCTTTGATTGACAGCAGTGGTCCCGGAGGCAAAATAGTTCAGAATGAGGAGTTCTATCATGTGGTGTGAATACCTTGTGCATGTGTGAAAAAGCACTTGATACACAGTCGTCTACGGCCGCACTCATGTTGTTGTTTTTTCTGTTTACAGCGCCACCAAGTGGCCAGTCGCCAAATCCCCTTTCATGTGACCACAGGCTGAGTCCATACACGGGTGTACCGACTTGGGTGTGATCGTCTCATTCGGTTGGAGAGTTATAGCCATTCGAGTAAAGCCCGCCTCGCCCACTCCCAACGTTTTGGCGTCCCGTCGCCAACGTGAAGCGAAATTCACACTTTTTTCCCAATCACTGTTGGCAGTCAGACTCTGGACAATCTTGCTGCACCGGTTTGGGTCAGATTGGGCACAACACCTAGGACTAGTGTGCAAAAGTAGGTATTTCAGAAAGTCCCAAATACCCGAAAGTCGCACCAGCGCGACCATCCAATCCGAGGCGTGCGTCTCGTTCGGCCCGAGCCAAGGATTCCGGGGATGTAAGACACTTGGGTCTGCGAACGGCGGTTTAGGAGTTACGCGCCATATCGTACTTTTGATCGCTGCAGCGCCACCCTGGGTCCGGCCGGGCCGAGCCTTGGTGATGTTGCAGACCGGGGGTGGGTACTGCCATCCCTCAGAAGTCTCCACGACGTACGCTTTGGTCTGCCCGCTCACGTTCAGGGCAGAATGTTGATGATGATCCAGAATCCCAGGTTGCACTCCAAAGTGTCGTGTTGCGCACTCTGTTGTGGTCCGTTTTCGGTTTGTCAACCAGTCGCTGAGCTTGTTTGTTGGCGGCCTCAGTCCCTCCCGCCGCGGCCCAGGTGGGCGTGGCCTTTGCCGGCTCCCCCGCCTCTGCGTCATTGTGTCATCGCTTCTCGGCCTTTTGGCTAAGATCAAGTGTAGTATCTGTTCTTATCAGTTTAATATCTGATACGTGCCCTACCCGGGCACCATATATTAAATTGATTTTTGGAACTGGGAGATGGTATAGGGGCTTGCTCCGTCCACTCCACGCATCGACCCGGTATTGCAGTACTTCTGGGAACGGTGCACCCCTTCTAAAGTGTTGAATGAAAGAAATGTTTTAGACTTGTGTGGCAGCAGATGTTAATGGAACTAGTGGATACTGCTTTGTATTGGTGTTTGAAAGGTGTAGTAGGTGCTCATAGACTATACTAGTAAAGGTAGGGTGGTGGTGTAAAAAACAAACAAATAAACAATAAAAAAAAAATCAACTCTGTTCTTTCCAGTTTAATATCTGATTCGTCCACTATCCGGGGACTGCACACTAAACAGATTTTTGGCTCATGGAGCCGGAGCATGAAAAAGAGAAAGAAAAGAAAGGTCCGTCACTGCACATTTCTGATGTCTCTCTTATCTCTTGGAGTCTCTACTAACGAGCTGATGAGTTGAATCAGGTGTGCGTTTGATTGTCCGACCGTCGGTGAGGATTGCGAAGATGGGCAGGGTGCCTCTGACCGGAGGCCTATGAATTCATACTTACCTGGCAGGGGAGACACCATGATCAGGAAGGTGGTTCACCCAGGGCGAGGCTCGGCCATTGCACTCCGGTCGTGCTGACCCCTGCGAATTCCCCAAATGTGGGAATCTCGACTGCATAATTTATGGTAGTGGGGGACTGCGTTCGCGCTCTCCCCTGGACAAAAACTGGTTGTAAGAGCAGATTGTTGGATTTCCACTTATTTCTTCTTCTTCTTTTTCAGACAAGGAATGGCCTAGGAAGTCTTTCGAATTGACCTGCGCTGGTTGATTGAGAGAAATAAAACAACCTAGGTTTTTCAGTCTGCGAAAGTGGGTTTTTTATTATTGTTCACATAATCTCAGATATTTAACAAACGCTTTGATTTACAGCAGTGGTCCCGGAGGCAAAATAGTTCAGAATGAGGAGTTCTATCATGTGGTGTGAATACCTTGTGCATGTGTGAAAAAGCACTTGATACACAGTCGTCTACGGCCGCACTCATGTTGTTGTTTTTTCTGTTTACAGCGCCACCAAGTGGCCAGTCGCCAAATCCCCTTTCATGTGACCACAGGCTGAGTCCATACACGGGTGTACCGACTTGGGTGTGATCGTCTCATTCGGTTGGAGAGTTATAGCCATTCGAGTAAAGCCCGCCTCGCCCACTCCCAACGTTTTGGCGTCCCGTCGCCAACGTGAAGCGAAATTCACACTTTTTTCCCAATCACTGTTGGCAGTCAGACTCTGGACAATCTTGCTGCACCGGTTTGGGTCAGATTGGGCACAACACCTAGGACTAGTGTGCAAAAGTAGGTATTTCAGAAAGTCCCAAATACCCGAAAGTCGCACCAGCGCGACCATCCAATCCGAGGCGTGCGTCTCGTTCGGCCCGAGCCAAGGATTCCGGGGATGTAAGACACTTGGGTCTGCGAACGGCGGTTTAGGAGTTACGCGCCATATCGTACTTTTGATCGCTGCAGCGCCACCCTGGGTCCGGCCGGGCCGAGCCTTGGTGATGTTGCAGACCGGGGGTGGGTACTGCCATCCCTCAGAAGTCTCCACGACGTACGCTTTGGTCTGCCCGCTCACGTTCAGGGCAGAATGTTGATGATGATCCAGAATCCCAGGTTGCACTCCAAAGTGTCGTGTTGCGCACTCTGTTGTGGTCCGTTTTCGGTTTGTCAACCAGTCGCTGAGCTTGTTTGTTGGCGGCCTCAGTCCCTCCCGCCGCGGCCCAGGTGGGCGTGGCCTTTGCCGGCTCCCCCGCCTCTGCGTCATTGTGTCATCGCTTCTCGGCCTTTTGGCTAAGATCAAGTGTAGTATCTGTTCTTATCAGTTTAATATCTGATACGTGCCCTACCCGGGCACCATATATTAAATTGATTTTTGGAACTGGGAGATGGTATAGGGGCTTGCTCCGTCCACTCCACGCATCGACCCGGTATTGCAGTACTTCTGGGAACGGTGCACCCCTTCTAAAGTGTTGAATGAAAGAAATATTTTAGACTTGTGTGGCAGCAGATGTTAATGGAACTAGTGGATACTGCTTTGTATTGGTGTTTGAAAGGTGTAGTAGGTGCTCATAGACTATACTAGTAAAGGTAGGGTGGTGGTGTAAAAAACAAACAAATAAACAATAAAAAAAAAATCAACTCTGTTCTTTCCAGTTTAATATCTGATTCGTCCACTATCCGGGGACTGCACACTAAACAGATTTTTGGCTCATGGAGCCGGAGCATGAAAAAGAGAAAGAAAAGAAAGGTCCGTCACTGCACATTTCTGATGTCTCTCTTATCTCTTGGAGTCTCTACTAACGAGCTGATGAGTTGAATCAGGTGTGCGTTTGATTGTCCGACCGTCGGTGAGGATTGCGAAGATGGGCAGGGTGCCTCTGACCGGAGGCCTATGAATTCATACTTACCTGGCAGGGGAGACACCATGATCAGGAAGGTGGTTCACCCAGGGCGAGGCTCGGCCATTGCACTCCGGTCGTGCTGACCCCTGCGAATTCCCCAAATGTGGGAATCTCGACTGCATAATTTATGGTAGTGGGGGACTGCGTTCGCGCTCTCCCCTGGACAAAAACTGGTTGTAAGAGCAGATTGTTGGATTTCCACTTATTTCTTCTTCTTCTTTTTCAGACAAGGAATGGCCTAGGAAGTCTTTCGAATTGACCTGCGCTGGTTGATTGAGAGATATAAAACAACCTAGGTTTTTCAGTCTGCGAAAGTGGGTTTTTTATTATTGTTCACATAATCTCAGATATTTAACAAACGCTTTGATTGACAGCAGTGGTCCCGGAGGCAAAATAGTTCAGAATGAGGAGTTCTATCATGTGGTGTGAATACCTTGTGCATGTGTGAAAAAGCACTTGATACACAGTCGTCTACGGCCGCACTCATGTTGTTGTTTTTTCTGTTTACAGCGCCACCAAGTGGCCAGTCGCCAAATCCCCTTTCATGTGACCACAGGCTGAGTCCATACACGGGTGTACCGACTTGGGTGTGATCGTCTCATTCGGTTGGAGAGTTATAGCCATTCGAGTAAAGCCCGCCTCGCCCACTCCCAACGTTTTGGCGTCCCGTCGCCAACGTGAAGCGAAATTCACACTTTTTTCCCAATCACTGTTGGCAGTCAGACTCTGGACAATCTTTCTGCACCGGTTTGGGTCAGATTGGGCACAACACCTAGGACTAGTGTGCAAAAGTAGGTATTTCAGAAAGTCCCAAATACCCGAAAGTCGCACCAGCGCGACCATCCAATCCGAGGCGTGCGTCTCGTTCGGCCCGAGCCAAGGATTCCGGGGATGTAAGACACTTGGGTCTGCGAACGGCGGTTTAGGAGTTACGCGCCATATCGTACTTTTGATCGCTGCAGCGCCACCCTGGGTCCGGCCGGGCCGAGCCTTGGTGATGTTGCAGACCGGGGGTGGGTACTGCCATCCCACAGAAGTCTCCACGACGTACGCTTTGGTCTGCCCGCTCACGTTCAGGGCAGAATGTTGATGATGATCCAGAATCCCAGGTTGCACTCCAAAGTGTCGTGTTGCGCACTCTGTTGTGGTCCGTTTTCGGTTTGTCAACCAGTCGCTGAGCTTGTTTGTTGGCGGCCTCAGTCCCTCCCGCCGCGGCCCAGGTGGGCGTGGCCTTTGCCGGCTCCCCCGCCTCTGCGTCATTGTGTCATCGCTTCTCGGCCTTTTGGCTAAGATCAAGTGTAGTATCTGTTCTTATCAGTTTAATATCTGATACGTGCCCTACCCGGGCACCATATATTAAATTGATTTTTGGAACTGGGAGATGGTATAGGGGCTTGCTCCGTCCACTCCACGCATCGACCCGGTATTGCAGTACTTCTGGGAACGGTGCACCCCTTCTAAAGTGTTGAATGAAAGAAATGTTTTAGACTTGTGTGGCAGCAGATGTTAATGGAACTAGTGGATACTGCTTTGTATTGGTGTTTGAAAGGTGTAGTAGGTGCTCATAGACTATACTAGTAAAGGTAGGGTGGTGGTGTAAAAAACAAACAAATAAACAATAAAAAAAAAATCAACTCTGTTCTTTCCAGTTTAATATCTGATTCGTCCACTATCCGGGGACTGCACACTAAACAGATTTTTGGCTCATGGAGCCGGAGCATGAAAAAGAGAAAGAAAAGAAAGGTCCGTCACTGCACATTTCTGATGTCTCTCTTATCTCTTGGAGTCTCTACTAACGAGCTGATGAGTTGAATCAGGTGTGCGTTTGATTGTCCGACCGTCGGTGAGGATTGCGAAGATGGGCAGGGTGCCTCTGACCGGAGGCCTATGAATTCATACTTACCTGGCAGGGGAGACACCATGATCAGGAAGGTGGTTCACCCAGGGCGAGGCTCGGCCATTGCACTCCGGTCGTGCTGACCCCTGCGAATTCCCCAAATGTGGGAATCTCGACTGCATAATTTATGGTAGTGGGGGACTGCGTTCGCGCTCTCCCCTGGACAAAAACTGGTTGTAAGAGCAGATTGTTGGATTTCCACTTATTTCTTCTTCTTCTTTTTCAGACAAGGAATGGCCTAGGAAGTCTTTCGAATTGACCTGCGCTGGTTGATTGAGAGATATAAAACAACCTAGGTTTTTCAGTCTGCGAAAGTGGGTTTTTTATTATTGTTCACATAATCTCAGATATTTAACAAACGCTTTGATTGACAGCAGTGGTCCCGGAGGCAAAATAGTTCAGAATGAGGAGTTCTATCATGTGGTGTGAATACCTTGTGCATGTGTGAAAAAGCACTTGATACACAGTCGTCTACGGCCGCACTCATGTTGTTGTTTTTTCTGTTTACAGCGCCACCAAGTGGCCAGTCGCCAAATCCCCTTTCATGTGACCACAGGCTGAGTCCATACACGGGTGTACCGACTTGGGTGTGATCGTCTCATTCGGTTGGAGAGTTATAGCCATTCGAGTAAAGCCCGCCTCGCCCACTCCCAACGTTTTGGCGTCCCGTCGCCAACGTGAAGCGAAATTCACACTTTTTTCCCAATCACTGTTGGCAGTCAGACTCTGGACAATCTTTCTGCACCGGTTTGGGTCAGATTGGGCACAACACCTAGGACTAGTGTGCAAAAGTAGGTATTTCAGAAAGTCCCAAATACCCGAAAGTCGCACCAGCGCGACCATCCAATCCGAGGCGTGCGTCTCGTTCGGCCCGAGCCAAGGATTCCGGGGATGTAAGACACTTGGGTCTGCGAACGGCGGTTTAGGAGTTACGCGCCATATCGTACTTTTGATCGCTGCAGCGCCACCCTGGGTCCGGCCGGGCCGAGCCTTGGTGATGTTGCAGACCGGGGGTGGGTACTGCCATCCCTCAGAAGTCTCCACGACGTACGCTTTGGTCTGCCCGCTCACGTTCAGGGCAGAATGTTGATGATGATCCAGAATCCCAGGTTGCACTCCAAAGTGTCGTGTTGCGCACTCTGTTGTGGTCCGTTTTCGGTTTGTCAACCAGTCGCTGAGCTTGTTTGTTGGCGGCCTCAGTCCCTCCCGCCGCGGCCCAGGTGGGCGTGGCCTTTGCCGGCTCCCCCGCCTCTGCGTCATTGTGTCATCGCTTCTCGGCCTTTTGGCTAAGATCAAGTGTAGTATCTGTTCTTATCAGTTTAATATCTGATACGTGCCCTACCCGGGCACCATATATTAAATTGATTTTTGGAACTGGGAGATGGTATAGGGGCTTGCTCCGTCCACTCCACGCATCGACCCGGTATTGCAGTACTTCTGGGAACGGTGCACCCCTTCTAAAGTGTTGAATGAAAGAAATGTTTTAGACTTGTGTGGCAGCAGATGTTAATGGAACTAGTGGATACTGCTTTGTATTGGTGTTTGAAAGGTGTAGTAGGTGCTCATAGACTATACTAGTAAAGGTAGGGTGGTGGTGTAAAAAACAAACAAATAAACAATAAAAAAAAAATCAACTCTGTTCTTTCCAGTTTAATATCTGATTCGTCCACTATCCGGGGACTGCACACTAAACAGATTTTTGGCTCATGGAGCCGGAGCATGAAAAAGAGAAAGAAAAGAAAGGTCCGTCACTGCACATTTCTGATGTCTCTCTTATCTCTTGGAGTCTCTACTAACGAGCTGATGAGTTGAATCAGGTGTGCGTTTGATTGTCCGACCGTCGGTGAGGATTGCGAAGATGGGCAGGGTGCCTCTGACCGGAGGCCTATGAATTCATACTTACCTGGCAGGGGAGACACCATGATCAGGAAGGTGGTTCACCCAGGGCGAGGCTCGGCCATTGCACTCCGGTCGTGCTGACCCCTGCGAGTTCCCCAAATGTGGGAATCTCGACTGCATAATTTATGGTAGTGGGGGACTGCGTTCGCGCTCTCCCCTGGACAAAAACTGGTTGTAAGAGCAGATTGTTGGATTTCCACTTATTTCTTCTTCTTCTTTTTCAGACAAGGAATGGCCTAGGAAGTCTTTCGAATTGACCTGCGCTGGTTGATTGAGAGATATAAAACAACCTAGGTTTTTCAGTCTGCGAAAGTGGGTTTTTTATTATTGTTCACATAATCTCAGATATTTAACAAACGCTTTGATTGACAGCAGTGGTCCCGGAGGCAAAATAGTTCAGAATGAGGAGTTCTATCATGTGGTGTGAATACCTTGTGCATATGTGAAAAAGCACTTGATACACAGTCGTCTACGGCCGCACTCATGTTGTTGTTTTTTCTGTTTACAGCGCCACCAAGTGGCCAGTCGCCAAATCCCCTTTCATGTGACCACAGGCTGAGTCCATACACGGGTGTACCGACTTGGGTGTGATCGTCTCATTCGGTTGGAGAGTTATAGCCATTCGAGTAAAGCCCGCCTCGCCCACTCCCAACGTTTTGGCGTCCCGTCGCCAACGTGAAGCGAAATTCACACTTTTTTCCCAATCACTGTTGGCAGTCAGACTCTGGATAATCTTTCTGCACCGGTTTGGGTCAGATTGGGCACAACACCTAGGACTAGTGTGCAAAAGTAGGTATTTCAGAAAGTCCCAAATACCCGAAAGTCGCACCAGCGCGACCATCCAATCCGAGGCGTGCGTCTCGTTCGGGCCGAGCCAAGGATTCCGGGGATGTAAGACACTTGGGTCTGCGAACGGCGGTTTAGGAGTTACGCGCCATATCGTACTTTTGATCGCTGCAGCGCCACCCTGGGTCCGGCCGGGCCGAGCCTTGGTGATGTTGCAGACCGGGGGTGGGTACTGCCATCCCTCAGAAGTCTCCACGACGTACGCTTTGGTCTGCCCGCTCACGTTCAGGGCAGAATGTTGATGATGATCCAGAATCCCAGGTTGCACTCCAAAGTGTCGTGTTGCGCACTCTGTTGTGGTCCGTTTTCGGTTTGTCAACCAGTCGCTGAGCTTGTTTGTTGGCGGCCTCAGTCCCTCCCGCCGCGGCCCAGGTGGGCGTGGCCTTTGCCGGCTCCCCCGCCTCTGCGTCATTGTGTCATCGCTTCTCGGCCTTTTGGCTAAGATCAAGTGTAGTATCTGTTCTTATCAGTTTAATATCTGATACGTGCCCTACCCGGGCACCATATATTAAATTGATTTTTGGAACTGGGAGATGGTATAGGGCAGGGGTCGGCAAGTAACTTTGGCCGCGGGCCAATATTTTTTTTATCCAGTAGATGGCGGGCCAGCTACATGGAATAGGCCTATTCGTTAGGTGAAATCACAAAATATAATGCACACAAACGTGTCCCTACTACTTATATACAACCACTGATGAGCATAATCGGTTTAGATGAAGAAGAAAAAACGAAAAAAAAAACTATACAAATGCAGATTAGAACCCAGAACCTTTTACACACTTGACGAAAGTTCTACCACTGGACCATTTAAGCACACGAGAAAATGCCGCGAATACATCTTATTAACGATAAATTAAACCCCATGTACTATTTAAATCGATTGTTGGACATGTTATTGTACATATATCTGATTTAGCATTGTATTACCAATGGACTGTACAACTTTTGAACGTTATTCCTTTTTTTTTATTATTATTTATTCGGGACACAAGAGGTCTGCGCGGGACTGTTTTTTTCCTTCCTGCTCCCAGGTTCAATTCAGCAACCGCTTAAAATACTTAAAAGTAAAAGCTTAAAAAAGTGTTCACCTGCGTTAAAAATTTAGATCTCGTTTTCAGAATCTCAAATCTCAAAAACAAGTCGTTTTTCATTTTTTATTTTAATGGGGGGAAAAAACGAATGAACGAATGATACACGGCAGTGATGCGCGGGTCAATGTATAAAACAACCCGCACCCGACCGACGTTTTCAACTAACCCGCCCGCAACTCGGACCGCAAACAAAAGAAAGAAAATATTGTACCCGACCCGCTTCCTGGCCCGCATATTGGGCCATAGACGTAGGAACTAGGGGTGCGCATTTTTCTGAATGCTGTATTTGTAATACAGGCTTGATTTATTCATTTATTTCGTTTCATTTTCTTAACAATTAAGATGCTGCATGTGTTTATCCAGTCTCGAAGTGTGCGTCTCTCCTCCGAATTTCCCAACAAAAACCCCGCCCCCTCTCAGAAAATACATAAAACTCGCATTACTGAGCTATATGCGTTTAAAAGTAGCCTATTAAAATGGCACAATGGCATTGCTCAGTTCAACGTTTTGGGAAATCGGGCATTTTGTCCCGCTTCAGCTCTTATTCAAAAGTTAGCCTAATAATGCGCTCAACATTCAAAAGGTAAATAAGGATTTCCCACTGTCATCTCTGCAGACTGAGCTCGTGCGTCATCCTCGCGCAGTTATTCAGACAATAAAGTGTAGACCTGTGTATTTCATAGAACATTATGTCTAGTACTATATAAATTACAATGGTTTAATTGGCATCTTTATTTCAAACGACCCGACCGACCGCGACCCGAATATCATTAAAAATATTTTTGGATGACTCGTAACCGCGGGTGACCGCAGGCACTCGTCGCTCATTTTGGATCATCCCGCGCATCACTGATTCACGGGGCATATTTGTAAACCGTTATAGTAAAAAAAAAAAAAAAAAAAAAAAAAAAAAACGGACTTCCAAAATAATCCAGCGGGCCAGAAAATATTGCTGGCGGGCCAGTTTTGGCCCGCGGGCCGCCAGTTGCCGACCCCTGGTATAGGGGCTTGCTCCGTCCACTCCACGCATCGACCCGGTATTGCAGTACTTCTGGGAAAGGTGCACCCCTTCTAAAGTGTTGAATGAAAGAAATGTTTTAGACTTGTGTGGCAGCAGATGTTAATGGAACTAGTGGATACTGCTTTGTATTGGTGTTTGAAAGGTGTAGTAGGTGCTCATAGACTATACTAGTAAAGGTAGGGTGGTGGTGTAAAAAACAAACAAATAAACAATAAAAAAAAATCAACTCTGTTCTTTCCAGTTTAATATCTGATTCGTCCACTATCCGGGGACTGCACACTAAACAGATGTTTGGCTCATGGAGCCGGAGCATGAAAAAGAGAAAGAAAAGAAAGGTCCGTCACTGCACATTTCTGATGTCTCTCTTATCTCTTGGAGTCTCTACTAACGAGCTGATGAGTTGAATCAGGTGTGCGTTTGATTGTCCGACCGTCGGTGAGGATTGCGAAGATGGGCAGGGTGCCTCTGACCGGAGGCCTATGAATTCATACTTACCTGGCAGGGGAGACACCATGATCAGGAAGGTGGTTCACCCAGGGCGAGGCTCGGCCATTGCACTCCGGTCGTGCTGACCCCTGCGAATTCCCCAAATGTGGGAATCTCGACTGCATAATTTATGGTAGTGGGGGACTGCGTTCGCGCTCTCCCCTGGACAAAAACTGGTTGTAAGAGCAGATTGTTGGATTTCCACTTATTTCTTCTTCTTCTTTTTCAGACAAGGAATGGCCTAGGAAGTCTTTCGAATTGACCTGCGCTGGTTGATTGAGAGATATAAAACAACCTAGGTTTTTCAGTCTGCGAAAGTGGGTTTTTTATTATTGTTCACATAATCTCAGATATTTAACAAACGCTTTGATTGACAGCAGTGGTCCCGGAGGCAAAATAGTTCAGAATGAGGAGTTCTATCATGTGGTGTGAATACCTTGTGCATGTGTGAAAAAGCACTTGATACACAGTCGTCTACGGCCGCACTCATGTTGTTGTTTTTTCTGTTTACAGCGCCACCAAGTGGCCAGTCGCCAAATCCCCTTTCATGTGACCACAGGCTGAGTCCATACACGGGTGTACCGACTTGGGTGTGATCGTCTCATTCGGTTGGAGAGTTATAGCCATTCGAGTAAAGCCCGCCTCGCCCACTCCCAACGTTTTGGCGTCCCGTCGCCAACGTGAAGCGAAATTCACACTTTTTTCCCAATCACTGTTGGCAGTCAGACTCTGGACAATCTTGCTGCACCGGTTTGGGTCAGATTGGGCACAACACCTAGGACTAGTGTGCAAAAGTAGGTATTTCAGAAAGTCCCAAATACCCGAAAGTCGCACCAGCGCGACCATCCAATCCGAGGCGTGCGTCTCGTTCGGCCCGAGCCAAGGATTCCGGGGATGTAAGACACTTGGGTCTGCGAACGGCG
Organism: Phoxinus phoxinus; assembly: GCF_949152265.1. NCBI lineage: Eukaryota > Metazoa > Chordata > Actinopteri > Cypriniformes > Leuciscidae > Phoxinus > Phoxinus phoxinus. The sequence continues at coordinate 32,913,594 of NC_136893.1, read as the reverse complement.
GTTTAGGAGTTACGCGCCATATCGTACTTTTGATCGCTGCAGCGCCACCCTGGGTCCGGCCGGGCCGAGCCTTGGTGATGTTGCAGACCGGGGGTGGGTACTGCCATCCCTCAGAAGTCTCCACGACGTACGCTTTGGTCTGCCCGCTCACGTTCAGGGCAGAATGTTGATGATGATCCAGAATCCCAGGTTGCACTCCAAAGTGTCGTGTTGCGCACTCTGTTGTGGTCCGTTTTCGGTTTGTCAACCAGTCGCTGAGCTTGTTTGTTGGCGGCCTCAGTCCCTCCCGCCGCGGCCCAGGTGGGCGTGGCCTTTGCCGGCTCCCCCGCCTCTGCGTCATTGTGTCATCGCTTCTCGGCCTTTTGGCTAAGATCAAGTGTAGTATCTGTTCTTATCAGTTTAATATCTGATACGTGCCCTACCCGGGCACCATATATTAAATTGATTTTTGGAACTGGGAGATGGTATAGGGGCTTGCTCCGTCCACTCCACGCATCGACCCGGTATTGCAGTACTTCTGGGAACGGTGCACCCCTTCTAAAGTGTTGAATGAAAGAAATGTTTTAGACTTGTGTGGCAGCAGATGTTAATGGAACTAGTGGATACTGCTTTGTATTGGTGTTTGAAAGGTGTAGTAGGTGCTCATAGACTATACTAGTAAAGGTAGGGTGGTGGTGTAAAAAACAAACAAATAAACAATAAAAAAAAAATCAACTCTGTTCTTTCCAGTTTAATATCTGATTCGTCCACTATCCGGGGACTGCACACTAAACAGATTTTTGGCTCATGGAGCCGGAGCATGAAAAAGAGAAAGAAAAGAAAGGTCCGTCACTGCACATTTCTGATGTCTCTCTTATCTCTTGGAGTCTCTACTAACGAGCTGATGAGTTGAATCAGGTGTGCGTTTGATTGTCCGACCGTCGGTGAGGATTGCGAAGATGGGCAGGGTGCCTCTGACCGGAGGCCTATGAATTCATACTTACCTGGCAGGGGAGACACCATGATCAGGAAGGTGGTTCACCCAGGGCGAGGCTCGGCCGTTGCACTCCGGTCGTGCTGACCCCTGCGAATTCCCCAAATGTGGGAATCTCGACTGCATAATTTATGGTAGTGGGGGACTGCGTTCGCGCTCTCCCCTGGAAAAAAACTGGTTGTAAGAGCAGATTGTTGGATTTCCACTTATTTCTTCTTCTTCTTTTTTTCAGACAAGGAATGGCCTAGGAAGTCTTTCGAATTGACCTGCGCTGGTTGATTGAGAGATATAAAACAACCTAGGTTTTTCAGTCTGCGAAAGTGGGTTTTTTATTATTGTTCACATAATCTCAGATATTTAACAAACGCTTTGATTGACAGCAGTGGTCCCGGAGGCAAAATAGTTCAGAATGAGGAGTTCTATCATGTGGTGTGAATACCTTGTGCATGTGTGAAAAAGCACTTGATACACAGTCGTCTACGGCCGCACTCATGTTGTTGTTTTTTCTGTTTACAGCGCCACCAAGTGGCCAGTCGCCAAATCCCCTTTCATGTGACCACAGGCTGAGTCCATACACGGGTGTACCGACTTGGGTGTGATCGTCTCATTCGGTTGGAGAGTTATAGCCATTCGAGTAAAGCCCGCCTCGCCCACTCCCAACGTTTTGGCGTCCCGTCGCCAACGTGAAGCGAAATTCACACTTTTTTCCCAATCACTGTTGGCAGTCAGACTCTGGACAATCTTGCTGCACCGGTTTGGGTCAGATTGGGCACAACACCTAGGACTAGTGTGCAAAAGTAGGTATTTCAGAAAGTCCCAAATACCCGAAAGTCGCACCAGCGCGACCATCCAATCCGAGGCGTGCGTCTCGTTCGGCCCGAGCCAAGGATTCCGGGGATGTAAGACACTTGGGTCTGCGAACGGCGGTTTAGGAGTTACGCGCCATATCGTACTTTTGATCGCTGCAGCGCCACCCTGGGTCCGGCCGGGCCGAGCCTTGGTGATGTTGCAGACCGGGGGTGGGTACTGCCATCCCTCAGAAGTCTCCACGACGTACGCTTTGGTCTGCCCGCTCACGTTCAGGGCAGAATGTTGATGATGATCCAGAATCCCAGGTTGCACTCCAAAGTGTCGTGTTGCGCACTCTGTTGTGGTCCGTTTTCGGTTTGTCAACCAGTCGCTGAGCTTGTTTGTTGGCGGCCTCAGTCCCTCCCGCCGCGGCCCAGGTGGGCGTGGCCTTTGCCGGCTCCCCCGCCTCTGCGTCATTGTGTCATCGCTTCTCGGCCTTTTGGCTAAGATCAAGTGTAGTATCTGTTCTTATCAGTTTAATATCTGATACGTGCCCTACCCGGGCACCATATATTAAATTGATTTTTGGAACTGGGAGATGGTATAGGGGCTTGCTCCGTCCACTCCACGCATCGACCCGGTATTGCAGTACTTCTGGGAACGGTGCACCCCTTCTAAAGTGTTGAATGAAAGAAATGTTTTAGACTTGTGTGGCAGCAGATGTTAATGGAACTAGTGGATACTGCTTTGTATTGGTGTTTGAAAGGTGTAGTAGGTGCTCATAGACTATACTAGTAAAGGTAGGGTGGTGGTGTAAAAAACAAACAAATAAACAATAAAAAAAAAATCAACTCTGTTCTTTCCAGTTTAATATCTGATTCGTCCACTATCCGGGGACTGCACACTAAACAGATTTTTGGCTCATGGAGCCGGAGCATGAAAAAGAGAAAGAAAAGAAAGGTCCGTCACTGCACATTTCTGATGTCTCTCTTATCTCTTGGAGTCTCTACTAACGAGCTGATGAGTTGAATCAGGTGTGCGTTTGATTGTCCGACCGTCGGTGAGGATTGCGAAGATGGGCAGGGTGCCTCTGACCGGAGGCCTATGAATTCATACTTACCTGGCAGGGGAGACACCATGATCAGGAAGGTGGTTCACCCAGGGCGAGGCTCGGCCATTGCACTCCGGTCGTGCTGACCCCTGCGAATTCCCCAAATGTGGGAATCTCGACTGCATAATTTATGGTAGTGGGGGACTGCGTTCGCGCTCTCCCCTGGACAAAAACTGGTTGTAAGAGCAGATTGTTGGATTTCCACTTATTTCTTCTTCTTCTTTTTCAGACAAGGAATGGCCTAGGAAGTCTTTCGAATTGACCTGCGCTGGTTGATTGAGAGAAATAAAACAACCTAGGTTTTTCAGTCTGCGAAAGTGGGTTTTTTATTATTGTTCACATAATCTCAGATATTTAACAAACGCTTTGATTTACAGCAGTGGTCCCGGAGGCAAAATAGTTCAGAATGAGGAGTTCTATCATGTGGTGTGAATACCTTGTGCATGTGTGAAAAAGCACTTGATACACAGTCGTCTACGGCCGCACTCATGTTGTTGTTTTTTCTGTTTACAGCGCCACCAAGTGGCCAGTCGCCAAATCCCCTTTCATGTGACCACAGGCTGAGTCCATACACGGGTGTACCGACTTGGGTGTGATCGTCTCATTCGGTTGGAGAGTTATAGCCATTCGAGTAAAGCCCGCCTCGCCCACTCCCAACGTTTTGGCGTCCCGTCGCCAACGTGAAGCGAAATTCACACTTTTTTCCCAATCACTGTTGGCAGTCAGACTCTGGACAATCTTGCTGCACCGGTTTGGGTCAGATTGGGCACAACACCTAGGACTAGTGTGCAAAAGTAGGTATTTCAGAAAGTCCCAAATACCCGAAAGTCGCACCAGCGCGACCATCCAATCCGAGGCGTGCGTCTCGTTCGGCCCGAGCCAAGGATTCCGGGGATGTAAGACACTTGGGTCTGCGAACGGCGGTTTAGGAGTTACGCGCCATATCGTACTTTTGATCGCTGCAGCGCCACCCTGGGTCCGGCCGGGCCGAGCCTTGGTGATGTTGCAGACCGGGGGTGGGTACTGCCATCCCTCAGAAGTCTCCACGACGTACGCTTTGGTCTGCCCGCTCACGTTCAGGGCAGAATGTTGATGATGATCCAGAATCCCAGGTTGCACTCCAAAGTGTCGTGTTGCGCACTCTGTTGTGGTCCGTTTTCGGTTTGTCAACCAGTCGCTGAGCTTGTTTGTTGGCGGCCTCAGTCCCTCCCGCCGCGGCCCAGGTGGGCGTGGCCTTTGCCGGCTCCCCCGCCTCTGCGTCATTGTGTCATCGCTTCTCGGCCTTTTGGCTAAGATCAAGTGTAGTATCTGTTCTTATCAGTTTAATATCTGATACGTGCCCTACCCGGGCACCATATATTAAATTGATTTTTGGAACTGGGAGATGGTATAGGGGCTTGCTCCGTCCACTCCACGCATCGACCCGGTATTGCAGTACTTCTGGGAACGGTGCACCCCTTCTAAAGTGTTGAATGAAAGAAATATTTTAGACTTGTGTGGCAGCAGATGTTAATGGAACTAGTGGATACTGCTTTGTATTGGTGTTTGAAAGGTGTAGTAGGTGCTCATAGACTATACTAGTAAAGGTAGGGTGGTGGTGTAAAAAACAAACAAATAAACAATAAAAAAAAAATCAACTCTGTTCTTTCCAGTTTAATATCTGATTCGTCCACTATCCGGGGACTGCACACTAAACAGATTTTTGGCTCATGGAGCCGGAGCATGAAAAAGAGAAAGAAAAGAAAGGTCCGTCACTGCACATTTCTGATGTCTCTCTTATCTCTTGGAGTCTCTACTAACGAGCTGATGAGTTGAATCAGGTGTGCGTTTGATTGTCCGACCGTCGGTGAGGATTGCGAAGATGGGCAGGGTGCCTCTGACCGGAGGCCTATGAATTCATACTTACCTGGCAGGGGAGACACCATGATCAGGAAGGTGGTTCACCCAGGGCGAGGCTCGGCCATTGCACTCCGGTCGTGCTGACCCCTGCGAATTCCCCAAATGTGGGAATCTCGACTGCATAATTTATGGTAGTGGGGGACTGCGTTCGCGCTCTCCCCTGGACAAAAACTGGTTGTAAGAGCAGATTGTTGGATTTCCACTTATTTCTTCTTCTTCTTTTTCAGACAAGGAATGGCCTAGGAAGTCTTTCGAATTGACCTGCGCTGGTTGATTGAGAGATATAAAACAACCTAGGTTTTTCAGTCTGCGAAAGTGGGTTTTTTATTATTGTTCACATAATCTCAGATATTTAACAAACGCTTTGATTGACAGCAGTGGTCCCGGAGGCAAAATAGTTCAGAATGAGGAGTTCTATCATGTGGTGTGAATACCTTGTGCATGTGTGAAAAAGCACTTGATACACAGTCGTCTACGGCCGCACTCATGTTGTTGTTTTTTCTGTTTACAGCGCCACCAAGTGGCCAGTCGCCAAATCCCCTTTCATGTGACCACAGGCTGAGTCCATACACGGGTGTACCGACTTGGGTGTGATCGTCTCATTCGGTTGGAGAGTTATAGCCATTCGAGTAAAGCCCGCCTCGCCCACTCCCAACGTTTTGGCGTCCCGTCGCCAACGTGAAGCGAAATTCACACTTTTTTCCCAATCACTGTTGGCAGTCAGACTCTGGACAATCTTTCTGCACCGGTTTGGGTCAGATTGGGCACAACACCTAGGACTAGTGTGCAAAAGTAGGTATTTCAGAAAGTCCCAAATACCCGAAAGTCGCACCAGCGCGACTATCCAATCCGAGGCGTGCGTCTCGTTCGGCCCGAGCCAAGGATTCCGGGGATGTAAGACACTTGGGTCTGCGAACGGCGGTTTAGGAGTTACGCGCCATATCGTACTTTTGATCGCTGCAGCGCCACCCTGGGTCCGGCCGGGCCGAGCCTTGGTGATGTTGCAGACCGGGGGTGGGTACTGCCATCCCACAGAAGTCTCCACGACGTACGCTTTGGTCTGCCCGCTCACGTTCAGGGCAGAATGTTGATGATGATCCAGAATCCCAGGTTGCACTCCAAAGTGTCGTGTTGCGCACTCTGTTGTGGTCCGTTTTCGGTTTGTCAACCAGTCGCTGAGCTTGTTTGTTGGCGGCCTCAGTCCCTCCCGCCGCGGCCCAGGTGGGCGTGGCCTTTGCCGGCTCCCCCGCCTCTGCGTCATTGTGTCATCGCTTCTCGGCCTTTTGGCTAAGATCAAGTGTAGTATCTGTTCTTATCAGTTTAATATCTGATACGTGCCCTACCCGGGCACCATATATTAAATTGATTTTTGGAACTGGGAGATGGTATAGGGGCTTGCTCCGTCCACTCCACGCATCGACCCGGTATTGCAGTACTTCTGGGAACGGTGCACCCCTTCTAAAGTGTTGAATGAAAGAAATGTTTTAGACTTGTGTGGCAGCAGATGTTAATGGAACTAGTGGATACTGCTTTGTATTGGTGTTTGAAAGGTGTAGTAGGTGCTCATAGACTATACTAGTAAAGGTAGGGTGGTGGTGTAAAAAACAAACAAATAAACAATAAAAAAAAAATCAACTCTGTTCTTTCCAGTTTAATATCTGATTCGTCCACTATCCGGGGACTGCACACTAAACAGATTTTTGGCTCATGGAGCCGGAGCATGAAAAAGAGAAAGAAAAGAAAGGTCCGTCACTGCACATTTCTGATGTCTCTCTTATCTCTTGGAGTCTCTACTAACGAGCTGATGAGTTGAATCAGGTGTGCGTTTGATTGTCCGACCGTCGGTGAGGATTGCGAAGATGGGCAGGGTGCCTCTGACCGGAGGCCTATGAATTCATACTTACCTGGCAGGGGAGACACCATGATCAGGAAGGTGGTTCACCCAGGGCGAGGCTCGGCCATTGCACTCCGGTCGTGCTGACCCCTGCGAATTCCCCAAATGTGGGAATCTCGACTGCATAATTTATGGTAGTGGGGGACTGCGTTCGCGCTCTCCCCTGGACAAAAACTGGTTGTAAGAGCAGATTGTTGGATTTCCACTTATTTCTTCTTCTTCTTTTTCAGACAAGGAATGGCCTAGGAAGTCTTTCGAATTGACCTGCGCTGGTTGATTGAGAGATATAAAACAACCTAGGTTTTTCAGTCTGCGAAAGTGGGTTTTTTATTATTGTTCACATAATCTCAGATATTTAACAAACGCTTTGATTGACAGCAGTGGTCCCGGAGGCAAAATAGTTCAGAATGAGGAGTTCTATCATGTGGTGTGAATACCTTGTGCATGTGTGAAAAAGCACTTGATACACAGTCGTCTACGGCCGCACTCATGTTGTTGTTTTTTCTGTTTACAGCGCCACCAAGTGGCCAGTCGCCAAATCCCCTTTCATGTGACCACAGGCTGAGTCCATACACGGGTGTACCGACTTGGGTGTGATCGTCTCATTCGGTTGGAGAGTTATAGCCATTCGAGTAAAGCCCGCCTCGCCCACTCCCAACGTTTTGGCGTCCCGTCGCCAACGTGAAGCGAAATTCACACTTTTTTCCCAATCACTGTTGGCAGTCAGACTCTGGACAATCTTTCTGCACCGGTTTGGGTCAGATTGGGCACAACACCTAGGACTAGTGTGCAAAAGTAGGTATTTCAGAAAGTCCCAAATACCCGAAAGTCGCACCAGCGCGACCATCCAATCCGAGGCGTGCGTCTCGTTCGGCCCGAGCCAAGGATTCCGGGGATGTAAGACACTTGGGTCTGCGAACGGCGGTTTAGGAGTTACGCGCCATATCGTACTTTTGATCGCTGCAGCGCCACCCTGGGTCCGGCCGGGCCGAGCCTTGGTGATGTTGCAGACCGGGGGTGGGTACTGCCATCCCTCAGAAGTCTCCACGACGTACGCTTTGGTCTGCCCGCTCACGTTCAGGGCAGAATGTTGATGATGATCCAGAATCCCAGGTTGCACTCCAAAGTGTCGTGTTGCGCACTCTGTTGTGGTCCGTTTTCGGTTTGTCAACCAGTCGCTGAGCTTGTTTGTTGGCGGCCTCAGTCCCTCCCGCCGCGGCCCAGGTGGGCGTGGCCTTTGCCGGCTCCCCCGCCTCTGCGTCATTGTGTCATCGCTTCTCGGCCTTTTGGCTAAGATCAAGTGTAGTATCTGTTCTTATCAGTTTAATATCTGATACGTGCCCTACCCGGGCACCATATATTAAATTGATTTTTGGAACTGGGAGATGGTATAGGGGCTTGCTCCGTCCACTCCACGCATCGACCCGGTATTGCAGTACTTCTGGGAACGGTGCACCCCTTCTAAAGTGTTGAATGAAAGAAATGTTTTAGACTTGTGTGGCAGCAGATGTTAATGGAACTAGTGGATACTGCTTTGTATTGGTGTTTGAAAGGTGTAGTAGGTGCTCATAGACTATACTAGTAAAGGTAGGGTGGTGGTGTAAAAAACAAACAAATAAACAATAAAAAAAAAATCAACTCTGTTCTTTCCAGTTTAATATCTGATTCGTCCACTATCCGGGGACTGCACACTAAACAGATTTTTGGCTCATGGAGCCGGAGCATGAAAAAGAGAAAGAAAAGAAAGGTCCGTCACTGCACATTTCTGATGTCTCTCTTATCTCTTGGAGTCTCTACTAACGAGCTGATGAGTTGAATCAGGTGTGCGTTTGATTGTCCGACCGTCGGTGAGGATTGCGAAGATGGGCAGGGTGCCTCTGACCGGAGGCCTATGAATTCATACTTACCTGGCAGGGGAGACACCATGATCAGGAAGGTGGTTCACCCAGGGCGAGGCTCGGCCATTGCACTCCGGTCGTGCTGACCCCTGCGAGTTCCCCAAATGTGGGAATCTCGACTGCATAATTTATGGTAGTGGGGGACTGCGTTCGCGCTCTCCCCTGGACAAAAACTGGTTGTAAGAGCAGATTGTTGGATTTCCACTTATTTCTTCTTCTTCTTTTTCAGACAAGGAATGGCCTAGGAAGTCTTTCGAATTGACCTGCGCTGGTTGATTGAGAGATATAAAACAACCTAGGTTTTTCAGTCTGCGAAAGTGGGTTTTTTATTATTGTTCACATAATCTCAGATATTTAACAAACGCTTTGATTGACAGCAGTGGTCCCGGAGGCAAAATAGTTCAGAATGAGGAGTTCTATCATGTGGTGTGAATACCTTGTGCATATGTGAAAAAGCACTTGATACACAGTCGTCTACGGCCGCACTCATGTTGTTGTTTTTTCTGTTTACAGCGCCACCAAGTGGCCAGTCGCCAAATCCCCTTTCATGTGACCACAGGCTGAGTCCATACACGGGTGTACCGACTTGGGTGTGATCGTCTCATTCGGTTGGAGAGTTATAGCCATTCGAGTAAAGCCCGCCTCGCCCACTCCCAACGTTTTGGCGTCCCGTCGCCAACGTGAAGCGAAATTCACACTTTTTTCCCAATCACTGTTGGCAGTCAGACTCTGGATAATCTTTCTGCACCGGTTTGGGTCAGATTGGGCACAACACCTAGGACTAGTGTGCAAAAGTAGGTATTTCAGAAAGTCCCAAATACCCGAAAGTCGCACCAGCGCGACCATCCAATCCGAGGCGTGCGTCTCGTTCGGGCCGAGCCAAGGATTCCGGGGATGTAAGACACTTGGGTCTGCGAACGGCGGTTTAGGAGTTACGCGCCATATCGTACTTTTGATCGCTGCAGCGCCACCCTGGGTCCGGCCGGGCCGAGCCTTGGTGATGTTGCAGACCGGGGGTGGGTACTGCCATCCCTCAGAAGTCTCCACGACGTACGCTTTGGTCTGCCCGCTCACGTTCAGGGCAGAATGTTGATGATGATCCAGAATCCCAGGTTGCACTCCAAAGTGTCGTGTTGCGCACTCTGTTGTGGTCCGTTTTCGGTTTGTCAACCAGTCGCTGAGCTTGTTTGTTGGCGGCCTCAGTCCCTCCCGCCGCGGCCCAGGTGGGCGTGGCCTTTGCCGGCTCCCCCGCCTCTGCGTCATTGTGTCATCGCTTCTCGGCCTTTTGGCTAAGATCAAGTGTAGTATCTGTTCTTATCAGTTTAATATCTGATACGTGCCCTACCCGGGCACCATATATTAAATTGATTTTTGGAACTGGGAGATGGTATAGGGGCTTGCTCCGTCCACTCCACGCATCGACCCGGTATTGCAGTACTTCTGGGAACGGTGCACCCCTTCTAAAGTGTTGAATGAAAGAAATGTTTTAGACTTGTGTGGCAGCAGATGTTAATGGAACTAGTGGATACTGCTTTGTATTGGTGTTTGAAAGGTGTAGTAGGTGCTCATAGACTATACTAGTAAAGGTAGGGTGGTGGTGTAAAAAACAAACAAATAAACAATAAAAAAAAAATCAACTCTGTTCTTTCCAGTTTAATATCTGATTCGTCCACTATCCGGGGACTGCACACTAAACAGATTTTTGGCTCATGGAGCCGGAGCATGAAAAAGAGAAAGAAAAGAAAGGTCCGTCACTGCACATTTCTGATGTCTCTCTTATCTCTTGGAGTCTCTACTAACGAGCTGATGAGTTGAATCAGGTGTGCGTTTGATTGTCCGACCGTCGGTGAGGATTGCGAAGATGGGCAGGGTGCCTCTGACCGGAGGCCTATGAATTCATACTTACCTGGCAGGGGAGACACCATGATCAGGAAGGTGGTTCACCCAGGGCGAGGCTCGGCCATTGCACTCCGGTCGTGCTGACCCCTGCGAGTTCCCCAAATGTGGGAATCTCGACTGCATAATTTATGGTAGTGGGGGACTGCGTTCGCGCTCTCCCCTGGACAAAAACTGGTTGTAAGAGCAGATTGTTGGATTTCCACTTATTTCTTCTTCTTCTTTTTCAGACAAGGAATGGCCTAGGAAGTCTTTCGAATTGACCTGCGCTGGTTGATTGAGAGATATAAAACAACCTAGGTTTTTCAGTCTGCGAAAGTGGGTTTTTTATTATTGTTCACATAATCTCAGATATTTAACAAACGCTTTGATTGACAGCAGTGGTCCCGGAGGCAAAATAGTTCAGAATGAGGAGTTCTATCATGTGGTGTGAATACCTTGTGCATATGTGAAAAAGCACTTGATACACAGTCGTCTACGGCCGCACTCATGTTGTTGTTTTTTCTGTTTACAGCGCCACCAAGTGGCCAGTCGCCAAATCCCCTTTCATGTGACCACAGGCTGAGTCCATACACGGGTGTACCGACTTGGGTGTGATCGTCTCATTCGGTTGGAGAGTTATAGCCATTCGAGTAAAGCCCGCCTCGCCCACTCCCAACGTTTTGGGGTCCCGTCGCCAACGTGAAGCGAAATTCACACTTTTTTCCCAATCACTGTTGGCAGTCAGACTCTGGACAATCTTTCTGCACCGGTTTGGGTCAGATTGGGCACAACACCTAGGACTAGTGTGCAAAAGTAGGTATTTCAGAAAGTCCCAAATACCCGAAAGTCGCACCAGCGCGACCATCCAATCCGAGGCGTGCGTCTCGTTCGGCCCGAGCCAAGGATTCCGGGGATGTAAGACACTTGGGTCTGCGAACGGCGGTTTAGGAGTTACGCGCCATATCGTACTTTTGATCGCTGCAGCGCCACCCTGGGTCCGGCCGGGCCGAGCCTTGGTGATGTTGCAGACCGGGGGTGGGTACTGCCATCCCTCAGAAGTCTCCACGACGTACGCTTTGGTCTGCCCGCTCACGTTCAGGGCAGAATGTTGATGATGATCCAGAATCCCAGGTTGCACTCCAAAGTGTCGTGTTGCGCACTCTGTTGTGGTCCGTTTTCGGTTTGTCAACCAGTCGCTGAGCTTGTTTGTTGGCGGCCTCAGTCCCTCCCGCCGCGGCCCAGGTGGGCGTGGCCTTTGCCGGGTCCCCCGCCTCTGCGTCATTGTGTCATCGCTTCTCGGCCTTTTGGCTAAGATCAAGTGTAGTATCTGTTCTTATCAGTTTAATATCTGATACGTGCCCTACCCGGGCACCATATATTAAATTGATTTTTGGAACTGGGAGATGGTATAGGGGCTTGCTCCGTCCACTCCACGCATCGACCCGGTATTGCAGTACTTCTGGGAACGGTGCACCCCTTCTAAAGTGTTGAATGAAAGAAATGTTTTAGACTTGTGTGGCAGCAGATGTTAATGGAACTAGTGGATACTGCTTTGTATTGGTGTTTGAAAGGTGTAGTAGGTGCTCATAGACTATACTAGTAAAGGTAGGGTGGTGGTGTAAAAAACAAACAAATAAACAATAAAAAAAAAATCAACTCTGTTCTTTCCAGTTTAATATCTGATTCGTCCACTATCCGGGGACTGCACACTAAACAGATTTTTGGCTCATGGAGCCGGAGCATGAAAAAGAGAAAGAAAAGAAAGGTCCGTCACTGCACATTTCTGATGTCTCTCTTATCTCTTGGAGTCTCTACTAACGAGCTGATGAGTTGAATCAGGTGTGCGTTTGATTGTCCGACCGTCGGTGAGGATTGCGAAGATGGGCAGGGTGCCTCTGACCGGAGGCCTATGAATTCATACTTACCTGGCAGGGGAGACACCATGATCAGGAAGGTGGTTCACCCAGGGCGAGGCTCGGCCATTGCACTCCGGTCGTGCTGACCCCTGCGAGTTCCCCAAATGTGGGAATCTCGACTGCATAATTTATGGTAGTGGGGGACTGCGTTCGCGCTCTCCCCTGGACAAAAACTGGTTGTAAGAGCAGATTGTTGGATTTCCACTTATTTCTTCTTCTTCTTTTTCAGACAAGGAATGGCCTAGGAAGTCTTTCGAATTGACCTGCGCTGGTTGATTGAGAGATATAAAACAACCTAGGTTTTTCAGTCTGCGAAAGTGGGTTTTTTATTATTGTTCACATAATCTCAGATATTTAACAAACGCTTTGATTGACAGCAGTGGTCCCGGAGGCAAAATAGTTCAGAATGAGGAGTTCTATCATGTGGTGTGAATACCTTGTGCATGTGTGAAAAAGCACTTGATACACAGTCGTCTACGGCCGCACTCATGTTGTTGTTTTTTCTGTTTACAGCGCCACCAAGTGGCCAGTCGCCAAATCCCCTTTCATGTGACCACAGGCTGAGTCCATACACGGGTGTACCGACTTGGGTGTGATCGTCTCATTCGGTTGGAGAGTTATAGCCATTCGAGTAAAGCCCGCCTCGCCCACTCCCAACGTTTTGGCGTCCCGTCGCCAACGTGAAGCGAAATTCACACTTTTTTCCCAATCACTGTTGGCAGTCAGACTCTGGACAATCTTGCTGCACCGGTTTGGGTCAGATTGGGCACAACACCTAGGACTAGTGTGCAAAAGTAGGTATTTCAGAAAGTCCCAAATACCCGAAAGTCGCACCAGCGCGACCATCCAATCCGAGGCGTGCGTCTCGTTCGGCCCGAGCCAAGGATTCCGGGGATGTAAGACACTTGGGTCTGCGAACGGCGGTTTAGGAGTTACGCGCCATATCGTACTTTTGATCGCTGCAGCGCCACCCTGGGTCCGGCCGGGCCGAGCCTTGGTGATGTTGCAGACCGGGGGTGGGTACTGCCATCCCTCAGAAGTCTCCACGACGTACGCTTTGGTCTGCCCGCTCACGTTCAGGGCAGAATGTTGATGATGATCCAGAATCCCAGGTTGCACTCCAAAGTGTCGTGTTGCGCACTCTGTTGTGGTCCGTTTTCGGTTTGTCAACCAGTCGCTGAGCTTGTTTGTTGGCGGCCTCAGTCCCTCCCGCCGCGGCCCAGGTGGGCGTGGCCTTTGCCGGCTCCCCCGCCTCTGCGTCATTGTGTCATCGCTTCTCGGCCTTTTGGCTAAGATCAAGTGTAGTATCTGTTCTTATCAGTTTAATATCTGATACGTGCCCTACCCGGGCACCATATATTAAATTGATTTTTGGAACTGGGAGATGGTATAGGGGCTTGCTCCGTCCACTCCACGCATCGACCCGGTATTGCAGTACTTCTGGGAACGGTGCACCCCTTCTAAAGTGTTGAATGAAAGAAATGTTTTAGACTTGTGTGGCAGCAGATGTTAATGGAACTAGTGGATACTGCTTTGTATTGGTGTTTGAAAGGTGTAGTAGGTGCTCATAGACTATACTAGTAAAGGTAGGGTGGTGGTGTAAAAAACAAACAAATAAACAATAAAAAAAAAATCAACTCTGTTCTTTCCAGTTTAATATCTGATTCGTCCACTATCCGGGGACTGCACACTAAACAGATTTTTGGCTCATGGAGCCGGAGCATGAAAAAGAGAAAGAAAAGAAAGGTCCGTCACTGCACATTTCTGATGTCTCTCTTATCTCTTGGAGTCTCTACTAACGAGCTGATGAGTTGAATCAGGTGTGCGTTTGATTGTCCGACCGTCGGTGAGGATTGCGAAGATGGGCAGGGTGCCTCTGACCGGAGGCCTATGAATTCATACTTACCTGGCAGGGGAGACACCATGATCAGGAAGGTGGTTCACCCAGGGCGAGGCTCGGCCATTGCACTCCGGTCGTGCTGACCCCTGCGAATTCCCCAAATGTGGGAATCTCGACTGCATAATTTATGGTAGTGGGGGACTGCGTTCGCGCTCTCCCCTGGACAAAAACTGGTTGTAAGAGCAGATTGTTGGATTTCCACTTATTTCTTCTTCTTCTTTTTCAGACAAGGAATGGCCTAGGAAGTCTTTCGAATTGACCTGCGCTGGTTGATTGAGAGATATAAAACAACCTAGGTTTTTCAGTCTGCGAAAGTGGGTTTTTTATTATTGTTCACATAATCTCAGATATTTAACAAACGCTTTGATTGACAGCAGTGGTCCCGGAGGCAAAATAGTTCAGAATGAGGAGTTCTATCATGTGGTGTGAATACCTTGTGCATGTGTGAAAAAGCACTTGATACACAGTCGTCTACGGCCGCACTCATGTTGTTGTTTTTTCTGTTTACAGCGCCACCAAGTGGCCAGTCGCCAAATCCCCTTTCATGTGACCACAGGCTGAGTCCATACACGGGTGTACCGACTTGGGTGTGATCGTCTCATTCGGTTGGAGAGTTATAGCCATTCGAGTAAAGCCCGCCTCGCCCACTCCCAACGTTTTGGCGTCCCGTCGCCAACGTGAAGCGAAATTCACACTTTTTTCCCAATCACTGTTGGCAGTCAGACTCTGGACAATCTTGCTGCACCGGTTTGGGTCAGATTGGGCACAACACCTAGGACTAGTGTGCAAAAGTAGGTATTTCAGAAAGTCCCAAATACCCGAAAGTCGCACCAGCGCGACCATCCAATCCGAGGCGTGCGTCTCGTTCGGCCCGAGCCAAGGATTCCGGGGATGTAAGACACTTGGGTCTGCGAACGGCGGTTTAGGAGTTACGCGCCATATCGTACTTTTGATCGCTGCAGCGCCACCCTGGGTCCGGCCGGGCCGAGCCTTGGTGATGTTGCAGACCGGGGGTGGGTACTGCCATCCCTCAGAAGTCTCCACGACGTACGCTTTGGTCTGCCCGCTCACGTTCAGGGCAGAATGTTGATGATGATCCAGAATCCCAGGTTGCACTCCAAAGTGTCGTGTTGCGCACTCTGTTGTGGTCCGTTTTCGGTTTGTCAACCAGTCGCTGAGCTTGTTTGTTGGCGGCCTCAGTCCCTCCCGCCGCGGCCCAGGTGGGCGTGGCCTTTGCCGGCTCCCCCGCCTCTGCGTCATTGTGTCATCGCTTCTCGGCCTTTTGGCTAAGATCAAGTGTAGTATCTGTTCTTATCAGTCATGGTGGGGCATGGTGCATGGTGCATGGATCATCGACGCATGGTGGGGCTGCAAAAACGACTACAGAGGTATTTTAATCTTTTAAATGATGGGATTGATTTCAGTGAAGAAATTAAAGAAATAAAGCAAGAAATGTCAGTTTTATCCGAAAGTCAAAGCAAAGGTGTCATTTTAAGGAGCAGGGAGAGGGAGATAGAGGATGGTGAAAAGTGTACCAGGTATTTTTTTAAAAAGATTGTTTCACGGGGTGGGGCAATTACTGTTTTGAAAAGGGGAGGAAGGGAGGTCTACACTACAAAAGAAATTTTAAAGGAAACTGAAGCATTTTATGAAAACCTATACACCACCAAAGTAGTTCACAATGACACATTAAGGGAAGTTTTAGAGTTTTTAGAAAAGAAAGTTGACGGTGAATGTACAATTTTATCTCAAGATTTTACCATTTTAGAAATTCACAAAGCTCTTAAAAGTTTTAAACGAGGAAAGTCCCCTGGTACAGACGGACTTCCTCTGGAGTTTTACTTAACTTTTTGGGATATTTTAGCGTTTGACTTACTGACTGTTTTAAAAGAATTTGAGACTCTTGAAAGACTTCCTGACAGCTTTAGAATAGGGATAGTTTCACTTTTACATAAAAAAGGGGACAAGACAGACTTACGGAACTGGCGACCCATTACCCTTTTAAACGTTGACTGTAAACTTTTTAGCAAAATTTTAGCCACACGTATGTCGACAGTTTTAGCGGACGTAATCCACCCGGATCAAGCATGCGCCGTGCCTGGAAGGAAGATCACGGACAGCCTGGTGCTGATCAGAGATGCCATCTGTTATGCGAGAGACAGAAACATTCGGCTAGTAGTCCTAAATTTAGACTTTGAAAAAGCATTTGACCGCATCTCGCACCAGTTCCTTTTTAAGGTACTGGAAAAAATGGGGTTTCCAGAGAGGTTTATAGCCTGGGTGGGACTGCTGTACAACAGTCTGATCAGCAGAATTGTAGTTAACGGGCATCTATCCAATGCTGTAAATATCCACAGCGGCGTCCGTCAGGGGTGTCCATTATCTCCCCTCCTGTATGTGGCTTGCATTGAGCCACTGGCACAAATATTGAGAAGGGACAAATGGATTAAAGGACTAGACGTTCCAGGGACTGGAGGACTGACGGCAACCTGCCTTTTATATATGGACGACGTGACCCTTTTAGCCACTGACGTTTTATCGGTACGAAGAGCAATGGACTTGACTGACTGGTACGGTCGGGCCTCAGGCGCTAAGCTCAATAGGAGCAAGTCTGAGGCCCAGCTCTTCGGGCCGTGGGGTGACGTGGACACAGGTGGACTAAATTTGGATTTTAAAGACAATGATTTGAAAATTTTAGGTGTAAAATTTGACAGAGACGGTGGAGGACAGGGAAACTGGACTGACTTGTTAGGGAAAGTTAGGCAAAGACTGGGCTTTTGGGGACTACGACAACTGACGTACGAAGGCAAGATTTTAATTTTTAAAGCAGTGATTTTACCGCTGATTTTACTTGTCTGTTCTGTTTTTAGTCCCCCAAGACGATTCCTGATCAACATGGAGAGGGCGGTGTTTTATTTCCTGTGGGGGTCCAAGTGGGAAAGATTGAAGAGGGAGGTCATCAAAAAAAGAAAAGAGAATGGCGGGAAAGGCCTCCCAGACCCCCACCTGTTTTTAAGTAGCCATTTTACCGCTCTGAACATTAAATATGCTTTGACCCCATCCAGAGAAAACAAGACAGCAGCAATGGCTCGATTCTGGATGGGGTCCTATTTAAGAACTTTGAAGATTTTACCTGTTGATTTAAAAATCCCAGTGTCTTTTAGCCTTCCCAAACATTACTGTTTTATCAAGAAATTTTTAAAGAAACATTTTTTAGAAACAGAGGATGTCACTGTTTTAACTAATCATAAGTCTTTGATCTCCCTTGTGCAGGATCGAGAAAAGGTGAGTCCAGTTCCAGGCCTCACACTAAGTGAGGCCAAACAAGTTTGGCGGAACGTTGCCCACCCAGCTCTCCAGAACAGGCTTAAGGACTTGTCGTGGATGGTGGCTCATGAGATCCTCCCGGTCAGGGCGGTTATGCACTCCAGAGGCATGGCCAAAAACTCTACCTGCCCACGGTCCGGATGTGGTTCCCCGGAGACCGTTTACCATCTGCTCTGGGAGTGTGGCGCTGCGCGGGACCTGTGGGCCAAGACCGGCCCCCTGGTTTTCCCGTGCCTGCCAGCGGGTGGGGCCCAGGTGGACTACAAGCTCGCCATCCTAGGGGTGGGTCAGGGCTTGAAGGACATGACATCCCAAGAATTTACCTCGCTCTGGCTCACCCTAAACGTGATCAAGGATGCCATCTGGGTCACCAGAAACCTGCTGGTGGGGAAACGCGTTACGGTGCCCCTCCACGCGTGCGAGCAGATGATAAGAACAACGCTGCAGGAGGCGCCGGACGTCGTCATTCGGATGGGGGGGCCGGGGTCACACGGAGAAGGTCCCGGCCGCCACCGACCCTGGCCGCCCGTCGATGCACCCTCACCACACCGGCTACGGGAACAGCGGGCCAGCGGGCCGGAGGAGAGGGGATTTCCGCTGGGGACCGGAAGCGGGGAGTCTGGGGCCTGTTCTGGAGACCTGGAGTGAATGGACAATTTTGATAGGGACTCACCCTCGATCCTGTACAAGAAGATATGTTTTATTTGGCATGTTTTATCGTTTTATTGTTCTATTGTTTTATTCCTATTCATTTTAATCCATTTACCTTTCTTTTAAAACAACACATACTAACATACATGGACTTTTACACAACACACAAACAATAACTGATTTTTTACGGTAAATTGTGTAATTTTTGTTTTAAGACGTGAAATGGAATATGTGATTTTAATGGAAAAAATATATATATAATTGTGGAAATTGAAAGAATGGAAGGAAAAACTGTGACAATAAACTTTTTTCGAAAGAAAAAATCTGTTCTTATCAGTTTAATATCTGATACGTGCCCTACCCGGGCACCATATATTAAATTGATTTTTGGAACTGGGAGATGGTATAGGGGCTTGCTCCGTCCACTCCACGCATCGACCCGGTATTGCAGTACTTCTGGGAACGGTGCACCCCTTCTAAAGTGTTGAATGAAAGAAATGTTTTAGACTTGTGTGGCAGCAGATGTTAATGGAACTAGTGGATACTGCTTTGTATTGGTGTTTGAAAGGTGTAGTAGGTGCTCATAGACTATACTAGTAAAGGTAGGGTGGTGGTGTAAAAAACAAACAAATAAACAATAAAAAAAAAATCAACTCTGTTCTTTCCAGTTTAATATCTGATTCGTCCACTATCCGGGGACTGCACACTAAACAGATTTTTGGCTCATGGAGCCGGAGCATGAAAAAGAGAAAGAAAAGAAAGGTCCGTCACTGCACATTTCTGATGTCTCTCTTATCTCTTGGAGTCTCTACTAACGAGCTGATGAGTTGAATCAGGTGTGCGTTTGATTGTCCGACCGTCGGTGAGGATTGCGAAGATGGGCAGGGTGCCTCTGACCGGAGGCCTATGAATTCATACTTACCTGGCAGGGGAGACACCATGATCAGGAAGGTGGTTCACCCAGGGCGAGGCTCGGCCATTGCACTCCGGTCGTGCTGACCCCTGCGAATTCCCCAAATGTGGGAATCTCGACTGCATAATTTATGGTAGTGGGGGACTGCGTTCGCGCTCTCCCCTGGACAAAAACTGGTTGTAAGAGCAGATTGTTGGATTTCCACTTATTTCTTCTTCTTCTTTTTCAGACAAGGAATGGCCTAGGAAGTCTTTCGAATTGACCTGCGCTGGTTGATTGAGAGATATAAAACAACCTAGGTTTTTCAGTCTGCGAAAGTGGGTTTTTTATTATTGTTCACATAATCTCAGATATTTAACAAATGCTTTGATTGACAGCAGTGGTCCCGGAGGCAAAATAGTTCAGAATGAGGAGTTCTATCATGTGGTGTGAATACCTTGTGCATGTGTGAAAAAGCACTTGATACACAGTCGTCTACGGCCGCACTCATGTTGTTGTTTTTTCTGTTTACAGCGCCACCAAGTGGCCAGTCGCCAAATCCCCTTTCATGTGACCACAGGCTGAGTCCATACACGGGTGTACCGACTTGGGTGTGATCGTCTCATTCGGTTGGAGAGTTATAGCCATTCGAGTAAAGCCCGCCTCGCCCACTCCCAACGTTTTGGCGTCCCGTCGCCAACGTGAAGCGAAATTCACACTTTTTTCCCAATCACTGTTGGCAGTCAGACTCTGGACAATCTTGCTGCACCGGTTTGGGTCAGATTGGGCACAACACCTAGGACTAGTGTGCAAAAGTAGGTATTTCAGAAAGTCCCAAATACCCGAAAGTCGCACCAGCGTGACCATCCAATCCGAGGCGTGCGTCTCGTTCGGCCCGAGCCAAGGATTCCGGGGATGTAAGACACTTGGGTCTGCGAACGGCGGTTTAGGAGTTACGCGCCATATCGTACTTTTGATCGCTGCAGCGCCACCCTGGGTCCGGCCGGGCCGAGCCTTGGTGATGTTGCAGACCGGGGGTGGGTACTGCCATCCCTCAGAAGTCTCCACGACGTACGCTTTGGTCTGCCCGCTCACGTTCAGGGCAGAATGTTGATGATGATCCAGAATCCCAGGTTGCACTCCAAAGTGTCGTGTTGCGCACTCTGTTGTGGTCCGTTTTCGGTTTGTCAACCAGTCGCTGAGCTTGTTTGTTGGCGGCCTCAGTCCCTCCCGCCGCGGCCCAGGTGGGCGTGGCCTTTGCCGGCTCCCCCGCCTCTGCGTCATTGTGTCATCGCTTCTCGGCCTTTTGGCTAAGATCAAGTGTAGTATCTGTTCTTATCAGTTTAATATCTGATACGTGCCCTACCCGGGCACCATATATTAAATTGATTTTTGGAACTGGGAGATGGTATAGGGGCTTGCTCCGTCCACTCCACGCATCGACCCGGTATTGCAGTACTTCTGGGAACGGTGCACCCCTTCTAAAGTGTTGAATGAAAGAAATGTTTTAGACTTGTGTGGCAGCAGATGTTAATGGAACTAGTGGATACTGCTTTGTATTGGTGTTTGAAAGGTGTAGTAGGTGCTCATAGACTATACTAGTAAAGGTAGGGTGGTGGTGTAAAAAACAAACAAATAAACAATAAAAAAAAAATCAACTCTGTTCTTTCCAGTTTAATATCTGATTCGTCCACTATCCGGGGACTGCACACTAAACAGATTTTTGGCTCATGGAGCCGGAGCATGAAAAAGAGAAAGAAAAGAAAGGTCCGTCACTGCACATTTCTGATGTCTCTCTTATCTCTTGGAGTCTCTACTAACGAGCTGATGAGTTGAATCAGGTGTGCGTTTGATTGTCCGACCGTCGGTGAGGATTGCGAAGATGGGCAGGGTGCCTCTGACCGGAGGCCTATGAATTCATACTTACCTGGCAGGGGAGACACCATGATCAGGAAGGTGGTTCACCCAGGGCGAGGCTCGGCCATTGCACTCCGGTCGTGCTGACCCCTGCGAATTCCCCAAATGTGGGAATCTCGACTGCATAATTTATGGTAGTGGGGGACTGCGTTCGCGCTCTCCCCTGGACAAAAACTGGTTGTAAGAGCAGATTGTTGGATTTCCACTTATTTCTTCTTCTTCTTTTTCAGACAAGGAATGGCCTAGGAAGTCTTTCGAATTGACCTGCGCTGGTTGATTGAGAGATATAAAACAACCTAGGTTTTTCAGTCTGCGAAAGTGGGTTTTTTATTATTGTTCACATAATCTCAGATATTTAACAAACGCTTTGATTGACAGCAGTGGTCCCGGAGGCAAAATAGTTCAGAATGAGGAGTTCTATCATGTGGTGTGAATACCTTGTGCATGTGTGAAAAAGCACTTGATACACAGTCGTCTACGGCCGCACTCATGTTGTTGTTTTTTCTGTTTACAGCGCCACCAAGTGGCCAGTCGCCAAATCCCCTTTCATGTGACCACAGGCTGAGTCCATACACGGGTGTACCGACTTGGGTGTGATCGTCTCATTCGGTTGGAGAGTTATAGCCATTCGAGTAAAGCCCGCCTCGCCCACTCCCAACGTTTTGGCGTCCCGTCGCCAACGTGAAGCGAAATTCACACTTTTTTCCCAATCACTGTTGGCAGTCAGACTCTGGACAATCTTGCTGCACCGGTTTGGGTCAGATTGGGCACAACACCTAGGACTAGTGTGCAAAAGTAGGTATTTCAGAAAGTCCCAAATACCCGAAAGTCGCACCAGCGCGACCATCCAATCCGAGGCGTGCGTCTCGTTCGGCCCGAGCCAAGGATTCCGGGGATGTAAGACACTTGGGTCTGCGAACGGCGGTTTAGGAGTTACGCGCCATATCGTACTTTTGATCGCTGCAGCGCCACCCTGGGTCCGGCCGGGCCGAGCCTTGGTGATGTTGCAGACCGGGGGTGGGTACTGCCATCCCTCAGAAGTCTCCACGACGTACGCTTTGGTCTGCCCGCTCACGTTCAGGGCAGAATGTTGATGATGATCCAGAATCCCAGGTTGCACTCCAAAGTGTCGTGTTGCGCACTCTGTTGTGGTCCGTTTTCGGTTTGTCAACCAGTCGCTGAGCTTGTTTGTTGGCGGCCTCAGTCCCTCCCGCCGCGGCCCAGGTGGGCGTGGCCTTTGCCGGCTCCCCCGCCTCTGCGTCATTGTGTCATCGCTTCTCGGCCTTTTGGCTAAGATCAAGTGTCTGGTCGTCAGGTGGAGACAGCGATCGCCTCTTGGAGGTTTTTCCGGCTCGGTCGCTCAGTGGCTTGAGTCCCAAACTTTTAGGAGGTAGATTGATTCTGCTGCTTTGAATTGTACAGATTTTAAGGTAAGACCCTTTTTATCCTTTTACTTATTCATCTATTTGTATATTTATTGCATAGCTTTAAACCTTTTAGGCTGTAGGTGCCTCCATCATGTCGGCTGCTCGTGCCGGCATGCGGAGGCACCACAGCGTGCGTTTTACCTTTTTAGAAAATGTCAAGACAATTGAAATGTCCCGTCTAGATTTTTCACGTAAATATGTTCAGAAAGTGTTGAATTACACACCCCAAGATTTGAATTGTATTTTATCCCTGCCTTTTAATAAAGGTTTTGATGTTAGTTTTAGAAATGCAGCACTGTTATCAGAATTTTGGAATAGATTTGAGAGTGTAAAGACCCAGTTCTCCATGTTTAAAGGTGAGATGCTAACTGACAACACACACAAGGTTGTGATTGTTAGGATGTTCAATGAGACTGTGACTGGAGAAGACATTTGTGTATGGCTGGGTAGAGTTTGCACTGTAAAAAGCCAGGCTATGAAGGTGGTGGATGAGGATGGTATTTGGAACTGCTCCTGGAGGATCCCCATCAAACAGTGGGAAGATCCCCAGGGCTACCAGGGCCTAAGACATCTGCCATCAATGATAGTTCTCGGTGAAAACAGAGGCTACATCCACTACCAGGGGATGCCCAAGCTGTGCCGCAAGTGTGGAGAGTTTGGGCACCTGGTAGAGGCGTGTCAAAAAGTGTTTTGCAGAAAATGCAGAGAAATTGGGCACACTTTTGAAGAGTGTCCCAATGGCAGAAGTTGCAATCTATGTGGAGATTCTGCTCATCTCTACAGAGATTGCCCCAAGTCTTTTGCTAACAAAGTTAAAGCACACAAAATGGCGGTTGAGGAAAGCAAACAAAAAGATAACGAGGGGGCGGAGCCAAAAAGTTCAAATCTCCCGCCAAATCTGGTGAGTGGTGAAGAGAGAACAGATGACAGAGGTAACGAAGGGGTGGAGCAAAGGAGTGAAGTACAACAGGGCGAGGAAAATCAAATTGAAGGGACAGGTGAAGACAATACAGAGGTAAGTGAAAATGCAGGGGAGGACACAGACGAGTTGCAAACAAAATGTAAATTAAGTGAGCAACTCCCCTGTGCTCAATCGATGAATAAAAAGAGAGCGGCACACTCCCCTCTCTTGAAAGAAATAGATAAAGACAAAATGGGAAGATTCTCTGACTCCTCCTCGTCAGATGACCTGAACAGATTATTCCCAAGTCACACAGCAAATGAGATTTCTTTCTTAGCGATTGAGCTGAAATCATCCACACCCAGGAGCTCACCCTGTGACTCAGAAGGGAAACAAACTCACTCCCCTGCCTCCCCTCAGGTGGGAATGCAGGAAGAGTTTGCTTTACAAGAAAATTTGTTTTTTAATGGATAGTTTGTTTTTTTAATTTTTAAACTTTTAAAATGTTATATCTGTCTTTTTTTATACTTATTCTAATGCTCACGACCATCACCATCTCAACTGTAAACGTGAGAAGTGTGAAGTCACAAACGAGAGCACAAACGGTTTTACATTTTTTAAGTACACAGCCTTCTGATGTTTTTTTATTACAGGAATGTGCCTTACCCTTTTTAAAGAACTACAAGAAGTGGGAGGATAAATGGCCACATGGACCCTCGATATGGAGTGGTTCAAACCAAAACAAAGCAGACGGAGTAGCCATCCTGATAAAAAACACACAAATATTGGTGAAGGGGAGCACAATATTAAGAGACGGGCGGGCCCTTTTAGCCAATTTGACTTTTTTAGAGAGGGATTTTAATGTACTAAACTTTTACGGGAACACAGAAAAGAATGACAGATATAGCCTTTTAATAGATATGCAGTCCCACTTGCTAGGCAAGATGCCTTTAATTTTTGCAGGAGATTTTAATTGTGTTTTACAGAGGAAAGATAGGAAAGGGGCAACGGAGGATTTTAAAGAGGACAAGACTACAGTTTTATTACAAAATATAGCAAAAGATTTTAGACTGACTGACGCTTTTAAATCCATGCATCCCAACAATGTGGGCCACACCTGGTTCAGTGGTGATGGCACCAGAGCCTCCCGCATTGATTACGTTTTTACCAGAGACTGGTCATTAATGGATGCCAGATTAACCCCCCTTTTCTTTTCTGATCACACTATGCTTTCTTGCACCCTATCACTTCCCCCCGGTGTGACAACAGGTAGAGGTCTGTGGAAGCTAAACTGCTCCCTGTTGGAAGACCTAGAGATAGTAGAAGAGTACAGGGAGCAGTACAGCAATTGGCAGACCCTACAAGACTTATTTGACTCAAGAGCACAGTGGTGGGAGATGGTGAAGGGAAAGACCAAGACTTTTTTTAGATGGGCAGGGAAAAAGAAAAAATGTAAAGAAAAGAGACGAATGGTGGGACTGCAAAAGAGGCTACAACGTTACTTTTATCTTCTTAGTCATGGTTTTGATTTTAACGATGAAATTAAAGAAGTCAAGAAAGAAATGTCGGAATTGGCTGAGGTCAAAAGTAGAGGTATCATTTTCAGGAGCAAAGAAAGGGAAATAGAGGAAGGCGAGAAATGCACAAGATACTTTTTTAAGAAAAGCATTGATGGAGGCAGAGCAATAGTCAAACTAAAAAACAAAGAAGGAGAAACAGTGACAGACACAAATGGTATTTTATCAGCAGTGGAAAGCTTTTATGAGGAACTTTATGAAGAAAAGTTAAGTGATGATAGTATTTTAAGCAACATTTTAACAAGCATGGAGAAAACAGTAAAAGAAAACTCTGCTCTGACAAATGATTTTAATCTCTCTGAGATAGATAAAAGTGTAAAAAACTTTAAAAAAGGGAAAACTCCTGGAGTTGATGGACTTCCTCTAGAATTTTATTTGACCTTTTGGAACATTTTAAGACAAGACTTACTGGCTGTTTTTAATGATTTTGACAAGATTGGCCGACTCCCTGACAGTTTTAGGACTGGAATAATGACTTTACTACATAAAAAAAATGACAAGACCGATCTAAAAAATTGGCGTCCTATAACTCTTTTAAACTTGGATTGCAAACTTTTTAGCAAACTTTTAACAACACGAATGTCAACAGTTTTAGCAGATCTGATCCACCCGGATCAAGCCTGTGCCGTCCCTGGGAGAAAGATCACGGACAGCCTCGTACTGATAAGAGACGCCATCTGTTATGCGAGAGACAGAAATATTCGGCTGATAGTTTTAAATTTAGACTTCGAAAAAGCATTCGACCGAGTCTCGCACCATTACTTGTTTCAAGTTTTGGGAAAAATGGGGTTTCCTAGGAGATTTTTAGCGTGGGTGGGGCTGCTATACAAGGATATAACCAGCAAAATCCTAGTTAACGGGAATCTTTCAAACGCGATAGATATACGCAGCGGTGTCCGTCAGGGCTGTCCGCTATCTCCTCTCCTGTATGTGGCTTGCATCGAACCCCTGGCACAGGTTTTGAGAAGGGACAGATGGATCAATGGACTGACTATACCGGGGACTGGAGGACTGACTGCAAAGACTGTTTTATATATGGATGATGTCAACCTTTTATGCACTGACGTTTTATCAATACAGAGGACTATGGACTTGACAGACTGGTTTGGGAAAGCGTCGGGGGCCAGACTAAACAGAGACAAGACCCAGGCACAGTTCTACGGCCCCTGGAAACCCAGTGAGCTTGCTGGACTGGACTTGACTATTAAAACGACAGACTTAAAAATATTGGGCATTAAGTTTGAGAGAGACGGGGGGGGGGAGTGGAAACTGGCATGACGTGATGGGTAAAGTGAGAAAAAAATTGGGTTTCTGGGGACTGAGACAGTTGACTCTCGAAGGAAAGGTTTTAATCATAAAAGCTGTGATTTTACCTCTGTTTTTATTGTTGTGCTCCGTTTTCTTTCCCCCCAGATTCTTTCTGGTATCCCTTGACCGTGCCATATTTTATTTCCTGTGGGGGTCTAAGTGGGAGAGGCTTAAAAGAGCAACTTTGAAGAAAGCACCACAAAACGGAGGAAAAGGCGTACCAGACCCCTATTTGTTTTTAGGAGCTTTTTATACTGCACTACATATAAAATATGCCCTGGCCCCATCAAAACAAGAAACCTTTTAGGCTGTAGGTGCCTCCATCATGTCGGCTGCTCGTGCCGGCATGCGGAGGCACCACAGCGTGCGTTTTACCTTTTTAGAAAATGTCAAGACAATTGAAATGTCCCGTCTAGATTTTTCACGTAAATATGTTCAGAAAGTGTTGAATTACACACCCCAAGATTTGAATTGTATTTTATCCCTGCCTTTTAATAAAGGTTTTGATGTTAGTTTTAGAAATGCAGCACTGTTATCAGAATTTTGGAATAGATTTGAGAGTGTAAAGACCCAGTTCTCCATGTTTAAAGGTGAGATGCTAACTGACAACACACACAAGGTTGTGATTGTTAGGATGTTCAATGAGACTGTGACTGGAGAAGACATTTGTGTATGGCTGGGTAGAGTTTGCACTGTAAAAAGCCAGGCTATGAAGGTGGTGGATGAGGATGGTATTTGGAACTGCTCCTGGAGGATCCCCATCAAACAGTGGGAAGATCCCCAGGGCTACCAGGGCCTAAGACATCTGCCATCAATGATAGTTCTCGGTGAAAACAGAGGCTACATCCACTACCAGGGGATGCCCAAGCTGTGCCGCAAGTGTGGAGAGTTTGGGCACCTGGTAGAGGCGTGTCAAAAAGTGTTTTGCAGAAAATGCAGAGAAATTGGGCACACTTTTGAAGAGTGTCCCAATGGCAGAAGTTGCAATCTATGTGGAGATTCTGCTCATCTCTACAGAGATTGCCCCAAGTCTTTTGCTAACAAAGTTAAAGCACACAAAATGGCGGTTGAGGAAAGCAAACAAAAAGATAACGAGGGGGCGGAGCCAAAAAGTTCAAATCTCCCGCCAAATCTGGTGAGTGGTGAAGAGAGAACAGATGACAGAGGTAACGAAGGGGTGGAGCAAAGGAGTGAAGTACAACAGGGCGAGGAAAATCAAATTGAAGGGACAGGTGAAGACAATACAGAGGTAAGTGAAAATGCAGGGGAGGACACAGACGAGTTGCAAACAAAATGTAAATTAAGTGAGCAACTCCCCTGTGCTCAATCGATGAATAAAAAGAGAGCGGCACACTCCCCTCTCTTGAAAGAAATAGATAAAGACAAAATGGGAAGATTCTCTGACTCCTCCTCGTCAGATGACCTGAACAGATTATTCCCAAGTCACACAGCAAATGAGATTTCTTTCTTAGCGATTGAGCTGAAATCATCCACACCCAGGAGCTCACCCTGTGACTCAGAAGGGAAACAAACTCACTCCCCTGCCTCCCCTCAGGTGGGAATGCAGGAAGAGTTTGCTTTACAAGAAAATTTGTTTTTTAATGGATAGTTTGTTTTTTTAATTTTTAAACTTTTAAAATGTTATATCTGTCTTTTTTTATACTTATTCTAATGCTCACGACCATCACCATCTCAACTGTAAACGTGAGAAGTGTGAAGTCACAAACGAGAGCACAAACGGTTTTACATTTTTTAAGTACACAGCCTTCTGATGTTTTTTTATTACAGGAATGTGCCTTACCCTTTTTAAAGAACTACAAGAAGTGGGAGGATAAATGGCCACATGGACCCTCGATATGGAGTGGTTCAAACCAAAACAAAGCAGACGGAGTAGCCATCCTGATAAAAAACACACAAATATTGGTGAAGGGGAGCACAATATTAAGAGACGGGCGGGCCCTTTTAGCCAATTTGACTTTTTTAGAGAGGGATTTTAATGTACTAAACTTTTACGGGAACACAGAAAAGAATGACAGATATAGCCTTTTAATAGATATGCAGTCCCACTTGCTAGGCAAGATGCCTTTAATTTTTGCAGGAGATTTTAATTGTGTTTTACAGAGGAAAGATAGGAAAGGGGCAACGGAGGATTTTAAAGAGGACAAGACTACAGTTTTATTACAAAATATAGCAAAAGATTTTAGACTGACTGACGCTTTTAAATCCATGCATCCCAACAATGTGGGCCACACCTGGTTCAGTGGTGATGGCACCAGAGCCTCCCGCATTGATTACGTTTTTACCAGAGACTGGTCATTAATGGATGCCAGATTAACCCCCCTTTTCTTTTCTGATCACACTATGCTTTCTTGCACCCTATCACTTCCCCCCGGTGTGACAACAGGTAGAGGTCTGTGGAAGCTAAACTGCTCCCTGTTGGAAGACCTAGAGATAGTAGAAGAGTACAGGGAGCAGTACAGCAATTGGCAGACCCTACAAGACTTATTTGACTCAAGAGCACAGTGGTGGGAGATGGTGAAGGGAAAGACCAAGACTTTTTTTAGATGGGCAGGGAAAAAGAAAAAATGTAAAGAAAAGAGACGAATGGTGGGACTGCAAAAGAGGCTACAACGTTACTTTTATCTTCTTAGTCATGGTTTTGATTTTAACGATGAAATTAAAGAAGTCAAGAAAGAAATGTCGGAATTGGCTGAGGTCAAAAGTAGAGGTATCATTTTCAGGAGCAAAGAAAGGGAAATAGAGGAAGGCGAGAAATGCACAAGATACTTTTTTAAGAAAAGCATTGATGGAGGCAGAGCAATAGTCAAACTAAAAAACAAAGAAGGAGAAACAGTGACAGACACAAATGGTATTTTATCAGCAGTGGAAAGCTTTTATGAGGAACTTTATGAAGAAAAGTTAAGTGATGATAGTATTTTAAGCAACATTTTAACAAGCATGGAGAAAACAGTAAAAGAAAACTCTGCTCTGACAAATGATTTTAATCTCTCTGAGATAGATAAAAGTGTAAAAAACTTTAAAAAAGGGAAAACTCCTGGAGTTGATGGACTTCCTCTAGAATTTTATTTGACCTTTTGGAACATTTTAAGACAAGACTTACTGGCTGTTTTTAATGATTTTGACAAGATTGGCCGACTCCCTGACAGTTTTAGGACTGGAATAATGACTTTACTACATAAAAAAAATGACAAGACCGATCTAAAAAATTGGCGTCCTATAACTCTTTTAAACTTGGATTGCAAACTTTTTAGCAAACTTTTAACAACACGAATGTCAACAGTTTTAGCAGATCTGATCCACCCGGATCAAGCCTGTGCCGTCCCTGGGAGAAAGATCACGGACAGCCTCGTACTGATAAGAGACGCCATCTGTTATGCGAGAGACAGAAATATTCGGCTGATAGTTTTAAATTTAGACTTCGAAAAAGCATTCGACCGAGTCTCGCACCATTACTTGTTTCAAGTTTTGGGAAAAATGGGGTTTCCTAGGAGATTTTTAGCGTGGGTGGGGCTGCTATACAAGGATATAACCAGCAAAATCCTAGTTAACGGGAATCTTTCAAACGCGATAGATATACGCAGCGGTGTCCGTCAGGGCTGTCCGCTATCTCCTCTCCTGTATGTGGCTTGCATCGAACCCCTGGCACAGGTTTTGAGAAGGGACAGATGGATCAATGGACTGACTATACCGGGGACTGGAGGACTGACTGCAAAGACTGTTTTATATATGGATGATGTCAACCTTTTATGCACTGACGTTTTATCAATACAGAGGACTATGGACTTGACAGACTGGTTTGGGAAAGCGTCGGGGGCCAGACTAAACAGAGACAAGACCCAGGCACATTTCTACGGCCCCTGGAAACCCAGTGAGCTTGCTGGACTGGACTTGACTATTAAAACGACAGACTTAAAAATATTGGGCATTAAGTTTGAGAGAGACGGGGGGGGGGAGTGGAAACTGGCATGACGTGATGGGTAAAGTGAGAAAAAAATTGGGTTTCTGGGGACTGAGACAGTTGACTCTCGAAGGAAAGGTTTTAATCATAAAAGCTGTGATTTTACCTCTGTTTTTATTGTTGTGCTCCGTTTTCTTTCCCCCCAGATTCTTTCTGGTATCCCTTGACCGTGCCATATTTTATTTCCTGTGGGGGTCTAAGTGGGAGAGGCTTAAAAGAGCAACTTTGAAGAAAGCACCACAAAACGGAGGAAAAGGCGTACCAGACCCCTATTTGTTTTTAGGAGCTTTTTATACTGCACTACATATAAAATATGCCCTGGCCCCATCAAAACAAGAAACCTTTTAGGCTGTAGGTGCCTCCATCATGTCGGCTGCTCGTGCCGGCATGCGGAGGCACCACAGCGTGCGTTTTACCTTTTTAGAAAATGTCAAGACAATTGAAATGTCCCGTCTAGATTTTTCACGTAAATATGTTCAGAAAGTGTTGAATTACACACCCCAAGATTTGAATTGTATTTTATCCCTGCCTTTTAATAAAGGTTTTGATGTTAGTTTTAGAAATGCAGCACTGTTATCAGAATTTTGGAATAGATTTGAGAGTGTAAAGACCCAGTTCTCCATGTTTAAAGGTGAGATGCTAACTGACAACACACACAAGGTTGTGATTGTTAGGATGTTCAATGAGACTGTGACTGGAGAAGACATTTGTGTATGGCTGGGTAGAGTTTGCACTGTAAAAAGCCAGGCTATGAAGGTGGTGGATGAGGATGGTATTTGGAACTGCTCCTGGAGGATCCCCATCAAACAGTGGGAAGATCCCCAGGGCTACCAGGGCCTAAGACATCTGCCATCAATGATAGTTCTCGGTGAAAACAGAGGCTACATCCACTACCAGGGGATGCCCAAGCTGTGCCGCAAGTGTGGAGAGTTTGGGCACCTGGTAGAGGCGTGTCAAAAAGTGTTTTGCAGAAAATGCAGAGAAATTGGGCACACTTTTGAAGAGTGTCCCAATGGCAGAAGTTGCAATCTATGTGGAGATTCTGCTCATCTCTACAGAGATTGCCCCAAGTCTTTTGCTAACAAAGTTAAAGCACACAAAATGGCGGTTGAGGAAAGCAAACAAAAAGATAACGAGGGGGCGGAGCCAAAAAGTTCAAATCTCCCGCCAAATCTGGTGAGTGGTGAAGAGAGAACAGATGACAGAGGTAACGAAGGGGTGGAGCAAAGGAGTGAAGTACAACAGGGCGAGGAAAATCAAATTGAAGGGACAGGTGAAGACAATACAGAGGTAAGTGAAAATGCAGGGGAGGACACAGACGAGTTGCAAACAAAATGTAAATTAAGTGAGCAACTCCCCTGTGCTCAATCGATGAATAAAAAGAGAGCGGCACACTCCCCTCTCTTGAAAGAAATAGATAAAGACAAAATGGGAAGATTCTCTGACTCCTCCTCGTCAGATGACCTGAACAGATTATTCCCAAGTCACACAGCAAATGAGATTTCTTTCTTAG
The DNA here is from genome assembly GCF_949152265.1 of Phoxinus phoxinus. Classification (NCBI taxonomy): domain Eukaryota; kingdom Metazoa; phylum Chordata; class Actinopteri; order Cypriniformes; family Leuciscidae; genus Phoxinus; species Phoxinus phoxinus. The sequence continues at coordinate 32,881,844 of NC_136893.1, read as the reverse complement.
CGATTGAGCTGAAATCATCCACACCCAGGAGCTCACCCTGTGACTCAGAAGGGAAACAAACTCACTCCCCTGCCTCCCCTCAGGTGGGAATGCAGGAAGAGTTTGCTTTACAAGAAAATTTGTTTTTTAATGGATAGTTTGTTTTTTTAATTTTTAAACTTTTAAAATGTTATATCTGTCTTTTTTTATACTTATTCTAATGCTCACGACCATCACCATCTCAACTGTAAACGTGAGAAGTGTGAAGTCACAAACGAGAGCACAAACGGTTTTACATTTTTTAAGTACACAGCCTTCTGATGTTTTTTTATTACAGGAATGTGCCTTACCCTTTTTAAAGAACTACAAGAAGTGGGAGGATAAATGGCCACATGGACCCTCGATATGGAGTGGTTCAAACCAAAACAAAGCAGACGGAGTAGCCATCCTGATAAAAAACACACAAATATTGGTGAAGGGGAGCACAATATTAAGAGACGGGCGGGCCCTTTTAGCCAATTTGACTTTTTTAGAGAGGGATTTTAATGTACTAAACTTTTACGGGAACACAGAAAAGAATGACAGATATAGCCTTTTAATAGATATGCAGTCCCACTTGCTAGGCAAGATGCCTTTAATTTTTGCAGGAGATTTTAATTGTGTTTTACAGAGGAAAGATAGGAAAGGGGCAACGGAGGATTTTAAAGAGGACAAGACTACAGTTTTATTACAAAATATAGCAAAAGATTTTAGACTGACTGACGCTTTTAAATCCATGCATCCCAACAATGTGGGCCACACCTGGTTCAGTGGTGATGGCACCAGAGCCTCCCGCATTGATTACGTTTTTACCAGAGACTGGTCATTAATGGATGCCAGATTAACCCCCCTTTTCTTTTCTGATCACACTATGCTTTCTTGCACCCTATCACTTCCCCCCGGTGTGACAACAGGTAGAGGTCTGTGGAAGCTAAACTGCTCCCTGTTGGAAGACCTAGAGATAGTAGAAGAGTACAGGGAGCAGTACAGCAATTGGCAGACCCTACAAGACTTATTTGACTCAAGAGCACAGTGGTGGGAGATGGTGAAGGGAAAGACCAAGACTTTTTTTAGATGGGCAGGGAAAAAGAAAAAATGTAAAGAAAAGAGACGAATGGTGGGACTGCAAAAGAGGCTACAACGTTACTTTTATCTTCTTAGTCATGGTTTTGATTTTAACGATGAAATTAAAGAAGTCAAGAAAGAAATGTCGGAATTGGCTGAGGTCAAAAGTAGAGGTATCATTTTCAGGAGCAAAGAAAGGGAAATAGAGGAAGGCGAGAAATGCACAAGATACTTTTTTAAGAAAAGCATTGATGGAGGCAGAGCAATAGTCAAACTAAAAAACAAAGAAGGAGAAACAGTGACAGACACAAATGGTATTTTATCAGCAGTGGAAAGCTTTTATGAGGAACTTTATGAAGAAAAGTTAAGTGATGATAGTATTTTAAGCAACATTTTAACAAGCATGGAGAAAACAGTAAAAGAAAACTCTGCTCTGACAAATGATTTTAATCTCTCTGAGATAGATAAAAGTGTAAAAAACTTTAAAAAAGGGAAAACTCCTGGAGTTGATGGACTTCCTCTAGAATTTTATTTGACCTTTTGGAACATTTTAAGACAAGACTTACTGGCTGTTTTTAATGATTTTGACAAGATTGGCCGACTCCCTGACAGTTTTAGGACTGGAATAATGACTTTACTACATAAAAAAAATGACAAGACCGATCTAAAAAATTGGCGTCCTATAACTCTTTTAAACTTGGATTGCAAACTTTTTAGCAAACTTTTAACAACACGAATGTCAACAGTTTTAGCAGATCTGATCCACCCGGATCAAGCCTGTGCCGTCCCTGGGAGAAAGATCACGGACAGCCTCGTACTGATAAGAGACGCCATCTGTTATGCGAGAGACAGAAATATTCGGCTGATAGTTTTAAATTTAGACTTCGAAAAAGCATTCGACCGAGTCTCGCACCATTACTTGTTTCAAGTTTTGGGAAAAATGGGGTTTCCTAGGAGATTTTTAGCGTGGGTGGGGCTGCTATACAAGGATATAACCAGCAAAATCCTAGTTAACGGGAATCTTTCAAACGCGATAGATATACGCAGCGGTGTCCGTCAGGGCTGTCCGCTATCTCCTCTCCTGTATGTGGCTTGCATCGAACCCCTGGCACAGGTTTTGAGAAGGGACAGATGGATCAATGGACTGACTATACCGGGGACTGGAGGACTGACTGCAAAGACTGTTTTATATATGGATGATGTCAACCTTTTATGCACTGACGTTTTATCAATACAGAGGACTATGGACTTGACAGACTGGTTTGGGAAAGCGTCGGGGGCCAGACTAAACAGAGACAAGACCCAGGCACAGTTCTACGGCCCCTGGAAACCCAGTGAGCTTGCTGGACTGGACTTGACTATTAAAACGACAGACTTAAAAATATTGGGCATTAAGTTTGACAGAGACGGGGGGGGGAGTGGAAACTGGCATGACGTGATGGGTAAAGTGAGAAAAAAATTGGGTTTCTGGGGACTGAGACAGTTGACTCTCGAAGGAAAGGTTTTAATCATAAAAGCTGTGATTTTACCTCTGTTTTTATTGTTGTGCTCCGTTTTCTTTCCCCCCAGATTCTTTCTGGTATCCCTTGACCGTGCCATATTTTATTTCCTGTGGGGGTCTAAGTGGGAGAGGCTTAAAAGAGCAACTTTGAAGAAAGCACCACAAAACGGAGGAAAAGGCGTACCAGACCCCTATTTGTTTTTAGGAGCTTTTTATACTGCACTACATATAAAATATGCCCTGGCCCCATCAAAACAAGAAAAAACAGCAGCCATGGCCCGGTTCTGGATGGGGTCCTATTTAAGAACCCAAAAAAATGTTACAGACAGATTTGAAAATACCAGTGGCTTTTGACCAACCCCCAGCATACACCCACATAAAGAAGTTTTTAAAGAATTTTAATTTGGTAAAAGAAAGTGTGACTGTGTTAACTAATCATCGCTCTATCCTCTCCCTTGTGCAGGAACGGGAACAAGTGTGTCCAGTGCGCGGGCTCACTCTAGGTGAAGCCCAAAATGTTTGGCGGAATGTATCCCACTCAGCTCTTCATAACCGACACCGAGACCTGGCTTGGATGGCTGCCCACGAGATCCTCCCGGTCAGGGCCGTGATGCACTCCCGAGGCATGTCAAAGAACCCCATCTGCCCGCGGCCCGGGTGTGGCGCGCCCGAGACCGTGAGGCACGCCCTCTGGGAGTGCAGCGCTGTGAGGGACCTGTGGGCGACAGCTGGCCCCCAGCAATTCCCGTACCTGCCAGTAGGGGGGGTCCCAGACTACCCAATGGGGAGAGGAGGGGTGAGCCAAGAGAAAGCGCCAGCAAAAACATCCCCCAAGCTATGGCTCACCATCCTCTGCATCAAAGACGCCATTTGGACCTCCAGAAACCTACTGGTAGGGAAGCGCATGCAGGTGTCCCTCCACGCCACCATCCAGCTGGCTAAATCAAGGCTGCAGGAGTACACCGCATGTCGCCATTCGGACGTGGGGGCCAGAGCTTCACAGGAAAAGGTCCCCACAGCCACGAGCTCTGACTGCCCGTAGATGCCCCCCAAACACCTTAGGCGGAGCAGCGGTGCCTCGGTTTAAGAGGATCTCCTCTAGGCCCAGAAGGGCCAGGTCTTCGGGACTGGTTTTGAAGAGCTGAGTTGATGGTGAAAATGTTTATAAGGACATACCCGTTCTTGTACAATGGAAGAGAGAGCTTTTTAAGTCTGTTTTATTGTTTTACTTGGCTATTTATTTTATTTATTTCCATATTTATTCATTCCTTGACGTTTTTTGTTTTACCAGAATGCTTTTCTTTTAAAAATGACATACATGGACAAATGAAATTTTATTTTATTTCTTTACAAAAAGCAACAACAAAACAATCATGTGAACATTCTGAAAAATGTAATGATGTATAAATGAATGAAATATCAAAATAAAAATATGTAAAAAGAAAAAAAAAATCTGTTCTTATCAGTTTAATATCTGATACGTGCCCTACCCGGGCACCATATATTAAATTGATTTTTGGAACTGGGAGATGGTATAGGGGCTTGCTCCGTCCACTCCACGCATCGACCCGGTATTGCAGTACTTCTGGGAACGGTGCACCCCTTCTAAAGTGTTGAATGAAAGAAATGTTTTAGACTTGTGTGGCAGCAGATGTTAATGGAACTAGTGGATACTGCTTTGTATTGGTGTTTGAAAGGTGTAGTAGGTGCTCATAGACTATACTAGTAAAGGTAGGGTGGTGGTGTAAAAAACAAACAAATAAACAATAAAAAAAAAATCAACTCTGTTCTTTCCAGTTTAATATCTGATTCGTCCACTATCCGGGGACTGCACACTAAACAGATTTTTGGCTCATGGAGCCGGAGCATGAAAAAGAGAAAGAAAAGAAAGGTCCGTCACTGCACATTTCTGATGTCTCTCTTATCTCTTGGAGTCTCTACTAACGAGCTGATGAGTTGAATCAGGTGTGCGTTTGATTGTCCGACCGTCGGTGAGGATTGCGAAGATGGGCAGGGTGCCTCTGACCGGAGGCCTATGAATTCATACTTACCTGGCAGGGGAGACACCATGATCAGGAAGGTGGTTCACCCAGGGCGAGGCTCGGCCATTGCACTCCGGTCGTGCTGACCCCTGCGAATTCCCCAAATGTGGGAATCTCGACTGCATAATTTATGGTAGTGGGGGACTGCGTTCGCGCTCTCCCCTGGACAAAAACTGGTTGTAAGAGCAGATTGTTGGATTTCCACTTATTTCTTCTTCTTCTTTTTCAGACAAGGAATGGCCTAGGAAGTCTTTCGAATTGACCTGCGCTGGTTGATTGAGAGATATAAAACAACCTAGGTTTTTCAGTCTGCGAAAGTGGGTTTTTTATTATTGTTCACATAATCTCAGATATTTAACAAACGCTTTGATTGACAGCAGTGGTCCCGGAGGCAAAATAGTTCAGAATGAGGAGTTCTATCATGTGGTGTGAATACCTTGTGCATGTGTGAAAAAGCACTTGATACACAGTCGTCTACGGCCGCACTCATGTTGTTGTTTTTTCTGTTTACAGCGCCACCAAGTGGCCAGTCGCCAAATCCCCTTTCATGTGACCACAGGCTGAGTCCATACACGGGTGTACCGACTTGGGTGTGATCGTCTCATTCGGTTGGAGAGTTATAGCCATTCGAGTAAAGCCCGCCTCGCCCACTCCCAACGTTTTGGCGTCCCGTCGCCAACGTGAAGCGAAATTCACACTTTTTTCCCAATCACTGTTGGCAGTCAGACTCTGGACAATCTTGCTGCACCGGTTTGGGTCAGATTGGGCACAACACCTAGGACTAGTGTGCAAAAGTAGGTATTTCAGAAAGTCCCAAATACCCGAAAGTCGCACCAGCGCGACCATCCAATCCGAGGCGTGCGTCTCGTTCGGCCCGAGCCAAGGATTCCGGGGATGTAAGACACTTGGGTCTGCGAACGGCGGTTTAGGAGTTACGCGCCATATCGTACTTTTGATCGCTGCAGCGCCACCCTGGGTCCGGCCGGGCCGAGCCTTGGTGATGTTGCAGACCGGGGGTGGGTACTGCCATCCCTCAGAAGTCTCCACGACGTACGCTTTGGTCTGCCCGCTCACGTTCAGGGCAGAATGTTGATGATGATCCAGAATCCCAGGTTGCACTCCAAAGTGTCGTGTTGCGCACTCTGTTGTGGTCCGTTTTCGGTTTGTCAACCAGTCGCTGAGCTTGTTTGTTGGCGGCCTCAGTCCCTCCCGCCGCGGCCCAGGTGGGCGTGGCCTTTGCCGGCTCCCCCGCCTCTGCGTCATTGTGTCATCGCTTCTCGGCCTTTTGGCTAAGATCAAGTGTAGTATCTGTTCTTATCAGTTTAATATCTGATACGTGCCCTACCCGGGCACCATATATTAAATTGATTTTTGGAACTGGGAGATGGTATAGGGGCTTGCTCCGTCCACTCCACGCATCGACCCGGTATTGCAGTACTTCTGGGAACGGTGCACCCCTTCTAAAGTGTTGAATGAAAGAAATGTTTTAGACTTGTGTGGCAGCAGATGTTAATGGAACTAGTGGATACTGCTTTGTATTGGTGTTTGAAAGGTGTAGTAGGTGCTCATAGACTATACTAGTAAAGGTAGGGTGGTGGTGTAAAAAACAAACAAATAAACAATAAAAAAAAAATCAACTCTGTTCTTTCCAGTTTAATATCTGATTCGTCCACTATCCGGGGACTGCACACTAAACAGATTTTTGGCTCATGGAGCCGGAGCATGAAAAAGAGAAAGAAAAGAAAGGTCCGTCACTGCACATTTCTGATGTCTCTCTTATCTCTTGGAGTCTCTACTAACGAGCTGATGAGTTGAATCAGGTGTGCGTTTGATTGTCCGACCGTCGGTGAGGATTGCGAAGATGGGCAGGGTGCCTCTGACCGGAGGCCTATGAATTCATACTTACCTGGCAGGGGAGACACCATGATCAGGAAGGTGGTTCACCCAGGGCGAGGCTCGGCCATTGCACTCCGGTCGTGCTGACCCCTGCGAATTCCCCAAATGTGGGAATCTCGACTGCATAATTTATGGTAGTGGGGGACTGCGTTCGCGCTCTCCCCTGGACAAAAACTGGTTGTAAGAGCAGATTGTTGGATTTCCACTTATTTCTTCTTCTTCTTTTTCAGACAAGGAATGGCCTAGGAAGTCTTTCGAATTGACCTGCGCTGGTTGATTGAGAGATATAAAACAACCTAGGTTTTTCAGTCTGCGAAAGTGGGTTTTTTATTATTGTTCACATAATCTCAGATATTTAACAAACGCTTTGATTGACAGCAGTGGTCCCGGAGGCAAAATAGTTCAGAATGAGGAGTTCTATCATGTGGTGTGAATACCTTGTGCATGTGTGAAAAAGCACTTGATACACAGTCGTCTACGGCCGCACTCATGTTGTTGTTTTTTCTGTTTACAGCGCCACCAAGTGGCCAGTCGCCAAATCCCCTTTCATGTGACCACAGGCTGAGTCCATACACGGGTGTACCGACTTGGGTGTGATCGTCTCATTCGGTTGGAGAGTTATAGCCATTCGAGTAAAGCCCGCCTCGCCCACTCCCAACGTTTTGGCGTCCCGTCGCCAACGTGAAGCGAAATTCACACTTTTTTCCCAATCACTGTTGGCAGTCAGACTCTGGACAATCTTGCTGCACCGGTTTGGGTCAGATTGGGCACAACACCTAGGACTAGTGTGCAAAAGTAGGTATTTCAGAAAGTCCCAAATACCCGAAAGTCGCACCAGCGCGACCATCCAATCCGAGGCGTGCGTCTCGTTCGGCCCGAGCCAAGGATTCCGGGGATGTAAGACACTTGGGTCTGCGAACGGCGGTTTAGGAGTTACGCGCCATATCGTACTTTTGATCGCTGCAGCGCCACCCTGGGTCCGGCCGGGCCGAGCCTTGGTGATGTTGCAGACCGGGGGTGGGTACTGCCATCCCTCAGAAGTCTCCACGACGTACGCTTTGGTCTGCCCGCTCACGTTCAGGGCAGAATGTTGATGATGATCCAGAATCCCAGGTTGCACTCCAAAGTGTCGTGTTGCGCACTCTGTTGTGGTCCGTTTTCGGTTTGTCAACCAGTCGCTGAGCTTGTTTGTTGGCGGCCTCAGTCCCTCCCGCCGCGGCCCAGGTGGGCGTGGCCTTTGCCGGCTCCCCCGCCTCTGCGTCATTGTGTCATCGCTTCTCGGCCTTTTGGCTAAGATCAAGTGTAGTATCTGTTCTTATCAGTTTAATATCTGATACGTGCCCTACCCGGGCACCATATATTAAATTGATTTTTGGAACTGGGAGATGGTATAGGGGCTTGCTCCGTCCACTCCACGCATCGACCCGGTATTGCAGTACTTCTGGGAACGGTGCACCCCTTCTAAAGTGTTGAATGAAAGAAATGTTTTAGACTTGTGTGGCAGCAGATGTTAATGGAACTAGTGGATACTGCTTTGTATTGGTGTTTGAAAGGTGTAGTAGGTGCTCATAGACTATACTAGTAAAGGTAGGGTGGTGGTGTAAAAAACAAACAAATAAACAATAAAAAAAAAATCAACTCTGTTCTTTCCAGTTTAATATCTGATTCGTCCACTATCCGGGGACTGCACACTAAACAGATTTTTGGCTCATGGAGCCGGAGCATGAAAAAGAGAAAGAAAAGAAAGGTCCGTCACTGCACATTTCTGATGTCTCTCTTATCTCTTGGAGTCTCTACTAACGAGCTGATGAGTTGAATCAGGTGTGCGTTTGATTGTCCGACCGTCGGTGAGGATTGCGAAGATGGGCAGGGTGCCTCTGACCGGAGGCCTATGAATTCATACTTACCTGGCAGGGGAGACACCATGATCAGGAAGGTGGTTCACCCAGGGCGAGGCTCGGCCATTGCACTCCGGTCGTGCTGACCCCTGCGAATTCCCCAAATGTGGGAATCTCGACTGCATAATTTATGGTAGTGGGGGACTGCGTTCGCGCTCTCCCCTGGACAAAAACTGGTTGTAAGAGCAGATTGTTGGATTTCCACTTATTTCTTCTTCTTCTTTTTCAGACAAGGAATGGCCTAGGAAGTCTTTCGAATTGACCTGCGCTGGTTGATTGAGAGATATAAAACAACCTAGGTTTTTCAGTCTGCGAAAGTGGGTTTTTTATTATTGTTCACATAATCTCAGATATTTAACAAACGCTTTGATTGACAGCAGTGGTCCCGGAGGCAAAATAGTTCAGAATGAGGAGTTCTATCATGTGGTGTGAATACCTTGTGCATGTGTGAAAAAGCACTTGATACACAGTCGTCTACGGCCGCACTCATGTTGTTGTTTTTTCTGTTTACAGCGCCACCAAGTGGCCAGTCGCCAAATCCCCTTTCATGTGACCACAGGCTGAGTCCATACACGGGTGTACCGACTTGGGTGTGATCGTCTCATTCGGTTGGAGAGTTATAGCCATTCGAGTAAAGCCCGCCTCGCCCACTCCCAACGTTTTGGCGTCCCGTCGCCAACGTGAAGCGAAATTCACACTTTTTTCCCAATCACTGTTGGCAGTCAGACTCTGGACAATCTTGCTGCACCGGTTTGGGTCAGATTGGGCACAACACCTAGGACTAGTGTGCAAAAGTAGGTATTTCAGAAAGTCCCAAATACCCGAAAGTCGCACCAGTGCGACCATCCAATCCGAGGCGTGCGTCTCGTTCGGCCCGAGCCAAGGATTCCGGGGATGTAAGACACTTGGGTCTGCGAACGGCGGTTTAGGAGTTACGCGCCATATCGTACTTTTGATCGCTGCAGCGCCACCCTGGGTCCGGCCGGGCCGAGCCTTGGTGATGTTGCAGACCGGGGGTGGGTACTGCCATCCCTCAGAAGTCTCCACGACGTACGCTTTGGTCTGCCCGCTCACGTTCAGGGCAGAATGTTGATGATGATCCAGAATCCCAGGTTGCACTCCAAAGTGTCGTGTTGCGCACTCTGTTGTGGTCCGTTTTCGGTTTGTCAACCAGTCGCTGAGCTTGTTTGTTGGCGGCCTCAGTCCCTCCCGCCGCGGCCCAGGTGGGCGTGGCCTTTGCCGGCTCCCCCGCCTCTGCGTCATTGTGTCATCGCTTCTCGGCCTTTTGGCTAAGATCAAGTGTCTTGTCAATTGGCAGTGTTGCGATCGCCTCTTTGTAAGTTTTTGGTTTGTGCTTTTTGTTGCACTTTCCTACTCCTTCAGAGAGGTATATTGTACTGCTCACAGCTGTACTTTTTATTATTATTTATTGTCCCATTATTGTGTTGTTTCTGTTTTAAGGAGATTTTTACTGAGAGAATCTGTCTTAAGGTAAGTCTTTTATCTTTGATCACTGTTTTAATTTTTACTGTTTTATATAGTCACTCTTAAGTACTTTTTAAAGCTGGGGGTGCCTCCAACATGTCGGCTGCTCGTGCCGGCATGCGGAGGCACCACAGTGTGCGTTTTAGTTTTTTAGAAAAAGATGGAAAGCTGTTGGAAATGTCTAGGTTAGACTTCTCCAGGAAATTGATGCAGAAATGTTTAGGGTTTACCCCTGTTGACTTGAATTGTATTCTGACCCTGCCTTTTAACAAAGGCTTTGATGTGAGTTTTAAGAATGCAGCACTATTAAACGACTTCTGGCAACGCTTTGACACACATAAGACCCAGTTCTCCATGTTTAAAGTTGAGAAACTAACCGATAATACACAAAAAGTGGTTATTGTTAAGATGTTCAATGAGACTGTAAATGGAGAAGATGTTTGTACATGGCTGGGAAGATTTTGCACTGTGAGGGGCCAGGCTATGAAGGTTTATGATGAAGACGGGATTTGGAATTGTTCCTGGAGGGTCCCAATCAAACAATGGGAAGACCCCAGGGGCTTCCAAGGTCTGAGACATTTACCACAAATGATAGTTCTGGGTGAAAACAGGGGCTACATCCATTATCAAGGAATGCCCAAACTCTGCCGGCGATGTGGGGAGTTGGGACATCTTGTCGAAGCATGCCAGAAAGTCTTTTGTAATAAGTGTAGAGAAATTGGACATTCTTTTGAAGAATGTCCAAATGGCAGAAAGTGCAATCTTTGTGGAGACTACAATCATCTCTACAGAGACTGCCCTAAGTCCTTTGCCAACAAAGTTAAAACACACAAAATGGCGACAGAGGAAATCAAACCAAAAGATAACGAGGGGGCGGAGAGGAAAAATTCAAATCTCCCGCCAAATCTGGTGATTGGGGGAGAGGGGACAGATGAAAGAGGAAATGAGGGGGTGGACCTAAGGAGAGAGGGGGTGGAGCAAAATGTAATTTTCCTGCCAAATCACACAATTGGAGCAGATAAAAATGAGGAGATGGAACTTCACCAAACATTGTTTGACCATGAAACCGAGTCAAGTGAACAGAGCAATGATGGCGAGGGGAAACAAAACAACAAAGACCAGGAAAAGGGTTTGGAGGAAGAACAAGGAAATAAACAAAAGGAAAACAAGGTAAGTAATGATTTCCCAGGTGTTAAATTGCTGGGTAAAAAACGGAACGCTCAATCCCCCATTGAGGAGCAAAACGGGAAAAGGGACCGAGTGGGACTGCTGTCAGATTCCTCCTCATCTGAGGATTTGAATCGGCTCTTCCCACTCGACTCCCCTAACGAAGTATCCTTTTTGCAAATAGAACTCCAAACATCCACCCCTAGGGCCAGCTCAAGGGGGAAACAGTTTCAATCCCCTGATTCTCAAAATATAGAAGTAAGGGAAGAGCTTGTTTCACAGAACACAGATCTTCTTTTTTGAACTTTTAGTTAATTATGTCTATTAAATTGACCCACCTGTCGTTTTTAACTGTTCTGCTCATGACACTCACACTCTCTACTCTAAATGTAAGAAGTGTGCGGTCACAACTGAGAGCAAAAACTATTTTATCCTTTTTACAAACCCAAAACTGTGATATTTTGCTTTTACAAGAATGTGCTTTACCTTTTATGAAAAATTATAGGAAATGGGAAGAGCAGTGGCCCCACTCAACATCTGTGTGGAGTGGCTCCAACCATAATAGAGCAGATGGAGTAGCAGTTTTAATTAAAAATCCTCAGCTTGTGGTGAAGGGGAGCACAGTGGTGAGAGATGGGCGAGCTCTGTTAATACATCTGTCCTTTTTAGGACATGATTTTAATATTCTAAATATTTATGGTTTTACGGACAAAAATGATAGGAATGACCTTTTAGAAGACGTGCAGTCCCACCTTTTAGGGAGGGCCCCGATTATTTTAGCGGGGGATTTTAATTGTATTTTAAGCAAAAATGACAGGAAAGGGGGCGGAGAAGACTTTAAATTAGATAAAACATCCATTTTATTGCAGACGATAATAAGAGATTTTAAACTGACTGACTGTTTTAGAACCATGCATCCTGGGGAGCAAGGACTCACCTGGTTTAGTGGTGATGGCACCAAAGCCTCCCGTATCGATTATATTTTTACACGGGACCTCGTACCAGTAGATGCTAAATTAACCCCTGTCTTTTTTTCGGACCACGCTATGCTTTCTTGCACCTTCTCACTTCCCACAGGTGTGACGACAGGCAAAGGGCTGTGGAGGCTGAACTGCTCCCTGTTGGAAGACAAAGAGGTTGTAGAAGAATACAGGGAGCAGTACAGCCAATGGAAGACCCTAAAAGACTTTTACGATTCACAGGCACAGTGGTGGGAAATGGTGAAGGGAAAGACAAAGACTTATTTTAAACAAGTTGGGAAAAAGAAAAAAGATAAAGAGAGGAGATGCATGGTGGGACTGCAAAAACGATTACAGCGTTATTTTAATCTTTTGAACCAAGGTTTTGATTTCAATGAAGATATTCGCCAAGTAAAAAAAATTATGTCCGAATTAGAAGAGAAAAGAAATAAAGGTGTCATCTTACAAAGTAGAGAAAAGGAATTAGAAGAAGGGGAAAAATGTACAAGCTACTTCTTCCGTAAAATAGTGAATAGAGGTGGGGGTATGGTGGGTGTAAAAAACAAAGAAAACAACCTTATGCATAGTACACAAGGTATTTTAAAGGTGGTTGAAGAGTTTTATGAAGAATTGTATGGAGAGAAAGATATTGAGGATGATATTTTAAAAGAGGTCTTAAAATTAGTTGACAAAACAATCAAGGATAACGTAGCATTGACAAAAGATTTTAACATGATAGAAATGGAAAAATGCCTTAAACAATTTAAGAAAAGGAAGTCACCGGGGGAGGATGGCCTCCCGCTGGAGTTTTATCAGACCTTTTGGGATATTTTAGCACAGGACCTTTTAGTTGTTTTTAACGAATTTGACGACTTGGACAGACTACCAAATAGCTTCAGGACTGGGATAGTCACACTCTTACATAAAAAAGACCAAAAGACGGACTTAAAGAACTGGCGACCTATAACTCTTTTAAACGTGGATTGTAAAGTTTTTAGCAAAATTTTAATGGTTCGTATGTCTTCGATTTTAGGGGATGTGATCCACCCGGATCAAACCTGCGCAGTCCCTGGGAGAAAGATCACGGACAGCCTCATTCTGATGAGAGACACCATCTGTTATGCGAGAGACAGAAATATTCGGCTCGCAGTTTTAAATTTAGACTTTGAAAAAGCTTTTGATCGGGTCTCGCACCAGTACTTATTCCAAGTACTGCAAAAGATGGGTTTTCCGGGGAGATTTGTAGCTTGGGTGGAACTGCTATATAGGGGGATAACCAGCAGGTTCTTGGTAAATGGGCACTTGACAAAGGCAGTAGATGTTTGCTGTGGTGTCCGTCAGGGATGTCCATTATCTCCCCTCCTATATGTCGCTTGTATCGAGCCACTAGCGCAGGCTTTGAGAAAGGATAAATGGATCACGGGACTGACTATCCCAGGGACCGGGGGACTGATAGCTAAGACAGTTTTATATATGGACGATGTGAATCTTTTATGTACTGACATTTTATCAATCCACAAGACCATGGAACTGACTGACTGGTTTGGAAGGGCGTCGGGGGCTAGACTAAATAGATCAAAAACACAGGTACAATTTTTCGGACCGTGGGGACCTACAGAAATAGAAAACACAGAACTCGAAGTTAAAAAGACTGACGTAAAGATACTCGGGATCAAATTCGACAAAGAGGGAGGGGGGAAGGGAAACTGGCAAAATGTTTTAGCAAAAGCAAGACAAAGATTAGGTTTTTGGAGATTGAGACAACTGACAATAGAGGGTAAAGTTTTAATCATCAAATCTGTGATTTTACCTTTATTTTTATTGCTGTGTTCTGTTTTTTATCCCCCCAGATGGTTCCTTTTAGCCGTGGACCGAGAAATCTTCCGCTTCCTGTGGGGAGGTAAATGGGAAAGGCTGAAAAGAGAGGAGATGAAGAAAGCCCCAAAAAACGGAGGGAAAGGAGTACCAAATTTGTACTTGTTTTTAGGGGCATACTACACTGCACTCCACATAAAATATGCCACAAACAAAAACACAGAAAATAAAACCACAGCAATGAGTCGCTTTTGGATGGGCTCGTATTTAAGAGCCCTGCAAATCTTACCCAGGGATCATACAGTACCAATTGCTTTTAAACTATCTCCAGCACATGCTTTTATAAAGAAGTTTTTAAAAAAATTCCTTTTAGAAGAAAAAGACGTTAAAACCTTGACAAATCATCGTCTTCTCCTCTCTCTTGTGCAGGAACGAGAGCAAGTGAGCCCAGTGCATGGGCTCACTCAAAGTGAAGCAAAAACAGTTTGGCAGAACGTGTCTCATCCAGCCCTTCGGAACAGACATCGGGACCTGGCATGGATGGCAGCTCATGAGATTCTCCCGGTCAGGGCCGTGATGCATTCCCGGGGCATGGCCAGGATATCTACGTGCCCACAGCCCGGGTGTGGCGCGCCCGAGACTGTGAGGCACGCGCTCTGGGAATGCAGTGCCGTGAGGGACCTGTGGGCAACAGCTGGTCCCCTGCAATTCCCGTACCTACCAGCAGGGGGGGTCCCAGACTACTGGACAACAGTAGGATTGGTGAGCCAGGAAAACTTGCCAGCAGAAAACTACATAAAGTACTGGCTCACCATGAACTGTATCAAAGACGCTATTTGGACCTCCAGAAACCTGCTGGTGGGGAAGCGCATGCAGGTGTCCCTCCACGCCACCCAACAGCTGGCAAACTTTAGGCTGCAGGAGTACACCGCATGTCGCCATTCGGACGTGGGGACCAGAGCTTCACTGGAGAAGGTCCCCTCGGCCACGAGCCTTGACTGCCCGTAGATGCCCCCCAAATTCAACACCAGGTGGAGCAGCGGAGCCGTGGTTAAAGAGGATCTCCTCTGGCCCACGGGCCGGGTCTCGGGCTCTGTTCCGAAGGATGGCTGGGAATTATTATTACTATTATTATTATTATATATATTTTTTATCTTCTTCTTGCACAAAGACAGGACTTCGCTTTATGTATCTATTTTATGTATTTACCTATTCATCATATATCGTCTGTGTTTTTTACCCTCTGTAGGTTTTATCCATCAAGAGCCCTTTTAGTTTCCAAAAGCTTTTTCTTGTTAGTAGTTTTATTGTTCCATGTTTTAAACACCAACACATGTTTTAACACTAACACATGCTTTAAACAGATGTATGCATTTCCTATATAAAAATGTTATGGAAACAAAGCGTATGATGACCTCCTGTTGAGATGATGACGATGTAAAAAATGGAATGAGACAATAAAAACTTTTCGAAAGAAAAAATCTGTTCTTATCAGTTTAATATCTGATACGTGCCCTACCCGGGCACCATATATTAAATTGATTTTTGGAACTGGGAGATGGTATAGGGGCTTGCTCCGTCCACTCCACGCATCGACCCGGTATTGCAGTACTTCTGGGAACGGTGCACCCCTTCTAAAGTGTTGAATGAAAGAAATGTTTTAGACTTGTGTGGCAGCAGATGTTAATGGAACTAGTGGATACTGCTTTGTATTGGTGTTTGAAAGGTGTAGTAGGTGCTCATAGACTATACTAGTAAAGGTAGGGTGGTGGTGTAAAAAACAAACAAATAAACAATAAAAAAAAAATCAACTCTGTTCTTTCCAGTTTAATATCTGATTCGTCCACTATCCGGGGACTGCACACTAAACAGATTTTTGGCTCATGGAGCCGGAGCATGAAAAAGAGAAAGAAAAGAAAGGTCCGTCACTGCACATTTCTGATGTCTCTCTTATCTCTTGGAGTCTCTACTAAC
Organism: Phoxinus phoxinus; assembly: GCF_949152265.1. Taxonomy (NCBI): domain Eukaryota; kingdom Metazoa; phylum Chordata; class Actinopteri; order Cypriniformes; family Leuciscidae; genus Phoxinus; species Phoxinus phoxinus. The sequence continues at coordinate 32,866,024 of NC_136893.1, read as the reverse complement.
GAGCTGATGAGTTGAATCAGGTGTGCGTTTGATTGTCCGACCGTCGGTGAGGATTGCGAAGATGGGCAGGGTGCCTCTGACCGGAGGCCTATGAATTCATACTTACCTGGCAGGGGAGACACCATGATCAGGAAGGTGGTTCACCCAGGGCGAGGCTCGGCCATTGCACTCCGGTCGTGCTGACCCCTGCGAATTCCCCAAATGTGGGAATCTCGACTGCATAATTTATGGTAGTGGGGGACTGCGTTCGCGCTCTCCCCTGGAAAAAAACTGGTTGTAAGAGCAGATTGTTGGATTTCCACTTATTTCTTCTTCTTCTTTTTTTCAGACAAGGAATGGCCTAGGAAGTCTTTCGAATTGACCTGCGCTGGTTGATTGAGAGATATAAAACAACCTAGGTTTTTCAGTCTGCGAAAGTGGGTTTTTTATTATTGTTCACATAATCTCAGATATTTAACAAACGCTTTGATTGACAGCAGTGGTCCCGGAGGCAAAATAGTTCAGAATGAGGAGTTCTATCATGTGGTGTGAATACCTTGTGCATGTGTGAAAAAGCACTTGATACACAGTCGTCTACGGCCGCACTCATGTTGTTGTTTTTTCTGTTTACAGCGCCACCAAGTGGCCAGTCGCCAAATCCCCTTTCATGTGACCACAGGCTGAGTCCATACACGGGTGTACCGACTTGGGTGTGATCGTCTCATTCGGTTGGAGAGTTATAGCCATTCGAGTAAAGCCCGCCTCGCCCACTCCCAACGTTTTGGCGTCCCGTCGCCAACGTGAAGCGAAATTCACACTTTTTTCCCAATCACTGTTGGCAGTCAGACTCTGGACAATCTTGCTGCACCGGTTTGGGTCAGATTGGGCACAACACCTAGGACTAGTGTGCAAAAGTAGGTATTTCAGAAAGTCCCAAATACCCGAAAGTCGCACCAGCGCGACCATCCAATCCGAGGCGTGCGTCTCGTTCGGCCCGAGCCAAGGATTCCGGGGATGTAAGACACTTGGGTCTGCGAACGGCAGTTTAGGAGTTACGCGCCATATCGTACTTTTGATCGCTGCAGCGCCACCCTGGGTCCGGCCGGGCCGAGCCTTGGTGATGTTGCAGACCGGGGATGGGTACTGCCATCCCTCAGAAGTCTCCACGACGTACGCTTTGGTCTGCCCGCTCACGTTCAGGGCAGAATGTTGATGATGATCCAGAATCCCAGGTTGCACTCCAAAGTGTCGTGTTGCGCACTCTGTTGTGGTCCGTTTTCGGTTTGTCAACCAGTCGCTGAGCTTGTTTGTTGGCGGCCTCAGTCCCTCCCGCCGCGGCCCAGGTGGGCGTGGCCTTTGCCGGCTCCCCCGCCTCTGCGTCATTGTGTCATCGCTTCTCGGCCTTTTGGCTAAGATCAAGTGTAGTATCTGTTCTTATCAGTTTAATATCTGATACGTGCCCTACCCGGGCACCATATATTAAATTGATTTTTGGAACTGGGAGATGGTATAGGGGCTTGCTCCGTCCACTCCACGCATCGACCCGGTATTGCAGTACTTCTGGGAACGGTGCACCCCTTCTAAAGTGTTGAATGAAAGAAATGTTTTAGACTTGTGTGGCAGCAGATGTTAATGGAACTAGTGGATACTGCTTTGTATTGGTGTTTGAAAGGTGTAGTAGGTGCTCATAGACTATACTAGTAAAGGTAGGGTGGTGGTGTAAAAAACAAACAAATAAACAATAAAAAAAAAATCAACTCTGTTCTTTCCAGTTTAATATCTGATTCGTCCACTATCCGGGGACTGCACACTAAACAGATTTTTGGCTCATGGAGCCGGAGCATGAAAAAGAGAAAGAAAAGAAAGGTCCGTCACTGCACATTTCTGATGTCTCTCTTATCTCTTGGAGTCTCTACTAACGAGCTGATGAGTTGAATCAGGTGTGCGTTTGATTGTCCGACCGTCGGTGAGGATTGCGAAGATGGGCAGGGTGCCTCTGACCGGAGGCCTATGAATTCATACTTACCTGGCAGGGGAGACACCATGATCAGGAAGGTGGTTCACCCAGGGCGAGGCTCGGCCATTGCACTCCGGTCGTGCTGACCCCTGCGAATTCCCCAAATGTGGGAATCTCGACTGCATAATTTATGGTAGTGGGGGACTGCGTTCGCGCTCTCCCCTGGACAAAAACTGGTTGTAAGAGCAGATTGTTGGATTTCCACTTATTTCTTCTTCTTCTTTTTCAGACAAGGAATGGCCTAGGAAGTCTTTCGAATTGACCTGCGCTGGTTGATTGAGAGATATAAAACAACCTAGGTTTTTCAGTCTGCGAAAGTGGGTTTTTTATTATTGTTCACATAATCTCAGATATTTAACAAACGCTTTGATTGACAGCAGTGGTCCCGGAGGCAAAATAGTTCAGAATGAGGAGTTCTATCATGTGGTGTGAATACCTTGTGCATGTGTGAAAAAGCACTTGATACACAGTCGTCTACGGCCGCACTCATGTTGTTGTTTTTTCTGTTTACAGCGCCACCAAGTGGCCAGTCGCCAAATCCCCTTTCATGTGACCACAGGCTGAGTCCATACACGGGTGTACCGACTTGGGTGTGATCGTCTCATTCGGTTGGAGAGTTATAGCCATTCGAGTAAAGCCCGCCTCGCCCACTCCCAACGTTTTGGCGTCCCGTCGCCAACGTGAAGCGAAATTCACACTTTTTTCCCAATCACTGTTGGCAGTCAGACTCTGGACAATCTTGCTGCACCGGTTTGGGTCAGATTGGGCACAACACCTAGGACTAGTGTGCAAAAGTAGGTATTTCAGAAAGTCCCAAATACCCGAAAGTCGCACCAGCGCGACCATCCAATCCGAGGCGTGCGTCTCGTTCGGCCCGAGCCAAGGATTCCGGGGATGTAAGACACTTGGGTCTGCGAACGGCGGTTTAGGAGTTACGCGCCATATCGTACTTTTGATCGCTGCAGCGCCACCCTGGGTCCGGCCGGGCCGAGCCTTGGTGATGTTGCAGACCGGGGGTGGGTACTGCCATCCCTCAGAAGTCTCCACGACGTACGCTTTGGTCTGCCCGCTCACGTTCAGGGCAGAATGTTGATGATGATCCAGAATCCCAGGTTGCACTCCAAAGTGTCGTGTTGCGCACTCTGTTGTGGTCCGTTTTCGGTTTGTCAACCAGTCGCTGAGCTTGTTTGTTGGCGGCCTCAGTCCCTCCCGCCGCGGCCCAGGTGGGCGTGGCCTTTGCCGGCTCCCCCGCCTCTGCGTCATTGTGTCATCGCTTCTCGGCCTTTTGGCTAAGATCAAGTGTAGTATCTGTTCTTATCAGTTTAATATCTGATACGTGCCCTACCCGGGCACCATATATTAAATTGATTTTTGGAACTGGGAGATGGTATAGGGGCTTGCTCCGTCCACTCCACGCATCGACCCGGTATTGCAGTACTTCTGGGAACGGTGCACCCCTTCTAAAGTGTTGAATGAAAGAAATATTTTAGACTTGTGTGGCAGCAGATGTTAATGGAACTAGTGGATACTGCTTTGTATTGGTGTTTGAAAGGTGTAGTAGGTGCTCATAGACTATACTAGTAAAGGTAGGGTGGTGGTGTAAAAAACAAACAAATAAACAATAAAAAAAAAATCAACTCTGTTCTTTCCAGTTTAATATCTGATTCGTCCACTATCCGGGGACTGCACACTAAACAGATTTTTGGCTCATGGAGCCGGAGCATGAAAAAGAGAAAGAAAAGAAAGGTCCGTCACTGCACATTTCTGATGTCTCTCTTATCTCTTGGAGTCTCTACTAACGAGCTGATGAGTTGAATCAGGTGTGCGTTTGATTGTCCGACCGTCGGTGAGGATTGCGAAGATGGGCAGGGTGCCTCTGACCGGAGGCCTATGAATTCATACTTACCTGGCAGGGGAGACACCATGATCAGGAAGGTGGTTCACCCAGGGCGAGGCTCGGCCATTGCACTCCGGTCGTGCTGACCCCTGCGAATTCCCCAAATGTGGGAATCTCGACTGCATAATTTATGGTAGTGGGGGACTGCGTTCGCGCTCTCCCCTGGACAAAAACTGGTTGTAAGAGCAGATTGTTGGATTTCCACTTATTTCTTCTTCTTCTTTTTCAGACAAGGAATGGCCTAGGAAGTCTTTCGAATTGACCTGCGCTGGTTGATTGAGAGATATAAAACAACCTAGGTTTTTCAGTCTGCGAAAGTGGGTTTTTTATTATTGTTCACATAATCTCAGATATTTAACAAACGCTTTGATTGACAGCAGTGGTCCCGGAGGCAAAATAGTTCAGAATGAGGAGTTCTATCATGTGGTGTGAATACCTTGTGCATGTGTGAAAAAGCACTTGATACACAGTCGTCTACGGCCGCACTCATGTTGTTGTTTTTTCTGTTTACAGCGCCACCAAGTGGCCAGTCGCCAAATCCCCTTTCATGTGACCACAGGCTGAGTCCATACACGGGTGTACCGACTTGGGTGTGATCGTCTCATTCGGTTGGAGAGTTATAGCCATTCGAGTAAAGCCCGCCTCGCCCACTCCCAACGTTTTGGCGTCCCGTCGCCAACGTGAAGCGAAATTCACACTTTTTTCCCAATCACTGTTGGCAGTCAGACTCTGGACAATCTTGCTGCACCGGTTTGGGTCAGATTGGGCACAACACCTAGGACTAGTGTGCAAAAGTAGGTATTTCAGAAAGTCCCAAATACCCGAAAGTCGCACCAGCGCGACCATCCAATCCGAGGCGTGCGTCTCGTTCGGCCCGAGCCAAGGATTCCGGGGATGTAAGACACTTGGGTCTGCGAACGGCGGTTTAGGAGTTACGCGCCATATCGTACTTTTGATCGCTGCAGCGCCACCCTGGGTCCGGCCGGGCCGAGCCTTGGTGATGTTGCAGACCGGGGGTGGGTACTGCCATCCCTCAGAAGTCTCCACGACGTACGCTTTGGTCTGCCCGCTCACGTTCAGGGCAGAATGTTGATGATGATCCAGAATCCCAGGTTGCACTCCAAAGTGTCGTGTTGCGCACTCTGTTGTGGTCCGTTTTCGGTTTGTCAACCAGTCGCTGAGCTTGTTTGTTGGCGGCCTCAGTCCCTCCCGCCGCGGCCCAGGTGGGCGTGGCCTTTGCCGGCTCCCCCGCCTCTGCGTCATTGTGTCATCGCTTCTCGGCCTTTTGGCTAAGAACAAGTATCTGGTCGTCAGGTGGAGACAGCGATCGCCTCTTGGAGGTTTTTCCGGCTCGGTCGCTCAGTGGCTTGAGCCCCAAACTTTTAGGAGGGAGATTGATCTTGCTGCTTTTACTGTTCAACAGTTTTAAGGTAAGACTTTTATCTATTTATTTATTTATTTATTTATTGTTCTTTTAAATCCTTTAGGCTGTTGGTGCCTCCATCATGTCGGCTGCCCGTGCCGGCGTGCGGAGGCACCACAGCGTGCGTTTTTTATTTAAAGAGTTTGAGGGGAAGCTCCTGGGATTGTCCCGCATGGACTTTTCCAGGAAGCTTGTCCAAAAGACCTTGTGTTTTAAGCCAGATGATTTGAATTGTTTAATGACTCTGCCCCTTAACAAGGGTTTTGATTTGAGTTTTAAAACTGCTTCCCTGCTAAATGATTTTTGGCAAAGATTTGACTCTGTTAAGGCCCAGTTCTCCATGTTCACTGTGGAGAAACTTTCTGATAACACACTTAAAACTGTGATTGTCAGGATGTTCAATGAAACAGTGACTGGAGATGATATTTGTGTCTGGTTGGGTAGATTTTGCACTGTTCGAGGTCAGCCTGTCAAAGTGCTAGATGAAGATGGCATTTGGAATTGCTCCTGGCGGATTCCCATCAAACAATGGGAAGACGCTGGGGGCTACCAGGGCCTGAAACATCTGCCTTCTATGATTGTGCTGGGAGAAAACAGAGGCTACATACACTATCAAGGTATGCCAAAGCTATGTAGAAAATGTGGAAGAGTTGGGCATCTTGCTGAGGCATGCCAAGAGTTAGTATGTGGGAAGTGCAGAGAAATTGGTCACATTTTCGATGATTGTACCAATGGCAGGCGGTGCAACCTGTGTGGAGAATCCAACCATCTCTACAGAGATTGCCCAAAAAGCTTTGCCAACAAACTCAAAGGCAACAAAATGGCCGCCCCACAGTCAGAGCAAACAAAAGAACAAAGGAAGGAGGAGGCGGTCCCTGGGGTTTTGGCGGGAAATTCCTTTTCCCAGCCAGCCTCAGGGATTGGACAGGTGGAAGGAAGTGGGGCGGCCACAGGGGCGGAGTCAAGTTTTAATAGTGAACAGAGGGAGGAAGCCGCTCCCCAACAAGAGAAAAGCGGAAACAAAATGGAGGAGGAAGAGGATGTAACGGCTTCCTCCCTCTACACCGTATCGGAGGTTAGTGTGGTGGACAGTGGGGGTGAAACTGATTGTTCACTCCCCAATGCTCAAGTGCAGAAAAGGACTGCGAGATCTCCTCTGCTTCAAACAGAGGAGAAAAGACTGCGGGCATCGCATCGGCTAGATAGTTCCTCTTCGGTAGATCTAGACCGTATGTGGCCCGCAGAATCTCCCAATGAAGTCTCTTTTTTGCACATTAAGCTGAGAACATCGTCACCGAAGGAGCCACAAGAGGTTCTCTCTGCGGACTCCGAGGCGGCGAGCATTTGCCCACCTGATCCCAGTTTGTCTGGGGAAAAGGAGAGGCAAGTGTAACATGATTTTAACTATATCTCTGTAGCCCTTTGGTTGCTTTTAAATGTCTCACACCTTTTTAACCATACTGCTCATGGCTCTCACTATCTCCACCATCAATGTGAGAAGTGTGAAGAGCAATATACGAGCACAGAGCGTGTTATCCCTTTTAAAATCTTTTAAGTCAGATGTGTTTTTATTACAAGAATGTGGTCTGCCTTTTTTAAAAAATTACAGGAAGTGGGAGGAGATTTGGACCCCAGGACTTTCCATCTGGAGTGGGTCCAATTTTAACAAAAATGACGGTGTTGCTATTTTAATAAAAAATCCAAATATTTTGGTGAAGGGCAGCACTGTGGTGAGGGATGGGCGGGCAATTTTAGCTAATCTGACTGTTTTAGGTAAGGATTTTAACATTTTAAATGTGTATGGTTTTACAGACAAAAATAATAGGTATGAGCTTTTAGAAGACCTGCAGCCCCACATGCTAGGTAGGGCTCCCCTAGTGGTAGCTGGGGATTTTAATTGTGTTTTAACCAAGAAAGACAGGAAGAGGACAGAGGATTTTAAGGTTGACAAAACATCGGTTTTATTGCAGGACTTAGTTAGAGATTTTAAATTAGTAGACTGTTTTAAAGCAATGCATCAGAGAGAGGAGGGCTTCACCTGGTTCAGTGGTGACGGCACCCGAGCCTCTCGCATTGACTACATTTTTACACGGGACTGCCTGCCAACCGATGCAACATTAACCCCCCTCTTTTTTTCAGATCACATAATGCTGTCATGCACCCTTTCACTGCCCACTGGTGTGACAGTAGGGGGAGGGCTGTGGAAGCTGAACTGCTCCCTTTTGGAAGATAAAGAAGTAGTTAGAGAGTACAGGGAGCAGTTCAGCCAATGGCAGACCCTCCAAGACTTTTACGACTCACGTGCACAGTGGTGGGAGGTGGTAAAGGAACGGACGAGACAGTTTTTTAGAACGATAGGCAAAAATAAAAAGAATAGATTAAATCGACGCATGGTGGGGCTGCAAAAACGACTACAGAGGTATTTTAATCTTTTAAATGATGGGATTGATTTCAGTGAAGAAATTAAAGAAATAAAGCAAGAAATGTCAGTTTTATCCGAAAGTCAAAGCAAAGGTGTCATTTTAAGGAGCAGGGAGAGGGAGATAGAGGATGGTGAAAAGTGTACCAGGTATTTTTTTAAAAAGATTGTTTCACGGGGTGGGGCAATTACTGTTTTGAAAAGGGGAGGAAGGGAGGTCTACACTACAAAAGAAATTTTAAAGGAAACTGAAGCATTTTATGAAAACCTATACACCACCAAAGTAGTTCACAATGACACATTAAGGGAAGTTTTAGAGTTTTTAGAAAAGAAAGTTGACGGTGAATGTACAATTTTATCTCAAGATTTTACCATTTTAGAAATTCACAAAGCTCTTAAAAGTTTTAAACGAGGAAAGTCCCCTGGTACAGACGGACTTCCTCTGGAGTTTTACTTAACTTTTTGGGATATTTTAGCGTTTGACTTACTGACTGTTTTAAAAGAATTTGAGACTCTTGAAAGACTTCCTGACAGCTTTAGAATAGGGATAGTTTCACTTTTACATAAAAAAGGGGACAAGACAGACTTACGGAACTGGCGACCCATTACCCTTTTAAACGTTGACTGTAAACTTTTTAGCAAAATTTTAGCCACACGTATGTCGACAGTTTTAGCGGACGTAATCCACCCGGATCAAGCATGCGCCGTGCCTGGAAGGAAGATCACGGACAGCCTGGTGCTGATCAGAGATGCCATCTGTTATGCGAGAGACAGAAACATTCGGCTAGTAGTCCTAAATTTAGACTTTGAAAAAGCATTTGACCGCATCTCGCACCAGTTCCTTTTTAAGGTACTGGAAAAAATGGGGTTTCCAGAGAGGTTTATAGCCTGGGTGGGACTGCTGTACAACAGTCTGATCAGCAGAATTGTAGTTAACGGGCATCTATCCAATGCTGTAAATATCCACAGCGGCGTCCGTCAGGGGTGTCCATTATCTCCCCTCCTGTATGTGGCTTGCATTGAGCCACTGGCACAAATATTGAGAAGGGACAAATGGATTAAAGGACTAGACGTTCCAGGGACTGGAGGACTGACGGCAACCTGCCTTTTATATATGGACGACGTGACCCTTTTAGCCACTGACGTTTTATCGGTACGAAGAGCAATGGACTTGACTGACTGGTACGGTCGGGCCTCAGGCGCTAAGCTCAATAGGAGCAAGTCTGAGGCCCAGCTCTTCGGGCCGTGGGGTGACGTGGACACAGGTGGACTAAATTTGGATTTTAAAGACAATGATTTGAAAATTTTAGGTGTAAAATTTGACAGAGACGGTGGAGGACAGGGAAACTGGACTGACTTGTTAGGGAAAGTTAGGCAAAGACTGGGCTTTTGGGGACTACGACAACTGACGTACGAAGGCAAGATTTTAATTTTTAAAGCAGTGATTTTACCGCTGATTTTACTTGTCTGTTCTGTTTTTAGTCCCCCAAGACGATTCCTGATCAACATGGAGAGGGCGGTGTTTTATTTCCTGTGGGGGTCCAAGTGGGAAAGATTGAAGAGGGAGGTCATCAAAAAAAGAAAAGAGAATGGCGGGAAAGGCCTCCCAGACCCCCACCTGTTTTTAAGTAGCCATTTTACCGCTCTGAACATTAAATATGCTTTGACCCCATCCAGAGAAAACAAGACAGCAGCAATGGCTCGATTCTGGATGGGGTCCTATTTAAGAACTTTGAAGATTTTACCTGTTGATTTAAAAATCCCAGTGTCTTTTAGCCTTCCCAAACATTACTGTTTTATCAAGAAATTTTTAAAGAAACATTTTTTAGAAACAGAGGATGTCACTGTTTTAACTAATCATAAGTCTTTGATCTCCCTTGTGCAGGATCGAGAAAAGGTGAGTCCAGTTCCAGGCCTCACACTAAGTGAGGCCAAACAAGTTTGGCGGAACGTTGCCCACCCAGCTCTCCAGAACAGGCTTAAGGACTTGTCGTGGATGGTGGCTCATGAGATCCTCCCGGTCAGGGCGGTTATGCACTCCAGAGGCATGGCCAAAAACTCTACCTGCCCACGGTCCGGATGTGGTTCCCCGGAGACCGTTTACCATCTGCTCTGGGAGTGTGGCGCTGCGCGGGACCTGTGGGCCAAGACCGGCCCCCTGGTTTTCCCGTGCCTGCCAGCGGGTGGGGCCCAGGTGGACTACAAGCTCGCCATCCTAGGGGTGGGTCAGGGCTTGAAGGACATGACATCCCAAGAATTTACCTCGCTCTGGCTCACCCTAAACGTGATCAAGGATGCCATCTGGGTCACCAGAAACCTGCTGGTGGGGAAACGCGTTACGGTGCCCCTCCACGCGTGCGAGCAGATGATAAGAACAACGCTGCAGGAGGCGCCGGACGTCGTCATTCGGATGGGGGGGCCGGGGTCACACGGAGAAGGTCCCGGCCGCCACCGACCCTGGCCGCCCGTCGATGCACCCTCACCACACCGGCTACGGGAACAGCGGGCCAGCGGGCCGGAGGAGAGGGGATTTCCGCTGGGGACCGGAAGCGGGGAGTCTGGGGCCTGTTCTGGAGACCTGGAGTGAATGGACAATTTTGATAGGGACTCACCCTCGATCCTGTACAAGAAGATATGTTTTATTTGGCATGTTTTATCGTTTTATTGTTCTATTGTTTTATTCCTATTCATTTTAATCCATTTACCTTTCTTTTAAAACAACACATACTAACATACATGGACTTTTACACAACACACAAACAATAACTGATTTTTTACGGTAAATTGTGTAATTTTTGTTTTAAGACGTGAAATGGAATATGTGATTTTAATGGAAAAAATATATATATAATTGTGGAAATTGAAAGAATGGAAGGAAAAACTGTGACAATAAACTTTTTTCGAAAGAAAAAAATCTGTTCTTATCAGTTTAATATCTGATACGTGCCCTACCCGGGCACCATATATTAAATTGATTTTTGGAACTGGGAGATGGTATAGGGGCTTGCTCCGTCCACTCCACGCATCGACCCGGTATTGCAGTACTTCTGGGAACGGTGCACCCCTTCTAAAGTGTTGAATGAAAGAAATGTTTTAGACTTGTGTGGCAGCAGATGTTAATGGAACTAGTGGATACTGCTTTGTATTGGTGTTTGAAAGGTGTAGTAGGTGCTCATAGACTATACTAGTAAAGGTAGGGTGGTGGTGTAAAAAACAAACAAATAAACAATAAAAAAAAAATCAACTCTGTTCTTTCCAGTTTAATATCTGATTCGTCCACTATCCGGGGACTGCACACTAAACAGATTTTTGGCTCATGGAGCCGGAGCATGAAAAAGAGAAAGAAAAGAAAGGTCCGTCACTGCACATTTCTGATGTCTCTCTTATCTCTTGGAGTCTCTACTAACGAGCTGATGAGTTGAATCAGGTGTGCGTTTGATTGTCCGACCGTCGGTGAGGATTGCGAAGATGGGCAGGGTGCCTCTGACCGGAGGCCTATGAATTCATACTTACCTGGCAGGGGAGACACCATGATCAGGAAGGTGGTTCACCCAGGGCGAGGCTCGGCCATTGCACTCCGGTCGTGCTGACCCCTGCGAATTCCCCAAATGTGGGAATCTCGACTGCATAATTTATGGTAGTGGGGGACTGCGTTCGCGCTCTCCCCTGGACAAAAACTGGTTGTAAGAGCAGATTGTTGGATTTCCACTTATTTCTTCTTCTTCTTTTTCAGACAAGGAATGGCCTAGGAAGTCTTTCGAATTGACCTGCGCTGGTTGATTGAGAGATATAAAACAACCTAGGTTTTTCAGTCTGCGAAAGTGGGTTTTTTATTATTGTTCACATAATCTCAGATATTTAACAAACGCTTTGATTGACAGCAGTGGTCCCGGAGGCAAAATAGTTCAGAATGAGGAGTTCTATCATGTGGTGTGAATACCTTGTGCATGTGTGAAAAAGCACTTGATACACAGTCGTCTACGGCCGCACTCATGTTGTTGTTTTTTCTGTTTACAGCGCCACCAAGTGGCCAGTCGCCAAATCCCCTTTCATGTGACCACAGGCTGAGTCCATACACGGGTGTACCGACTTGGGTGTGATCGTCTCATTCGGTTGGAGAGTTATAGCCATTCGAGTAAAGCCCGCCTCGCCCACTCCCAACGTTTTGGCGTCCCGTCGCCAACGTGAAGCGAAATTCACACTTTTTTCCCAATCACTGTTGGCAGTCAGACTCTGGACAATCTTTCTGCACCGGTTTGGGTCAGATTGGGCACAACACCTAGGACTAGTGTGCAAAAGTAGGTATTTCAGAAAGTCCCAAATACCCGAAAGTCGCACCAGCGCGACCATCCAATCCGAGGCGTGCGTCTCGTTCGGCCCGAGCCAAGGATTCCGGGGATGTAAGACACTTGGGTCTGCGAACGGCGGTTTAGGAGTTACGCGCCATATCGTACTTTTGATCGCTGCAGCGCCACCCTGGGTCCGGCCGGGCCGAGCCTTGGTGATGTTGCAGACCGGGGGTGGGTACTGCCATCCCTCAGAAGTCTCCACGACGTACGCTTTGGTCTGCCCGCTCACGTTCAGGGCAGAATGTTGATGATGATCCAGAATCCCAGGTTGCACTCCAAAGTGTCGTGTTGCGCACTCTGTTGTGGTCCGTTTTCGGTTTGGCAACCAGTCGCTGAGCTTGTTTGTTGGCGGCCTCAGTCCCTCCCGCCGCGGCCCAGGTGGGCGTGGCCTTTGCCGGCTCCCCCGCCTCTGCGTCATTGTGTCATCGCTTCTCGGCCTTTTGGCTAAGATCAAGTGTAGTATCTGTTCTTATCAGTTTAATATCTGATACGTGCCCTACCCGGGCACCATATATTAAATTGATTTTTGGAACTGGGAGATGGTATAGGGGCTTGCTCCGTCCACTCCACGCATCGACCCGGTATTGCAGTACTTCTGGGAACGGTGCACCCCTTCTAAAGTGTTGAATGAAAGAAATGTTTTAGACTTGTGTGGCAGCAGATGTTAATGGAACTAGTGGATACTGCTTTGTATTGGTGTTTGAAAGGTGTAGTAGGTGCTCATAGACTATACTAGTAAAGGTAGGGTGGTGGTGTAAAAAACAAACAAATAAACAATAAAAAAAAAATCAACTCTGTTCTTTCCAGTTTAATATCTGATTCGTCCACTATCCGGGGACTGCACACTAAACAGATTTTTGGCTCATGGAGCCGGAGCATGAAAAAGAGAAAGAAAAGAAAGGTCCGTCACTGCACATTTCTGATGTCTCTCTTATCTCTTGGAGTCTCTACTAACGAGCTGATGAGTTGAATCAGGTGTGCGTTTGATTGTCCGACCGTCGGTGAGGATTGCGAAGATGGGCAGGGTGCCTCTGACCGGAGGCCTATGAATTCATACTTACCTGGCAGGGGAGACACCATGATCAGGAAGGTGGTTCACCCAGGGCGAGGCTCGGCCATTGCACTCCGGTCGTGCTGACCCCTGCGAGTTCCCCAAATGTGGGAATCTCGACTGCATAATTTATGGTAGTGGGGGACTGCGTTCGCGCTCTCCCCTGGACAAAAACTGGTTGTAAGAGCAGATTGTTGGATTTCCACTTATTTCTTCTTCTTCTTTTTCAGACAAGGAATGGCCTAGGAAGTCTTTCGAATTGACCTGCGCTGGTTGATTGAGAGATATAAAACAACCTAGGTTTTTCAGTCTGCGAAAGTGGGTTTTTTATTATTGTTCACATAATCTCAGATATTTAACAAACGCTTTGATTGACAGCAGTGGTCCCGGAGGCAAAATAGTTCAGAATGAGGAGTTCTATCATGTGGTGTGAATACCTTGTGCATATGTGAAAAAGCACTTGATACACAGTCGTCTACGGCCGCACTCATGTTGTTGTTTTTTCTGTTTACAGCGCCACCAAGTGGCCAGTCGCCAAATCCCCTTTCATGTGACCACAGGCTGAGTCCATACACGGGTGTACCGACTTGGGTGTGATCGTCTCATTCGGTTGGAGAGTTATAGCCATTCGAGTAAAGCCCGCCTCGCCCACTCCCAACGTTTTGGCGTCCCGTCGCCAACGTGAAGCGAAATTCACACTTTTTTCCCAATCACTGTTGGCAGTCAGACTCTGGACAATCTTTCTGCACCGGTTTGGGTCAGATTGGGCACAACACCTAGGACTAGTGTGCAAAAGTAGGTATTTCAGAAAGTCCCAAATACCCGAAAGTCGCACCAGCGCGACCATCCAATCCGAGGCGTGCGTCTCGTTCGGCCCGAGCCAAGGATTCCGGGGATGTAAGACACTTGGGTCTGCGAACGGCGGTTTAGGAGTTACGCGCCATATCGTACTTTTGATCGCTGCAGCGCCACCCTGGGTCCGGCCGGGCCGAGCCTTGGTGATGTTGCAGACCGGGGGTGGGTACTGCCATCCCTCAGAAGTCTCCACGACGTACGCTTTGGTCTGCCCGCTCACGTTCAGGGCAGAATGTTGATGATGATCCAGAATCCCAGGTTGCACTCCAAAGTGTCGTGTTGCGCACTCTGTTGTGGTCCGTTTTCGGTTTGTCAACCAGTCGCTGAGCTTGTTTGTTGGCGGCCTCAGTCCCTCCCGCCGCGGCCCAGGTGGGCGTGGCCTTTGCCGGCTCCCCCGCCTCTGCGTCATTGTGTCATCGCTTCTCGGCCTTTTGGCTAAGATCAAGTGTAGTATCTGTTCTTATCAGTTTAATATCTGATACGTGCCCTACCCGGGCACCATATATTAAATTGATTTTTGGAACTGGGAGATGGTATAGGGGCTTGCTCCGTCCACTCCACGCATCGACCCGGTATTGCAGTACTTCTGGGAACGGTGCACCCTTTCTAAAGTGTTGAATGAAAGAAATGTTTTAGACTTGTGTGGCAGCAGATGTTAATGGAACTAGTGGATACTGCTTTGTATTGGTGTTTGAAAGGTGTAGTAGGTGCTCATAGACTATACTAGTAAAGGTAGGGTGGTGGTGTAAAAAACAAACAAATAAACAATAAAAAAAAAATCAACTCTGTTCTTTCCAGTTTAATATCTGATTCGTCCACTATCCGGGGACTGCACACTAAACAGATTTTTGGCTCATGGAGCCGGAGCATGAAAAAGAGAAAGAAAAGAAAGGTCCGTCACTGCACATTTCTGATGTCTCTCTTATCTCTTGGAGTCTCTACTAACGAGCTGATGAGTTGAATCAGGTGTGCGTTTGATTGTCCGACCGTCGGTGAGGATTGCGAAGATGGGCAGGGTGCCTCTGACCGGAGGCCTATGAATTCATACTTACCTGGCAGGGGAGACACCATGATCAGGAAGGTGGTTCACCCAGGGCGAGGCTCGGCCATTGCACTCCGGTCGTGCTGACCCCTGCGAGTTCCCCAAATGTGGGAATCTCGACTGCATAATTTATGGTAGTGGGGGACTGCGTTCGCGCTCTCCCCTGGACAAAAACTGGTTGTAAGAGCAGATTGTTGGATTTCCACTTATTTCTTCTTCTTCTTTTTCAGACAAGGAATGGCCTAGGAAGTCTTTCGAATTGACCTGCGCTGGTTGATTGAGAGATATAAAACAACCTAGGTTTTTCAGTCTGCGAAAGTGGGTTTTTTATTATTGTTCACATAATCTCAGATATTTAACAAACGCTTTGATTGACAGCAGTGGTCCCGGAGGCAAAATAGTTCAGAATGAGGAGTTCTATCATGTGGTGTGAATACCTTGTGCATATGTGAAAAAGCACTTGATACACAGTCGTCTACGGCCGCACTCATGTTGTTGTTTTTTCTGTTTACAGCGCCACCAAGTGGCCAGTCGCCAAATCCCCTTTCATGTGACCACAGGCTGAGTCCATACACGGGTGTACCGACTTGGGTGTGATCGTCTCATTCGGTTGGAGAGTTATAGCCATTCGAGTAAAGCCCGCCTCGCCCACTCCCAACGTTTTGGCGTCCCGTCGCCAACGTGAAGCGAAATTCACACTTTTTTCCCAATCACTGTTGGCAGTCAGACTCTGGACAATCTTTCTGCACCGGTTTGGGTCAGATTGGGCACAACACCTAGGACTAGTGTGCAAAAGTAGGTATTTCAGAAAGTCCCAAATACCCGAAAGTCGCACCAGCGCGACCATCCAATCCGAGGCGTGCGTCTCGTTCGGCCCGAGCCAAGGATTCCGGGGATGTAAGACACTTGGGTCTGCGAACGGCGGTTTAGGAGTTACGCGCCATATCGTACTTTTGATCGCTGCAGCGCCACCCTGGGTCCGGCCGGGCCGAGCCTTGGTGATGTTGCAGACCGGGGGTGGGTACTGCCATCCCTCAGAAGTCTCCACGACGTACGCTTTGGTCTGCCCGCTCACGTTCAGGGCAGAATGTTGATGATGATCCAGAATCCCAGGTTGCACTCCAAAGTGTCGTGTTGCGCACTCTGTTGTGGTCCGTTTTCGGTTTGTCAACCAGTCGCTGAGCTTGTTTGTTGGCGGCCTCAGTCCCTCCCGCCGCGGCCCAGGTGGGCGTGGCCTTTGCCGGCTCCCCCGCCTCTGCGTCATTGTGTCATCGCTTCTCGGCCTTTTGGCTAAGATCAAGTGTAGTATCTGTTCTTATCAGTTTAATATCTGATACGTGCCCTACCCGGGCACCATATATTAAATTGATTTTTGGAACTGGGAGATGGTATAGGGGCTTGCTCCGTCCACTCCACGCATCGACCCGGTATTGCAGTACTTCTGGGAACGGTGCACCCCTTCTAAAGTGTTGAATGAAAGAAATGTTTTAGACTTGTGTGGCAGCAGATGTTAATGGAACTAGTGGATACTGCTTTGTATTGGTGTTTGAAAGGTGTAGTAGGTGCTCATAGACTATACTAGTAAAGGTAGGGTGGTGGTGTAAAAAACAAACAAATAAACAATAAAAAAAAAATCAACTCTGTTCTTTCCAGTTTAATATCTGATTCGTCCACTATCCGGGGACTGCACACTAAACAGATTTTTGGCTCATGGAGCCGGAGCATGAAAAAGAGAAAGAAAAGAAAGGTCCGTCACTGCACATTTCTGATGTCTCTCTTATCTCTTGGAGTCTCTACTAACGAGCTGATGAGTTGAATCAGGTGTGCGTTTGATTGTCCGACCGTCGGTGAGGATTGCGAAGATGGGCAGGGTGCCTCTGACCGGAGGCCTATGAATTCATACTTACCTGGCAGGGGAGACACCATGATCAGGAAGGTGGTTCACCCAGGGCGAGGCTCGGCCATTGCACTCCGGTCGTGCTGACCCCTGCGAATTCCCCAAATGTGGGAATCTCGACTGCATAATTTATGGTAGTGGGGGACTGCGTTCGCGCTCTCCCCTGGACAAAAACTGGTTGTAAGAGCAGATTGTTGGATTTCCACTTATTTCTTCTTCTTCTTTTTCAGACAAGGAATGGCCTAGGAAGTCTTTCGAATTGACCTGCGCTGGTTGATTGAGAGATATAAAACAACCTAGGTTTTTCAGTCTGCGAAAGTGGGTTTTTTATTATTGTTCACATAATCTCAGATATTTAACAAACGCTTTGATTGACAGCAGTGGTCCCGGAGGCAAAATAGTTCAGAATGAGGAGTTCTATCATGTGGTGTGAATACCTTGTGCATGTGTGAAAAAGCACTTGATACACAGTCGTCTACGGCCGCACTCATGTTGTTGTTTTTTCTGTTTACAGCGCCACCAAGTGGCCAGTCGCCAAATCCCCTTTCATGTGACCACAGGCTGAGTCCATACACGGGTGTACCGACTTGGGTGTGATCGTCTCATTCGGTTGGAGAGTTATAGCCATTCGAGTAAAGCCCGCCTCGCCCACTCCCAACGTTTTGGCGTCCCGTCGCCAACGTGAAGCGAAATTCACACTTTTTTCCCAATCACTGTTGGCAGTCAGACTCTGGACAATCTTGCTGCACCGGTTTGGGTCAGATTGGGCACAACACCTAGGACTAGTGTGCAAAAGTAGGTATTTCAGAAAGTCCCAAATACCCGAAAGTCGCACCAGCGCGACCATCCAATCCGAGGCGTGCGTCTCGTTCGGCCCGAGCCAAGGATTCCGGGGATGTAAGACACTTGGGTCTGCGAACGGCGGTTTAGGAGTTACGCGCCATATCGTACTTTTGATCGCTGCAGCGCCACCCTGGGTCCGGCCGGGCCGAGCCTTGGTGATGTTGCAGACCGGGGGTGGGTACTGCCATCCCTCAGAAGTCTCCACGACGTACGCTTTGGTCTGCCCGCTCACGTTCAGGGCAGAATGTTGATGATGATCCAGAATCCCAGGTTGCACTCCAAAGTGTCGTGTTGCGCACTCTGTTGTGGTCCGTTTTCGGTTTGTCAACCAGTCGCTGAGCTTGTTTGTTGGCGGCCTCAGTCCCTCCCGCCGCGGCCCAGGTGGGCGTGGCCTTTGCCGGCTCCCCCGCCTCTGCGTCATTGTGTCATCGCTTCTCGGCCTTTTGGCTAAGATCAAGTGTAGTATCTGTTCTTATCAGTTTAATATCTGATACGTGCCCTACCCGGGCACCATATATTAAATTGATTTTTGGAACTGGGAGATGGTATAGGGGCTTGCTCCGTCCACTCCACGCATCGACCCGGTATTGCAGTACTTCTGGGAACGGTGCACCCCTTCTAAAGTGTTGAATGAAAGAAATGTTTTAGACTTGTGTGGCAGCAGATGTTAATGGAACTAGTGGATACTGCTTTGTATTGGTGTTTGAAAGGTGTAGTAGGTGCTCATAGACTATACTAGTAAAGGTAGGGTGGTGGTGTAAAAAACAAACAAATAAACAATAAAAAAAAATCAACTCTGTTCTTTCCAGTTTAATATCTGATTCGTCCACTATCCGGGGACTGCACACTAAACAGATTTTTGGCTCATGGAGCCGGAGCATGAAAAAGAGAAAGAAAAGAAAGGTCCGTCACTGCACATTTCTGATGTCTCTCTTATCTCTTGGAGTCTCTACTAACGAGCTGATGAGTTGAATCAGGTGTGCGTTTGATTGTCCGACCGTCGGTGAGGATTGCGAAGATGGGCAGGGTGCCTCTGACCGGAGGCCTATGAATTCATACTTACCTGGCAGGGGAGACACCATGATCAGGAAGGTGGTTCACCCAGGGCGAGGCTCGGCCATTGCACTCCGGTCGTGCTGACCCCTGCGAATTCCCCAAATGTGGGAATCTCGACTGCATAATTTATGGTAGTGGGGGACTGCGTTCGCGCTCTCCCCTGGACAAAAACTGGTTGTAAGAGCAGATTGTTGGATTTCCACTTATTTCTTCTTCTTCTTTTTCAGACAAGGAATGGCCTAGGAAGTCTTTCGAATTGACCTGCGCTGGTTGATTGAGAGATATAAAACAACCTAGGTTTTTCAGTCTGCGAAAGTGGGTTTTTTATTATTGTTCACATAATCTCAGATATTTAACAAACGCTTTGATTGACAGCAGTGGTCCCGGAGGCAAAATAGTTCAGAATGAGGAGTTCTATCATGTGGTGTGAATACCTTGTGCATGTGTGAAAAAGCACTTGATACACAGTCGTCTACGGCCGCACTCATGTTGTTGTTTTTTCTGTTTACAGCGCCACCAAGTGGCCAGTCGCCAAATCCCCTTTTATGTGACCACAGGCTGAGTCCATACACGGGTGTACCGACTTGGGTGTGATCGTCTCATTCGGTTGGAGAGTTATAGCCATTCGAGTAAAGCCCGCCTCGCCCACTCCCAACGTTTTGGCGTCCCGTCGCCAACGTGAAGCGAAATTCACACTTTTTTCCCAATCACTGTTGGCAGTCAGACTCTGGACAATCTTGCTGCACCGGTTTGGGTCAGATTGGGCACAACACCTAGGACTAGTGTGCAAAAGTAGGTATTTCAGAAAGTCCCAAATACCCGAAAGTCGCACCAGCGCGACCATCCAATCCGAGGCGTGCGTCTCGTTCGGCCCGAGCCAAGGATTCCGGGGATGTAAGACACTTGGGTCTGCGAACGGCGGTTTAGGAGTTACGCGCCATATCGTACTTTTGATCGCTGCAGCGCCACCCTGGGTCCGGCCGGGCCGAGCCTTGGTGATGTTGCAGACCGGGGGTGGGTACTGCCATCCCTCAGAAGTCTCCACGACGTACGCTTTGGTCTGCCCGCTCACGTTCAGGGCAGAATGTTGATGATGATCCAGAATCCCAGGTTGCACTCCAAAGTGTCGTGTTGCGCACTCTGTTGTGGTCCGTTTTCGGTTTTTCAACCAGTCGCTGAGCTTGTTTGTTGGCGGCCTCAGTCCCTCCCGCCGCGGCCCAGGTGGGCGTGGCCTTTGCCGGCTCCCCCGCCTCTGCGTCATTGTGTCATCGCTTCTCGGCCTTTTGGCTAAGATCAAGTGTAGTATCTGTTCTTATCAGTTTAATATCTGATACGTGCCCTACCCGGGCACCATATATTAAATTGATTTTTGGAACTGGGAGATGGTATAGGGGCTTGCTCCGTCCACTCCACGCATCGACCCGGTATTGCAGTACTTCTGGGAACGGTGCACCCCTTCTAAAGTGTTGAATGAAAGAAATGTTTTAGACTTGTGTGGCAGCAGATGTTAATGGAACTAGTGGATACTGCTTTGTATTGGTGTTTGAAAGGTGTAGTAGGTGCTCATAGACTATACTAGTAAAGGTAGGGTGGTGGTGTAAAAAACAAACAAATAAACAATAAAAAAAAAATCAACTCTGTTCTTTCCAGTTTAATATCTGATTCGTCCACTATCCGGGGACTGCACACTAAACAGATTTTTGGCTCATGGAGCCGGAGCATGAAAAAGAGAAAGAAAAGAAAGGTCCGTCACTGCACATTTCTGATGTCTCTCTTATCTCTTGGAGTCTCTACTAACGAGCTGATGAGTTGAATCAGGTGTGCGTTTGATTGTCCGACCGTCGGTGAGGATTGCGAAGATGGGCAGGGTGCCTCTGACCGGAGGCCTATGAATTCATACTTACCTGGCAGGGGAGACACCATGATCAGGAAGGTGGTTCACCCAGGGCGAGGCTCGGCCATTGCACTCCGGTCGTGCTGACCCCTGCGAATTCCCCAAATGTGGGAATCTCGACTGCATAATTTATGGTAGTGGGGGACTGCGTTCGCGCTCTCCCCTGGACAAAAACTGGTTGTAAGAGCAGATTGTTGGATTTCCACTTATTTCTTCTTCTTCTTTTTCAGACAAGGAATGGCCTAGGAAGTCTTTCGAATTGACCTGCGCTGGTTGATTGAGAGATATAAAACAACCTAGGTTTTTCAGTCTGCGAAAGTGGGTTTTTTATTATTGTTCACATAATCTCAGATATTTAACAAACGCTTTGATTGACAGCAGTGGTCCCGGAGGCAAAATAGTTCAGAATGAGGAGTTCTATCATGTGGTGTGAATACCTTGTGCATGTGTGAAAAAGCACTTGATACACAGTCGTCTACGGCCGCACTCATGTTGTTGTTTTTTCTGTTTACAGCGCCACCAAGTGGCCAGTCGCCAAATCCCCTTTCATGTGACCACAGGCTGAGTCCATACACGGGTGTACCGACTTGGGTGTGATCGTCTCATTCGGTTGGAGAGTTATAGCCATTCGAGTAAAGCCCGCCTCGCCCACTCCCAACGTTTTGGCGTCCCGTCGCCAACGTGAAGCGAAATTCACACTTTTTTCCCAATCACTGTTGGCAGTCAGACTCTGGACAATCTTTCTGCACCGGTTTGGGTCAGATTGGGCACAACACCTAGGACTAGTGTGCAAAAGTAGGTATTTCAGAAAGTCCCAAATACCCGAAAGTCGCACCAGCGCGACCATCCAATCCGAGGCGTGCGTCTCGTTCGGCCCGAGCCAAGGATTCCGGGGATGTAAGACACTTGGGTCTGCGAACGGCGGTTTAGGAGTTACGCGCCATATCGTACTTTTGATCGCTGCAGCGCCACCCTGGGTCCGGCCGGGCCGAGCCTTGGTGATGTTGCAGACCGGGGGTGGGTACTGCCATCCCTCAGAAGTCTCCACGACGTACGCTTTGGTCTGCCCGCTCACGTTCAGGGCAGAATGTTGATGATGATCCAGAATCCCAGGTTGCACTCCAAAGTGTCGTGTTGCGCACTCTGTTGTGGTCCGTTTTCGGTTTGTCAACCAGTCGCTGAGCTTGTTTGTTGGCGGCCTCAGTCCCTCCCGCCGCGGCCCAGGTGGGCGTGGCCTTTGCCGGCTCCCCCGCCTCTGCGTCATTGTGTCATCGCTTCTCGGCCTTTTGGCTAAGATCAAGTGTAGTATCTGTTCTTATCAGTTTAATATCTGATACGTGCCCTACCCGGGCACCATATATTAAATTGATTTTTGGAACTGGGAGATGGTATAGGGGCTTGCTCCGTCCACTCCACGCATCGACCCGGTATTGCAGTACTTCTGGGAACGGTGCACCCCTTCTAAAGTGTTGAATGAAAGAAATGTTTTAGACTTGTGTGGCAGCAGATGTTAATGGAACTAGTGGATACTGCTTTGTATTGGTGTTTGAAAGGTGTAGTAGGTGCTCATAGACTATACTAGTAAAGGTAGGGTGGTGGTGTAAAAAACAAACAAATAAACAATAAAAAAAAAATCAACTCTGTTCTTTCCAGTTTAATATCTGATTCGTCCACTATCCGGGGACTGCACACTAAACAGATTTTTGGCTCATGGAGCCGGAGCATGAAAAAGAGAAAGAAAAGAAAGGTCCGTCACTGCACATTTCTGATGTCTCTCTTATCTCTTGGAGTCTCTACTAACGAGCTGATGAGTTGAATCAGGTGTGCGTTTGATTGTCCGACCGTCGGTGAGGATTGCGAAGATGGGCAGGGTGCCTCTGACCGGAGGCCTATGAATTCATACTTACCTGGCAGGGGAGACACCATGATCAGGAAGGTGGTTCACCCAGGGCGAGGCTCGGCCATTGCACTCCGGTCGTGCTGACCCCTGCGAATTCCCCAAATGTGGGAATCTCGACTGCATAATTTATGGTAGTGGGGGACTGCGTTCGCGCTCTCCCCTGGACAAAAACTGGTTGTAAGAGCAGATTGTTGGATTTCCACTTATTTCTTCTTCTTCTTTTTCAGACAAGGAATGGCCTAGGAAGTCTTTCGAATTGACCTGCGCTGGTTGATTGAGAGATATAAAACAACCTAGGTTTTTCAGTCTGCGAAAGTGGGTTTTTTATTATTGTTCACATAATCTCAGATATTTAACAAACGCTTTGATTGACAGCAGTGGTCCCGGAGGCAAAATAGTTCAGAATGAGGAGTTCTATCATGTGGTGTGAATACCTTGTGCATGTGTGAAAAAGCACTTGATACACAGTCGTCTACGGCCGCACTCATGTTGTTGTTTTTTCTGTTTACAGCGCCACCAAGTGGCCAGTCGCCAAATCCCCTTTCATGTGACCACAGGCTGAGTCCATACACGGGTGTACCGACTTGGGTGTGATCGTCTCATTCGGTTGGAGAGTTATAGCCATTCGAGTAAAGCCCGCCTCGCCCACTCCCAACGTTTTGGCGTCCCGTCGCCAACGTGAAGCGAAATTCACACTTTTTTCCCAATCACTGTTGGCAGTCAGACTCTGGACAATCTTGCTGCACCGGTTTGGGTCAGATTGGGCACAACACCTAGGACTAGTGTGCAAAAGTAGGTATTTCAGAAAGTCCCAAATACCCGAAAGTCGCACCAGCGCGACCATCCAATCCGAGGCGTGCGTCTCGTTCGGCCCGAGCCAAGGATTCCGGGGATGTAAGACACTTGGGTCTGCGAACGGCGGTTTAGGAGTTACGCGCCATATCGTACTTTTGATCGCTGCAGCGCCACCCTGGGTCCGGCCGGGCCGAGCCTTGGTGATGTTGCAGACCGGGGGTGGGTACTGCCATCCCTCAGAAGTCTCCACGACGTACGCTTTGGTCTGCCCGCTCACGTTCAGGGCAGAATGTTGATGATGATCCAGAATCCCAGGTTGCACTCCAAAGTGTCGTGTTGCGCACTCTGTTGTGGTCCGTTTTCGGTTTGTCAACCAGTCGCTGAGCTTGTTTGTTGGCGGCCTCAGTCCCTCCCGCCGCGGCCCAGGTGGGCGTGGCCTTTGCCGGCTCCCCCGCCTCTGCGTCATTGTGTCATCGCTTCTCGGCCTTTTGGCTAAGATCAAGTGTAGTATCTGTTCTTATCAGTTTAATATCTGATACGTGCCCTACCCGGGCACCATATATTAAATTGATTTTTGGAACTGGGAGATGGTATAGGGGCTTGCTCCGTCCACTCCACGCATCGACCCGGTATTGCAGTACTTCTGGGAACGGTGCACCCCTTCTAAAGTGTTGAATGAAAGAAATGTTTTAGACTTGTGTGGCAGCAGATGTTAATGGAACTAGTGGATACTGCTTTGTATTGGTGTTTGAAAGGTGTAGTAGGTGCTCATAGACTATACTAGTAAAGGTAGGGTGGTGGTGTAAAAAACAAACACATAAACAATAAAATAAAATCAACTCTGTTCTTTCCAGTTTAATATCTGATTCGTCCACTATCCGGGGACTGCACACTAAACAGATTTTTGGCTCATGGAGCCGGAGCATGAAAAAGAGAAAGAAAAGAAAGGTCCGTCACTGCACATTTCTGATGTCTCTCTTATCTCTTGGAGTCTCTACTAACGAGCTGATGAGTTGAATCAGGTGTGCGTTTGATTGTCCGACCGTCGGTGAGGATTGCGAAGATGGGCAGGGTGCCTCTGACCGGAGGCCTATGAATTCATACTTACCTGGCAGGGGAGACACCATGATCAGGAAGGTGGTTCACCCAGGGCGAGGCTCGGCCATTGCACTCCGGTCGTGCTGACCCCTGCGAATTCCCCAAATGTGGGAATCTCGACTGCATAATTTATGGTAGTGGGGGACTGCGTTCGCGCTCTCCCCTGGACAAAAACTGGTTGTAAGAGCAGATTGTTGGATTTCCACTTATTTCTTCTTCTTCTTTTTCAGACAAGGAATGGCCTAGGAAGTCTTTCGAATTGACCTGCGCTGGTTGATTGAGAGATATAAAACAACCTAGGTTTTTCAGTCTGCGAAAGTGGGTTTTTTATTATTGTTCACATAATCTCAGATATTTAACAAACGCTTTGATTGACAGCAGTGGTCCCGGAGGCAAAATAGTTCAGAATGAGGAGTTCTATCATGTGGTGTGAATACCTTGTGCATGTGTGAAAAAGCACTTGATACACAGTCGTCTACGGCCGCACTCATGTTGTTGTTTTTTCTGTTTACAGCGCCACCAAGTGGCCAGTCGCCAAATCCCCTTTCATGTGACCACAGGCTGAGTCCATACACGGGTGTACCGACTTGGGTGTGATCGTCTCATTCGGTTGGAGAGTTATAGCCATTCGAGTAAAGCCCGCCTCGCCCACTCCCAACGTTTTGGCGTCCCGTCGCCAACGTGAAGCGAAATTCACACTTTTTTCCCAATCACTGTTGGCAGTCAGACTCTGGACAATCTTGCTGCACCGGTTTGGGTCAGATTGGGCACAACACCTAGGACTAGTGTGCAAAAGTAGGTATTTCAGAAAGTCCCAAATACCCGAAAGTCGCACCAGCGCGACCATCCAATCCGAGGCGTGCGTCTCGTTCGGCCCGAGCCAAGGATTCCGGGGATGTAAGACACTTGGGTCTGCGAACGGCGGTTTAGGAGTTACGCGCCATATCGTACTTTTGATCGCTGCAGCGCCACCCTGGGTCCGGCCGGGCCGAGCCTTGGTGATGTTGCAGACCGGGGGTGGGTACTGCCATCCCTCAGAAGTCTCCACGACGTACGCTTTGGTCTGCCCGCTCACGTTCAGGGCAGAATGTTGATGATGATCCAGAATCCCAGGTTGCACTCCAAAGTGTCGTGTTGCGCACTCTGTTGTGGTCCGTTTTCGGTTTGTCAACCAGTCGCTGAGCTTGTTTGTTGGCGGCCTCAGTCCCTCCCGCCGCGGCCCAGGTGGGCGTGGCCTTTGCCGGCTCCCCCGCCTCTGCGTCATTGTGTCATCGCTTCTCGGCCTTTTGGCTAAGATCAAGTGTAGTATCTGTTCTTATCAGTTTAATATCTGATACGTGCCCTACCCGGGCACCATATATTAAATTGATTTTTGGAACTGGGAGATGGTATAGGGGCTTGCTCCGTCCACTCCACGCATCGACCCGGTATTGCAGTACTTCTGGGAACGGTGCACCCCTTCTAAAGTGTTGAATGAAAGAAATGTTTTAGACTTGTGTGGCAGCAGATGTTAATGGAACTAGTGGATACTGCTTTGTATTGGTGTTTGAAAGGTGTAGTAGGTGCTCATAGACTATACTAGTAAAGGTAGGGTGGTGGTGTAAAAAACAAACAAATAAACAATAAAAAAAAAATCAACTCTGTTCTTTCCAGTTTAATATCTGATTCGTCCACTATCCGGGGACTGCACACTAAACAGATTTTTGGCTCATGGAGCCGGAGCATGAAAAAGAGAAAGAAAAGAAAGGTCCGTCACTGCACATTTCTGATGTCTCTCTTATCTCTTGGAGTCTCTACTAACGAGCTGATGAGTTGAATCAGGTGTGCGTTTGATTGTCCGACCGTCGGTGAGGATTGCGAAGATGGGCAGGGTGCCTCTGACCGGAGGCCTATGAATTCATACTTACCTGGCAGGGGAGACACCATGATCAGGAAGGTGGTTCACCCAGGGCGAGGCTCGGCCATTGCACTCCGGTCGTGCTGACCCCTGCGAATTCCCCAAATGTGGGAATCTCGACTGCATAATTTATGGTAGTGGGGGACTGCGTTCGCGCTCTCCCCTGGACAAAAACTGGTTGTAAGAGCAGATTGTTGGATTTCCACTTATTTCTTCTTCTTCTTTTTCAGACAAGGAATGGCCTAGGAAGTCTTTCGAATTGACCTGCGCTGGTTGATTGAGAGATATAAAACAACCTAGGTTTTTCAGTCTGCGAAAGTGGGTTTTTTATTATTGTTCACATAATCTCAGATATTTAACAAATGCTTTGATTGACAGCAGTGGTCCCGGAGGCAAAATAGTTCAGAATGAGGAGTTCTATCATGTGGTGTGAATACCTTGTGCATGTGTGAAAAAGCACTTGATACACAGTCGTCTACGGCCGCACTCATGTTGTTGTTTTTTCTGTTTACAGCGCCACCAAGTGGCCAGTCGCCAAATCCCCTTTCATGTGACCACAGGCTGAGTCCATACACGGGTGTACCGACTTGGGTGTGATCGTCTCATTCGGTTGGAGAGTTATAGCCATTCGAGTAAAGCCCGCCTCGCCCACTCCCAACGTTTTGGCGTCCCGTCGCCAACGTGAAGCGAAATTCACACTTTTTTCCCAATCACTGTTGGCAGTCAGACTCTGGACAATCTTGCTGCACCGGTTTGGGTCAGATTGGGCACAACACCTAGGACTAGTGTGCAAAAGTAGGTATTTCAGAAAGTCCCAAATACCCGAAAGTCGCACCAGCGCGACCATCCAATCCGAGGCGTGCGTCTCGTTCGGCCCGAGCCAAGGATTCCGGGGATGTAAGACACTTGGGTCTGCGAACGGCGGTTTAGGAGTTACGCGCCATATCGTACTTTTGATCGCTGCAGCGCCACCCTGGGTCCGGCCGGGCCGAGCCTTGGTGATGTTGCAGACCGGGGGTGGGTACTGCCATCCCTCAGAAGTCTCCACGACGTACGCTTTGGTCTGCCCGCTCACGTTCAGGGCAGAATGTTGATGATGATCCAGAATCCCAGGTTGCACTCCAAAGTGTCGTGTTGCGCACTCTGTTGTGGTCCGTTTTCGGTTTGTCAACCAGTCGCTGAGCTTGTTTGTTGGCGGCCTCAGTCCCTCCCGCCGCGGCCCAGGTGGGCGTGGCCTTTGCCGGCTCCCCCGCCTCTGCGTCATTGTGTCATCGCTTCTCGGCCTTTTGGCTAAGATCAAGTGTAGTATCTGTTCTTATCAGTTTAATATCTGATACGTGCCCTACCCGGGCACCATATATTAAATTGATTTTTGGAACTGGGAGATGGTATAGGGGCTTGCTCCGTCCACTCCACGCATCGACCCGGTATTGCAGTATTTCTGGGAACGGTGCACCCCTTCTAAAGTGTTGAATGAAAGAAATGTTTTAGACTTGTGTGGCAGCAGATGTTAATGGAACTAGTGGATACTGCTTTGTATTGGTGTTTGAAAGGTGTAGTAGGTGCTCATAGACTATACTAGTAAAGGTAGGGTGGTGGTGTAAAAAACAAACAAATAAACAATAAAAAAAAAATCAACTCTGTTCTTTCCAGTTTAATATCTGATTCGTCCACTATCCGGGGACTGCACACTAAACAGATTTTTGGCTCATGGAGCCGGAGCATGAAAAAGAGAAAGAAAAGAAAGGTCCGTCACTGCACATTTCTGATGTCTCTCTTATCTCTTGGAGTCTCTACTAACGAGCTGATGAGTTGAATCAGGTGTGCGTTTGATTGTCCGACCGTCGGTGAGGATTGCGAAGATGGGCAGGGTGCCTCTGACCGGAGGCCTATGAATTCATACTTACCTGGCAGGGGAGACACCATGATCAGGAAGGTGGTTCACCCAGGGCGAGGCTCGGCCATTGCACTCCGGTCGTGCTGACCCCTGCGAATTCCCCAAATGTGGGAATCTCGACTGCATAATTTATGGTAGTGGGGGACTGCGTTCGCGCTCTCCCCTGGACAAAAACTGGTTGTAAGAGCAGATTGTTGGATTTCCACTTATTTCTTCTTCTTCTTTTTCAGACAAGGAATGGCCTAGGAAGTCTTTCGAATTGACCTGCGCTGGTTGATTGAGAGATATAAAACAACCTAGGTTTTTCAGTCTGCGAAAGTGGGTTTTTTATTATTGTTCACATAATCTCAGATATTTAACAAACGCTTTGATTGACAGCAGTGGTCCCGGAGGCAAAATAGTTCAGAATGAGGAGTTCTATCATGTGGTGTGAATACCTTGTGCATGTGTGAAAAAGCACTTGATACACAGTCGTCTACGGCCGCACTCATGTTGTTGTTTTTTCTGTTTACAGCGCCACCAAGTGGCCAGTCGCCAAATCCCCTTTCATGTGACCACAGGCTGAGTCCATACACGGGTGTACCGACTTGGGTGTGATCGTCTCATTCGGTTGGAGAGTTATAGCCATTCGAGTAAAGCCCGCCTCGCCCACTCCCAACGTTTTGGCGTCCCGTCGCCAACGTGAAGCGAAATTCACACTTTTTTCCCAATCACTGTTGGCAGTCAGACTCTGGACAATCTTGCTGCACCGGTTTGGGTCAGATTGGGCACAACACCTAGGACTAGTGTGCAAAAGTAGGTATTTCAGAAAGTCCCAAATACCCGAAAGTCGCACCAGCGCGACCATCCAATCCGAGGCGTGCGTCTCGTTCGGCCCGAGCCAAGGATCCCGGGGATGTAAGACACTTGGGTCTGCGAACGGCGGTTTAGGAGTTACGCGCCATATCGTACTTTTGATCGCTGCAGCGCCACCCTGGGTCCGGCCGGGCCGAGCCTTGGTGATGTTGCAGACCGGGGGTGGGTACTGCCATCCCTCAGAAGTCTCCACGACGTACGCTTTGGTCTGCCCGCTCACGTTCAGGGCAGAATGTTGATGATGATCCAGAATCCCAGGTTGCACTCCAAAGTGTCGTGTTGCGCACTCTGTTGTGGTCCGTTTTCGGTTTGTCAACCAGTCGCTGAGCTTGTTTGTTGGCGGCCTCAGTCCCTCCCGCCGCGGCCCAGGTGGGCGTGGCCTTTGCCGGCTCCCCCGCCTCTGCGTCATTGTGTCATCGCTTCTCGGCCTTTTGGCTAAGAACAAGTATCTGGTCGTCAGGTGGAGACAGCGATCGCCTCTTGGAGGTTTTTCCGGCTCGGTCGCTCAGTGGCTTGAGCCCCAAACTTTTAGGAGGGAGATTGATCTTGCTGCTTTTACTGTTCAACAGTTTTAAGGTAAGACTTTTATCTATTTATTTATTTATTTATTTATTGTTCTTTTAAATCCTTTAGGCTGTTGGTGCCTCCATCATGTCGGCTGCCCGTGCCGGCGTGCGGAGGCACCACAGCGTGCGTTTTTTATTTAAAGAGTTTGAGGGGAAGCTCCTGGGATTGTCCCGCATGGACTTTTCCAGGAAGCTTGTCCAAAAGACCTTGTGTTTTAAGCCAGATGATTTGAATTGTTTAATGACTCTGCCCCTTAACAAGGGTTTTGATTTGAGTTTTAAAACTGCTTCCCTGCTAAATGATTTTTGGCAAAGATTTGACTCTGTTAAGGCCCAGTTCTCCATGTTCACTGTGGAGAAACTTTCTGATAACACACTTAAAACTGTGATTGTCAGGATGTTCAATGAAACAGTGACTGGAGATGATATTTGTGTCTGGTTGGGTAGATTTTGCACTGTTCGAGGTCAGCCTGTCAAAGTGCTAGATGAAGATGGCATTTGGAATTGCTCCTGGCGGATTCCCATCAAACAATGGGAAGACGCTGGGGGCTACCAGGGCCTGAAACATCTGCCTTCTATGATTGTGCTGGGAGAAAACAGAGGCTACATACACTATCAAGGTATGCCAAAGCTATGTAGAAAATGTGGAAGAGTTGGGCATCTTGCTGAGGCATGCCAAGAGTTAGTATGTGGGAAGTGCAGAGAAATTGGTCACATTTTCGATGATTGTACCAATGGCAGGCGGTGCAACCTGTGTGGAGAATCCAACCATCTCTACAGAGATTGCCCAAAAAGCTTTGCCAACAAACTCAAAGGCAACAAAATGGCCGCCCCACAGTCAGAGCAAACAAAAGAACAAAGGAAGGAGGAGGCGGTCCCTGGGGTTTTGGCGGGAAATTCCTTTTCCCAGCCAGCCTCAGGGATTGGACAGGTGGAAGGAAGTGGGGCGGCCACAGGGGCGGAGTCAAGTTTTAATAGTGAACAGAGGGAGGAAGCCGCTCCCCAACAAGAGAAAAGCGGAAACAAAATGGAGGAGGAAGAGGATGTAACGGCTTCCTCCCTCTACACCGTATCGGAGGTTAGTGTGGTGGACAGTGGGGGTGAAACTGATTGTTCACTCCCCAATGCTCAAGTGCAGAAAAGGACTGCGAGATCTCCTCTGCTTCAAACAGAGGAGAAAAGACTGCGGGCATCGCATCGGCTAGATAGTTCCTCTTCGGTAGATCTAGACCGTATGTGGCCCGCAGAATCTCCCAATGAAGTCTCTTTTTTGCACATTAAGCTGAGAACATCGTCACCGAAGGAGCCACAAGAGGTTCTCTCTGCGGACTCCGAGGCGGCGAGCATTTGCCCACCTGATCCCAGTTTGTCTGGGGAAAAGGAGAGGCAAGTGTAACATGATTTTAACTATATCTCTGTAGCCCTTTGGTTGCTTTTAAATGTCTCACACCTTTTTAACCATACTGCTCATGGCTCTCACTATCTCCACCATCAATGTGAGAAGTGTGAAGAGCAATATACGAGCACAGAGCGTGTTATCCCTTTTAAAATCTTTTAAGTCAGATGTGTTTTTATTACAAGAATGTGGTCTGCCTTTTTTAAAAAATTACAGGAAGTGGGAGGAGATTTGGACCCCAGGACTTTCCATCTGGAGTGGGTCCAATTTTAACAAAAATGACGGTGTTGCTATTTTAATAAAAAATCCAAATATTTTGGTGAAGGGCAGCACTGTGGTGAGGGATGGGCGGGCAATTTTAGCTAATCTGACTGTTTTAGGTAAGGATTTTAACATTTTAAATGTGTATGGTTTTACAGACAAAAATAATAGGTATGAGCTTTTAGAAGACCTGCAGCCCCACATGCTAGGTAGGGCTCCCCTAGTGGTAGCTGGGGATTTTAATTGTGTTTTAACCAAGAAAGACAGGAAGAGGACAGAGGATTTTAAGGTTGACAAAACATCGGTTTTATTGCAGGACTTAGTTAGAGATTTTAAATTAGTAGACTGTTTTAAAGCAATGCATCAGAGAGAGGAGGGCTTCACCTGGTTCAGTGGTGACGGCACCCGAGCCTCTCGCATTGACTACATTTTTACACGGGACTGCCTGCCAACCGATGCAACATTAACCCCCCTCTTTTTTTCAGATCACATAATGCTGTCATGCACCCTTTCACTGCCCACTGGTGTGACAGTAGGGGGAGGGCTGTGGAAGCTGAACTGCTCCCTTTTGGAAGATAAAGAAGTAGTTAGAGAGTACAGGGAGCAGTTCAGCCAATGGCAGACCCTCCAAGACTTTTACGACTCACGTGCACAGTGGTGGGAGGTGGTAAAGGAACGGACGAGACAGTTTTTTAGAACGATAGGCAAAAATAAAAAGAATAGATTAAATCGACGCATGGTGGGGCTGCAAAAACGACTACAGAGGTATTTTAATCTTTTAAATGATGGGATTGATTTCAGTGAAGAAATTAAAGAAATAAAGCAAGAAATGTCAGTTTTATCCGAAAGTCAAAGCAAAGGTGTCATTTTAAGGAGCAGGGAGAGGGAGATAGAGGATGGTGAAAAGTGTACCAGGTATTTTTTTAAAAAGATTGTTTCACGGGGTGGGGCAATTACTGTTTTGAAAAGGGGAGGAAGGGAGGTCTACACTACAAAAGAAATTTTAAAGGAAACTGAAGCATTTTATGAAAACCTATACACCACCAAAGTAGTTCACAATGACACATTAAGGGAAGTTTTAGAGTTTTTAGAAAAGAAAGTTGACGGTGAATGTACAATTTTATCTCAAGATTTTACCATTTTAGAAATTCACAAAGCTCTTAAAAGTTTTAAACGAGGAAAGTCCCCTGGTACAGACGGACTTCCTCTGGAGTTTTACTTAACTTTTTGGGATATTTTAGCGTTTGACTTACTGACTGTTTTAAAAGAATTTGAGACTCTTGAAAGACTTCCTGACAGCTTTAGAATAGGGATAGTTTCACTTTTACATAAAAAAGGGGACAAGACAGACTTACGGAACTGGCGACCCATTACCCTTTTAAACGTTGACTGTAAACTTTTTAGCAAAATTTTAGCCACACGTATGTCGACAGTTTTAGCGGACGTAATCCACCCGGATCAAGCATGCGCCGTGCCTGGAAGGAAGATCACGGACAGCCTGGTGCTGATCAGAGATGCCATCTGTTATGCGAGAGACAGAAACATTCGGCTAGTAGTCCTAAATTTAGACTTTGAAAAAGCATTTGACCGCATCTCGCACCAGTTCCTTTTTAAGGTACTGGAAAAAATGGGGTTTCCAGAGAGGTTTATAGCCTGGGTGGGACTGCTGTACAACAGTCTGATCAGCAGAATTGTAGTTAACGGGCATCTATCCAATGCTGTAAATATCCACAGCGGCGTCCGTCAGGGGTGTCCATTATCTCCCCTCCTGTATGTGGCTTGCATTGAGCCACTGGCACAAATATTGAGAAGGGACAAATGGATTAAAGGACTAGACGTTCCAGGGACTGGAGGACTGACGGCAACCTGCCTTTTATATATGGACGACGTGACCCTTTTAGCCACTGACGTTTTATCGGTACGAAGAGCAATGGACTTGACTGACTGGTACGGTCGGGCCTCAGGCGCTAAGCTCAATAGGAGCAAGTCTGAGGCCCAGCTCTTCGGGCCGTGGGGTGACGTGGACACAGGTGGACTAAATTTGGATTTTAAAGACAATGATTTGAAAATTTTAGGTGTAAAATTTGACAGAGACGGTGGAGGACAGGGAAACTGGACTGACTTGTTAGGGAAAGTTAGGCAAAGACTGGGCTTTTGGGGACTACGACAACTGACGTACGAAGGCAAGATTTTAATTTTTAAAGCAGTGATTTTACCGCTGATTTTACTTGTCTGTTCTGTTTTTAGTCCCCCAAGACGATTCCTGATCAACATGGAGAGGGCGGTGTTTTATTTCCTGTGGGGGTCCAAGTGGGAAAGATTGAAGAGGGAGGTCATCAAAAAAAGAAAAGAGAATGGCGGGAAAGGCCTCCCAGACCCCCACCTGTTTTTAAGTAGCCATTTTACCGCTCTGAACATTAAATATGCTTTGACCCCATCCAGAGAAAACAAGACAGCAGCAATGGCTCGATTCTGGATGGGGTCCTATTTAAGAACTTTGAAGATTTTACCTGTTGATTTAAAAATCCCAGTGTCTTTTAGCCTTCCCAAACATTACTGTTTTATCAAGAAATTTTTAAAGAAACATTTTTTAGAAACAGAGGATGTCACTGTTTTAACTAATCATAAGTCTTTGATCTCCCTTGTGCAGGATCGAGAAAAGGTGAGTCCAGTTCCAGGCCTCACACTAAGTGAGGCCAAACAAGTTTGGCGGAACGTTGCCCACCCAGCTCTCCAGAACAGGCTTAAGGACTTGTCGTGGATGGTGGCTCATGAGATCCTCCCGGTCAGGGCGGTTATGCACTCCAGAGGCATGGCCAAAAACTCTACCTGCCCACGGTCCGGATGTGGTTCCCCGGAGACCGTTTACCATCTGCTCTGGGAGTGTGGCGCTGCGCGGGACCTGTGGGCCAAGACCGGCCCCCTGGTTTTCCCGTGCCTGCCAGCGGGTGGGGCCCAGGTGGACTACAAGCTCGCCATCCTAGGGGTGGGTCAGGGCTTGAAGGACATGACATCCCAAGAATTTACCTCGCTCTGGCTCACCCTAAACGTGATCAAGGATGCCATCTGGGTCACCAGAAACCTGCTGGTGGGGAAACGCGTTACGGTGCCCCTCCACGCGTGCGAGCAGATGATAAGAACAACGCTGCAGGAGGCGCCGGACGTCGTCATTCGGATGGGGGGGCCGGGGTCACACGGAGAAGGTCCCGGCCGCCACCGACCCTGGCCGCCCGTCGATGCACCCTCACCACACCGGCTACGGGAACAGCGGGCCAGCGGGCCGGAGGAGAGGGGATTTCCGCTGGGGACCGGAAGCGGGGAGTCTGGGGCCTGTTCTGGAGACCTGGAGTGAATGGACAATTTTGATAGGGACTCACCCTCGATCCTGTACAAGAAGATATGTTTTATTTGGCATGTTTTATCGTTTTATTGTTCTATTGTTTTATTCCTATTCATTTTAATCCATTTACCTTTCTTTTAAAACAACACATACTAACATACATGGACTTTTACACAACACACAAACAATAACTGATTTTTTACGGTAAATTGTGTAATTTTTGTTTTAAGACGTGAAATGGAATATGTGATTTTAATGGAAAAAATATATATATAATTGTGGAAATTGAAAGAATGGAAGGAAAAACTGTGACAATAAACTTTTTTCGAAAGAAAAAAATCTGTTCTTATCAGTTTAATATCTGATACGTGCCCTACCCGGGCACCATATATTAAATTGATTTTTGGAACTGGGAGATGGTATAGGGGCTTGCTCCGTCCACTCCACGCATCGACCCGGTATTGCAGTATTTCTGGGAACGGTGCACCCCTTCTAAAGTGTTGAATGAAAGAAATGTTTTAGACTTGTGTGGCAGCAGATGTTAATGGAACTAGTGGATACTGCTTTGTATTGGTGTTTGAAAGGTGTAGTAGGTGCTCATAGACTATACTAGTAAAGGTAGGGTGGTGGTGTAAAAAACAAACAAATAAACAATAAAAAAAAAATCAACTCTGTTCTTTCCAGTTTAATATCTGATTCGTCCACTATCCGGGGACTGCACACTAAACAGATTTTTGGCTCATGGAGCCGGAGCATGAAAAAGAGAAAGAAAAGAAAGGTCCGTCACTGCACATTTCTGATGTCTCTCTTATCTCTTGGAGTCTCTACTAACGAGCTGATGAGTTGAATCAGGTGTGCGTTTGATTGTCCGACCGTCGGTGAGGATTGCGAAGATGGGCAGGGTGCCTCTGACCGGAGGCCTATGAATTCATACTTACCTGGCAGGGGAGACACCATGATCAGGAAGGTGGTTCACCCAGGGCGAGGCTCGGCCATTGCACTCCGGTCGTGCTGACCCCTGCGAATTCCCCAAATGTGGGAATCTCGACTGCATAATTTATGGTAGTGGGGGACTGCGTTCGCGCTCTCCCCTGGACAAAAACTGGTTGTAAGAGCAGATTGTTGGATTTCCACTTATTTCTTCTTCTTCTTTTTCAGACAAGGAATGGCCTAGGAAGTCTTTCGAATTGACCTGCGCTGGTTGATTGAGAGATATAAAACAACCTAGGTTTTTCAGTCTGCGAAAGTGGGTTTTTTATTATTGTTCACATAATCTCAGATATTTAACAAACGCTTTGATTGACAGCAGTGGTCCCGGAGGCAAAATAGTTCAGAATGAGGAGTTCTATCATGTGGTGTGAATACCTTGTGCATGTGTGAAAAAGCACTTGATACACAGTCGTCTACGGCCGCACTCATGTTGTTGTTTTTTCTGTTTACAGCGCCACCAAGTGGCCAGTCGCCAAATCCCCTTTCATGTGACCACAGGCTGAGTCCATACACGGGTGTACCGACTTGGGTGTGATCGTCTCATTCGGTTGGAGAGTTATAGCCATTCGAGTAAAGCCCGCCTCGCCCACTCCCAACGTTTTGGCGTCCCGTCGCCAACGTGAAGCGAAATTCACACTTTTTTCCCAATCACTGTTGGCAGTCAGACTCTGGACAATCTTGCTGCACCGGTTTGGGTCAGATTGGGCACAACACCTAGGACTAGTGTGCAAAAGTAGGTATTTCAGAAAGTCCCAAATACCCGAAAGTCGCACCAGCGCGACCATCCAATCCGAGGCGTGCGTCTCGTTCGGCCCGAGCCAAGGATCCCGGGGATGTAAGACACTTGGGTCTGCGAACGGCGGTTTAGGAGTTACGCGCCATATCGTACTTTTGATCGCTGCAGCGCCACCCTGGGTCCGGCCGGGCCGAGCCTTGGTGATGTTGCAGACCGGGGGTGGGTACTGCCATCCCTCAGAAGTCTCCACGACGTACGCTTTGGTCTGCCCGCTCACGTTCAGGGCAGAATGTTGATGATGATCCAGAATCCCAGGTTGCACTCCAAAGTGTCGTGTTGCGCACTCTGTTGTGGTCCGTTTTCGGTTTGTCAACCAGTCGCTGAGCTTGTTTGTTGGCGGCCTCAGTCCCTCCCGCCGCGGCCCAGGTGGGCGTGGCCTTTGCCGGCTCCCCCGCCTCTGCGTCATTGTGTCATCGCTTCTCGGCCTTTTGGCTAAGATCAAGTGTAGTATCTGTTCTTATCAGTTTAATATCTGATACGTGCCCTACCCGGGCACCATATATTAAATTGATTTTTGGAACTGGGAGATGGTATAGGGGCTTGCTCCGTCCACTCCACGCATCGACCCGGTATTGCAGTATTTCTGGGAACGGTGCACCCCTTCTAAAGTGTTGAATGAAAGAAATGTTTTAGACTTGTGTGGCAGCAGATGTTAATGGAACTAGTGGATACTGCTTTGTATTGGTGTTTGAAAGGTGTAGTAGGTGCTCATAGACTATACTAGTAAAGGTAGGGTGGTGGTGTAAAAAACAAACAAATAAACAATAAAAAAAAAATCAACTCTGTTCTTTCCAGTTTAATATCTGATTCGTCCACTATCCGGGGACTGCACACTAAACAGATTTTTGGCTCATGGAGCCGGAGCATGAAAAAGAGAAAGAAAAGAAAGGTCCGTCACTGCACATTTCTGATGTCTCTCTTATCTCTTGGAGTCTCTACTAACGAGCTGATGAGTTGAATCAGGTGTGCGTTTGATTGTCCGACCGTCGGTGAGGATTGCGAAGATGGGCAGGGTGCCTCTGACCGGAGGCCTATGAATTCATACTTACCTGGCAGGGGAGACACCATGATCAGGAAGGTGGTTCACCCAGGGCGAGGCTCGGCCATTGCACTCCGGTCGTGCTGACCCCTGCGAATTCCCCAAATGTGGGAAT
This sequence comes from Phoxinus phoxinus, assembly GCF_949152265.1. NCBI lineage: Eukaryota > Metazoa > Chordata > Actinopteri > Cypriniformes > Leuciscidae > Phoxinus > Phoxinus phoxinus. The sequence goes on along the minus strand of NC_136893.1, from coordinate 32,828,357 downwards.
CTCGACTGCATAATTTATGGTAGTGGGGGACTGCGTTCGCGCTCTCCCCTGGTCAAAAACTGGTTGTAAGAGCAGATTGTTGGATTTCCACTTATTTCTTCTTCTTCTTTTTCAGACAAGGAATGGCCTAGGAAGTCTTTCGAATTGACCTGCGCTGGTTGATTGAGAGATATAAAACAACCTAGGTTTTTCAGTCTGCGAAAGTGGGTTTTTTATTATTGTTCACATAATCTCAGATATTTAACAAACGCTTTGATTGACAGCAGTGGTCCCGGAGGCAAAATAGTTCAGAATGAGGAGTTCTATCATGTGGTGTGAATACCTTGTGCATGTGTGAAAAAGCACTTGATACACAGTCGTCTACGGCCGCACTCATGTTGTTGTTTTTTCTGTTTACAGCGCCACCAAGTGGCCAGTCGCCAAATCCCCTTTCATGTGACCACAGGCTGAGTCCATACACGGGTGTACCGACTTGGGTGTGATCGTCTCATTCGGTTGGAGAGTTATAGCCATTCGAGTAAAGCCCGCCTCGCCCACTCCCAACGTTTTGGCGTCCCGTCGCCAACGTGAAGCGAAATTCACACTTTTTTCCCAATCACTGTTGGCAGTCAGACTCTGGACAATCTTGCTGCACCGGTTTGGGTCAGATTGGGCACAACACCTAGGACTAGTGTGCAAAAGTAGGTATTTCAGAAAGTCCCAAATACCCGAAAGTCGCACCAGCGCGACCATCCAATCCGAGGCGTGCGTCTCGTTCGGCCCGAGCCAAGGATTCCGGGGATGTAAGACACTTGGGTCTGCGAACGGCGGTTTAGGAGTTACGCGCCATATCGTACTTTTGATCGCTGCAGCGCCACCCTGGGTCCGGCCGGGCCGAGCCTTGGTGATGTTGCAGACCGGGGGTGGGTACTGCCATCCCTCAGAAGTCTCCACGACGTACGCTTTGGTCTGCCCGCTCACGTTCAGGGCAGAATGTTGATGATGATCCAGAATCCCAGGTTGCACTCCAAAGTGTCGTGTTGCGCACTCTGTTGTGGTCCGTTTTCGGTTTGTCAACCAGTCGCTGAGCTTGTTTGTTGGCGGCCTCAGTCCCTCCCGCCGCGGCCCAGGTGGGCGTGGCCTTTGCCGGCTCCCCCGCCTCTGCGTCATTGTGTCATCGCTTCTCGGCCTTTTGGCTAAGATCAAGTGTAGTATCTGTTCTTATCAGTTTAATATCTGATACGTGCCCTACCCGGGCACCATATATTAAATTGATTTTTGGAACTGGGAGATGGTATAGGGGCTTGCTCCGTCCACTCCACGCATCGACCCGGTATTGCAGTACTTCTGGGAACGGTGCACCCCTTCTAAAGTGTTGAATGAAAGAAATGTTTTAGACTTGTGTGGCAGCAGATGTTAATGGAACTAGTGGATACTGCTTTGTATTGGTGTTTGAAAGGTGTAGTAGGTGCTCATAGACTATACTAGTAAAGGTAGGGTGGTGGTGTAAAAAACAAACAAATAAACAATAAAAAAAAAATCAACTCTGTTCTTTCCAGTTTAATATCTGATTCGTCCACTATCCGGGGACTGCACACTAAACAGATTTTTGGCTCATGGAGCCGGAGCATGAAAAAGAGAAAGAAAAGAAAGGTCCGTCACTGCACATTTCTGATGTCTCTCTTATCTCTTGGAGTCTCTACTAACGAGCTGATGAGTTGAATCAGGTGTGCGTTTGATTGTCCGACCGTCGGTGAGGATTGCGAAGATGGGCAGGGTGCCTCTGACCGGAGGCCTATGAATTCATACTTACCTGGCAGGGGAGACACCATGATCAGGAAGGTGGTTCACCCAGGGCGAGGCTCGGCCATTGCACTCCGGTCGTGCTGACCCCTGCGAATTCCCCAAATGTGGGAATCTCGACTGCATAATTTATGGTAGTGGGGGACTGCGTTCGCGCTCTCCCCTGGACAAAAACTGGTTGTAAGAGCAGATTGTTGGATTTCCACTTATTTCTTCTTCTTCTTTTTCAGACAAGGAATGGCCTAGGAAGTCTTTCGAATTGACCTGCGCTGGTTGATTGAGAGATATAAAACAACCTAGGTTTTTCAGTCTGCGAAAGTGGGTTTTTTATTATTGTTCACATAATCTCAGATATTTAACAAACGCTTTGATTGACAGCAGTGGTCCCGGAGGCAAAATAGTTCAGAATGAGGAGTTCTATCATGTGGTGTGAATACCTTGTGCATGTGTGAAAAAGCACTTGATACACAGTCGTCTACGGCCGCACTCATGTTGTTGTTTTTTCTGTTTACAGCGCCACCAAGTGGCCAGTCGCCAAATCCCCTTTCATGTGACCACAGGCTGAGTCCATACACGGGTGTACCGACTTGGGTGTGATCGTCTCATTCGGTTGGAGAGTTATAGCCATTCGAGTAAAGCCCGCCTCGCCCACTCCCAACGTTTTGGCGTCCCGTCGCCAACGTGAAGCGAAATTCACACTTTTTTCCCAATCACTGTTGGCAGTCAGACTCTGGACAATCTTGCTGCACCGGTTTGGGTCAGATTGGGCACAACACCTAGGACTAGTGTGCAAAAGTAGGTATTTCAGAAAGTCCCAAATACCCGAAAGTCGCACCAGCGCGACCATCCAATCCGAGGCGTGCGTCTCGTTCGGCCCGAGCCAAGGATTCCGGGGATGTAAGACACTTGGGTCTGCGAACGGCGGTTTAGGAGTTACGCGCCATATCGTACTTTTGATCGCTGCAGCGCCACCCTGGGTCCGGCCGGGCCGAGCCTTGGTGATGTTGCAGACCGGGGGTGGGTACTGCCATCCCTCAGAAGTCTCCACGACGTACGCTTTGGTCTGCCCGCTCACGTTCAGGGCAGAATGTTGATGATGATCCAGAATCCCAGGTTGCACTCCAAAGTGTCGTGTTGCGCACTCTGTTGTGGTCCGTTTTCGGTTTGTCAACCAGTCGCTGAGCTTGTTTGTTGGCGGCCTCAGTCCCTCCCGCCGCGGCCCAGGTGGGCGTGGCCTTTGCCGGCTCCCCCGCCTCTGCGTCATTGTGTCATCGCTTCTCGGCCTTTTGGCTAAGATCAAGTGTAGTATCTGTTCTTATCAGTTTAATATCTGATACGTGCCCTACCCGGGCACCATATATTAAATTGATTTTTGGAACTGGGAGATGGTATAGGGGCTTGCTCCGTCCACTCCACGCATCGACCCGGTATTGCAGTACTTCTGGGAACGGTGCACCCCTTCTAAAGTGTTGAATGAAAGAAATGTTTTAGACTTGTGTGGCAGCAGATGTTAATGGAACTAGTGGATACTGCTTTGTATTGGTGTTTGAAAGGTGTAGTAGGTGCTCATAGACTATACTAGTAAAGGTAGGGTGGTGGTGTAAAAAACAAACAAATAAACAATAAAAAAAAAATCAACTCTGTTCTTTCCAGTTTAATATCTGATTCGTCCACTATCCGGGGACTGCACACTAAACAGATTTTTGGCTCATGGAGCCGGAGCATGAAAAAGAGAAAGAAAAGAAAGGTCCGTCACTGCACATTTCTGATGTCTCTCTTATCTCTTGGAGTCTCTACTAACGAGCTGATGAGTTGAATCAGGTGTGCGTTTGATTGTCCGACCGTCGGTGAGGATTGCGAAGATGGGCAGGGTGCCTCTGACCGGAGGCCTATGAATTCATACTTACCTGGCAGGGGAGACACCATGATCAGGAAGGTGGTTCACCCAGGGCGAGGCTCGGCCATTGCACTCCGGTCGTGCTGACCCCTGCGAATTCCCCAAATGTGGGAATCTCGACTGCATAATTTATGGTAGTGGGGGACTGCGTTCGCGCTCTCCCCTGGACAAAAACTGGTTGTAAGAGCAGATTGTTGGATTTCCACTTATTTCTTCTTCTTCTTTTTCAGACAAGGAATGGCCTAGGAAGTCTTTCGAATTGACCTGCGCTGGTTGATTGAGAGATATAAAACAACCTAGGTTTTTCAGTCTGCGAAAGTGGGTTTTTTATTATTGTTCACATAATCTCAGATATTTAACAAACGCTTTGATTGACAGCAGTGGTCCCGGAGGCAAAATAGTTCAGAATGAGGAGTTCTATCATGTGGTGTGAATACCTTGTGCATGTGTGAAAAAGCACTTGATACACAGTCGTCTACGGCCGCACTCATGTTGTTGTTTTTTCTGTTTACAGCGCCACCAAGTGGCCAGTCGCCAAATCCCCTTTCATGTGACCACAGGCTGAGTCCATACACGGGTGTACCGACTTGGGTGTGATCGTCTCATTCGGTTGGAGAGTTATAGCCATTCGAGTAAAGCCCGCCTCGCCCACTCCCAACGTTTTGGCGTCCCGTCGCCAACGTGAAGCGAAATTCACACTTTTTTCCCAATCACTGTTGGCAGTCAGACTCTGGACAATCTTGCTGCACCGGTTTGGGTCAGATTGGGCACAACACCTAGGACTAGTGTGCAAAAGTAGGTATTTCAGAAAGTCCCAAATACCCGAAAGTCGCACCAGCGCGACCATCCAATCCGAGGCGTGCGTCTCGTTCGGCCCGAGCCAAGGATTCCGGGGATGTAAGACACTTGGGTCTGCGAACGGCGGTTTAGGAGTTACGCGCCATATCGTACTTTTGATCGCTGCAGCGCCACCCTGGGTCCGGCCGGGCCGAGCCTTGGTGATGTTGCAGACCGGGGGTGGGTACTGCCATCCCTCAGAAGTCTCCACGACGTACGCTTTGGTCTGCCCGCTCACGTTCAGGGCAGAATGTTGATGATGATCCAGAATCCCAGGTTGCACTCCAAAGTGTCGTGTTGCGCACTCTGTTGTGGTCCGTTTTCGGTTTGTCAACCAGTCGCTGAGCTTGTTTGTTGGCGGCCTCAGTCCCTCCCGCCGCGGCCCAGGTGGGCGTGGCCTTTGCCGGCTCCCCCGCCTCTGCGTCATTGTGTCATCGCTTCTCGGCCTTTTGGCTAAGATCAAGTGTAGTATCTGTTCTTATCAGTTTAATATCTGATACGTGCCCTACCCGGGCACCATATATTAAATTGATTTTTGGAACTGGGAGATGGTATAGGGGCTTGCTCCGTCCACTCCACGCATCGACCCGGTATTGCAGTACTTCTGGGAACGGTGCACCCCTTCTAAAGTGTTGAATGAAAGAAATGTTTTAGACTTGTGTGGCAGCAGATGTTAATGGAACTAGTGGATACTGCTTTGTATTGGTGTTTGAAAGGTGTAGTAGGTGCTCATAGACTATACTAGTAAAGGTAGGGTGGTGGTGTAAAAAACAAACAAATAAACAATAAAAAAAAAATCAACTCTGTTCTTTCCAGTTTAATATCTGATTCGTCCACTATCCGGGGACTGCACACTAAACAGATTTTTGGCTCATGGAGCCGGAGCATGAAAAAGAGAAAGAAAAGAAAGGTCCGTCACTGCACATTTCTGATGTCTCTCTTATCTCTTGGAGTCTCTACTAACGAGCTGATGAGTTGAATCAGGTGTGCGTTTGATTGTCCGACCGTCGGTGAGGATTGCGAAGATGGGCAGGGTGCCTCTGACCGGAGGCCTATGAATTCATACTTACCTGGCAGGGGAGACACCATGATCAGGAAGGTGGTTCACCCAGGGCGAGGCTCGGCCATTGCACTCCGGTCGTGCTGACCCCTGCGAATTCCCCAAATGTGGGAATCTCGACTGCATAATTTATGGTAGTGGGGGACTGCGTTCGCGCTCTCCCCTGGACAAAAACTGGTTGTAAGAGCAGATTGTTGGATGTCCACTTATTTCTTCTTCTTCTTTTTCAGACAAGGAATGGCCTAGGAAGTCTTTCGAATTGACCTGCGCTGGTTGATTGAGAGATATAAAACAACCTAGGTTTTTCAGTCTGCGAAAGTGGGTTTTTTATTATTGTTCACATAATCTCAGATATTTAACAAACGCTTTGATTGACAGCAGTGGTCCCGGAGGCAAAATAGTTCAGAATGAGGAGTTCTATCATGTGGTGTGAATACCTTGTGCATGTGTGAAAAAGCACTTGATACACAGTCGTCTACGGCCGCACTCATGTTGTTGTTTTTTCTGTTTACAGCGCCACCAAGTGGCCAGTCGCCAAATCCCCTTTCATGTGACCACAGGCTGAGTCCATACACGGGTGTACCGACTTGGGTGTGATCGTCTCATTCGGTTGGAGAGTTATAGCCATTCGAGTAAAGCCCGCCTCGCCCACTCCCAACGTTTTGGCGTCCCGTCGCCAACGTGAAGCGAAATTCACACTTTTTTCCCAATCACTGTTGGCAGTCAGACTCTGGACAATCTTGCTGCACCGGTTTGGGTCAGATTGGGCACAACACCTAGGACTAGTGTGCAAAAGTAGGTATTTCAGAAAGTCCCAAATACCCGAAAGTCGCACCAGCGCGACCATCCAATCCGAGGCGTGCGTCTCGTTCGGCCCGAGCCAAGGATTCCGGGGATGTAAGACACTTGGGTCTGCGAACGGCGGTTTAGGAGTTACGCGCCATATCGTACTTTTGATCGCTGCAGCGCCACCCTGGGTCCGGCCGGGCCGAGCCTTGGTGATGTTGCAGACCGGGGGTGGGTACTGCCATCCCTCAGAAGTCTCCACGACGTACGCTTTGGTCTGCCCGCTCACGTTCAGGGCAGAATGTTGATGATGATCCAGAATCCCAGGTTGCACTCCAAAGTGTCGTGTTGCGCACTCTGTTGTGGTCCGTTTTCGGTTTGTCAACCAGTCGCTGAGCTTGTTTGTTGGCGGCCTCAGTCCCTCCCGCCGCGGCCCAGGTGGGCGTGGCCTTTGCCGGCTCCCCCGCCTCTGCGTCATTGTGTCATCGCTTCTCGGCCTTTTGGCTAAGATCAAGTGTAGTATCTGTTCTTATCAGTTTAATATCTGATACGTGCCCTATCCGGGCACCATATATTAAATTGATTTTTGGAACTGGGAGATGGTATAGGGGCTTGCTCCGTCCACTCCACGCATCGACCCGGTATTGCAGTACTTCTGGGAACGGTGCACCCCTTCTAAAGTGTTGAATGAAAGAAATGTTTTAGACTTGTGTGGCAGCAGATGTTAATGGAACTAGTGGATACTGCTTTGTATTGGTGTTTGAAAGGTGTAGTAGGTGCTCATAGACTATACTAGTAAAGGTAGGGTGGTGGTGTAAAAAACAAACACATAAACAATAAAATAAAATCAACTCTGTTCTTTCCAGTTTAATATCTGATTCGTCCACTATCCGGGGACTGCACACTAAACAGATTTTTGGCTCATGGAGCCGGAGCATGAAAAAGAGAAAGAAAAGAAAGGTCCGTCACTGCACATTTCTGATGTCTCTCTTATCTCTTGGAGTCTCTACTAACGAGCTGATGAGTTGAATCAGGTGTGCGTTTGATTGTCCGACCGTCGGTGAGGATTGCGAAGATGGGCAGGGTGCCTCTGACCGGAGGCCTATGAATTCATACTTACCTGGCAGGGGAGACACCATGATCAGGAAGGTGGTTCACCCAGGGCGAGGCTCGGCCATTGCACTCCGGTCGTGCTGACCCCTGCGAATTCCCCAAATGTGGGAATCTCGACTGCATAATTTATGGTAGTGGGGGACTGCGTTCGCGCTCTCCCCTGGACAAAAACTGGTTGTAAGAGCAGATTGTTGGATTTCCACTTATTTCTTCTTCTTCTTTTTCAGACAAGGAATGGCCTAGGAAGTCTTTCGAATTGACCTGCGCTGGTTGATTGAGAGATATAAAACAACCTAGGTTTTTCAGTCTGCGAAAGTGGGTTTTTTATTATTGTTCACATAATCTCAGATATTTAACAAACGCTTTGATTGACAGCAGTGGTCCCGGAGGCAAAATAGTTCAGAATGAGGAGTTCTATCATGTGGTGTGAATACCTTGTGCATGTGTGAAAAAGCACTTGATACACAGTCGTCTACGGCCGCACTCATGTTGTTGTTTTTTCTGTTTACAGCGCCACCAAGTGGCCAGTCGCCAAATCCCCTTTCATGTGACCACAGGCTGAGTCCATACACGGGTGTACCGACTTGGGTGTGATCGTCTCATTCGGTTGGAGAGTTATAGCCATTCGAGTAAAGCCCGCCTCGCCCACTCCCAACGTTTTGGCGTCCCGTCGCCAACGTGAAGCGAAATTCACACTTTTTTCCCAATCACTGTTGGCAGTCAGACTCTGGACAATCTTGCTGCACCGGTTTGGGTCAGATTGGGCACAACACCTAGGACTAGTGTGCAAAAGTAGGTATTTCAGAAAGTCCCAAATACCCGAAAGTCGCACCAGCGCGACCATCCAATCCGAGGCGTGCGTCTCGTTCGGCCCGAGCCAAGGATCCCGGGGATGTAAGACACTTGGGTCTGCGAACGGCGGTTTAGGAGTTACGCGCCATATCGTACTTTTGATCGCTGCAGCGCCACCCTGGGTCCGGCCGGGCCGAGCCTTGGTGATGTTGCAGACCGGGGGTGGGTACTGCCATCCCTCAGAAGTCTCCACGACGTACGCTTTGGTCTGCCCGCTCACGTTCAGGGCAGAATGTTGATGATGATCCAGAATCCCAGGTTGCACTCCAAAGTGTCGTGTTGCGCACTCTGTTGTGGTCCGTTTTCGGTTTGTCAACCAGTCGCTGAGCTTGTTTGTTGGCGGCCTCAGTCCCTCCCGCCGCGGCCCAGGTGGGCGTGGCCTTTGCCGGCTCCCCCGCCTCTGCGTCATTGTGTCATCGCTTCTCGGCCTTTTGGCTAAGATCAAGTGTAGTATCTGTTCTTATCAGTTTAATATCTGATACGTGCCCTACCCGGGCACCATATATTAAATTGATTTTTGGAACTGGGAGATGGTATAGGGGCTTGCTCCGTCCACTCCACGCATCGACCCGGTATTGCAGTACTTCTGGGAACGGTGCACCCCTTCTAAAGTGTTGAATGAAAGAAATGTTTTAGACTTGTGTGGCAGCAGATGTTAATGGAACTAGTGGATACTGCTTTGTATTGGTGTTTGAAAGGTGTAGTAGGTGCTCATAGACTATACTAGTAAAGGTAGGGTGGTGGTGTAAAAAACAAACAAATAAACAATAAAAAAAAAATCAACTCTGTTCTTTCCAGTTTAATATCTGATTCGTCCACTATCCGGGGACTGCACACTAAACAGATTTTTGGCTCATGGAGCCGGAGCATGAAAAAGAGAAAGAAAAGAAAGGTCCGTCACTGCACATTTCTGATGTCTCTCTTATCTCTTGGAGTCTCTACTAACGAGCTGATGAGTTGAATCAGGTGTGCGTTTGATTGTCCGACCGTCGGTGAGGATTGCGAAGATGGGCAGGGTGCCTCTGACCGGAGGCCTATGAATTCATACTTACCTGGCAGGGGAGACACCATGATCAGGAAGGTGGTTCACCCAGGGCGAGGCTCGGCCATTGCACTCCGGTCGTGCTGACCCCTGCGAATTCCCCAAATGTGGGAATCTCGACTGCATAATTTATGGTAGTGGGGGACTGCGTTCGCGCTCTCCCCTGGTCAAAAACTGGTTGTAAGAGCAGATTGTTGGATTTCCACTTATTTCTTCTTCTTCTTTTTCAGACAAGGAATGGCCTAGGAAGTCTTTCGAATTGACCTGCGCTGGTTGATTGAGAGATATAAAACAACCTAGGTTTTTCAGTCTGCGAAAGTGGGTTTTTTATTATTGTTCACATAATCTCAGATATTTAACAAACGCTTTGATTGACAGCAGTGGTCCCGGAGGCAAAATAGTTCAGAATGAGGAGTTCTATCATGTGGTGTGAATACCTTGTGCATGTGTGAAAAAGCACTTGATACACAGTCGTCTACGGCCGCACTCATGTTGTTGTTTTTTCTGTTTACAGCGCCACCAAGTGGCCAGTCGCCAAATCCCCTTTCATGTGACCACAGGCTGAGTCCATACACGGGTGTACCGACTTGGGTGTGATCGTCTCATTCGGTTGGAGAGTTATAGCCATTCGAGTAAAGCCCGCCTCGCCCACTCCCAACGTTTTGGCGTCCCGTCGCCAACGTGAAGCGAAATTCACACTTTTTTCCCAATCACTGTTGGCAGTCAGACTCTGGACAATCTTGCTGCACCGGTTTGGGTCAGATTGGGCACAACACCTAGGACTAGTGTGCAAAAGTAGGTATTTCAGAAAGTCCCAAATACCCGAAAGTCGCACCAGCGCGACCATCCAATCCGAGGCGTGCGTCTCGTTCGGCCCGAGCCAAGGATTCCGGGGATGTAAGACACTTGGGTCTGCGAACGGCGGTTTAGGAGTTACGCGCCATATCGTACTTTTGATCGCTGCAGCGCCACCCTGGGTCCGGCCGGGCCGAGCCTTGGTGATGTTGCAGACCGGGGGTGGGTACTGCCATCCCTCAGAAGTCTCCACGACGTACGCTTTGGTCTGCCCGCTCACGTTCAGGGCAGAATGTTGATGATGATCCAGAATCCCAGGTTGCACTCCAAAGTGTCGTGTTGCGCACTCTGTTGTGGTCCGTTTTCGGTTTGTCAACCAGTCGCTGAGCTTGTTTGTTGGCGGCCTCAGTCCCTCCCGCCGCGGCCCAGGTGGGCGTGGCCTTTGCCGGCTCCCCCGCCTCTGCGTCATTGTGTCATCGCTTCTCGGCCTTTTGGCTAAGATCAAGTGTAGTATCTGTTCTTATCAGTTTAATATCTGATACGTGCCCTACCCGGGCACCATATATTAAATTGATTTTTGGAACTGGGAGATGGTATAGGGGCTTGCTCCGTCCACTCCACGCATCGACCCGGTATTGCAGTACTTCTGGGAACGGTGCACCCCTTCTAAAGTGTTGAATGAAAGAAATGTTTTAGACTTGTGTGGCAGCAGATGTTAATGGAACTAGTGGATACTGCTTTGTATTGGTGTTTGAAAGGTGTAGTAGGTGCTCATAGACTATACTAGTAAAGGTAGGGTGGTGGTGTAAAAAACAAACAAATAAACAATAAAAAAAAAATCAACTCTGTTCTTTCCAGTTTAATATCTGATTCGTCCACTATCCGGGGACTGCACACTAAACAGATTTTTGGCTCATGGAGCCGGAGCATGAAAAAGAGAAAGAAAAGAAAGGTCCGTCACTGCACATTTCTGATGTCTCTCTTATCTCTTGGAGTCTCTACTAACGAGCTGATGAGTTGAATCAGGTGTGCGTTTGATTGTCCGACCGTCGGTGAGGATTGCGAAGATGGGCAGGGTGCCTCTGACCGGAGGCCTATGAATTCATACTTACCTGGCAGGGGAGACACCATGATCAGGAAGGTGGTTCACCCAGGGCGAGGCTCGGCCATTGCACTCCGGTCGTGCTGACCCCTGCGAATTCCCCAAATGTGGGAATCTCGACTGCATAATTTATGGTAGTGGGGGACTGCGTTCGCGCTCTCCCCTGGACAAAAACTGGTTGTAAGAGCAGATTGTTGGATTTCCACTTATTTCTTCTTCTTCTTTTTCAGACAAGGAATGGCCTAGGAAGTCTTTCGAATTGACCTGCGCTGGTTGATTGAGAGATATAAAACAACCTAGGTTTTTCAGTCTGCGAAAGTGGGTTTTTTATTATTGTTCACATAATCTCAGATATTTAACAAACGCTTTGATTGACAGCAGTGGTCCCGGAGGCAAAATAGTTCAGAATGAGGAGTTCTATCATGTGGTGTGAATACCTTGTGCATGTGTGAAAAAGCACTTGATACACAGTCGTCTACGGCCGCACTCATGTTGTTGTTTTTTCTGTTTACAGCGCCACCAAGTGGCCAGTCGCCAAATCCCCTTTCATGTGACCACAGGCTGAGTCCATACACGGGTGTACCGACTTGGGTGTGATCGTCTCATTCGGTTGGAGAGTTATAGCCATTCGAGTAAAGCCCGCCTCGCCCACTCCCAACGTTTTGGCGTCCCGTCGCCAACGTGAAGCGAAATTCACACTTTTTTCCCAATCACTGTTGGCAGTCAGACTCTGGACAATCTTGCTGCACCGGTTTGGGTCAGATTGGGCACAACACCTAGGACTAGTGTGCAAAAGTAGGTATTTCAGAAAGTCCCAAATACCCGAAAGTCGCACCAGCGCGACCATCCAATCCGAGGCGTGCGTCTCGTTCGGCCCGAGCCAAGGATTCCGGGGATGTAAGACACTTGGGTCTGCGAACGGCGGTTTAGGAGTTACGCGCCATATCGTACTTTTGATCGCTGCAGCGCCACCCTGGGTCCGGCCGGGCCGAGCCTTGGTGATGTTGCAGACCGGGGGTGGGTACTGCCATCCCTCAGAAGTCTCCACGACGTACGCTTTGGTCTGCCCGCTCACGTTCAGGGCAGAATGTTGATGATGATCCAGAATCCCAGGTTGCACTCCAAAGTGTCGTGTTGCGCACTCTGTTGTGGTCCGTTTTCGGTTTGTCAACCAGTCGCTGAGCTTGTTTGTTGGCGGCCTCAGTCCCTCCCGCCGCGGCCCAGGTGGGCGTGGCCTTTGCCGGCTCCCCCGCCTCTGCGTCATTGTGTCATCGCTTCTCGGCCTTTTGGCTAAGATCAAGTGTAGTATCTGTTCTTATCAGTTTAATATCTGATACGTGCCCTACCCGGGCACCATATATTAAATTGATTTTTGGAACTGGGAGATGGTATAGGGGCTTGCTCCGTCCACTCCACGCATCGACCCGGTATTGCAGTACTTCTGGGAACGGTGCACCCCTTCTAAAGTGTTGAATGAAAGAAATGTTTTAGACTTGTGTGGCAGCAGATGTTAATGGAACTAGTGGATACTGCTTTGTATTGGTGTTTGAAAGGTGTAGTAGGTGCTCATAGACTATACTAGTAAAGGTAGGGTGGTGGTGTAAAAAACAAACAAATAAACAATAAAAAAAAAATCAACTCTGTTCTTTCCAGTTTAATATCTGATTCGTCCACTATCCGGGGACTGCACACTAAACAGATTTTTGGCTCATGGAGCCGGAGCATGAAAAAGAGAAAGAAAAGAAAGGTCCGTCACTGCACATTTCTGATGTCTCTCTTATCTCTTGGAGTCTCTACTAACGAGCTGATGAGTTGAATCAGGTGTGCGTTTGATTGTCCGACCGTCGGTGAGGATTGCGAAGATGGGCAGGGTGCCTCTGACCGGAGGCCTATGAATTCATACTTACCTGGCAGGGGAGACACCATGATCAGGAAGGTGGTTCACCCAGGGCGAGGCTCGGCCATTGCACTCCGGTCGTGCTGACCCCTGCGAATTCCCCAAATGTGGGAATCTCGACTGCATAATTTATGGTAGTGGGGGACTGCGTTCGCGCTCTCCCCTGGACAAAAACTGGTTGTAAGAGCAGATTGTTGGATTTCCACTTATTTCTTCTTCTTCTTTTTCAGACAAGGAATGGCCTAGGAAGTCTTTCGAATTGACCTGCGCTGGTTGATTGAGAGATATAAAACAACCTAGGTTTTTCAGTCTGCGAAAGTGGGTTTTTTATTATTGTTCACATAATCTCAGATATTTAACAAACGCTTTGATTGACAGCAGTGGTCCCGGAGGCAAAATAGTTCAGAATGAGGAGTTCTATCATGTGGTGTGAATACCTTGTGCATGTGTGAAAAAGCACTTGATACACAGTCGTCTACGGCCGCACTCATGTTGTTGTTTTTTCTGTTTACAGCGCCACCAAGTGGCCAGTCGCCAAATCCCCTTTCATGTGACCACAGGCTGAGTCCATACACGGGTGTACCGACTTGGGTGTGATCGTCTCATTCGGTTGGAGAGTTATAGCCATTCGAGTAAAGCCCGCCTCGCCCACTCCCAACGTTTTGGCGTCCCGTCGCCAACGTGAAGCGAAATTCACACTTTTTTCCCAATCACTGTTGGCAGTCAGACTCTGGACAATCTTTCTGCACCGGTTTGGGTCAGATTGGGCACAACACCTAGGACTAGTGTGCAAAAGTAGGTATTTCAGAAAGTCCCAAATACCCGAAAGTCGCACCAGCGCGACCATCCAATCCGAGGCGTGCGTCTCGTTCGGCCCGAGCCAAGGATTCCGGGGATGTAAGACACTTGGGTCTGCGAACGGCGGTTTAGGAGTTACGCGCCATATCGTACTTTTGATCGCTGCAGCGCCACCCTGGGTCCGGCCGGGCCGAGCCTTGGTGATGTTGCAGACCGGGGGTGGGTACTGCCATCCCTCAGAAGTCTCCACGACGTACGCTTTGGTCTGCCCGCTCACGTTCAGGGCAGAATGTTGATGATGATCCAGAATCCCAGGTTGCACTCCAAAGTGTCGTGTTGCGCACTCTGTTGTGGTCCGTTTTCGGTTTGTCAACCAGTCGCTGAGCTTGTTTGTTGGCGGCCTCAGTCCCTCCCGCCGCGGCCCAGGTGGGCGTGGCCTTTGCCGGCTCCCCCGCCTCTGCGTCATTGTGTCATCGCTTCTCGGCCTTTTGGCTAAGATCAAGTGTAGTATCTGTTCTTATCAGTTTAATATCTGATACGTGCCCTACCCGGGCACCATATATTAAATTGATTTTTGGAACTGGGAGATGGTATAGGGGCTTGCTCCGTCCACTCCACGCATCGACCCGGTATTGCAGTACTTCTGGGAACGGTGCACCCCTTCTAAAGTGTTGAATGAAAGAAATGTTTTAGACTTGTGTGGCAGCAGATGTTAATGGAACTAGTGGATACTGCTTTGTATTGGTGTTTGAAAGGTGTAGTAGGTGCTCATAGACTATACTAGTAAAGGTAGGGTGGTGGTGTAAAAAACAAACAAATAAACAATAAAAAAAAAATCAACTCTGTTCTTTCCAGTTTAATATCTGATTCGTCCACTATCCGGGGACTGCACACTAAACAGATTTTTGGCTCATGGAGCCGGAGCATGAAAAAGAGAAAGAAAAGAAAGGTCCGTCACTGCACATTTCTGATGTCTCTCTTATCTCTTGGAGTCTCTACTAACGAGCTGATGAGTTGAATCAGGTGTGCGTTTGATTGTCCGACCGTCGGTGAGGATTGCGAAGATGGGCAGGGTGCCTCTGACCGGAGGCCTATGAATTCATACTTACCTGGCAGGGGAGACACCATGATCAGGAAGGTGGTTCACCCAGGGCGAGGCTCGGCCATTGCACTCCGGTCGTGCTGACCCCTGCGAATTCCCCAAATGTGGGAATCTCGACTGCATAATTTATGGTAGTGGGGGACTGCGTTCGCGCTCTCCCCTGGACAAAAACTGGTTGTAAGAGCAGATTGTTGGATTTCCACTTATTTCTTCTTCTTCTTTTTCAGACAAGGAATGGCCTAGGAAGTCTTTCGAATTGACCTGCGCTGGTTGATTGAGAGATATAAAACAACCTAGGTTTTTCAGTCTGCGAAAGTGGGTTTTTTATTATTGTTCACATAATCTCAGATATTTAACAAACGCTTTGATTGACAGCAGTGGTCCCGGAGGCAAAATAGTTCAGAATGAGGAGTTCTATCATGTGGTGTGAATACCTTGTGCATGTGTGAAAAAGCACTTGATACACAGTCGTCTACGGCCGCACTCATGTTGTTGTTTTTTCTGTTTACAGCGCCACCAAGTGGCCAGTCGCCAAATCCCCTTTCATGTGACCACAGGCTGAGTCCATACACGGGTGTACCGACTTGGGTGTGATCGTCTCATTCGGTTGGAGAGTTATAGCCATTCGAGTAAAGCCCGCCTCGCCCACTCCCAACGTTTTGGCGTCCCGTCGCCAACGTGAAGCGAAATTCACACTTTTTTCCCAATCACTGTTGGCAGTCAGACTCTGGACAATCTTGCTGCACCGGTTTGGGTCAGATTGGGCACAACACCTAGGACTAGTGTGCAAAAGTAGGTATTTCAGAAAGTCCCAAATACCCGAAAGTCGCACCAGCGCGACCATCCAATCCGAGGCGTGCGTCTCGTTCGGCCCGAGCCAAGGATTCCGGGGATGTAAGACACTTGGGTCTGCGAACGGCGGTTTAGGAGTTACGCGCCATATCGTACTTTTGATCGCTGCAGCGCCACCCTGGGTCCGGCCGGGCCGAGCCTTGGTGATGTTGCAGACCGGGGGTGGGTACTGCCATCCCTCAGAAGTCTCCACGACGTACGCTTTGGTCTGCCCGCTCACGTTCAGGGCAGAATGTTGATGATGATCCAGAATCCCAGGTTGCACTCCAAAGTGTCGTGTTGCGCACTCTGTTGTGGTCCGTTTTCGGTTTGTCAACCAGTCGCTGAGCTTGTTTGTTGGCGGCCTCAGTCCCTCCCGCCGCGGCCCAGGTGGGCGTGGCCTTTGCCGGCTCCCCCGCCTCTGCGTCATTGTGTCATCGCTTCTCGGCCTTTTGGCTAAGATCAAGTGTAGTATCTGTTCTTATCAGTTTAATATCTGATACGTGCCCTACCCGGGCACCATATATTAAATTGATTTTTGGAACTGGGAGATGGTATAGGGGCTTGCTCCGTCCACTCCACGCATCGACCCGGTATTGCAGTACTTCTGGGAACGGTGCACCCCTTCTAAAGTGTTGAATGAAAGAAATGTTTTAGACTTGTGTGGCAGCAGATGTTAATGGAACTAGTGGATACTGCTTTGTATTGGTGTTTGAAAGGTGTAGTAGGTGCTCATAGACTATACTAGTAAAGGTAGGGTGGTGGTGTAAAAAACAAACACATAAACAATAAAATAAAATCAACTCTGTTCTTTCCAGTTTAATATCTGATTCGTCCACTATCCGGGGACTGCACACTAAACAGATTTTTGGCTCATGGAGCCGGAGCATGAAAAAGAGAAAGAAAAGAAAGGTCCGTCACTGCACATTTCTGATGTCTCTCTTATCTCTTGGAGTCTCTACTAACGAGCTGATGAGTTGAATCAGGTGTGCGTTTGATTGTCCGACCGTCGGTGAGGATTGCGAAGATGGGCAGGGTGCCTCTGACCGGAGGCCTATGAATTCATACTTACCTGGCAGGGGAGACACCATGATCAGGAAGGTGGTTCACCCAGGGCGAGGCTCGGCCATTGCACTCCGGTCGTGCTGACCCCTGCGAATTCCCCAAATGTGGGAATCTCGACTGCATAATTTATGGTAGTGGGGGACTGCGTTCGCGCTCTCCCCTGGACAAAAACTGGTTGTAAGAGCAGATTGTTGGATTTCCACTTATTTCTTCTTCTTCTTTTTCAGACAAGGAATGGCCTAGGAAGTCTTTCGAATTGACCTGCGCTGGTTGATTGAGAGATATAAAACAACCTAGGTTTTTCAGTCTGCGAAAGTGGGTTTTTTATTATTGTTCACATAATCTCAGATATTTAACAAACGCTTTGATTGACAGCAGTGGTCCCGGAGGCAAAATAGTTCAGAATGAGGAGTTCTATCATGTGGTGTGAATACCTTGTGCATGTGTGAAAAAGCACTTGATACACAGTCGTCTACGGCCGCACTCATGTTGTTGTTTTTTCTGTTTACAGCGCCACCAAGTGGCCAGTCGCCAAATCCCCTTTCATGTGACCACAGGCTGAGTCCATACACGGGTGTACCGACTTGGGTGTGATCGTCTCATTCGGTTGGAGAGTTATAGCCATTCGAGTAAAGCCCGCCTCGCCCACTCCCAACGTTTTGGCGTCCCGTCGCCAACGTGAAGCGAAATTCACACTTTTTTCCCAATCACTGTTGGCAGTCAGACTCTGGACAATCTTGCTGCACCGGTTTGGGTCAGATTGGGCACAACACCTAGGACTAGTGTGCAAAAGTAGGTATTTCAGAAAGTCCCAAATACCCGAAAGTCGCACCAGCGCGACCATCCAATCCGAGGCGTGCGTCTCGTTCGGCCCGAGCCAAGGATTCCGGGGATGTAAGACACTTGGGTCTGCGAACGGCGGTTTAGGAGTTACGCGCCATATCGTACTTTTGATCGCTGCAGCGCCACCCTGGGTCCGGCCGGGCCGAGCCTTGGTGATGTTGCAGACCGGGGGTGGGTACTGCCATCCCTCAGAAGTCTCCACGACGTACGCTTTGGTCTGCCCGCTCACGTTCAGGGCAGAATGTTGATGATGATCCAGAATCCCAGGTTGCACTCCAAAGTGTCGTGTTGCGCACTCTGTTGTGGTCCGTTTTCGGTTTGTCAACCAGTCGCTGAGCTTGTTTGTTGGCGGCCTCAGTCCCTCCCGCCGCGGCCCAGGTGGGCGTGGCCTTTGCCGGCTCCCCCGCCTCTGCGTCATTGTGTCATCGCTTCTCGGCCTTTTGGCTAAGATCAAGTGTAGTATCTGTTCTTATCAGTTTAATATCTGATACGTGCCCTACCCGGGCACCATATATTAAATTGATTTTTGGAA
Organism: Phoxinus phoxinus; assembly: GCF_949152265.1. Taxonomy (NCBI): domain Eukaryota; kingdom Metazoa; phylum Chordata; class Actinopteri; order Cypriniformes; family Leuciscidae; genus Phoxinus; species Phoxinus phoxinus. Next base: position 32,810,023 of record NC_136893.1, on the reverse strand, counting down.
CTGGGAGATGGTATAGGGGCTTGCTCCGTCCACTCCACGCATCGACCCGGTATTGCAGTACTTCTGGGAACGGTGCACCCCTTCTAAAGTGTTGAATGAAAGAAATGTTTTAGACTTGTGTGGCAGCAGATGTTAATGGAACTAGTGGATACTGCTTTGTATTGGTGTTTGAAAGGTGTAGTAGGTGCTCATAGACTATACTAGTAAAGGTAGGGTGGTGGTGTAAAAAACAAACAAATAAACAATAAAAAAAAAATCAACTCTGTTCTTTCCAGTTTAATATCTGATTCGTCCACTATCCGGGGACTGCACACTAAACAGATGTTTGGCTCATGGAGCCGGAGCATGAAAAAGAGAAAGAAAAGAAAGGTCCGTCACTGCACATTTCTGATGTCTCTCTTATCTCTTGGAGTCTCTACTAACGAGCTGATGAGTTGAATCAGGTGTGCGTTTGATTGTCCGACCGTCGGTGAGGATTGCGAAGATGGGCAGGGTGCCTCTGACCGGAGGCCTATGAATTCATACTTACCTGGCAGGGGAGACACCATGATCAGGAAGGTGGTTCACCCAGGGCGAGGCTCGGCCATTGCACTCCGGTCGTGCTGACCCCTGCGAATTCCCCAAATGTGGGAATCTCGACTGCATAATTTATGGTAGTGGGGGACTGCGTTCGCGCTCTCCCCTGGACAAAAACTGGTTGTAAGAGCAGATTGTTGGATTTCCACTTATTTCTTCTTCTTCTTTTTCAGACAAGGAATGGCCTAGGAAGTCTTTCGAATTGACCTGCGCTGGTTGATTGAGAGATATAAAACAACCTAGGTTTTTCAGTCTGCGAAAGTGGGTTTTTTATTATTGTTCACATAATCTCAGATATTTAACAAACGCTTTGATTGACAGCAGTGGTCCCGGAGGCAAAATAGTTCAGAATGAGGAGTTCTATCATGTGGTGTGAATACCTTGTGCATGTGTGAAAAAGCACTTGATACACAGTCGTCTACGGCCGCACTCATGTTGTTGTTTTTTCTGTTTACAGCGCCACCAAGTGGCCAGTCGCCAAATCCCCTTTCATGTGACCACAGGCTGAGTCCATACACGGGTGTACCGACTTGGGTGTGATCGTCTCATTCGGTTGGAGAGTTATAGCCATTCGAGTAAAGCCCGCCTCGCCCACTCCCAACGTTTTGGCGTCCCGTCGCCAACGTGAAGCGAAATTCACACTTTTTTCCCAATCACTGTTGGCAGTCAGACTCTGGACAATCTTGCTGCACCGGTTTGGGTCAGATTGGGCACAACACCTAGGACTAGTGTGCAAAAGTAGGTATTTCAGAAAGTCCCAAATACCCGAAAGTCGCACCAGCGCGACCATCCAATCCGAGGCGTGCGTCTCGTTCGGCCCGAGCCAAGGATCCCGGGGATGTAAGACACTTGGGTCTGCGAACGGCGGTTTAGGAGTTACGCGCCATATCGTACTTTTGATCGCTGCAGCGCCACCCTGGGTCCGGCCGGGCCGAGCCTTGGTGATGTTGCAGACCGGGGGTGGGTACTGCCATCCCTCAGAAGTCTCCACGACGTACGCTTTGGTCTGCCCGCTCACGTTCAGGGCAGAATGTTGATGATGATCCAGAATCCCAGGTTGCACTCCAAAGTGTCGTGTTGCGCACTCTGTTGTGGTCCGTTTTCGGTTTGTCAACCAGTCGCTGAGCTTGTTTGTTGGCGGCCTCAGTCCCTCCCGCCGCGGCCCAGGTGGGCGTGGCCTTTGCCGGCTCCCCCGCCTCTGCGTCATTGTGTCATCGCTTCTCGGCCTTTTGGCTAAGATCAAGTGTAGTATCTGTTCTTATCAGTTTAATATCTGATACGTGCCCTACCCGGGCACCATATATTAAATTGATTTTTGGAACTGGGAGATGGTATAGGGGCTTGCTCCGTCCACTCCACGCATCGACCCGGTATTGCAGTTTTTCTGGGAACGGTGCACCCCTTCTAAAGTGTTGAATGAAAGAAATGTTTTAGACTTGTGTGGCAGCAGATGTTAATGGAACTAGTGGATACTGCTTTGTATTGGTGTTTGAAAGGTGTAGTAGGTGCTCATAGACTATACTAGTAAAGGTAGGGTGGTGGTGTAAAAAACAAACAAATAAACAATAAAAAAAAAATCAACTCTGTTCTTTCCAGTTTAATATCTGATTCGTCCACTATCCGGGGACTGCACACTAAACAGATTTTTGGCTCATGGAGCCGGAGCATGAAAAAGAGAAAGAAAAGAAAGGTCCGTCACTGCACATTTCTGATGTCTCTCTTATCTCTTGGAGTCTCTACTAACGAGCTGATGAGTTGAATCAGGTGTGCGTTTGATTGTCCGACCGTCGGTGAGGATTGCGAAGATGGGCAGGGTGCCTCTGACCGGAGGCCTATGAATTCATACTTACCTGGCAGGGGAGACACCATGATCAGGAAGGTGGTTCACCCAGGGCGAGGCTCGGCCATTGCACTCCGGTCGTGCTGACCCCTGCGAATTCCCCAAATGTGGGAATCTCGACTGCATAATTTATGGTAGTGGGGGACTGCGTTCGCGCTCTCCCCTGGACAAAAACTGGTTGTAAGAGCAGATTGTTGGATTTCCACTTATTTCTTCTTCTTCTTTTTCAGACAAGGAATGGCCTAGGAAGTCTTTCGAATTGACCTGCGCTGGTTGATTGAGAGATATAAAACAACCTAGGTTTTTCAGTCTGCGAAAGTGGGTTTTTTATTATTGTTCACATAATCTCAGATATTTAACAAACGCTTTGATTGACAGCAGTGGTCCCGGAGGCAAAATAGTTCAGAATGAGGAGTTCTATCATGTGGTGTGAATACCTTGTGCATGTGTGAAAAAGCACTTGATACACAGTCGTCTACGGCCGCACTCATGTTGTTGTTTTTTCTGTTTACAGCGCCACCAAGTGGCCAGTCGCCAAATCCCCTTTCATGTGACCACAGGCTGAGTCCATACACGGGTGTACCGACTTGGGTGTGATCGTCTCATTCGGTTGGAGAGTTATAGCCATTCGAGTAAAGCCCGCCTCGCCCACTCCCAACGTTTTGGCGTCCCGTCGCCAACGTGAAGCGAAATTCACACTTTTTTCCCAATCACTGTTGGCAGTCAGACTCTGGACAATCTTGCTGCACCGGTTTGGGTCAGATTGGGCACAACACCTAGGACTAGTGTGCAAAAGTAGGTATTTCAGAAAGTCCCAAATACCCGAAAGTCGCACCAGCGCGACCATCCAATCCGAGGCGTGCGTCTCGTTCGGCCCGAGCCAAGGATCCCGGGGATGTAAGACACTTGGGTCTGCGAACGGCGGTTTAGGAGTTACGCGCCATATCGTACTTTTGATCGCTGCAGCGCCACCCTGGGTCCGGCCGGGCCGAGCCTTGGTGATGTTGCAGACCGGGGGTGGGTACTGCCATCCCTCAGAAGTCTCCACGACGTACGCTTTGGTCTGCCCGCTCACGTTCAGGGCAGAATGTTGATGATGATCCAGAATCCCAGGTTGCACTCCAAAGTGTCGTGTTGCGCACTCTGTTGTGGTCCGTTTTCGGTTTGTCAACCAGTCGCTGAGCTTGTTTGTTGGCGGCCTCAGTCCCTCCCGCCGCGGCCCAGGTGGGCGTGGCCTTTGCCGGCTCCCCCGCCTCTGCGTCATTGTGTCATCGCTTCTCGGCCTTTTGGCTAAGATCAAGTGTAGTATCTGTTCTTATCAGTTTAATATCTGATACGTGCCCTACCCGGGCACCATATATTAAATTGATTTTTGGAACTGGGAGATGGTATAGGGGCTTGCTCCGTCCACTCCACGCATCGACCCGGTATTGCAGTATTTCTGGGAACGGTGCACCCCTTCTAAAGTGTTGAATGAAAGAAATGTTTTAGACTTGTGTGGCAGCAGATGTTAATGGAACTAGTGGATACTGCTTTGTATTGGTGTTTGAAAGGTGTAGTAGGTGCTCATAGACTATACTAGTAAAGGTAGGGTGGTGGTGTAAAAAACAAACAAATAAACAATAAAAAAAAAATCAACTCTGTTCTTTCCAGTTTAATATCTGATTCGTCCACTATCCGGGGACTGCACACTAAACAGATTTTTGGCTCATGGAGCCGGAGCATGAAAAAGAGAAAGAAAAGAAAGGTCCGTCACTGCACATTTCTGATGTCTCTCTTATCTCTTGGAGTCTCTACTAACGAGCTGATGAGTTGAATCAGGTGTGCGTTTGATTGTCCGACCGTCGGTGAGGATTGCGAAGATGGGCAGGGTGCCTCTGACCGGAGGCCTATGAATTCATACTTACCTGGCAGGGGAGACACCATGATCAGGAAGGTGGTTCACCCAGGGCGAGGCTCGGCCATTGCACTCCGGTCGTGCTGACCCCTGCGAATTCCCCAAATGTGGGAATCTCGACTGCATAATTTATGGTAGTGGGGGACTGCGTTCGCGCTCTCCCCTGGACAAAAACTGGTTGTAAGAGCAGATTGTTGGATTTCCACTTATTTCTTCTTCTTCTTTTTCAGACAAGGAATGGCCTAGGAAGTCTTTCGAATTGACCTGCGCTGGTTGATTGAGAGATATAAAACAACCTAGGTTTTTCAGTCTGCGAAAGTGGGTTTTTTATTATTGTTCACATAATCTCAGATATTTAACAAACGCTTTGATTGACAGCAGTGGTCCCGGAGGCAAAATAGTTCAGAATGAGGAGTTCTATCATGTGGTGTGAATACCTTGTGCATGTGTGAAAAAGCACTTGATACACAGTCGTCTACGGCCGCACTCATGTTGTTGTTTTTTCTGTTTACAGCGCCACCAAGTGGCCAGTCGCCAAATCCCCTTTCATGTGACCACAGGCTGAGTCCATACACGGGTGTACCGACTTGGGTGTGATCGTCTCATTCGGTTGGAGAGTTATAGCCATTCGAGTAAAGCCCGCCTCGCCCACTCCCAACGTTTTGGCGTCCCGTCGCCAACGTGAAGCGAAATTCACACTTTTTTCCCAATCACTGTTGGCAGTCAGACTCTGGACAATCTTGCTGCACCGGTTTGGGTCAGATTGGGCACAACACCTAGGACTAGTGTGCAAAAGTAGGTATTTCAGAAAGTCCCAAATACCCGAAAGTCGCACCAGCGCGACCATCCAATCCGAGGCGTGCGTCTCGTTCGGCCCGAGCCAAGGATCCCGGGGATGTAAGACACTTGGGTCTGCGAACGGCGGTTTAGGAGTTACGCGCCATATCGTACTTTTGATCGCTGCAGCGCCACCCTGGGTCCGGCCGGGCCGAGCCTTGGTGATGTTGCAGACCGGGGGTGGGTACTGCCATCCCTCAGAAGTCTCCACGACGTACGCTTTGGTCTGCCCGCTCACGTTCAGGGCAGAATGTTGATGATGATCCAGAATCCCAGGTTGCACTCCAAAGTGTCGTGTTGCGCACTCTGTTGTGGTCCGTTTTCGGTTTGTCAACCAGTCGCTGAGCTTGTTTGTTGGCGGCCTCAGTCCCTCCCGCCGCGGCCCAGGTGGGCGTGGCCTTTGCCGGCTCCCCCGCCTCTGCGTCATTGTGTCATCGCTTCTCGGCCTTTTGGCTAAGATCAAGTGTAGTATCTGTTCTTATCAGTTTAATATCTGATACGTGCCCTACCCGGGCACCATATATTAAATTGATTTTTGGAACTGGGAGATGGTATAGGGGCTTGCTCCGTCCACTCCACGCATCGACCCGGTATTGCAGTATTTCTGGGAACGGTGCACCCCTTCTAAAGTGTTGAATGAAAGAAATGTTTTAGACTTGTGTGGCAGCAGATGTTAATGGAACTAGTGGATACTGCTTTGTATTGGTGTTTGAAAGGTGTAGTAGGTGCTCATAGACTATACTAGTAAAGGTAGGGTGGTGGTGTAAAAAACAAACAAATAAACAATAAAAAAAAAATCAACTCTGTTCTTTCCAGTTTAATATCTGATTCGTCCACTATCCGGGGACTGCACACTAAACAGATTTTTGGCTCATGGAGCCGGAGCATGAAAAAGAGAAAGAAAAGAAAGGTCCGTCACTGCACATTTCTGATGTCTCTCTTATCTCTTGGAGTCTCTACTAACGAGCTGATGAGTTGAATCAGGTGTGCGTTTGATTGTCCGACCGTCGGTGAGGATTGCGAAGATGGGCAGGGTGCCTCTGACCGGAGGCCTATGAATTCATACTTACCTGGCAGGGGAGACACCATGATCAGGAAGGTGGTTCACCCAGGGCGAGGCTCGGCCATTGCACTCCGGTCGTGCTGACCCCTGCGAATTCCCCAAATGTGGGAATCTCGACTGCATAATTTATGGTAGTGGGGGACTGCGTTCGCGCTCTCCCCTGGTCAAAAACTGGTTGTAAGAGCAGATTGTTGGATTTCCACTTATTTCTTCTTCTTCTTTTTCAGACAAGGAATGGCCTAGGAAGTCTTTCGAATTGACCTGCGCTGGTTGATTGAGAGATATAAAACAACCTAGGTTTTTCAGTCTGCGAAAGTGGGTTTTTTATTATTGTTCACATAATCTCAGATATTTAACAAACGCTTTGATTGACAGCAGTGGTCCCGGAGGCAAAATAGTTCAGAATGAGGAGTTCTATCATGTGGTGTGAATACCTTGTGCATGTGTGAAAAAGCACTTGATACACAGTCGTCTACGGCCGCACTCATGTTGTTGTTTTTTCTGTTTACAGCGCCACCAAGTGGCCAGTCGCCAAATCCCCTTTCATGTGACCACAGGCTGAGTCCATACACGGGTGTACCGACTTGGGTGTGATCGTCTCATTCGGTTGGAGAGTTATAGCCATTCGAGTAAAGCCCGCCTCGCCCACTCCCAACGTTTTGGCGTCCCGTCGCCAACGTGAAGCGAAATTCACACTTTTTTCCCAATCACTGTTGGCAGTCAGACTCTGGACAATCTTGCTGCACCGGTTTGGGTCAGATTGGGCACAACACCTAGGACTAGTGTGCAAAAGTAGGTATTTCAGAAAGTCCCAAATACCCGAAAGTCGCACCAGCGCGACCATCCAATCCGAGGCGTGCGTCTCGTTCGGCCCGAGCCAAGGATTCCGGGGATGTAAGACACTTGGGTCTGCGAACGGCGGTTTAGGAGTTACGCGCCATATCGTACTTTTGATCGCTGCAGCGCCACCCTGGGTCCGGCCGGGCCGAGCCTTGGTGATGTTGCAGACCGGGGGTGGGTACTGCCATCCCTCAGAAGTCTCCACGACGTACGCTTTGGTCTGCCCGCTCACGTTCAGGGCAGAATGTTGATGATGATCCAGAATCCCAGGTTGCACTCCAAAGTGTCGTGTTGCGCACTCTGTTGTGGTCCGTTTTCGGTTTGTCAACCAGTCGCTGAGCTTGTTTGTTGGCGGCCTCAGTCCCTCCCGCCGCGGCCCAGGTGGGCGTGGCCTTTGCCGGCTCCCCCGCCTCTGCGTCATTGTGTCATCGCTTCTCGGCCTTTTGGCTAAGATCAAGTGTAGTATCTGTTCTTATCAGTTTAATATCTGATACGTGCCCTACCCGGGCACCATATATTAAATTGATTTTTGGAACTGGGAGATGGTATAGGGGCTTGCTCCGTCCACTCCACGCATCGACCCGGTATTGCAGTACTTCTGGGAACGGTGCACCCCTTCTAAAGTGTTGAATGAAAGAAATGTTTTAGACTTGTGTGGCAGCAGATGTTAATGGAACTAGTGGATACTGCTTTGTATTGGTGTTTGAAAGGTGTAGTAGGTGCTCATAGACTATACTAGTAAAGGTAGGGTGGTGGTGTAAAAAACAAACAAATAAACAATAAAAAAAAAATCAACTCTGTTCTTTCCAGTTTAATATCTGATTCGTCCACTATCCGGGGACTGCACACTAAACAGATTTTTGGCTCATGGAGCCGGAGCATGAAAAAGAGAAAGAAAAGAAAGGTCCGTCACTGCACATTTCTGATGTCTCTCTTATCTCTTGGAGTCTCTACTAACGAGCTGATGAGTTGAATCAGGTGTGCGTTTGATTGTCCGACCGTCGGTGAGGATTGCGAAGATGGGCAGGGTGCCTCTGACCGGAGGCCTATGAATTCATACTTACCTGGCAGGGGAGACACCATGATCAGGAAGGTGGTTCACCCAGGGCGAGGCTCGGCCATTGCACTCCGGTCGTGCTGACCCCTGCGAATTCCCCAAATGTGGGAATCTCGACTGCATAATTTATGGTAGTGGGGGACTGCGTTCGCGCTCTCCCCTGGACAAAAACTGGTTGTAAGAGCAGATTGTTGGATTTCCACTTATTTCTTCTTCTTCTTTTTCAGACAAGGAATGGCCTAGGAAGTCTTTCGAATTGACCTGCGCTGGTTGATTGAGAGATATAAAACAACCTAGGTTTTTCAGTCTGCGAAAGTGGGTTTTTTATTATTGTTCACATAATCTCAGATATTTAACAAACGCTTTGATTGACAGCAGTGGTCCCGGAGGCAAAATAGTTCAGAATGAGGAGTTCTATCATGTGGTGTGAATACCTTGTGCATGTGTGAAAAAGCACTTGATACACAGTCGTCTACGGCCGCACTCATGTTGTTGTTTTTTCTGTTTACAGCGCCACCAAGTGGCCAGTCGCCAAATCCCCTTTCATGTGACCACAGGCTGAGTCCATACACGGGTGTACCGACTTGGGTGTGATCGTCTCATTCGGTTGGAGAGTTATAGCCATTCGAGTAAAGCCCGCCTCGCCCACTCCCAACGTTTTGGCGTCCCGTCGCCAACGTGAAGCGAAATTCACACTTTTTTCCCAATCACTGTTGGCAGTCAGACTCTGGACAATCTTGCTGCACCGGTTTGGGTCAGATTGGGCACAACACCTAGGACTAGTGTGCAAAAGTAGGTATTTCAGAAAGTCCCAAATACCCGAAAGTCGCACCAGCGCGACCATCCAATCCGAGGCGTGCGTCTCGTTCGGCCCGAGCCAAGGATTCCGGGGATGTAAGACACTTGGGTCTGCGAACGGCGGTTTAGGAGTTACGCGCCATATCGTACTTTTGATCGCTGCAGCGCCACCCTGGGTCCGGCCGGGCCGAGCCTTGGTGATGTTGCAGACCGGGGGTGGGTACTGCCATCCCTCAGAAGTCTCCACGACGTACGCTTTGGTCTGCCCGCTCACGTTCAGGGCAGAATGTTGATGATGATCCAGAATCCCAGGTTGCACTCCAAAGTGTCGTGTTGCGCACTCTGTTGTGGTCCGTTTTCGGTTTGTCAACCAGTCGCTGAGCTTGTTTGTTGGCGGCCTCAGTCCCTCCCGCCGCGGCCCAGGTGGGCGTGGCCTTTGCCGGCTCCCCCGCCTCTGCGTCATTGTGTCATCGCTTCTCGGCCTTTTGGCTAAGATCAAGTGTAGTATCTGTTCTTATCAGTTTAATATCTGATACGTGCCCTACCCGGGCACCATATATTAAATTGATTTTTGGAACTGGGAGATGGTATAGGGGCTTGCTCCGTCCACTCCACGCATCGACCCGGTATTGCAGTACTTCTGGGAACGGTGCACCCCTTCTAAAGTGTTGAATGAAAGAAATGTTTTAGACTTGTGTGGCAGCAGATGTTAATGGAACTAGTGGATACTGCTTTGTATTGGTGTTTGAAAGGTGTAGTAGGTGCTCATAGACTATACTAGTAAAGGTAGGGTGGTGGTGTAAAAAACAAACACATAAACAATAAAATAAAATCAACTCTGTTCTTTCCAGTTTAATATCTGATTCGTCCACTATCCGGGGACTGCACACTAAACAGATTTTTGGCTCATGGAGCCGGAGCATGAAAAAGAGAAAGAAAAGAAAGGTCCGTCACTGCACATTTCTGATGTCTCTCTTATCTCTTGGAGTCTCTACTAACGAGCTGATGAGTTGAATCAGGTGTGCGTTTGATTGTCCGACCGTCGGTGAGGATTGCGAAGATGGGCAGGGTGCCTCTGACCGGAGGCCTATGAATTCATACTTACCTGGCAGGGGAGACACCATGATCAGGAAGGTGGTTCACCCAGGGCGAGGCTCGGCCATTGCACTCCGGTCGTGCTGACCCCTGCGAATTCCCCAAATGTGGGAATCTCGACTGCATAATTTATGGTAGTGGGGGACTGCGTTCGCGCTCTCCCCTGGACAAAAACTGGTTGTAAGAGCAGATTGTTGGATTTCCACTTATTTCTTCTTCTTCTTTTTCAGACAAGGAATGGCCTAGGAAGTCTTTCGAATTGACCTGCGCTGGTTGATTGAGAGATATAAAACAACCTAGGTTTTTCAGTCTGCGAAAGTGGGTTTTTTATTATTGTTCACATAATCTCAGATATTTAACAAACGCTTTGATTGACAGCAGTGGTCCCGGAGGCAAAATAGTTCAGAATGAGGAGTTCTATCATGTGGTGTGAATACCTTGTGCATGTGTGAAAAAGCACTTGATACACAGTCGTCTACGGCCGCACTCATGTTGTTGTTTTTTCTGTTTACAGCGCCACCAAGTGGCCAGTCGCCAAATCCCCTTTCATGTGACCACAGGCTGAGTCCATACACGGGTGTACCGACTTGGGTGTGATCGTCTCATTCGGTTGGAGAGTTATAGCCATTCGAGTAAAGCCCGCCTCGCCCACTCCCAACGTTTTGGCGTCCCGTCGCCAACGTGAAGCGAAATTCACACTTTTTTCCCAATCACTGTTGGCAGTCAGACTCTGGACAATCTTGCTGCACCGGTTTGGGTCAGATTGGGCACAACACCTAGGACTAGTGTGCAAAAGTAGGTATTTCAGAAAGTCCCAAATACCCGAAAGTCGCACCAGCGCGACCATCCAATCCGAGGCGTGCGTCTCGTTCGGCCCGAGCCAAGGATTCCGGGGATGTAAGACACTTGGGTCTGCGAACGGCGGTTTAGGAGTTACGCGCCATATCGTACTTTTGATCGCTGCAGCGCCACCCTGGGTCCGGCCGGGCCGAGCCTTGGTGATGTTGCAGACCGGGGGTGGGTACTGCCATCCCTCAGAAGTCTCCACGACGTACGCTTTGGTCTGCCCGCTCACGTTCAGGGCAGAATGTTGATGATGATCCAGAATCCCAGGTTGCACTCCAAAGTGTCGTGTTGCGCACTCTGTTGTGGTCCGTTTTCGGTTTGTCAACCAGTCGCTGAGCTTGTTTGTTGGCGGCCTCAGTCCCTCCCGCCGCGGCCCAGGTGGGCGTGGCCTTTGCCGGCTCCCCCGCCTCTGCGTCATTGTGTCATCGCTTCTCGGCCTTTTGGCTAAGATCAAGTGTAGTATCTGTTCTTATCAGTTTAATATCTGATACGTGCCCTACCCGGGCACCATATATTAAATTGATTTTTGGAACTGGGAGATGGTATAGGGGCTTGCTCCGTCCACTCCACGCATCGACCCGGTATTGCAGTACTTCTGGGAACGGTGCACCCCTTCTAAAGTGTTGAATGAAAGAAATGTTTTAGACTTGTGTGGCAGCAGATGTTAATGGAACTAGTGGATACTGCTTTGTATTGGTGTTTGAAAGGTGTAGTAGGTGCTCATAGACTATACTAGTAAAGGTAGGGTGGTGGTGTAAAAAACAAACAAATAAACAATAAAAAAAAAATCAACTCTGTTCTTTCCAGTTTAATATCTGATTCGTCCACTATCCGGGGACTGCACACTAAACAGATGTTTGGCTCATGGAGCCGGAGCATGAAAAAGAGAAAGAAAAGAAAGGTCCGTCACTGCACATTTCTGATGTCTCTCTTATCTCTTGGAGTCTCTACTAACGAGCTGATGAGTTGAATCAGGTGTGCGTTTGATTGTCCGACCGTCGGTGAGGATTGCGAAGATGGGCAGGGTGCCTCTGACCGGAGGCCTATGAATTCATACTTACCTGGCAGGGGAGACACCATGATCAGGAAGGTGGTTCACCCAGGGCGAGGCTCGGCCATTGCACTCCGGTCGTGCTGACCCCTGCGAATTCCCCAAATGTGGGAATCTCGACTGCATAATTTATGGTAGTGGGGGACTGCGTTCGCGCTCTCCCCTGGACAAAAACTGGTTGTAAGAGCAGATTGTTGGATTTCCACTTATTTCTTCTTCTTCTTTTTCAGACAAGGAATGGCCTAGGAAGTCTTTCGAATTGACCTGCGCTGGTTGATTGAGAGATATAAAACAACCTAGGTTTTTCAGTCTGCGAAAGTGGGTTTTTTATTATTGTTCACATAATCTCAGATATTTAACAAACGCTTTGATTGACAGCAGTGGTCCCGGAGGCAAAATAGTTCAGAATGAGGAGTTCTATCATGTGGTGTGAATACCTTGTGCATGTGTGAAAAAGCACTTGATACACAGTCGTCTACGGCCGCACTCATGTTGTTGTTTTTTCTGTTTACAGCGCCACCAAGTGGCCAGTCGCCAAATCCCCTTTCATGTGACCACAGGCTGAGTCCATACACGGGTGTACCGACTTGGGTGTGATCGTCTCATTCGGTTGGAGAGTTATAGCCATTCGAGTAAAGCCCGCCTCGCCCACTCCCAACGTTTTGGCGTCCCGTCGCCAACGTGAAGCGAAATTCACACTTTTTTCCCAATCACTGTTGGCAGTCAGACTCTGGACAATCTTGCTGCACCGGTTTGGGTCAGATTGGGCACAACACCTAGGACTAGTGTGCAAAAGTAGGTATTTCAGAAAGTCCCAAATACCCGAAAGTCGCACCAGCGCGACCATCCAATCCGAGGCGTGCGTCTCGTTCGGCCCGAGCCAAGGATCCCGGGGATGTAAGACACTTGGGTCTGCGAACGGCGGTTTAGGAGTTACGCGCCATATCGTACTTTTGATCGCTGCAGCGCCACCCTGGGTCCGGCCGGGCCGAGCCTTGGTGATGTTGCAGACCGGGGGTGGGTACTGCCATCCCTCAGAAGTCTCCACGACGTACGCTTTGGTCTGCCCGCTCACGTTCAGGGCAGAATGTTGATGATGATCCAGAATCCCAGGTTGCACTCCAAAGTGTCGTGTTGCGCACTCTGTTGTGGTCCGTTTTCGGTTTGTCAACCAGTCGCTGAGCTTGTTTGTTGGCGGCCTCAGTCCCTCCCGCCGCGGCCCAGGTGGGCGTGGCCTTTGCCGGCTCCCCCGCCTCTGCGTCATTGTGTCATCGCTTCTCGGCCTTTTGGCTAAGATCAAGTGTAGTATCTGTTCTTATCAGTTTAATATCTGATACGTGCCCTACCCGGGCACCATATATTAAATTGATTTTTGGAACTGGGAGATGGTATAGGGGCTTGCTCCGTCCACTCCACGCATCGACCCGGTATTGCAGTTTTTCTGGGAACGGTGCACCCCTTCTAAAGTGTTGAATGAAAGAAATGTTTTAGACTTGTGTGGCAGCAGATGTTAATGGAACTAGTGGATACTGCTTTGTATTGGTGTTTGAAAGGTGTAGTAGGTGCTCATAGACTATACTAGTAAAGGTAGGGTGGTGGTGTAAAAAACAAACAAATAAACAATAAAAAAAAAATCAACTCTGTTCTTTCCAGTTTAATATCTGATTCGTCCACTATCCGGGGACTGCACACTAAACAGATTTTTGGCTCATGGAGCCGGAGCATGAAAAAGAGAAAGAAAAGAAAGGTCCGTCACTGCACATTTCTGATGTCTCTCTTATCTCTTGGAGTCTCTACTAACGAGCTGATGAGTTGAATCAGGTGTGCGTTTGATTGTCCGACCGTCGGTGAGGATTGCGAAGATGGGCAGGGTGCCTCTGACCGGAGGCCTATGAATTCATACTTACCTGGCAGGGGAGACACCATGATCAGGAAGGTGGTTCACCCAGGGCGAGGCTCGGCCATTGCACTCCGGTCGTGCTGACCCCTGCGAATTCCCCAAATGTGGGAATCTCGACTGCATAATTTATGGTAGTGGGGGACTGCGTTCGCGCTCTCCCCTGGACAAAAACTGGTTGTAAGAGCAGATTGTTGGATTTCCACTTATTTCTTCTTCTTCTTTTTCAGACAAGGAATGGCCTAGGAAGTCTTTCGAATTGACCTGCGCTGGTTGATTGAGAGATATAAAACAACCTAGGTTTTTCAGTCTGCGAAAGTGGGTTTTTTATTATTGTTCACATAATCTCAGATATTTAACAAACGCTTTGATTGACAGCAGTGGTCCCGGAGGCAAAATAGTTCAGAATGAGGAGTTCTATCATGTGGTGTGAATACCTTGTGCATGTGTGAAAAAGCACTTGATACACAGTCGTCTACGGCCGCACTCATGTTGTTGTTTTTTCTGTTTACAGCGCCACCAAGTGGCCAGTCGCCAAATCCCCTTTCATGTGACCACAGGCTGAGTCCATACACGGGTGTACCGACTTGGGTGTGATCGTCTCATTCGGTTGGAGAGTTATAGCCATTCGAGTAAAGCCCGCCTCGCCCACTCCCAACGTTTTGGCGTCCCGTCGCCAACGTGAAGCGAAATTCACACTTTTTTCCCAATCACTGTTGGCAGTCAGACTCTGGACAATCTTGCTGCACCGGTTTGGGTCAGATTGGGCACAACACCTAGGACTAGTGTGCAAAAGTAGGTATTTCAGAAAGTCCCAAATACCCGAAAGTCGCACCAGCGCGACCATCCAATCCGAGGCGTGCGTCTCGTTCGGCCCGAGCCAAGGATCCCGGGGATGTAAGACACTTGGGTCTGCGAACGGCGGTTTAGGAGTTACGCGCCATATCGTACTTTTGATCGCTGCAGCGCCACCCTGGGTCCGGCCGGGCCGAGCCTTGGTGATGTTGCAGACCGGGGGTGGGTACTGCCATCCCTCAGAAGTCTCCACGACGTACGCTTTGGTCTGCCCGCTCACGTTCAGGGCAGAATGTTGATGATGATCCAGAATCCCAGGTTGCACTCCAAAGTGTCGTGTTGCGCACTCTGTTGTGGTCCGTTTTCGGTTTGTCAACCAGTCGCTGAGCTTGTTTGTTGGCGGCCTCAGTCCCTCCCGCCGCGGCCCAGGTGGGCGTGGCCTTTGCCGGCTCCCCCGCCTCTGCGTCATTGTGTCATCGCTTCTCGGCCTTTTGGCTAAGATCAAGTGTAGTATCTGTTCTTATCAGTTTAATATCTGATACGTGCCCTACCCGGGCACCATATATTAAATTGATTTTTGGAACTGGGAGATGGTATAGGGGCTTGCTCCGTCCACTCCACGCATCGACCCGGTATTGCAGTATTTCTGGGAACGGTGCACCCCTTCTAAAGTGTTGAATGAAAGAAATGTTTTAGACTTGTGTGGCAGCAGATGTTAATGGAACTAGTGGATACTGCTTTGTATTGGTGTTTGAAAGGTGTAGTAGGTGCTCATAGACTATACTAGTAAAGGTAGGGTGGTGGTGTAAAAAACAAACAAATAAACAATAAAAAAAAAATCAACTCTGTTCTTTCCAGTTTAATATCTGATTCGTCCACTATCCGGGGACTGCACACTAAACAGATTTTTGGCTCATGGAGCCGGAGCATGAAAAAGAGAAAGAAAAGAAAGGTCCGTCACTGCACATTTCTGATGTCTCTCTTATCTCTTGGAGTCTCTACTAACGAGCTGATGAGTTGAATCAGGTGTGCGTTTGATTGTCCGACCGTCGGTGAGGATTGCGAAGATGGGCAGGGTGCCTCTGACCGGAGGCCTATGAATTCATACTTACCTGGCAGGGGAGACACCATGATCAGGAAGGTGGTTCACCCAGGGCGAGGCTCGGCCATTGCACTCCGGTCGTGCTGACCCCTGCGAATTCCCCAAATGTGGGAATCTCGACTGCATAATTTATGGTAGTGGGGGACTGCGTTCGCGCTCTCCCCTGGACAAAAACTGGTTGTAAGAGCAGATTGTTGGATTTCCACTTATTTCTTCTTCTTCTTTTTCAGACAAGGAATGGCCTAGGAAGTCTTTCGAATTGACCTGCGCTGGTTGATTGAGAGATATAAAACAACCTAGGTTTTTCAGTCTGCGAAAGTGGGTTTTTTATTATTGTTCACATAATCTCAGATATTTAACAAACGCTTTGATTGACAGCAGTGGTCCCGGAGGCAAAATAGTTCAGAATGAGGAGTTCTATCATGTGGTGTGAATACCTTGTGCATGTGTGAAAAAGCACTTGATACACAGTCGTCTACGGCCGCACTCATGTTGTTGTTTTTTCTGTTTACAGCGCCACCAAGTGGCCAGTCGCCAAATCCCCTTTCATGTGACCACAGGCTGAGTCCATACACGGGTGTACCGACTTGGGTGTGATCGTCTCATTCGGTTGGAGAGTTATAGCCATTCGAGTAAAGCCCGCCTCGCCCACTCCCAACGTTTTGGCGTCCCGTCGCCAACGTGAAGCGAAATTCACACTTTTTTCCCAATCACTGTTGGCAGTCAGACTCTGGACAATCTTGCTGCACCGGTTTGGGTCAGATTGGGCACAACACCTAGGACTAGTGTGCAAAAGTAGGTATTTCAGAAAGTCCCAAATACCCGAAAGTCGCACCAGCGCGACCATCCAATCCGAGGCGTGCGTCTCGTTCGGCCCGAGCCAAGGATCCCGGGGATGTAAGACACTTGGGTCTGCGAACGGCGGTTTAGGAGTTACGCGCCATATCGTACTTTTGATCGCTGCAGCGCCACCCTGGGTCCGGCCGGGCCGAGCCTTGGTGATGTTGCAGACCGGGGGTGGGTACTGCCATCCCTCAGAAGTCTCCACGACGTACGCTTTGGTCTGCCCGCTCACGTTCAGGGCAGAATGTTGATGATGATCCAGAATCCCAGGTTGCACTCCAAAGTGTCGTGTTGCGCACTCTGTTGTGGTCCGTTTTCGGTTTGTCAACCAGTCGCTGAGCTTGTTTGTTGGCGGCCTCAGTCCCTCCCGCCGCGGCCCAGGTGGGCGTGGCCTTTGCCGGCTCCCCCGCCTCTGCGTCATTGTGTCATCGCTTCTCGGCCTTTTGGCTAAGATCAAGTGTAGTATCTGTTCTTATCAGTTTAATATCTGATACGTGCCCTACCCGGGCACCATATATTAAATTGATTTTTGGAACTGGGAGATGGTATAGGGGCTTGCTCCGTCCACTCCACGCATCGACCCGGTATTGCAGTATTTCTGGGAACGGTGCACCCCTTCTAAAGTGTTGAATGAAAGAAATGTTTTAGACTTGTGTGGCAGCAGATGTTAATGGAACTAGTGGATACTGCTTTGTATTGGTGTTTGAAAGGTGTAGTAGGTGCTCATAGACTATACTAGTAAAGGTAGGGTGGTGGTGTAAAAAACAAACAAATAAACAATAAAAAAAAAATCAACTCTGTTCTTTCCAGTTTAATATCTGATTCGTCCACTATCCGGGGACTGCACACTAAACAGATTTTTGGCTCATGGAGCCGGAGCATGAAAAAGAGAAAGAAAAGAAAGGTCCGTCACTGCACATTTCTGATGTCTCTCTTATCTCTTGGAGTCTCTACTAACGAGCTGATGAGTTGAATCAGGTGTGCGTTTGATTGTCCGACCGTCGGTGAGGATTGCGAAGATGGGCAGGGTGCCTCTGACCGGAGGCCTATGAATTCATACTTACCTGGCAGGGGAGACACCATGATCAGGAAGGTGGTTCACCCAGGGCGAGGCTCGGCCATTGCACTCCGGTCGTGCTGACCCCTGCGAATTCCCCAAATGTGGGAATCTCGACTGCATAATTTATGGTAGTGGGGGACTGCGTTCGCGCTCTCCCCTGGTCAAAAACTGGTTGTAAGAGCAGATTGTTGGATTTCCACTTATTTCTTCTTCTTCTTTTTCAGACAAGGAATGGCCTAGGAAGTCTTTCGAATTGACCTGCGCTGGTTGATTGAGAGATATAAAACAACCTAGGTTTTTCAGTCTGCGAAAGTGGGTTTTTTATTATTGTTCACATAATCTCAGATATTTAACAAACGCTTTGATTGACAGCAGTGGTCCCGGAGGCAAAATAGTTCAGAATGAGGAGTTCTATCATGTGGTGTGAATACCTTGTGCATGTGTGAAAAAGCACTTGATACACAGTCGTCTACGGCCGCACTCATGTTGTTGTTTTTTCTGTTTACAGCGCCACCAAGTGGCCAGTCGCCAAATCCCCTTTCATGTGACCACAGGCTGAGTCCATACACGGGTGTACCGACTTGGGTGTGATCGTCTCATTCGGTTGGAGAGTTATAGCCATTCGAGTAAAGCCCGCCTCGCCCACTCCCAACGTTTTGGCGTCCCGTCGCCAACGTGAAGCGAAATTCACACTTTTTTCCCAATCACTGTTGGCAGTCAGACTCTGGACAATCTTGCTGCACCGGTTTGGGTCAGATTGGGCACAACACCTAGGACTAGTGTGCAAAAGTAGGTATTTCAGAAAGTCCCAAATACCCGAAAGTCGCACCAGCGCGACCATCCAATCCGAGGCGTGCGTCTCGTTCGGCCCGAGCCAAGGATTCCGGGGATGTAAGACACTTGGGTCTGCGAACGGCGGTTTAGGAGTTACGCGCCATATCGTACTTTTGATCGCTGCAGCGCCACCCTGGGTCCGGCCGGGCCGAGCCTTGGTGATGTTGCAGACCGGGGGTGGGTACTGCCATCCCTCAGAAGTCTCCACGACGTACGCTTTGGTCTGCCCGCTCACGTTCAGGGCAGAATGTTGATGATGATCCAGAATCCCAGGTTGCACTCCAAAGTGTCGTGTTGCGCACTCTGTTGTGGTCCGTTTTCGGTTTGTCAACCAGTCGCTGAGCTTGTTTGTTGGCGGCCTCAGTCCCTCCCGCCGCGGCCCAGGTGGGCGTGGCCTTTGCCGGCTCCCCCGCCTCTGCGTCATTGTGTCATCGCTTCTCGGCCTTTTGGCTAAGATCAAGTGTAGTATCTGTTCTTATCAGTTTAATATCTGATACGTGCCCTACCCGGGCACCATATATTAAATTGATTTTTGGAACTGGGAGATGGTATAGGGGCTTGCTCCGTCCACTCCACGCATCGACCCGGTATTGCAGTACTTCTGGGAACGGTGCACCCCTTCTAAAGTGTTGAATGAAAGAAATGTTTTAGACTTGTGTGGCAGCAGATGTTAATGGAACTAGTGGATACTGCTTTGTATTGGTGTTTGAAAGGTGTAGTAGGTGCTCATAGACTATACTAGTAAAGGTAGGGTGGTGGTGTAAAAAACAAACAAATAAACAATAAAAAAAAAATCAACTCTGTTCTTTCCAGTTTAATATCTGATTCGTCCACTATCCGGGGACTGCACACTAAACAGATTTTTGGCTCATGGAGCCGGAGCATGAAAAAGAGAAAGAAAAGAAAGGTCCGTCACTGCACATTTCTGATGTCTCTCTTATCTCTTGGAGTCTCTACTAACGAGCTGATGAGTTGAATCAGGTGTGCGTTTGATTGTCCGACCGTCGGTGAGGATTGCGAAGATGGGCAGGGTGCCTCTGACCGGAGGCCTATGAATTCATACTTACCTGGCAGGGGAGACACCATGATCAGGAAGGTGGTTCACCCAGGGCGAGGCTCGGCCATTGCACTCCGGTCGTGCTGACCCCTGCGAATTCCCCAAATGTGGGAATCTCGACTGCATAATTTATGGTAGTGGGGGACTGCGTTCGCGCTCTCCCCTGGACAAAAACTGGTTGTAAGAGCAGATTGTTGGATTTCCACTTATTTCTTCTTCTTCTTTTTCAGACAAGGAATGGCCTAGGAAGTCTTTCGAATTGACCTGCGCTGGTTGATTGAGAGATATAAAACAACCTAGGTTTTTCAGTCTGCGAAAGTGGGTTTTTTATTATTGTTCACATAATCTCAGATATTTAACAAACGCTTTGATTGACAGCAGTGGTCCCGGAGGCAAAATAGTTCAGAATGAGGAGTTCTATCATGTGGTGTGAATACCTTGTGCATGTGTGAAAAAGCACTTGATACACAGTCGTCTACGGCCGCACTCATGTTGTTGTTTTTTCTGTTTACAGCGCCACCAAGTGGCCAGTCGCCAAATCCCCTTTCATGTGACCACAGGCTGAGTCCATACACGGGTGTACCGACTTGGGTGTGATCGTCTCATTCGGTTGGAGAGTTATAGCCATTCGAGTAAAGCCCGCCTCGCCCACTCCCAACGTTTTGGCGTCCCGTCGCCAACGTGAAGCGAAATTCACACTTTTTTCCCAATCACTGTTGGCAGTCAGACTCTGGACAATCTTGCTGCACCGGTTTGGGTCAGATTGGGCACAACACCTAGGACTAGTGTGCAAAAGTAGGTATTTCAGAAAGTCCCAAATACCCGAAAGTCGCACCAGCGCGACCATCCAATCCGAGGCGTGCGTCTCGTTCGGCCCGAGCCAAGGATTCCGGGGATGTAAGACACTTGGGTCTGCGAACGGCGGTTTAGGAGTTACGCGCCATATCGTACTTTTGATCGCTGCAGCGCCACCCTGGGTCCGGCCGGGCCGAGCCTTGGTGATGTTGCAGACCGGGGGTGGGTACTGCCATCCCTCAGAAGTCTCCACGACGTACGCTTTGGTCTGCCCGCTCACGTTCAGGGCAGAATGTTGATGATGATCCAGAATCCCAGGTTGCACTCCAAAGTGTCGTGTTGCGCACTCTGTTGTGGTCCGTTTTCGGTTTGTCAACCAGTCGCTGAGCTTGTTTGTTGGCGGCCTCAGTCCCTCCCGCCGCGGCCCAGGTGGGCGTGGCCTTTGCCGGCTCCCCCGCCTCTGCGTCATTGTGTCATCGCTTCTCGGCCTTTTGGCTAAGATCAAGTGTAGTATCTGTTCTTATCAGTTTAATATCTGATACGTGCCCTACCCGGGCACCATATATTAAATTGATTTTTGGAACTGGGAGATGGTATAGGGGCTTGCTCCGTCCACTCCACGCATCGACCCGGTATTGCAGTACTTCTGGGAACGGTGCACCCCTTCTAAAGTGTTGAATGAAAGAAATGTTTTAGACTTGTGTGGCAGCAGATGTTAATGGAACTAGTGGATACTGCTTTGTATTGGTGTTTGAAAGGTGTAGTAGGTGCTCATAGACTATACTAGTAAAGGTAGGGTGGTGGTGTAAAAAACAAACAAATAAACAATAAAAAAAAAATCAACTCTGTTCTTTCCAGTTTAATATCTGATTCGTCCACTATCCGGGGACTGCACACTAAACAGATTTTTGGCTCATGGAGCCGGAGCATGAAAAAGAGAAAGAAAAGAAAGGTCCGTCACTGCACATTTCTGATGTCTCTCTTATCTCTTGGAGTCTCTACTAACGAGCTGATGAGTTGAATCAGGTGTGCGTTTGATTGTCCGACCGTCGGTGAGGATTGCGAAGATGGGCAGGGTGCCTCTGACCGGAGGCCTATGAATTCATACTTACCTGGCAGGGGAGACACCATGATCAGGAAGGTGGTTCACCCAGGGCGAGGCTCGGCCATTGCACTCCGGTCGTGCTGACCCCTGCGAATTCCCCAAATGTGGGAATCTCGACTGCATAATTTATGGTAGTGGGGGACTGCGTTCGCGCTCTCCCCTGGACAAAAACTGGTTGTAAGAGCAGATTGTTGGATGTCCACTTATTTCTTCTTCTTCTTTTTCAGACAAGGAATGGCCTAGGAAGTCTTTCGAATTGACCTGCGCTGGTTGATTGAGAGATATAAAACAACCTAGGTTTTTCAGTCTGCGAAAGTGGGTTTTTTATTATTGTTCACATAATCTCAGATATTTAACAAACGCTTTGATTGACAGCAGTGGTCCCGGAGGCAAAATAGTTCAGAATGAGGAGTTCTATCATGTGGTGTGAATACCTTGTGCATGTGTGAAAAAGCACTTGATACACAGTCGTCTACGGCCGCACTCATGTTGTTGTTTTTTCTGTTTACAGCGCCACCAAGTGGCCAGTCGCCAAATCCCCTTTCATGTGACCACAGGCTGAGTCCATACACGGGTGTACCGACTTGGGTGTGATCGTCTCATTCGGTTGGAGAGTTATAGCCATTCGAGTAAAGCCCGCCTCGCCCACTCCCAACGTTTTGGCGTCCCGTCGCCAACGTGAAGCGAAATTCACACTTTTTTCCCAATCACTGTTGGCAGTCAGACTCTGGACAATCTTGCTGCACCGGTTTGGGTCAGATTGGGCACAACACCTAGGACTAGTGTGCAAAAGTAGGTATTTCAGAAAGTCCCAAATACCCGAAAGTCGCACCAGCGCGACCATCCAATCCGAGGCGTGCGTCTCGTTCGGCCCGAGCCAAGGATTCCGGGGATGTAAGACACTTGGGTCTGCGAACGGCGGTTTAGGAGTTTTGCGCCATATCGTACTTTTGATCGCTGCAGCGCCACCCTGGGTCCGGCCGGGCCGAGCCTTGGTGATGTTGCAGACCGGGGGTGGGTACTGCCATCCCTCAGAAGTCTCCACGACGTACGCTTTGGTCTGCCCGCTCACGTTCAGGGCAGAATGTTGATGATGATCCAGAATCCCAGGTTGCACTCCAAAGTGTCGTGTTGCGCACTCTGTTGTGGTCCGTTTTCGGTTTGTCAACCAGTCGCTGAGCTTGTTTGTTGGCGGCCTCAGTCCCTCCCGCCGCGGCCCAGGTGGGCGTGGCCTTTGCCGGCTCCCCCGCCTCTGCGTCATTGTGTCATCGCTTCTCGGCCTTTTGGCTAAGATCAAGTGTAGTATCTGTTCTTATCAGTTTAATATCTGATACGTGCCCTATCCGGGCACCATATATTAAATTGATTTTTGGAACTGGGAGATGGTATAGGGGCTTGCTCCGTCCACTCCACGCATCGACCCGGTATTGCAGTACTTCTGGGAACGGTGCACCCCTTCTAAAGTGTTGAATGAAAGAAATGTTTTAGACTTGTGTGGCAGCAGATGTTAATGGAACTAGTGGATACTGCTTTGTATTGGTGTTTGAAAGGTGTAGTAGGTGCTCATAGACTATACTAGTAAAGGTAGGGTGGTGGTGTAAAAAACAAACACATAAACAATAAAATAAAATCAACTCTGTTCTTTCCAGTTTAATATCTGATTCGTCCACTATCCGGGGACTGCACACTAAACAGATTTTTGGCTCATGGAGCCGGAGCATGAAAAAGAGAAAGAAAAGAAAGGTCCGTCACTGCACATTTCTGATGTCTCTCTTATCTCTTGGAGTCTCTACTAACGAGCTGATGAGTTGAATCAGGTGTGCGTTTGATTGTCCGACCGTCGGTGAGGATTGCGAAGATGGGCAGGGTGCCTCTGACCGGAGGCCTATGAATTCATACTTACCTGGCAGGGGAGACACCATGATCAGGAAGGTGGTTCACCCAGGGCGAGGCTCGGCCATTGCACTCCGGTCGTGCTGACCCCTGCGAATTCCCCAAATGTGGGAATCTCGACTGCATAATTTATGGTAGTGGGGGACTGCGTTCGCGCTCTCCCCTGGACAAAAACTGGTTGTAAGAGCAGATTGTTGGATTTCCACTTATTTCTTCTTCTTCTTTTTCAGACAAGGAATGGCCTAGGAAGTCTTTCGAATTGACCTGCGCTGGTTGATTGAGAGATATAAAACAACCTAGGTTTTTCAGTCTGCGAAAGTGGGTTTTTTATTATTGTTCACATAATCTCAGATATTTAACAAACGCTTTGATTGACAGCAGTGGTCCCGGAGGCAAAATAGTTCAGAATGAGGAGTTCTATCATGTGGTGTGAATACCTTGTGCATGTGTGAAAAAGCACTTGATACACAGTCGTCTACGGCCGCACTCATGTTGTTGTTTTTTCTGTTTACAGCGCCACCAAGTGGCCAGTCGCCAAATCCCCTTTCATGTGACCACAGGCTGAGTCCATACACGGGTGTACCGACTTGGGTGTGATCGTCTCATTCGGTTGGAGAGTTATAGCCATTCGAGTAAAGCCCGCCTCGCCCACTCCCAACGTTTTGGCGTCCCGTCGCCAACGTGAAGCGAAATTCACACTTTTTTCCCAATCACTGTTGGCAGTCAGACTCTGGACAATCTTGCTGCACCGGTTTGGGTCAGATTGGGCACAACACCTAGGACTAGTGTGCAAAAGTAGGTATTTCAGAAAGTCCCAAATACCCGAAAGTCGCACCAGCGCGACCATCCAATCCGAGGCGTGCGTCTCGTTCGGCCCGAGCCAAGGATCCCGGGGATGTAAGACACTTGGGTCTGCGAACGGCGGTTTAGGAGTTACGCGCCATATCGTACTTTTGATCGCTGCAGCGCCACCCTGGGTCCGGCCGGGCCGAGCCTTGGTGATGTTGCAGACCGGGGGTGGGTACTGCCATCCCTCAGAAGTCTCCACGACGTACGCTTTGGTCTGCCCGCTCACGTTCAGGGCAGAATGTTGATGATGATCCAGAATCCCAGGTTGCACTCCAAAGTGTCGTGTTGCGCACTCTGTTGTGGTCCGTTTTCGGTTTGTCAACCAGTCGCTGAGCTTGTTTGTTGGCGGCCTCAGTCCCTCCCGCCGCGGCCCAGGTGGGCGTGGCCTTTGCCGGCTCCCCCGCCTCTGCGTCATTGTGTCATCGCTTCTCGGCCTTTTGGCTAAGATCAAGTGTAGTATCTGTTCTTATCAGTTTAATATCTGATACGTGCCCTACCCGGGCACCATATATTAAATTGATTTTTGGAACTGGGAGATGGTATAGGGGCTTGCTCCGTCCACTCCACGCATCGACCCGGTATTGCAGTATTTCTGGGAACGGTGCACCCCTTCTAAAGTGTTGAATGAAAGAAATGTTTTAGACTTGTGTGGCAGCAGATGTTAATGGAACTAGTGGATACTGCTTTGTATTGGTGTTTGAAAGGTGTAGTAGGTGCTCATAGACTATACTAGTAAAGGTAGGGTGGTGGTGTAAAAAACAAACAAATAAACAATAAAAAAAAAATCAACTCTGTTCTTTCCAGTTTAATATCTGATTCGTCCACTATCCGGGGACTGCACACTAAACAGATTTTTGGCTCATGGAGCCGGAGCATGAAAAAGAGAAAGAAAAGAAAGGTCCGTCACTGCACATTTCTGATGTCTCTCTTATCTCTTGGAGTCTCTACTAACGAGCTGATGAGTTGAATCAGGTGTGCGTTTGATTGTCCGACCGTCGGTGAGGATTGCGAAGATGGGCAGGGTGCCTCTGACCGGAGGCCTATGAATTCATACTTACCTGGCAGGGGAGACACCATGATCAGGAAGGTGGTTCACCCAGGGCGAGGCTCGGCCATTGCACTCCGGTCGTACTGACCCCTGCGAATTCCCCAAATGTGGGAATCTCGACTGCATAATTTATGGTAGTGGGGGACTGCGTTCGCGCTCTCCCCTGGACAAAAACTGGTTGTAAGAGCAGATTGTTGGATTTCCACTTATTTCTTCTTCTTCTTTTTCAGACAAGGAATGGCCTAGGAAGTCTTTCGAATTGACCTGCGCTGGTTGATTGAGAGATATAAAACAACCTAGGTTTTTCAGTCTGCGAAAGTGGGTTTTTTATTATTGTTCACATAATCTCAGATATTTAACAAACGCTTTGATTGACAGCAGTGGTCCCGGAGGCAAAATAGTTCAGAATGAGGAGTTCTATCATGTGGTGTGAATACCTTGTGCATGTGTGAAAAAGCACTTGATACACAGTCGTCTACGGCCGCACTCATGTTGTTGTTTTTTCTGTTTACAGCGCCACCAAGTGGCCAGTCGCCAAATCCCCTTTCATGTGACCACAGGCTGAGTCCATACACGGGTGTACCGACTTGGGTGTGATCGTCTCATTCGGTTGGAGAGTTATAGCCATTCGAGTAAAGCCCGCCTCGCCCACTCCCAACGTTTTGGCGTCCCGTCGCCAACGTGAAGCGAAATTCACACTTTTTTCCCAATCACTGTTGGCAGTCAGACTCTGGACAATCTTGCTGCACCGGTTTGGGTCAGATTGGGCACAACACCTAGGACTAGTGTGCAAAAGTAGGTATTTCAGAAAGTCCCAAATACCCGAAAGTCGCACCAGCGCGACCATCCAATCCGAGGCGTGCGTCTCGTTCGGCCCGAGCCAAGGATCCCGGGGATGTAAGACACTTGGGTCTGCGAACGGCGGTTTAGGAGTTACGCGCCATATCGTACTTTTGATCGCTGCAGCGCCACCCTGGGTCCGGCCGGGCCGAGCCTTGGTGATGTTGCAGACCGGGGGTGGGTACTGCCATCCCTCAGAAGTCTCCACGACGTACGCTTTGGTCTGCCCGCTCACGTTCAGGGCAGAATGTTGATGATGATCCAGAATCCCAGGTTGCACTCCAAAGTGTCGTGTTGCGCACTCTGTTGTGGTCCGTTTTCGGTTTGTCAACCAGTCGCTGAGCTTGTTTGTTGGCGGCCTCAGTCCCTCCCGCCGCGGCCCAGGTGGGCGTGGCCTTTGCCGGCTCCCCCGCCTCTGCGTCATTGTGTCATCGCTTCTCGGCCTTTTGGCTAAGATCAAGTGTAGTATCTGTTCTTATCATGTAATTTTCCTGCCAAATCACACAATTGGAGCAGATAAAAATGAGGAGATGGAACTTCACCAAACATTGTTTGACCATGAAACCGAGTCAAGTGAACAGAGCAATGATGGCGAGGGGAAACAAAACAACAAAGACCAGGAAAAGGGTTTGGAGGAAGAACAAGGAAATAAACAAAAGGAAAACAAGGTAAGTAATGATTTCCCAGGTGTTAAATTGCTGGGTAAAAAACGGAACGCTCAATCCCCCATTGAGGAGCAAAACGGGAAAAGGGACCGAGTGGGACTGCTGTCAGATTCCTCCTCATCTGAGGATTTGAATCGGCTCTTCCCACTCGACTCCCCTAACGAAGTATCCTTTTTGCAAATAGAACTCCAAACATCCACCCCTAGGGCCAGCTCAAGGGGGAAACAGTTTCAATCCCCTGATTCTCAAAATATAGAAGTAAGGGAAGAGCTTGTTTCACAGAACACAGATCTTCTTTTTTGAACTTTTAGTTAATTATGTCTATTAAATTGACCCACCTGTCGTTTTTAACTGTTCTGCTCATGACACTCACACTCTCTACTCTAAATGTAAGAAGTGTGCGGTCACAACTGAGAGCAAAAACTATTTTATCCTTTTTACAAACCCAAAACTGTGATATTTTGCTTTTACAAGAATGTGCTTTACCTTTTATGAAAAATTATAGGAAATGGGAAGAGCAGTGGCCCCACTCAACATCTGTGTGGAGTGGCTCCAACCATAATAGAGCAGATGGAGTAGCAGTTTTAATTAAAAATCCTCAGCTTGTGGTGAAGGGGAGCACAGTGGTGAGAGATGGGCGAGCTCTGTTAATACATCTGTCCTTTTTAGGACATGATTTTAATATTCTAAATATTTATGGTTTTACAGACAAAAATGATAGGAATGACCTTTTAGAAGACGTGCAGTCCCACCTTTTAGGGAGGGCCCCGATTATTTTAGCGGGGGATTTTAATTGTATTTTAAGCAAAAATGACAGGAAAGGGGGCGGAGAAGACTTTAAATTAGATAAAACATCCATTTTATTGCAGACGATAATAAGAGATTTTAAACTGACTGACTGTTTTAGAACCATGCATCCTGGGGAGCAAGGACTCACCTGGTTTAGTGGTGATGGCACCAAAGCCTCCCGTATCGATTATATTTTTACACGGGACCTCGTACCAGTAGATGCTAAATTAACCCCTGTCTTTTTTTCGGACCACGCTATGCTTTCTTGCACCTTCTCACTTCCCACAGGTGTGACGACAGGCAAAGGGCTGTGGAGGCTGAACTGCTCCCTGTTGGAAGACAAAGAGGTTGTAGAAGAATACAGGGAGCAGTACAGCCAATGGAAGACCCTAAAAGACTTTTACGATTCACAGGCACAGTGGTGGGAAATGGTGAAGGGAAAGACAAAGACTTATTTTAAACAAGTTGGGAAAAAGAAAAAAGATAAAGAGAGGAGATGCATGGTGGGACTGCAAAAACGATTACAGCGTTATTTTAATCTTTTGAACCAAGGTTTTGATTTCAATGAAGATATTCGCCAAGTAAAAAAGATTATGTCCGAATTAGAAGAGAAAAGAAATAAAGGTGTCATCTTACAAAGTAGAGAAAAGGAATTAGAAGAAGGGGAAAAATGTACAAGCTACTTCTTCCGTAAAATAGTGAATAGAGGTGGGGGTATGGTGGGTGTAAAAAACAAAGAAAACAACCTTATGCATAGTACACAAGGTATTTTAAAGGTGGTTGAAGAGTTTTATGAAGAATTGTATGGAGAGAAAGATATTGAGGATGATATTTTAAAAGAGGTCTTAAAATTAGTTGACAAAACAATCAAGGATAACGTAGCATTGACAAAAGATTTTAACATGATAGAAATGGAAAAATGCCTTAAACAATTTAAGAAAAGGAAGTCACCGGGGGAGGATGGCCTCCCGCTGGAGTTTTATCAGACCTTTTGGGATATTTTAGCACAGGACCTTTTAGTTGTTTTTAACGAATTTGACGACTTGGACAGACTACCAAATAGCTTCAGGACTGGGATAGTCACACTCTTACATAAAAAAGACCAAAAGACTGACTTAAAGAACTGGCGACCTATAACTCTTTTAAACGTGGATTGTAAAGTTTTTAGCAAAATTTTAATGGGTCGTATGTCTTCGATTTTAGGGGATGTGATCCACCCGGATCAAACCTGCGCAGTCCCTGGGAGAAAGATCACGGACAGCCTCATTCTGATGAGAGACACCATCTGTTATGCGAGAGACAGAAATATTCGGCTCGCAGTTTTAAATTTAGACTTTGAAAAAGCTTTTGATCGGGTCTCGCACCAGTACTTATTCCAAGTACTGCAAAAGATGGGTTTTCCGGGGAGATTTGTAGCTTGGGTGGAACTGCTATATAGGGGGATAACCAGCAGGTTCTTGGTAAATGGGCACTTGACAAAGGCAGTAGATGTTTGCTGTGGTGTCCGTCAGGGATGTCCATTATCTCCCCTCCTATATGTCGCTTGTATCGAGCCACTAGCGCAGGCTTTGAGAAAGGATAAATGGATCACGGGACTGACTATCCCAGGGACCGGGGGACTGATAGCTAAGACAGTTTTATATATGGACGATGTGAATCTTTTATGTACTGACATTTTATCAATCCACAAGACCATGGAACTGACTGACTGGTTTGGAAGGGCGTCGGGGGCTAGACTAAATAGATCAAAAACACAGGTACAATTTTTCGGGCCGTGGGGACCTACAGAAATAGAAAACACAGAACTCGAAGTTAAAAAGACTGACGTAAAGATACTCGGGATCAAATTCGACAAAGAGGGAGGGGGGAAGGGAAACTGGCAAAATGTTTTAGCAAAAGCAAGACAAAGATTAGGTTTTTGGAGATTGAGACAACTGACAATAGAGGGTAAAGTTTTAATCATCAAATCTGTGATTTTACCTTTATTTTTATTGCTGTGTTCTGTTTTTTATCCCCCCAGATGGTTCCTTTTAGCCGTGGACCGAGAAATCTTCCGCTTCCTGTGGGGAGGTAAATGGGAAAGGCTGAAAAGAGAGGAGATGAAGAAAGCCCCAAAAAACGGAGGGAAAGGAGTACCAAATTTGTACTTGTTTTTAGGGGCATACTACACTGCACTCCACATAAAATATGCCACAAACAAAAACACAGAAAATAAAACCACAGCAATGAGTCGCTTTTGGATGGGCTCGTATTTAAGAGCCCTGCAAATCTTACCCAGGGATCATACAGTACCAATTGCTTTTAAACTATCTCCAGCACATGCTTTTATAAAGAAGTTTTTAAAAAAATTCCTTTTAGAAGAAAAAGACGTTAAAACCTTGACAAATCATCGTCTTCTCCTCTCTCTTGTGCAGGAACGAGAGCAAGTGAGCCCAGTGCATGGGCTCACTCAAAGTGAAGCAAAAACAGTTTGGCAGAACGTGTCTCATCCAGCCCTTCGGAACAGACATCGGGACCTGGCATGGATGGCAGCTCATGAGATTCTCCCGGTCAGGGCCGTGATGCATTCCCGGGGCATGGCCAGGATATCTACGTGCCCACAGCCCGGGTGTGGCGCGCCCGAGACTGTGAGGCACGCGCTCTGGGAATGCAGTGCCGTGAGGGACCTGTGGGCAACAGCTGGTCCCCTGCAATTCCCGTACCTACCAGCAGGGGGGGTCCCAGACTACTGGACAACAGTAGGATTGGTGAGCCAGGAAAACTTGCCAGCAGAAAACTACATAAAGTACTGGCTCACCATGAACTGTATCAAAGACGCTATTTGGACCTCCAGAAACCTGCTGGTGGGGAAGCGCATGCAGGTGTCCCTCCACGCCACCCAACAGCTGGCAAACTTTAGGCTGCAGGAGTACACCGCATGTCGCCATTCGGACGTGGGGACCAGAGCTTCACTGGAGAAGGTCCCCTCGGCCACGAGCCTTGACTGCCCGTAGATGCCCCCCAAATTCAACACCAGGTGGAGCAGCGGAGCCGTGGTTAAAGAGGATCTCCTCTGGCCCACGGGCCGGGTCTCGGGCTCTGTTCCGAAGGATGGCTGGGAATTATTATTACTATTATTATTATTATATATATTTTTTATCTTCTTCTTGCACAAAGACAGGACTTCGCTTTATGTATCTATTTTATGTATTTACCTATTCATCATATATCGTCTGTGTTTTTTACCCTCTGTAGGTTTTATCCATCAAGAGCCCTTTTAGTTTCCAAAAGCTTTTTCTTGTTAGTAGTTTTATTGTTCCATGTTTTAAACACCAACACATGTTTTAACACTAACACATGCTTTAAACAGATGTATGCATTTCCTATATAAAAATGTTATGGAAACAAAGCGTATGATGACCTCCTGTTGAGATGATGACGATGTAAAAAATGGAATGAGACAATAAAAACTTTTCGAAAGAAAAAATCTGTTCTTATCAGTTTAATATCTGATACGTGCCCTACCCGGGCACCATATATTAAATTGATTTTTGGAACTGGGAGATGGTATAGGGGCTTGCTCCGTCCACTCCACGCATCGACCCGGTATTGCAGTATTTCTGGGAACGGTGCACCCCTTCTAAAGTGTTGAATGAAAGAAATGTTTTAGACTTGTGTGGCAGCAGATGTTAATGGAACTAGTGGATACTGCTTTGTATTGGTGTTTGAAAGGTGTAGTAGGTGCTCATAGACTATACTAGTAAAGGTAGGGTGGTGGTGTAAAAAACAAACAAATAAACAATAAAAAAAAAATCAACTCTGTTCTTTCCAGTTTAATATCTGATTCGTCCACTATCCGGGGACTGCACACTAAACAGATTTTTGGCTCATGGAGCCGGAGCATGAAAAAGAGAAAGAAAAGAAAGGTCCGTCACTGCACATTTCTGATGTCTCTCTTATCTCTTGGAGTCTCTACTAACGAGCTGATGAGTTGAATCAGGTGTGCGTTTGATTGTCCGACCGTCGGTGAGGATTGCGAAGATGGGCAGGGTGCCTCTGACCGGAGGCCTATGAATTCATACTTACCTGGCAGGGGAGACACCATGATCAGGAAGGTGGTTCACCCAGGGCGAGGCTCGGCCATTGCACTCCGGTCGTGCTGACCCCTGCGAATTCCCCAAATGTGGGAATCTCGACTGCATAATTTATGGTAGTGGGGGACTGCGTTCGCGCTCTCCCCTGGTCAAAAACTGGTTGTAAGAGCAGATTGTTGGATTTCCACTTATTTCTTCTTCTTCTTTTTCAGACAAGGAATGGCCTAGGAAGTCTTTCGAATTGACCTGCGCTGGTTGATTGAGAGATATAAAACAACCTAGGTTTTTCAGTCTGCGAAAGTGGGTTTTTTATTATTGTTCACATAATCTCAGATATTTAACAAACGCTTTGATTGACAGCAGTGGTCCCGGAGGCAAAATAGTTCAGAATGAGGAGTTCTATCATGTGGTGTGAATACCTTGTGCATGTGTGAAAAAGCACTTGATACACAGTCGTCTACGGCCGCACTCATGTTGTTGTTTTTTCTGTTTACAGCGCCACCAAGTGGCCAGTCGCCAAATCCCCTTTCATGTGACCACAGGCTGAGTCCATACACGGGTGTACCGACTTGGGTGTGATCGTCTCATTCGGTTGGAGAGTTATAGCCATTCGAGTAAAGCCCGCCTCGCCCACTCCCAACGTTTTGGCGTCCCGTCGCCAACGTGAAGCGAAATTCACACTTTTTTCCCAATCACTGTTGGCAGTCAGACTCTGGACAATCTTGCTGCACCGGTTTGGGTCAGATTGGGCACAACACCTAGGACTAGTGTGCAAAAGTAGGTATTTCAGAAAGTCCCAAATACCCGAAAGTCGCACCAGCGCGACCATCCAATCCGAGGCGTGCGTCTCGTTCGGCCCGAGCCAAGGATTCCGGGGATGTAAGACACTTGGGTCTGCGAACGGCGGTTTAGGAGTTACGCGCCATATCGTACTTTTGATCGCTGCAGCGCCACCCTGGGTCCGGCCGGGCCGAGCCTTGGTGATGTTGCAGACCGGGGGTGGGTACTGCCATCCCTCAGAAGTCTCCACGACGTACGCTTTGGTCTGCCCGCTCACGTTCAGGGCAGAATGTTGATGATGATCCAGAATCCCAGGTTGCACTCCAAAGTGTCGTGTTGCGCACTCTGTTGTGGTCCGTTTTCGGTTTGTCAACCAGTCGCTGAGCTTGTTTGTTGGCGGCCTCAGTCCCTCCCGCCGCGGCCCAGGTGGGCGTGGCCTTTGCCGGCTCCCCCGCCTCTGCGTCATTGTGTCATCGCTTCTCGGCCTTTTGGCTAAGATCAAGTGTAGTATCTGTTCTTATCAGTTTAATATCTGATACGTGCCCTACCCGGGCACCATATATTAAATTGATTTTTGGAACTGGGAGATGGTATAGGGGCTTGCTCCGTCCACTCCACGCATCGACCCGGTATTGCAGTACTTCTGGGAACGGTGCACCCCTTCTAAAGTGTTGAATGAAAGAAATGTTTTAGACTTGTGTGGCAGCAGATGTTAATGGAACTAGTGGATACTGCTTTGTATTGGTGTTTGAAAGGTGTAGTAGGTGCTCATAGACTATACTAGTAAAGGTAGGGTGGTGGTGTAAAAAACAAACAAATAAACAATAAAAAAAAAATCAACTCTGTTCTTTCCAGTTTAATATCTGATTCGTCCACTATCCGGGGACTGCACACTAAACAGATTTTTGGCTCATGGAGCCGGAGCATGAAAAAGAGAAAGAAAAGAAAGGTCCGTCACTGCACATTTCTGATGTCTCTCTTATCTCTTGGAGTCTCTACTAACGAGCTGATGAGTTGAATCAGGTGTGCGTTTGATTGTCCGACCGTCGGTGAGGATTGCGAAGATGGGCAGGGTGCCTCTGACCGGAGGCCTATGAATTCATACTTACCTGGCAGGGGAGACACCATGATCAGGAAGGTGGTTCACCCAGGGCGAGGCTCGGCCATTGCACTCCGGTCGTGCTGACCCCTGCGAATTCCCCAAATGTGGGAATCTCGACTGCATAATTTATGGTAGTGGGGGACTGCGTTCGCGCTCTCCCCTGGACAAAAACTGGTTGTAAGAGCAGATTGTTGGATTTCCACTTATTTCTTCTTCTTCTTTTTCAGACAAGGAATGGCCTAGGAAGTCTTTCGAATTGACCTGCGCTGGTTGATTGAGAGATATAAAACAACCTAGGTTTTTCAGTCTGCGAAAGTGGGTTTTTTATTATTGTTCACATAATCTCAGATATTTAACAAACGCTTTGATTGACAGCAGTGGTCCCGGAGGCAAAATAGTTCAGAATGAGGAGTTCTATCATGTGGTGTGAATACCTTGTGCATGTGTGAAAAAGCACTTGATACACAGTCGTCTACGGCCGCACTCATGTTGTTGTTTTTTCTGTTTACAGCGCCACCAAGTGGCCAGTCGCCAAATCCCCTTTCATGTGACCACAGGCTGAGTCCATACACGGGTGTACCGACTTGGGTGTGATCGTCTCATTCGGTTGGAGAGTTATAGCCATTCGAGTAAAGCCCGCCTCGCCCACTCCCAACGTTTTGGCGTCCCGTCGCCAACGTGAAGCGAAATTCACACTTTTTTCCCAATCACTGTTGGCAGTCAGACTCTGGACAATCTTGCTGCACCGGTTTGGGTCAGATTGGGCACAACACCTAGGACTAGTGTGCAAAAGTAGGTATTTCAGAAAGTCCCAAATACCCGAAAGTCGCACCAGCGCGACCATCCAATCCGAGGCGTGCGTCTCGTTCGGCCCGAGCCAAGGATTCCGGGGATGTAAGACACTTGGGTCTGCGAACGGCGGTTTAGGAGTTACGCGCCATATCGTACTTTTGATCGCTGCAGCGCCACCCTGGGTCCGGCCGGGCCGAGCCTTGGTGATGTTGCAGACCGGGGGTGGGTACTGCCATCCCTCAGAAGTCTCCACGACGTACGCTTTGGTCTGCCCGCTCACGTTCAGGGCAGAATGTTGATGATGATCCAGAATCCCAGGTTGCACTCCAAAGTGTCGTGTTGCGCACTCTGTTGTGGTCCGTTTTCGGTTTGTCAACCAGTCGCTGAGCTTGTTTGTTGGCGGCCTCAGTCCCTCCCGCCGCGGCCCAGGTGGGCGTGGCCTTTGCCGGCTCCCCCGCCTCTGCGTCATTGTGTCATCGCTTCTCGGCCTTTTGGCTAAGATCAAGTGTAGTATCTGTTCTTATCAGTTTAATATCTGATACGTGCCCTACCCGGGCACCATATATTAAATTGATTTTTGGAACTGGGAGATGGTATAGGGGCTTGCTCCGTCCACTCCACGCATCGACCCGGTATTGCAGTACTTCTGGGAACGGTGCACCCCTTCTAAAGTGTTGAATGAAAGAAATGTTTTAGACTTGTGTGGCAGCAGATGTTAATGGAACTAGTGGATACTGCTTTGTATTGGTGTTTGAAAGGTGTAGTAGGTGCTCATAGACTATACTAGTAAAGGTAGGGTGGTGGTGTAAAAAACAAACAAATAAACAATAAAAAAAAAATCAACTCTGTTCTTTCCAGTTTAATATCTGATTCGTCCACTATCCGGGGACTGCACACTAAACAGATTTTTGGCTCATGGAGCCGGAGCATGAAAAAGAGAAAGAAAAGAAAGGTCCGTCACTGCACATTTCTGATGTCTCTCTTATCTCTTGGAGTCTCTACTAACGAGCTGATGAGTTGAATCAGGTGTGCGTTTGATTGTCCGACCGTCGGTGAGGATTGCGAAGATGGGCAGGGTGCCTCTGACCGGAGGCCTATGAATTCATACTTACCTGGCAGGGGAGACACCATGATCAGGAAGGTGGTTCACCCAGGGCGAGGCTCGGCCATTGCACTCCGGTCGTGCTGACCCCTGCGAATTCCCCAAATGTGGGAATCTCGACTGCATAATTTATGGTAGTGGGGGACTGCGTTCGCGCTCTCCCCTGGACAAAAACTGGTTGTAAGAGCAGATTGTTGGATGTCCACTTATTTCTTCTTCTTCTTTTTCAGACAAGGAATGGCCTAGGAAGTCTTTCGAATTGACCTGCGCTGGTTGATTGAGAGATATAAAACAACCTAGGTTTTTCAGTCTGCGAAAGTGGGTTTTTTATTATTGTTCACATAATCTCAGATATTTAACAAACGCTTTGATTGACAGCAGTGGTCCCGGAGGCAAAATAGTTCAGAATGAGGAGTTCTATCATGTGGTGTGAATACCTTGTGCATGTGTGAAAAAGCACTTGATACACAGTCGTCTACGGCCGCACTCATGTTGTTGTTTTTTCTGTTTACAGCGCCACCAAGTGGCCAGTCGCCAAATCCCCTTTCATGTGACCACAGGCTGAGTCCATACACGGGTGTACCGACTTGGGTGTGATCGTCTCATTCGGTTGGAGAGTTATAGCCATTCGAGTAAAGCCCGCCTCGCCCACTCCCAACGTTTTGGCGTCCCGTCGCCAACGTGAAGCGAAATTCACACTTTTTTCCCAATCACTGTTGGCAGTCAGACTCTGGACAATCTTGCTGCACCGGTTTGGGTCAGATTGGGCACAACACCTAGGACTAGTGTGCAAAAGTAGGTATTTCAGAAAGTCCCAAATACCCGAAAGTCGCACCAGCGCGACCATCCAATCCGAGGCGTGCGTCTCGTTCGGCCCGAGCCAAGGATTCCGGGGATGTAAGACACTTGGGTCTGCGAACGGCGGTTTAGGAGTTACGCGCCATATCGTACTTTTGATCGCTGCAGCGCCACCCTGGGTCCGGCCGGGCCGAGCCTTGGTGATGTTGCAGACCGGGGGTGGGTACTGCCATCCCTCAGAAGTCTCCACGACGTACGCTTTGGTCTGCCCGCTCACGTTCAGGGCAGAATGTTGATGATGATCCAGAATCCCAGGTTGCACTCCAAAGTGTCGTGTTGCGCACTCTGTTGTGGTCCGTTTTCGGTTTGTCAACCAGTCGCTGAGCTTGTTTGTTGGCGGCCTCAGTCCCTCCCGCCGCGGCCCAGGTGGGCGTGGCCTTTGCCGGCTCCCCCGCCTCTGCGTCATTGTGTCATCGCTTCTCGGCCTTTTGGCTAAGATCAAGTGTAGTATCTGTTCTTATCAGTTTAATATCTGATACGTGCCCTATCCGGGCACCATATATTAAATTGATTTTTGGAACTGGGAGATGGTATAGGGGCTTGCTCCGTCCACTCCACGCATCGACCCGGTATTGCAGTACTTCTGGGAACGGTGCACCCCTTCTAAAGTGTTGAATGAAAGAAATGTTTTAGACTTGTGTGGCAGCAGATGTTAATGGAACTAGTGGATACTGCTTTGTATTGGTGTTTGAAAGGTGTAGTAGGTGCTCATAGACTATACTAGTAAAGGTAGGGTGGTGGTGTAAAAAACAAACACATAAACAATAAAATAAAATCAACTCTGTTCTTTCCAGTTTAATATCTGATTCGTCCACTATCCGGGGACTGCACACTAAACAGATTTTTGGCTCATGGAGCCGGAGCATGAAAAAGAGAAAGAAAAGAAAGGTCCGTCACTGCACATTTCTGATGTCTCTCTTATCTCTTGGAGTCTCTACTAACGAGCTGATGAGTTGAATCAGGTGTGCGTTTGATTGTCCGACCGTCGGTGAGGATTGCGAAGATGGGCAGGGTCCCTCTGACCGGAGGCCTATGAATTCATACTTACCTGGCAGGGGAGACACCATGATCAGGAAGGTGGTTCACCCAGGGCGAGGCTCGGCCATTGCACTCCGGTCGTGCTGACCCCTGCGAATTCCCCAAATGTGGGAATCTCGACTGCATAATTTATGGTAGTGGGGGACTGCGTTCGCGCTCTCCCCTGGACAAAAACTGGTTGTAAGAGCAGATTGTTGGATTTCCACTTATTTCTTCTTCTTCTTTTTCAGACAAGGAATGGCCTAGGAAGTCTTTCGAATTGACCTGCGCTGGTTGATTGAGAGATATAAAACAACCTAGGTTTTTCAGTCTGCGAAAGTGGGTTTTTTATTATTGTTCACATAATCTCAGATATTTAACAAACGCTTTGATTGACAGCAGTGGTCCCGGAGGCAAAATAGTTCAGAATGAGGAGTTCTATCATGTGGTGTGAATACCTTGTGCATGTGTGAAAAAGCACTTGATACACAGTCGTCTACGGCCGCACTCATGTTGTTGTTTTTTCTGTTTACAGCGCCACCAAGTGGCCAGTCGCCAAATCCCCTTTCATGTGACCACAGGCTGAGTCCATACACGGGTGTACCGACTTGGGTGTGATCGTCTCATTCGGTTGGAGAGTTATAGCCATTCGAGTAAAGCCCGCCTCGCCCACTCCCAACGTTTTGGCGTCCCGTCGCCAACGTGAAGCGAAATTCACACTTTTTTCCCAATCACTGTTGGCAGTCAGACTCTGGACAATCTTGCTGCACCGGTTTGGGTCAGATTGGGCACAACACCTAGGACTAGTGTGCAAAAGTAGGTATTTCAGAAAGTCCCAAATACCCGAAAGTCGCACCAGCGCGACCATCCAATCCGAGGCGTGCGTCTCGTTCGGCCCGAGCCAAGGATCCCGGGGATGTAAGACACTTGGGTCTGCGAACGGCGGTTTAGGAGTTACGCGCCATATCGTACTTTTGATCGCTGCAGCGCCACCCTGGGTCCGGCCGGGCCGAGCCTTGGTGATGTTGCAGACCGGGGGTGGGTACTGCCATCCCTCAGAAGTCTCCACGACGTACGCTTTGGTCTGCCCGCTCACGTTCAGGGCAGAATGTTGATGATGATCCAGAATCCCAGGTTGCACTCCAAAGTGTCGTGTTGCGCACTCTGTTGTGGTCCGTTTTCGGTTTGTCAACCAGTCGCTGAGCTTGTTTGTTGGCGGCCTCAGTCCCTCCCGCCGCGGCCCAGGTGGGCGTGGCCTTTGCCGGCTCCCCCGCCTCTGCGTCATTGTGTCATCGCTTCTCGGCCTTTTGGCTAAGATCAAGTGTAGTATCTGTTCTTATCAGTTTAATATCTGATACGTGCCCTACCCGGGCACCATATATTAAATTGATTTTTGGAACTGGGAGATGGTATAGGGGCTTGCTCCGTCCACTCCACGCATCGACCCGGTATTGCAGTACTTCTGGGAACGGTGCACCCCTTCTAAAGTGTTGAATGAAAGAAATGTTTTAGACTTGTGTGGCAGCAGATGTTAATGGAACTAGTGGATACTGCTTTGTATTGGTGTTTGAAAGGTGTAGTAGGTGCTCATAGACTATACTAGTAAAGGTAGGGTGGTGGTGTAAAAAACAAACAAATAAACAATAAAAAAAAAATCAACTCTGTTCTTTCCAGTTTAATATCTGATTCGTCCACTATCCGGGGACTGCACACTAAACAGATTTTTGGCTCATGGAGCCGGAGCATGAAAAAGAGAAAGAAAAGAAAGGTCCGTCACTGCACATTTCTGATGTCTCTCTTATCTCTTGGAGTCTCTACTAACGAGCTGATGAGTTGAATCAGGTGTGCGTTTGATTGTCCGACCGTCGGTGAGGATTGCGAAGATGGGCAGGGTGCCTCTGACCGGAGGCCTATGAATTCATACTTACCTGGCAGGGGAGACACCATGATCAGGAAGGTGGTTCACCCAGGGCGAGGCTCGGCCATTGCACTCCGGTCGTGCTGACCCCTGCGAATTCCCCAAATGTGGGAATCTCGACTGCATAATTTATGGTAGTGGGGGACTGCGTTCGCGCTCTCCCCTGGTCAAAAACTGGTTGTAAGAGCAGATTGTTGGATTTCCACTTATTTCTTCTTCTTCTTTTTCAGACAAGGAATGGCCTAGGAAGTCTTTCGAATTGACCTGCGCTGGTTGATTGAGAGATATAAAACAACCTAGGTTTTTCAGTCTGCGAAAGTGGGTTTTTTATTATTGTTCACATAATCTCAGATATTTAACAAACGCTTTGATTGACAGCAGTGGTCCCGGAGGCAAAATAGTTCAGAATGAGGAGTTCTATCATGTGGTGTGAATACCTTGTGCATGTGTGAAAAAGCACTTGATACACAGTCGTCTACGGCCGCACTCATGTTGTTGTTTTTTCTGTTTACAGCGCCACCAAGTGGCCAGTCGCCAAATCCCCTTTCATGTGACCACAGGCTGAGTCCATACACGGGTGTACCGACTTGGGTGTGATCGTCTCATTCGGTTGGAGAGTTATAGCCATTCGAGTAAAGCCCGCCTCGCCCACTCCCAACGTTTTGGCGTCCCGTCGCCAACGTGAAGCGAAATTCACACTTTTTTCCCAATCACTGTTGGCAGTCAGACTCTGGACAATCTTGCTGCACCGGTTTGGGTCAGATTGGGCACAACACCTAGGACTAGTGTGCAAAAGTAGGTATTTCAGAAAGTCCCAAATACCCGAAAGTCGCACCAGCGCGACCATCCAATCCGAGGCGTGCGTCTCGTTCGGCCCGAGCCAAGGATTCCGGGGATGTAAGACACTTGGGTCTGCGAACGGCGGTTTAGGAGTTACGCGCCATATCGTACTTTTGATCGCTGCAGCGCCACCCTGGGTCCGGCCGGGCCGAGCCTTGGTGATGTTGCAGACCGGGGGTGGGTACTGCCATCCCTCAGAAGTCTCCACGACGTACGCTTTGGTCTGCCCGCTCACGTTCAGGGCAGAATGTTGATGATGATCCAGAATCCCAGGTTGCACTCCAAAGTGTCGTGTTGCGCACTCTGTTGTGGTCCGTTTTCGGTTTGTCAACCAGTCGCTGAGCTTGTTTGTTGGCGGCCTCAGTCCCTCCCGCCGCGGCCCAGGTGGGCGTGGCCTTTGCCGGCTCCCCCGCCTCTGCGTCATTGTGTCATCGCTTCTCGGCCTTTTGGCTAAGATCAAGTGTAGTATCTGTTCTTATCAGTTTAATATCTGATACGTGCCCTACCCGGGCACCATATATTAAATTGATTTTTGGAACTGGGAGATGGTATAGGGGCTTGCTCCGTCCACTCCACGCATCGACCCGGTATTGCAGTACTTCTGGGAACGGTGCACCCCTTCTAAAGTGTTGAATGAAAGAAATGTTTTAGACTTGTGTGGCAGCAGATGTTAATGGAACTAGTGGATACTGCTTTGTATTGGTGTTTGAAAGGTGTAGTAGGTGCTCATAGACTATACTAGTAAAGGTAGGGTGGTGGTGTAAAAAACAAACAAATAAACAATAAAAAAAAAATCAACTCTGTTCTTTCCAGTTTAATATCTGATTCGTCCACTATCCGGGGACTGCACACTAAACAGATTTTTGGCTCATGGAGCCGGAGCATGAAAAAGAGAAAGAAAAGAAAGGTCCGTCACTGCACATTTCTGATGTCTCTCTTATCTCTTGGAGTCTCTACTAACGAGCTGATGAGTTGAATCAGGTGTGCGTTTGATTGTCCGACCGTCGGTGAGGATTGCGAAGATGGGCAGGGTGCCTCTGACCGGAGGCCTATGAATTCATACTTACCTGGCAGGGGAGACACCATGATCAGGAAGGTGGTTCACCCAGGGCGAGGCTCGGCCATTGCACTCCGGTCGTGCTGACCCCTGCGAATTCCCCAAATGTGGGAATCTCGACTGCATAATTTATGGTAGTGGGGGACTGCGTTCGCGCTCTCCCCTGGACAAAAACTGGTTGTAAGAGCAGATTGTTGGATTTCCACTTATTTCTTCTTCTTCTTTTTCAGACAAGGAATGGCCTAGGAAGTCTTTCGAATTGACCTGCGCTGGTTGATTGAGAGATATAAAACAACCTAGGTTTTTCAGTCTGCGAAAGTGGGTTTTTTATTATTGTTCACATAATCTCAGATATTTAACAAACGCTTTGATTGACAGCAGTGGTCCCGGAGGCAAAATAGTTCAGAATGAGGAGTTCTATCATGTGGTGTGAATACCTTGTGCATGTGTGAAAAAGCACTTGATACACAGTCGTCTACGGCCGCACTCATGTTGTTGTTTTTTCTGTTTACAGCGCCACCAAGTGGCCAGTCGCCAAATCCCCTTTCATGTGACCACAGGCTGAGTCCATACACGGGTGTACCGACTTGGGTGTGATCGTCTCATTCGGTTGGAGAGTTATAGCCATTCGAGTAAAGCCCGCCTCGCCCACTCCCAACGTTTTGGCGTCCCGTCGCCAACGTGAAGCGAAATTCACACTTTTTTCCCAATCACTGTTGGCAGTCAGACTCTGGACAATCTTGCTGCACCGGTTTGGGTCAGATTGGGCACAACACCTAGGACTAGTGTGCAAAAGTAGGTATTTCAGAAAGTCCCAAATACCCGAAAGTCGCACCAGCGCGACCATCCAATCCGAGGCGTGCGTCTCGTTCGGCCCGAGCCAAGGATTCCGGGGATGTAAGACACTTGGGTCTGCGAACGGCGGTTTAGGAGTTACGCGCCATATCGTACTTTTGATCGCTGCAGCGCCACCCTGGGTCCGGCCGGGCCGAGCCTTGGTGATGTTGCAGACCGGGGGTGGGTACTGCCATCCCTCAGAAGTCTCCACGACGTACGCTTTGGTCTGCCCGCTCACGTTCAGGGCAGAATGTTGATGATGATCCAGAATCCCAGGTTGCACTCCAAAGTGTCGTGTTGCGCACTCTGTTGTGGTCCGTTTTCGGTTTGTCAACCAGTCGCTGAGCTTGTTTGTTGGCGGCCTCAGTCCCTCCCGCCGCGGCCCAGGTGGGCGTGGCCTTTGCCGGCTCCCCCGCCTCTGCGTCATTGTGTCATCGCTTCTCGGCCTTTTGGCTAAGATCAAGTGTAGTATCTGTTCTTATCAGTTTAATATCTGAT
Source organism: Phoxinus phoxinus (assembly GCF_949152265.1). NCBI lineage: Eukaryota > Metazoa > Chordata > Actinopteri > Cypriniformes > Leuciscidae > Phoxinus > Phoxinus phoxinus. The sequence continues at coordinate 32,767,677 of NC_136893.1, read as the reverse complement.
ACGTGCCCTACCCGGGCACCATATATTAAATTGATTTTTGGAACTGGGAGATGGTATAGGGGCTTGCTCCGTCCACTCCACGCATCGACCCGGTATTGCAGTACTTCTGGGAACGGTGCACCCCTTCTAAAGTGTTGAATGAAAGAAATGTTTTAGACTTGTGTGGCAGCAGATGTTAATGGAACTAGTGGATACTGCTTTGTATTGGTGTTTGAAAGGTGTAGTAGGTGCTCATAGACTATACTAGTAAAGGTAGGGTGGTGGTGTAAAAAACAAACAAATAAACAATAAAAAAAAAATCAACTCTGTTCTTTCCAGTTTAATATCTGATTCGTCCACTATCCGGGGACTGCACACTAAACAGATTTTTGGCTCATGGAGCCGGAGCATGAAAAAGAGAAAGAAAAGAAAGGTCCGTCACTGCACATTTCTGATGTCTCTCTTATCTCTTGGAGTCTCTACTAACGAGCTGATGAGTTGAATCAGGTGTGCGTTTGATTGTCCGACCGTCGGTGAGGATTGCGAAGATGGGCAGGGTGCCTCTGACCGGAGGCCTATGAATTCATACTTACCTGGCAGGGGAGACACCATGATCAGGAAGGTGGTTCACCCAGGGCGAGGCTCGGCCATTGCACTCCGGTCGTGCTGACCCCTGCGAATTCCCCAAATGTGGGAATCTCGACTGCATAATTTATGGTAGTGGGGGACTGCGTTCGCGCTCTCCCCTGGACAAAAACTGGTTGTAAGAGCAGATTGTTGGATTTCCACTTATTTCTTCTTCTTCTTTTTCAGACAAGGAATGGCCTAGGAAGTCTTTCGAATTGACCTGCGCTGGTTGATTGAGAGATATAAAACAACCTAGGTTTTTCAGTCTGCGAAAGTGGGTTTTTTATTATTGTTCACATAATCTCAGATATTTAACAAACGCTTTGATTGACAGCAGTGGTCCCGGAGGCAAAATAGTTCAGAATGAGGAGTTCTATCATGTGGTGTGAATACCTTGTGCATGTGTGAAAAAGCACTTGATACACAGTCGTCTACGGCCGCACTCATGTTGTTGTTTTTTCTGTTTACAGCGCCACCAAGTGGCCAGTCGCCAAATCCCCTTTCATGTGACCACAGGCTGAGTCCATACACGGGTGTACCGACTTGGGTGTGATCGTCTCATTCGGTTGGAGAGTTATAGCCATTCGAGTAAAGCCCGCCTCGCCCACTCCCAACGTTTTGGCGTCCCGTCGCCAACGTGAAGCGAAATTCACACTTTTTTCCCAATCACTGTTGGCAGTCAGACTCTGGACAATCTTTCTGCACCGGTTTGGGTCAGATTGGGCACAACACCTAGGACTAGTGTGCAAAAGTAAGTATTTCAGAAAGTCCCAAATACCCGAAAGTCGCACCAGCGCGACCATCCAATCCGAGGCGTGCGTCTCGTTCGGCCCGAGCCAAGGATTCCGGGGATGTAAGACACTTGGGTCTGCGAACGGCGGTTTAGGAGTTACGCGCCATATCGTACTTTTGATCGCTGCAGCGCCACCCTGGGTCCGGCCGGGCCGAGCCTTGGTGATGTTGCAGACCGGGGGTGGGTACTGCCATCCCTCAGAAGTCTCCACGACGTACGCTTTGGTCTGCCCGCTCACGTTCAGGGCAGAATGTTGATGATGATCCAGAATCCCAGGTTGCACTCCAAAGTGTCGTGTTGCGCACTCTGTTGTGGTCCGTTTTCGGTTTGTCAACCAGTCGCTGAGCTTGTTTGTTGGCGGCCTCAGTCCCTCCCGCCGCGGCCCAGGTGGGCGTGGCCTTTGCCGGCTCCCCCGCCTCTGCGTCATTGTGTCATCGCTTCTCGGCCTTTTGGCTAAGATCAAGTGTAGTATCTGTTCTTATCAGTTTAATATCTGATACGTGCCCTACCCGGGCACCATATATTAAATTGATTTTTGGAACTGGGAGATGGTATAGGGGCTTGCTCCGTCCACTCCACGCATCGACCCGGTATTGCAGTACTTCTGGGAACGGTGCACCCCTTCTAAAGTGTTGAATGAAAGAAATGTTTTAGACTTGTGTGGCAGCAGATGTTAATGGAACTAGTGGATACTGCTTTGTATTGGTGTTTGAAAGGTGTAGTAGGTGCTCATAGACTATACTAGTAAAGGTAGGGTGGTGGTGTAAAAAACAAACAAATAAACAATAAAAAAAAATCAACTCTGTTCTTTCCAGTTTAATATCTGATTCGTCCACTATCCGGGGACTGCACACTAAACAGATTTTTGGCTCATGGAGCCGGAGCATGAAAAAGAGAAAGAAAAGAAAGGTCCGTCACTGCACATTTCTGATGTCTCTCTTATCTCTTGGAGTCTCTACTAACGAGCTGATGAGTTGAATCAGGTGTGCGTTTGATTGTCCGACCGTCGGTGAGGATTGCGAAGATGGGCAGGGTGCCTCTGACCGGAGGCCTATGAATTCATACTTACCTGGCAGGGGAGACACCATGATCAGGAAGGTGGTTCACCCAGGGCGAGGCTCGGCCATTGCACTCCGGTCGTGCTGACCCCTGCGAATTCCCCAAATGTGGGAATCTCGACTGCATAATTTATGGTAGTGGGGGACTGCGTTCGCGCTCTCCCCTGGACAAAAACTGGTTGTAAGAGCAGATTGTTGGATTTCCACTTATTTCTTCTTCTTCTTTTAGGCTGTTCGTGGACACTGTGATGGAGAAAAGGGCACTTAGGTGGCACTTTTGGCTGTTCGTGGACATACTGATGAAGAATAGGCTGTGAGGTGGCACTTTAAGCTGTTCGTGGACATAGTGATGAAGAATAGGCTGTGAGGTGGCACTTTAGGCTGTTCGAGGACACCGTGATGAAGAATAGGCACTTAGGTGGCACTTTAGGCTGTTCGTGGACATAGTGATGGAGAATAGGCACTTAGGTGGCACTTTAGGTTGTTCGTGGACGCCCCTCTACCCGACTTGGAGAACCAGAGCTCCGGGCTGGGACCCCCACCTTGGGCCACCCTCTGCCCGACTTGGAGAACCAGTGCTCCGGGCTGGGACCCCCACCTTGGGCCACCCTCTGCCCGACTTGGAGAACCAGAGCTCCGGGCTGGGACCCCCACCTTGGTCCACCCCCTGCCCGACTCGGAGATCCAGAGCTCCTGCACAACTTGGGCCTCCACCATCACCTGTGCACCGGCCGAACCCGGGGGTCCCACACTTAAGCCCGGGCATTATTGTCCCAGCCACCCCGCGCCACCAGAGAACCAGGCCACTGGTAACTCAAAATTAACTTAGGTTTTGGCGGCCGGCCTGGTTCCCTGGTTCCGTACGGCCGGGGTTCTTTGGCCTCAGGCTGACTCAGGGATCCAGGGCTCTGGGCAGGGACCCCCACCGTGGTCCACCCTCTGCCCGAGCTACCCCACTGCACCCTCACCTGCGCACCGGCCGAACCCGGGGGTCCCACACTTAAGCCCGGGCATCACTGTCCCAGCCACTCCGCGCCACCAGAGAAGCGGGCCACTGGTAACCCAAAATTAACTTAGGTTTTGGTGGCCAGCCGGGTTCTATGGCTCCGCACGGCCGGGGTTCTTCGGCCTCAGGCCGACTCACAGATCCAGGGCTCTGGGCAGGGACCCACACCTATGTCCACCGTCTTCCCAGACTTGGAGAACCAGAACTCCGGGCAGGGACCCCCACCTTGGTCCACCCTCTGACTGACTTGTAGAACCAGCGCTCCGGGCTGGGAACCCCACCTTAGTTCACCCTCTGCCCGACTCAGAGTGCCCACTGGCTGGGCTTGGATTTCTCCTGGATGCCCTCTCCCTCCAGGACTTCCAGGGCTCCATGGCATGGCCCGATTTAGATTGTATCCGCAGCCATATTGACTCTGAGTGGGTGTCACAATGGTCTGTGGGAGGGTGCCGTGTCCCTCAACCACACTCACCTTCTCCCATACAACCCCGAAGGCCCGTTTTAGGACCGTCTTAGCTCCAGGTGGAGCTCCAGGGGTGGCGGTTAAATCTGCCTTTGACCCAGGAAAGGCCACCCTTCCCGGGGCAGGACGAGGAGTCACGAGTGTATGGAGCCCCACGGGTAACGCACATTGGACTTGGGTTTTGGAGCTACTCTGCCCGACTCAGAGAACCAGAGCTCCAGACAGGGACCCCCACCGTGGTCCACCCTCTGCCCGACTCAGAGAACCAGAGCTACCCCACAGCCCCGGCCTCCACCCTCACCCACGCACCGGCCGAACCCGGGGGTCCCACACTTAAGCCCGGGCATTACTGTCCCAGCCACCCCGCGCCACCAGAGAACCAGGCCACTGGTAACCCAAAATTAACTTAGGTTTTGGCGGTTGGCCCGGTTCGCTGGTTCCCTGCGGCCGGGGATCTCCAGCCTCAGCCCGACTCGGGGATCCAGGGCTCCGGGCAGGGACCCCTGCCTTGGTCCACCCTCTGCCCGACGCGGAGAACCAGAGCACCAGGCTGGGACCCCCACCTTGGTCAACCCTCTGCCCAACTTGGAGAACCAGAGCTCCGGGCTGGGACCCCCACCTTGGTCCACCCTCTGCCCGACTTGGAGAACCAGAGCTCCGGGATGGGACCCCCACCTTGGTCCACCCTCTGCCCGACTCAGAGTGCCCACTGGCTGGGCTTGGATTGCTCCTGGAGGCCGTCTCCCTCAAGGACTTCCAGAGCTCCACGGCATGGCCCAATTTAGATTTTATCCCCAGCCAGATTGACTCTGAGTGGGAGCCACAATGGTTTGTGTGAGGGTGCCATGTCCCTCAACCACAGTCACCTTCTCCCATACAACCCCGAAGGCCCATTTTAGGACCGTCTTAGCTCCAGGTGGAGCTCCAGGGGTGGCGGTTAAATCTGCCTTTGACCCAGGAAAGTCCACCCTTTCCGGGCCAGGCCGAGGAGTCACGAGTGTATGGAGCCCCACGGGTACTGCACAACTGGACTTAGGTTTTGGAAGGATTTATCCCCAGCCAGAGTTTCCCCAGGCTGGGCTTGGTTTGCTCCTGGAGGCCCTCTCCCTCCAGGATTTATCCCCAGCCAGAGTGCCCCCAGGCTGGGCTTGGTTTGCTCCTGGAGGCCCTCTCCCTCCAGGATTTATCCCCAGCCAGAGTGCCCCCAGGCTGGGCTTGGTTTGCTCCTGGAGGCCCTCTCCCTCCAGGATTTATCCCCAGCCAGAGTGCCCCCAGGCTGGACTTGGTTTGCTCCTGGAGGCCCTCTCCCTCCAGGATTTATCCCCAGCCAGAGTGCCCCCAGGCTGGGCTTGGTTTGGTTTGCTACTGGAGGCCCTCTCCCTCCAGGATTTATCCCCAGCCAGAGTGACTCTGAGTGGGACTCGAAATGGTCTGTGTCAGGGTGCCCCCTCTACCACAGTACCTCTATATAACCCTGGAGGGCCGTTTTAGGACCGTCTTAGCTCCAGGTGGACTTCCAGGGGTGGCAGTTAAATCTGTCTTTGACCCACAAAGGGCCACCTTCCACGGGGCTGGCCGAGGAGTCCCGACTGCCTGGATCCCCAAGTGTACCGCAATGTTTTGGACTTATTGCTTTGGAGTGAACTTACCCCCAGAGTCAAGCCACAGGCCCAAGGGACAACTGCGAGGCCGAGGAATCCGAGCCGGGTTTGAAGTAAGACAGCCTGCCCGCGGGCTTAACTATCTACGAGCACATGAAGTTAGAAGGACGGTAACCCAATGAAAACTGATTTAAACGCCAATAACTCGGCGAGATCACGTCCAATCAACGCCAAATTTTTATCGAGTTTAGAACGGGTTTAGAACCCACGACCTCGGGGCCCCCCGGGGGCACGAGATACAGCCAAACGAATGCGAAAAACGCAAATATCTCGGCGAAAACTCAACGGATCCGACGAGCACCGAGCTCTTTGGAACCGTCTAGTTGAACTGAAAATAAAGATACCAGTTTCATGATTTTTGGTGCTGTTTTCGCGGAGATATTAGCCGAAAACCACCGGGCGCGCGTCAAAATGGCGGCCGTCGGTGACGTCACGAGCTCAGAAGAAAATCGCTCATATCTCGGGAACGCGAAAACCCAGAGAGCTCAAAATCGGGTGAGGAGGTCCCGCGGGGACCCTTGCCCGAACGCGAGAGTGGCGGGCCTCGAGGACGCCCCCTACAGGACCGCCGCTCGCTGGGAACCGGGACTTTGAACGGCCGTAACTCGGGGGCCCCGGCGAGTTGGACCTCCTGGCTGGGCTCTTTCGAAAGGGCTCGTCCAGCACACCGATCGATTAGAGTTTGGAGAATATAGAGGGAGGGGCTCTCGAGTTATGAGCCGAAGGGTGCGTCTTTGGTGCCGGGCGTAACTCCCTGGCCCGACCGCCCACGGAGACAGGAGTTGGGCTCATTGGATAGGCCCTCTCGCGACCTGCAATCGACCAGAGTTTCAAATTTTTTGGAAGGGTGGTCTTCGAGATTTTTTGCATAAAATGTAACTGTCCCTGTCAAATAGGTTACAGGTGGGAAGCTGTATTTGACCGGGTGTATATCCGAAACCAAGCCGACTTTGGGCTCCATACTCTGGGGTCATGGGGGGTCCATGGGTGCCTACCCAACCCCGGAGTATGGACCTCCAAGTCGGCTTGGTTTTTGAGATACACCAGGTCAAAGCTGGACAGGAAGTGGCCGTATCTCGGAAAAAGAAAGGCCCAGGAGATGGAGACGGTGGGGTCTGAAGGGGCCCTAAGGGCCCTCCTCCTGCCCGGAGTTTGGAGCTCCAACTCGGCTTAACTCCCAAGATACACCCGGTTATACATAGGGGACTTTTGGACAAAACGGTCGATATCTCGGAAAGTACGAGTCCCAGCGGGTCGTCCTTCGGGGTGGTGAGGGTCCCCCAGGGGCCCTCTCAGACCCCAGAGTCCCGAGCCTCTGGGGCCCTTCCTTCTGAATTGCACCCTTTCCTGTTGGCCCCCGTATCTCGGCCTTAGGGGGCGCTAGAAGCACGGGCCATGGGCCGTTGGAGAGGGCCCCTCGGGACCTTACTTTGACCCGAGTTTGGTGTCGCTAGGTGGCCGGGCCCCCGAGTTATAGCCGTTCAAAGTTTGGAGCCCTCCTGTAACTTATTTGATAGAGCCCCTATAGGCTTCCCCCGGACAGTACATTAATGGGTCATATTTCATAATTACAGTTATTTTATGAGGCAAAACCTACTGTACACCACTCAGGGGACACGGCCCCACACACTGATGTACATTACAGCCATAAATTATGCATAATTTGCATAAAATTCAACTGTCCACAGACAGCCTATAGGGGACCTGTCAAATAGGTTACAGGTTGGATGCTGTTTTTGACTTAGAAATTTTCAGCGGGTGGATCCTCAGGAACCTTGGGTTGGAGAAAGTGGATTCTCTGGAACCTTGGGTCTGGTTATCTGAAAATTGTAATTTATGAGGTGAAACCTACTGTACACCACTCAGGAGACACAGCTCCACACACTGATGTACATTACAGCCATAAATTATGCATAATTTGCATAAAATTCAACCGTCCACAGACAGCCTATAGGGGACCTGTCAAATAGGTTATAGGTTGGATGCTGTTTTTGACTTAGAAATTTTCAGCGGGTGAATCCCTGTAAAGAATTGGGGATTTCATCACATGTGGTGAAGTCCAGTGAGTAGCTTATTAAGTTACAGGTGGGATGTCAGTACATCAAAGGGTCATATTTCATAATTACAGTGCTTTTATGAGGTAAAACCTACTCTACACCACTCAGGGGACACAGCCCCACACAGTGATGTACATTACAGACATTAATTATGCATAATTTGCATAAAATTCAACCGTCTATAGCCTATAGGGGTCCTGTCAAATAAGTTACAGGTGGGATGCTGTTTTTGACCGGGTGTATCTCCGAAACCAAGCCGACTTTGGGCTCCATACTCTGGGGTCATGGGGGGCCTATGGGTGCCTACCCAACCCCGGAGTATGGACCTCCAAGTCGGCTTGGTTTTCGAGATACACCCGGTCAAAGTCCCATCTTTGACCAGGCATTACTCAGGAACCAAGCCGACTTTGGGCTCCATACTCTGGGGTCATGGGGGGTCCATGGGTGCCTACCCAACCCCGGAGTATGGACCTCCAAGTCGGCTTGGTTTTCGAGATACACCCGGTCAAAGCTGGACAGGAAGTGGCCGTATCTCGGAAAAAGAAAGGCCCAGGAGCTGGAGACGGTGGGGTCTGAAGGGGCCCTAAGGGCCCTCCTCCTGCCCGGAGTTTGGAGCTCCAACTCGGCTTAACTCCCAAGATACACCCGGTTATACATAGGGGACTTTTGGACAAAACGGTCGATTATTCGGAAAGTACGAGTCCCAGCGGGTCGTCCTTCGGGGTGGTGAGGGTCCCCCAGGGGCCCTCTCAGACCCCAGAGTCCCGAGCCTCTGGGGCCCTTCCTTCTGAATTGCACCCTTTCCTGTTGGCCCCCGTATCTCGGCCTTAGGGGGCGCTAGAAGCACGGGCCATGGCCCGTTGGAGAGGGCCCCTCGGGACCTTACTTTGACCCGAGTTTGGTGTCGCTAGGTGGCCGGGCCCCCGAGTTATAGCCGTTCAAAGTTTGGAGCCCTCCTGTAACTTATTTGATAGAGCCCCTATAGGCTTCCCCCGGACAGTACATTAATGGGTCATATTTCATAATTACAGTTATTTTATGAGGCAAAACCTACTGTACACCACTCAGGGGACACGGCCCCACACACTGATGTACATTACAGCCATAAATTATGCATAATTTGCATAAAATTCAACTGTCCACAGACAGCCTATAGGGGACCTGTCAAATAGGTTACAGGTTGGATGCTGTTTTTGACTTAGAAATTTTCAGCGGGTGGATCCTCAGGAACCTTGGGTTGGAGAAAGTGGATTCTCTGGAACCTTGGGTCTGGTTATCTGAAAATTGTAATTTATGAGGTGAAACCTACTGTACACCACTCAGGAGACACAGCTCCACACACTGATGTACATTACAGCCATAAATTATGCATAATTTGCATAAAATTCAACCGTCCACAGACAGCCTATAGGGGACCTGTCAAATAGGTTATAGGTTGGATGCTGTTTTTGACTTAGAAATTTTCAGCGGGTGAATCCCTGTAAAGAATTGGGGATTTCATCACATGTGGTGAAGTCCAGTGAGTAGCTTATTAAGTTACAGGTGGGATGTCAGTACATCAAAGGGTCATATTTCATAATTACAGTGCTTTTATGAGGTAAAACCTACTCTACACCACTCAGGGGACACAGCCCCACACAGTGATGTACATTACAGACATTAATTATGCATAATTTGCATAAAATTCAACCGTCTATAGCCTATAGGGGTCCTGTCAAATAAGTTACAGGTGGGATGCTGTTTTTGACCGGGTGTATCTCCGAAACCAAGCCGACTTTGGGCTCCATACTCTGGGGTCATGGGGGGCCTATGGGTGCCTACCCAACCCCGGAGTATGGACCTCCAAGTCGGCTTGGTTTTCGAGATACACCCGGTCAAAGTCCCATCTTTGACCAGGCATTACTCAGGAACCAAGCCGACTTTGGGCTCCATACTCTGGGGTCATGGGGGGTCCATGGGTGCCTACCCAACCCCGGAGTATGGACCTCCAAGTCGGCTTGGTTTTCGAGATACACCCGGTCAAAGCTGGACAGGAAGTGGCCGTATCTCGGAAAAAGAAAGGCCCAGGAGCTGGAGACGGTGGGGTCTGAAGGGGCCCTAAGGGCCCTCCTCCTGCCCGGAGTTTGGAGCTCCAACTCGGCTTAACTCCCAAGATACACCCGGTTATACATAGGGGACTTTTGGACAAAACGGTCGATTATTCGGAAAGTACGAGTCCCAGCGGGTCGTCCTTCGGGGTGGTGAGGGTCCCCCAGGGGCCCTCTCAGACCCCAGAGTCCCGAGCCTCTGGGGCCCTTCCTTCTGAATTGCACCCTTTCCTGTTGGCCCCCGTATCTCGGCCTTAGGGGGCGCTAGAAGCACGGGCCATGGCCCGTTGGAGAGGGCCCCTCGGGACCTTACTTTGACCCGAGTTTGGTGTCGCTAGGTGGCCGGGCCCCCGAGTTATAGCCGTTCAAAGTTTGGAGCCCTCCTGTAACTTATTTGATAGAGCCCCTATAGGCTTCCCCCGGACAGTACATTAATGGGTCATATTTCATAATTACAGTTATTTTATGAGGCAAAACCTACTGTACACCACTCAGGGGACACGGCCCCACACACTGATGTACATTACAGCCATAAATTATGCATAATTTGCATAAAATTCAACTGTCCACAGACAGCCTATAGGGGACCTGTCAAATAGGTTACAGGTTGGATGCTGTTTTTGACTTAGAAATTTTCAGCGGGTGGATCCTCAGGAACCTTGGGTTGGAGAAAGTGGATTCTCGGGAACCTTGGGTCTGGTTATCTGAAAATTGTAATTTATGAGGTGAAACCTACTGTACACCACTCAGGGGACACAGCTCCACACACTGATGTACATTACAGCCATAAATTATGCATAATTTGCATAAAATTCAACCGTCCACAGACAGCCTATAGGGGACCTGTCAAATAGGTTATAGGTTGGATGCTGTTTTTGACTTAGAAATTTTCAGCGGGTGAATCCCTGTAAAGAATTGGGGATTTCATCACATGTGGTGAAGTCCAGTGAGTAGCTTATTAAGTTACAGGTGGGATGCCAGTACATCAAAGGGTCATATTTCATAATTACAGTGCTTTTATGAGGTAAAACCTACTCTACACCACGCAGGGGACATATTTAATTTCATTCATGTACCCTTCTTTTAACTGGACTCACAAACATGGACTTTTACACAACACAAAACATTAACTGATTTTAAATAGAATTGTCAATATTTTTTATTTTTTACTTTTTATTTTATGTGTAATTGAGTATGTCTTACAAAAAATAAAAGAAATGTGTGAAAATAATGAAATTGTGACAATAAACCTTTTTTCGAAAGAAAAAATCTGTTCTTATCAGTTTAATATCTGATACGTGCCCTACCCGGGCACCATATATTAAATTGATTTTTGGAACTGGGAGATGGTATAGGGGCTTGCTCCGTCCACTCCACGCATCGACCCGGTATTGCAGTACTTCTGGGAACGGTGCACCCCTTCTAAAGTGTTGAATGAAAGAAATGTTTTAGACTTGTGTGGCAGCAGATGTTAATGGAACTAGTGGATACTGCTTTGTATTGGTGTTTGAAAGGTGTAGTAGGTGCTCATAGACTATACTAGTAAAGGTAGGGTGGTGGTGTAAAAAACAAACAAATAAACAATAAAAAAAAAATCAACTCTGTTCTTTCCAGTTTAATATCTGATTCGTCCACTATCCGGGGACTGCACACTAAACAGATTTTTGGCTCATGGAGCCGGAGCATGAAAAAGAGAAAGAAAAGAAAGGTCCGTCACTGCACATTTCTGATGTCTCTCTTATCTCTTGGAGTCTCTACTAACGAGCTGATGAGTTGAATCAGGTGTGCGTTTGATTGTCCGACCGTCGGTGAGGATTGCGAAGATGGGCAGGGTGCCTCTGACCGGAGGCCTATGAATTCATACTTACCTGGCAGGGGAGACACCATGATCAGGAAGGTGGTTCACCCAGGGCGAGGCTCGGCATTGCACTCCGGTCGTGCTGACCCCTGCGAATTCCCCAAATGTGGGAATCTCGACTGCATAATTTATGGTAGTGGGGGACTGCGTTCGCGCTCTCCCCTGGACAAAAACTGGTTGTAAGAGCAGATTGTTGGATTTCCACTTATTTCTTCTTCTTCTTTTTCAGACAAGGAATGGCCTAGGAAGTCTTTCGAATTGACCTGCGCTGGTTGATTGAGAGATATAAAACAACCTAGGTTTTTCAGTCTGCGAAAGTGGGTTTTTTATTATTGTTAACATAATCTCAGATATTTAACAAACGCTTTGATTGACAGCAGTGGTCCCGGAGGCAAAATAGTTCAGAATGAGGAGTTCTATCATGTGGTGTGAATACCTTGTGCATGTGTGAAAAAGCACTTGATACACAGTCGTCTACGGCCGCACTCATGTTGTTGTTTTTTCTGTTTACAGCGCCACCAAGTGGCCAGTCGCCAAATCCCCTTTCATGTGACCACAGGCTGAGTCCATACACGGGTGTACCGACTTGGGTGTGATCGTCTCATTCGGTTGGAGAGTTATAGCCATTCGAGTAAAGCCCGCCTCGCCCACTCCCAACGTTTTGGCGTCCCGTCGCCAACGTGAAGCGAAATTCACACTTTTTTCCCAATCACTGTTGGCAGTCAGACTCTGGACAATCTTGCTGCACCGGTTTGGGTCAGATTGGGCACAACACCTAGGACTAGTGTGCAAAAGTAGGTATTTCAGAAAGTCCCAAATACCCGAAAGTCGCACCAGCGCGACCATCCAATCCGAGGCGTGCGTCTCGTTCGGCCCGAGCCAAGGATTCCGGGGATGTAAGACACTTGGGTCTGCGAACGGCGGTTTAGGAGTTACGCGCCATATCGTACTTTTGATCGCTGCAGCGCCACCCTGGGTCCGGCCGGGCCGAGCCTTGGTGATGTTGCAGACCGGGGGTGGGTACTGCCATCCCTCAGAAGTCTCCACGACGTACGCTTTGGTCTGCCCGCTCACGTTCAGAGCAGAATGTTGATGATGATCCAGAATCCCAGGTTGCACTCCAAAGTGTCGTGTTGCGCACTCTGTTGTGGTCCGTTTTCGGTTTGTCAACCAGTCGCTGAGCTTGTTTGTTGGCGGCCTCAGTCCCTCCCGCCGCGGCCCAGGTGGGCGTGGCCTTTGCCGGCTCCCCCGCCTCTGCGTCATTGTGTCATCGCTTCTCGGCCTTTTGGCTAAGATCAAGTGTAGTATCTGTTCTTATCAGTTTAATATCTGATACGTGCCCTACCCGGGCACCATATATTAAATTGATTTTTGGAACTGGGAGATGGTATAGGGGCTTGCTCCGTCCACTCCACGCATCGACCCGGTATTGCAGTACTTCTGGGAACGGTGCACCCCTTCTAAAGTGTTGAATGAAAGAAATGTTTTAGACTTGTGTGGCAGCAGATGTTAATGGAACTAGTGGATACTGCTTTGTATTGGTGTTTGAAAGGTGTAGTAGGTGCTCATAGACTATACTAGTAAAGGTAGGGTGGTGGTGTAAAAAACAAACAAATAAACAATAAAAAAAAAATCAACTCTGTTCTTTCCAGTTTAATATCTGATTCGTCCACTATCCGGGGACTGCACACTAAACAGATTTTTGGCTCATGGAGCCGGAGCATGAAAAAGAGAAAGAAAAGAAAGGTCCGTCACTGCACATTTCTGATGTCTCTCTTATCTCTTGGAGTCTCTACTAACGAGCTGATGAGTTGAATCAGGTGTGCGTTTGATTGTCCGACCGTCGGTGAGGATTGCGAAGATGGGCAGGGTGCCTCTGACCGGAGGCCTATGAATTCATACTTACCTGGCAGGGGAGACACCATGATCAGGAAGGTGGTTCACCCAGGGCGAGGCTCGGCATTGCACTCCGGTCGTGCTGACCCCTGCGAATTCCCCAAATGTGGGAATCTCGACTGCATAATTTATGGTAGTGGGGGACTGCGTTCGCGCTCTCCCCTGGACAAAAACTGGTTGTAAGAGCAGATTGTTGGATTTCCACTTATTTCTTCTTCTTCTTTTTCAGACAAGGAATGGCCTAGGAAGTCTTTCGAATTGACCTGCGCTGGTTGATTGAGAGATATAAAACAACCTAGGTTTTTCAGTCTGCGAAAGTGGGTTTTTTATTATTGTTAACATAATCTCAGATATTTAACAAACGCTTTGATTGACAGCAGTGGTCCCGGAGGCAAAATAGTTCAGAATGAGGAGTTCTATCATGTGGTGTGAATACCTTGTGCATGTGTGAAAAAGCACTTGATACACAGTCGTCTACGGCCGCACTCATGTTGTTGTTTTTTCTGTTTACAGCGCCACCAAGTGGCCAGTCGCCAAATCCCCTTTCATGTGACCACAGGCTGAGTCCATACACGGGTGTACCGACTTGGGTGTGATCGTCTCATTCGGTTGGAGAGTTATAGCCATTCGAGTAAAGCCCGCCTCGCCCACTCCCAACGTTTTGGCGTCCCGTCGCCAACGTGAAGCGAAATTCACACTTTTTTCCCAATCACTGTTGGCAGTCAGACTCTGGACAATCTTGCTGCACCGGTTTGGGTCAGATTGGGCACAACACCTAGGACTAGTGTGCAAAAGTAGGTATTTCAGAAAGTCCCAAATACCCGAAAGTCGCACCAGCGCGACCATCCAATCCGAGGCGTGCGTCTCGTTCGGCCCGAGCCAAGGATTCCGGGGATGTAAGACACTTGGGTCTGCGAACGGCGGTTTAGGAGTTACGCGCCATATCGTACTTTTGATCGCTGCAGCGCCACCCTGGGTCCGGCCGGGCCGAGCCTTGGTGATGTTGCAGACCGGGGGTGGGTACTGCCATCCCTCAGAAGTCTCCACGACGTACGCTTTGGTCTGCCCGCTCACGTTCAGAGCAGAATGTTGATGATGATCCAGAATCCCAGGTTGCACTCCAAAGTGTCGTGTTGCGCACTCTGTTGTGGTCCGTTTTCGGTTTGTCAACCAGTCGCTGAGCTTGTTTGTTGGCGGCCTCAGTCCCTCCCGCCGCGGCCCAGGTGGGCGTGGCCTTTGCCGGCTCCCCCGCCTCTGCGTCATTGTGTCATCGCTTCTCGGCCTTTTGGCTAAGATCAAGTGTAGTATCTGTTCTTATCAGTTTAATATCTGATACGTGCCCTACCCGGGCACCATATATTAAATTGATTTTTGGAACTGGGAGATGGTATAGGGGCTTGCTCCGTCCACTCCACGCATCGACCCGGTATTGCAGTACTTCTGGGAACGGTGCACCCCTTCTAAAGTGTTGAATGAAAGAAATGTTTTAGACTTGTGTGGCAGCAGATGTTAATGGAACTAGTGGATACTGCTTTGTATTGGTGTTTGAAAGGTGTAGTAGGTGCTCATAGACTATACTAGTAAAGGTAGGGTGGTGGTGTAAAAAACAAACAAATAAACAATAAAAAAAAAATCAACTCTGTTCTTTCCAGTTTAATATCTGATTCGTCCACTATCCGGGGACTGCACACTAAACAGATTTTTGGCTCATGGAGCCGGAGCATGAAAAAGAGAAAGAAAAGAAAGGTCCGTCACTGCACATTTCTGATGTCTCTCTTATCTCTTGGAGTCTCTACTAACGAGCTGATGAGTTGAATCAGGTGTGCGTTTGATTGTCCGACCGTCGGTGAGGATTGCGAAGATGGGCAGGGTGCCTCTGACCGGAGGCCTATGAATTCATACTTACCTGGCAGGGGAGACACCATGATCAGGAAGGTGGTTCACCCAGGGCGAGGCTCGGCATTGCACTCCGGTCGTGCTGACCCCTGCGAATTCCCCAAATGTGGGAATCTCGACTGCATAATTTATGGTAGTGGGGGACTGCGTTCGCGCTCTCCCCTGGACAAAAACTGGTTGTAAGAGCAGATTGTTGGATTTCCACTTATTTCTTCTTCTTCTTTTTCAGACAAGGAATGGCCTAGGAAGTCTTTCGAATTGACCTGCGCTGGTTGATTGAGAGATATAAAACAACCTAGGTTTTTCAGTCTGCGAAAGTGGGTTTTTTATTATTGTTAACATAATCTCAGATATTTAACAAACGCTTTGATTGACAGCAGTGGTCCCGGAGGCAAAATAGTTCAGAATGAGGAGTTCTATCATGTGGTGTGAATACCTTGTGCATGTGTGAAAAAGCACTTGATACACAGTCGTCTACGGCCGCACTCATGTTGTTGTTTTTTCTGTTTACAGCGCCACCAAGTGGCCAGTCGCCAAATCCCCTTTCATGTGACCACAGGCTGAGTCCATACACGGGTGTACCGACTTGGGTGTGATCGTCTCATTCGGTTGGAGAGTTATAGCCATTCGAGTAAAGCCCGCCTCGCCCACTCCCAACGTTTTGGCGTCCCGTCGCCAACGTGAAGCGAAATTCACACTTTTTTCCCAATCACTGTTGGCAGTCAGACTCTGGACAATCTTGCTGCACCGGTTTGGGTCAGATTGGGCACAACACCTAGGACTAGTGTGCAAAAGTAGGTATTTCAGAAAGTCCCAAATACCCGAAAGTCGCACCAGCGCGACCATCCAATCCGAGGCGTGCGTCTCGTTCGGCCCGAGCCAAGGATTCCGGGGATGTAAGACACTTGGGTCTGCGAACGGCGGTTTAGGAGTTACGCGCCATATCGTACTTTTGATCGCTGCAGCGCCACCCTGGGTCCGGCCGGGCCGAGCCTTGGTGATGTTGCAGACCGGGGGTGGGTACTGCCATCCCTCAGAAGTCTCCACGACGTACGCTTTGGTCTGCCCGCTCACGTTCAGAGCAGAATGTTGATGATGATCCAGAATCCCAGGTTGCACTCCAAAGTGTCGTGTTGCGCACTCTGTTGTGGTCCGTTTTCGGTTTGTCAACCAGTCGCTGAGCTTGTTTGTTGGCGGCCTCAGTCCCTCCCGCCGCGGCCCAGGTGGGCGTGGCCTTTGCCGGCTCCCCCGCCTCTGCGTCATTGTGTCATCGCTTCTCGGCCTTTTGGCTAAGATCAAGTGTAGTATCTGTTCTTATCAGTTTAATATCTGATACGTGCCCTACCCGGGCACCATATATTAAATTGATTTTTGGAACTGGGAGATGGTATAGGGGCTTGCTCCGTCCACTCCACGCATCGACCCGGTATTGCAGTACTTCTGGGAACGGTGCACCCCTTCTAAAGTGTTGAATGAAAGAAATGTTTTAGACTTGTGTGGCAGCAGATGTTAATGGAACTAGTGGATACTGCTTTGTATTGGTGTTTGAAAGGTGTAGTAGGTGCTCATAGACTATACTAGTAAAGGTAGGGTGGTGGTGTAAAAAACAAACAAATAAACAATAAAAAAAAAATCAACTCTGTTCTTTCCAGTTTAATATCTGATTCGTCCACTATCCGGGGACTGCACACTAAACAGATTTTTGGCTCATGGAGCCGGAGCATGAAAAAGAGAAAGAAAAGAAAGGTCCGTCACTGCACATTTCTGATGTCTCTCTTATCTCTTGGAGTCTCTACTAACGAGCTGATGAGTTGAATCAGGTGTGCGTTTGATTGTCCGACCGTCGGTGAGGATTGCGAAGATGGGCAGGGTGCCTCTGACCGGAGGCCTATGAATTCATACTTACCTGGCAGGGGAGACACCATGATCAGGAAGGTGGTTCACCCAGGGCGAGGCTCGGCCATTGCACTCCGGTCGTGCTGACCCCTGCGAATTCCCCAAATGTGGGAATCTCGACTGCATAATTTATGGTAGTGGGGGACTGCGTTCGCGCTCTCCCCTGGACAAAAACTGGTTGTAAGAGCAGATTGTTGGATTTCCACTTATTTCTTCTTCTTCTTTTTCAGACAAGGAATGGCCTAGGAAGTCTTTCGAATTGACCTGCGCTGGTTGATTGAGAGATATAAAACAACCTAGGTTTTTCAGTCTGCGAAAGTGGGTTTTTTATTATTGTTCACATAATCTCAGATATTTAACAAACGCTTTGATTGACAGCAGTGGTCCCGGAGGCAAAATAGTTCAGAATGAGGAGTTCTATCATGTGGTGTGAATACCTTGTGCATGTGTGAAAAAGCACTTGATACACAGTCGTCTACGGCCGCACTCATGTTGTTGTTTTTTCTGTTTACAGCGCCACCAAGTGGCCAGTCGCCAAATCCCCTTTCATGTGACCACAGGCTGAGTCCATACACGGGTGTACCGACTTGGGTGTGATCGTCTCATTCGGTTGGAGAGTTATAGCCATTCGAGTAAAGCCCGCCTCGCCCACTCCCAACGTTTTGGCGTCCCGTCGCCAACGTGAAGCGAAATTCACACTTTTTTCCCAATCACTGTTGGCAGTCAGACTCTGGACAATCTTGCTGCACCGGTTTGGGTCAGATTGGGCACAACACCTAGGACTAGTGTGCAAAAGTAGGTATTTCAGAAAGTCCCAAATACCCGAAAGTCGCACCAGCGCGACCATCCAATCCGAGGCGTGCGTCTCGTTCGGCCCGAGCCAAGGATTCCGGGGATGTAAGACACTTGGGTCTGCGAACGGCGGTTTAGGAGTTACGCGCCATATCGTACTTTTGATCGCTGCAGCGCCACCCTGGGTCCGGCCGGGCCGAGCCTTGGTGATGTTGCAGACCGGGGGTGGGTACTGCCATCCCTCAGAAGTCTCCACGACGTACGCTTTGGTCTGCCCGCTCACGTTCAGGGCAGAATGTTGATGATGATCCAGAATCCCAGGTTGCACTCCAAAGTGTCGTGTTGCGCACTCTGTTGTGGTCCGTTTTCGGTTTGTCAACCAGTCGCTGAGCTTGTTTGTTGGCGGCCTCAGTCCCTCCCGCCGCGGCCCAGGTGGGCGTGGCCTTTGCCGGCTCCCCCGCCTCTGCGTCATTGTGTCATCGCTTCTCGGCCTTTTGGCTAAGATCAAGTGTAGTATCTGTTCTTATCAGTTTAATATCTGATACGTGCCCTACCCGGGCACCATATATTAAATTGATTTTTGGAACTGGGAGATGGTATAGGGGCTTGCTCCGTCCACTCCACGCATCGACCCGGTATTGCAGTACTTCTGGGAACGGTGCACCCCTTCTAAAGTGTTGAATGAAAGAAATGTTTTAGACTTGTGTGGCAGCAGATGTTAATGCAACTAGTGGATACTGCTTTGTATTGGTGTTTGAAAGGTGTAGTAGGTGCTCATAGACTATACTAGTAAAGGTAGGGTGGTGGTGTAAAAAACAAACAAATAAACAATAAAAAAAAAATCAACTCTGTTCTTTCCAGTTTAATATCTGATTCGTCCACTATCCGGGGACTGCACACTAAACAGATTTTTGGCTCATGGAGCCGGAGCATGAAAAAGAGAAAGAAAAGAAAGGTCCGTCACTGCACATTTCTGATGTCTCTCTTATCTCTTGGAGTCTCTACTAACGAGCTGATGAGTTGAATCAGGTGTGCGTTTGATTGTCCGACCGTCGGTGAGGATTGCGAAGATGGGCAGGGTGCCTCTGACCGGAGGCCTATGAATTCATACTTACCTGGCAGGGGAGACACCATGATCAGGAAGGTGGTTCACCCAGGGCGAGGCTCGGCCATTGCACTCCGGTCGTGCTGACCCCTGCGAATTCCCCAAATGTGGGAATCTCGACTGCATAATTTATGGTAGTGGGGGACTGCGTTCGCGCTCTCCCCTGGACAAAAACTGGTTGTAAGAGCAGATTGTTGGATTTCCACTTATTTCTTCTTTTTCTTTTTCAGACAAGGAATGGCCTAGGAAGTCTTTCGAATTGACCTGCGCTGGTTGATTGAGAGATATAAAACAACCTAGGTTTTTCAGTCTGCGAAAGTGGGTTTTTTATTATTGTTCACATAATCTCAGATATTTAACAAACGCTTTGATTGACAGCAGTGGTCCCGGAGGCAAAATAGTTCAGAATGAGGAGTTCTATCATGTGGTGTGAATACCT
The DNA here is from genome assembly GCF_949152265.1 of Phoxinus phoxinus. Lineage (NCBI taxonomy): Eukaryota > Metazoa > Chordata > Actinopteri > Cypriniformes > Leuciscidae > Phoxinus > Phoxinus phoxinus. The sequence goes on along the minus strand of NC_136893.1, from coordinate 32,748,064 downwards.
TGTGCATGTGTGAAAAAGCACTTGATACACAGTCGTCTACGGCCGCACTCATGTTGTTGTTTTTTCTGTTTACAGCGCCACCAAGTGGCCAGTCGCCAAATCCCCTTTCATGTGACCACAGGCTGAGTCCATACACGGGTGTACCGACTTGGGTGTGATCGTCTCATTCGGTTGGAGAGTTATAGCCATTCGAGTAAAGCCCGCCTCGCCCACTCCCAACGTTTTGGCGTCCCGTCGCCAACGTGAAGCGAAATTCACACTTTTTTCCCAATCACTGTTGGCAGTCAGACTCTGGACAATCTTTCTGCACCGGTTTGGGTCAGATTGGGCACAACACCTAGGACTAGTGTGCAAAAGTAGGTATTTCAGAAAGTCCCAAATACCCGAAAGTCGCACCAGCGCGACCATCCAATCCGAGGCGTGCGTCTCGTTCGGCCCGAGCCAAGGATTCCGGGGATGTAAGACACTTGGGTCTGCGAACGGCGGTTTAGGAGTTACGCGCCATATCGTACTTTTGATCGCTGCAGCGCCACCCTGGGTCCGGCCGGGCCGAGCCTTGGTGATGTTGCAGACCGGGGGTGGGTACTGCCATCCCTCAGAAGTCTCCACGACGTACGCTTTGGTCTGCCCGCTCACGTTCAGGGCAGAATGTTGATGATGATCCAGAATCCCAGGTTGCACTCCAAAGTGTCGTGTTGCGCACTCTGTTGTGGTCCGTTTTCGGTTTGTCAACCAGTCGCTGAGCTTGTTTGTTGGCGGCCTCAGTCCCTCCCGCCGCGGCCCAGGTGGGCGTGGCCTTTGCCGGCTCCCCCGCCTCTGCGTCATTGTGTCATCGCTTCTCGGCCTTTTGGCTAAGATCAAGTGTAGTATCTGTTCTTATCAGTTTAATATCTGATACGTGCCCTACCCGGGCACCATATATTAAATTGATTTTTGGAACTGGGAGATGGTATAGGGGCTTGCTCCGTCCACTCCACGCATCGACCCGGTATTGCAGTACTTCTGGGAACGGTGCACCCCTTCTAAAGTGTTGAATGAAAGAAATGTTTTAGACTTGTGTGGCAGCAGATGTTAATGGAACTAGTGGATACTGCTTTGTATTGGTGTTTGAAAGGTGTAGTAGGTGCTCATAGACTATACTAGTAAAGGTAGGGTGGTGGTGTAAAAAACAAACAAATAAACAATAAAAAAAAAATCAACTCTGTTCTTTCCAGTTTAATATCTGATTCGTCCACTATCCGGGGACTGCACACTAAACAGATTTTTGGCTCATGGAGCCGGAGCATGAAAAAGAGAAAGAAAAGAAAGGTCCGTCACTGCACATTTCTGATGTCTCTCTTATCTCTTGGAGTCTCTACTAACGAGCTGATGAGTTGAATCAGGTGTGCGTTTGATTGTCCGACCGTCGGTGAGGATTGCGAAGATGGGCAGGGTGCCTCTGACCGGAGGCCTATGAATTCATACTTACCTGGCAGGGGAGACACCATGATCAGGAAGGTGGTTCACCCAGGGCGAGGCTCGGCCATTGCACTCCGGTCGTGCTGACCCCTGCGAATTCCCCAAATGTGGGAATCTCGACTGCATAATTTATGGTAGTGGGGGACTGCGTTCGCGCTCTCCCCTGGACAAAAACTGGTTGTAAGAGCAGATTGTTGGATTTCCACTTATTTCTTCTTCTTCTTTTTCAGACAAGGAATGGCCTAGGAAGTCTTTCGAATTGACCTGCGCTGGTTGATTGAGAGATATAAAACAACCTAGGTTTTTCAGTCTGCGAAAGTGGGTTTTTTATTATTGTTCACATAATCTCAGATATTTAACAAACGCTTTGATTGACAGCAGTGGTCCCGGAGGCAAAATAGTTCAGAATGAGGAGTTCTATCATGTGGTGTGAATACCTTGTGCATGTGTGAAAAAGCACTTGATACACAGTCGTCTACGGCCGCACTCATGTTGTTGTTTTTTCTGTTTACAGCGCCACCAAGTGGCCAGTCGCCAAATCCCCTTTCATGTGACCACAGGCTGAGTCCATACACGGGTGTACCGACTTGGGTGTGATCGTCTCATTCGGTTGGAGAGTTATAGCCATTCGAGTAAAGCCCGCCTCGCCCACTCCCAACGTTTTGGCGTCCCGTCGCCAACGTGAAGCGAAATTCACACTTTTTTCCCAATCACTGTTGGCAGTCAGACTCTGGACAATCTTGCTGCACCGGTTTGGGTCAGATTGGGCACAACACCTAGGACTAGTGTGCAAAAGTAGGTATTTCAGAAAGTCCCAAATACCCGAAAGTCGCACCAGCGCGACCATCCAATCCGAGGCGTGCGTCTCGTTCGGCCCGAGCCAAGGATTCCGGGGATGTAAGACACTTGGGTCTGCGAACGGCGGTTTAGGAGTTACGCGCCATATCGTACTTTTGATCGCTGCAGCGCCACCCTGGGTCCGGCCGGGCCGAGCCTTGGTGATGTTGCAGACCGGGGGTGGGTACTGCCATCCCTCAGAAGTCTCCACGACGTACGCTTTGGTCTGCCCGCTCACGTTCAGGGCAGAATGTTGATGATGATCCAGAATCCCAGGTTGCACTCCAAAGTGTCGTGTTGCGCACTCTGTTGTGGTCCGTTTTCGGTTTGTCAACCAGTCGCTGAGCTTGTTTGTTGGCGGCCTCAGTCCCTCCCGCCGCGGCCCAGGTGGGCGTGGCCTTTGCCGGCTCCCCCGCCTCTGCGTCATTGTGTCATCGCTTCTCGGCCTTTTGGCTAAGATCAAGTATCTGGTCGTCAGGTGGAGACAGCGATCGCCTCTTGGAGGTTTTTCCGGCTCGGTCGCTCAGTGGCTTGAGCCCCAAACTTTTAGGAGGGAGATTGATCTTGCTGCTTTTACTGTTCAACAGTTTTAAGGTAAGACTTTTATCTATTTATTTATTTATTTATTTATTGTTCTTTTAAATCCCCTAGGCTGTTGGTGCCTCCATCATGTCGGCTGCCCGTGCCGGCGTGCGGAGGCACCACAGCGTGCGCTTTTTATTTAAAGAGTTTGAGGGGAAGCTCCTGGGATTGTCCCGCATGGACTTTTCCAGGAAGCTTGTCCAAAAGACCTTGTGTTTTAAGCCAGATGATTTGAATTGTTTAATGACTCTGCCCCTTAACAAGGGTTTTGATTTGAGTTTTAAAACTGCTTCCCTGCTAAATGATTTTTGGCAAAGATTTGACTCTGTTAAGGCCCAGTTCTCCATGTTCACTGTGGAGAAACTTTCTGATAACACAGCTAAAACTGTGATTGTCAGGATGTTCAATGAAACAGTGACTGGAGATGATATTTGTGTCTGGTTGGGTAGATTTTGCACTGTTCGAGGTCAGCCTGTCAAAGTGCTAGATGAAGATGGCATTTGGAATTGCTCCTGGCGGATTCCCATCAAACAATGGGAAGACGCTGGGGGCTACCAGGGCCTGAAACATCTGCCTTCTATGATTGTGCTGGGAGAAAACAGAGGCTACATACACTATCAAGGTATGCCAAAGCTATGTAGAAAATGTGGAAGAGTTGGGCATCTTGCTGAGGCATGCCAAGAGTTAGTATGTGGGAAGTGCAGAGAAATTGGTCACATTTTCGATGATTGTACCAATGGCAGGCGGTGCAACCTGTGTGGAGAATCCAACCATCTCTACAGAGATTGCCCAAAAAGCTTTGCCAACAAACTCAAAGGCAACAAAATGGCCGCCCCACTGTCAGAGCAAACAAAAGAACAAAGGAAGGAGGAGGCGGTCCCTGGGGTTTTGGCGGGAAATTCCTTTTCCCAGCCAGCCTCAGGGATTGGACAGGTGGAAGGAAGTGGGGCGGCCACAGGGGCGGAGTCAAGTTTTAATAGTGAACAGAGGGAGGAAGCCGCTCCCCAACAAGAGAAAAGCAGAAACAAAATGGAGGAGGAAGAGGATGTAACGGCTTCCTCCCTCTACACCGTATCGGAGGTTAGTGTGGTGGACAGTGGGGGTGAAACTGATTGTTCACTCCCCAATGCTCAAGTGCAGAAAAGGACTGCGAGATCTCCTCTGCTTCAAACAGAGGAGAAAAGGCTGCGGGCATCGCATCGGCTAGATAGTTCCTCTTCGGTAGATCTAGACCGTATGTGGCCCGCAGAATCTCCCAATGAAGTCTCTTTTTTGCACATTAAGCTGAGAACATCGTCACCGAAGGAGCCACAAGAGGTTCTCTCTGCGGACTCCGAGGCGGCGAGCATTTGCCCTCCTGATCCCAGTTTGTCTGGGGAAAAGGAGAGGCAAGTGTAACATGATTTTAACTATATCTCTGTAGCCCTTTGGTTGCTTTTAAATGTCTCACACCTTTTTAACCATACTGCTCATGGCTCTCACTATCTCCACCATCAATGTGAGAAGTGTGAAGAGCAATATACGAGCACAGAGCGTGTTATCCCTTTTAAAATCTTTTAAGTCAGATGTGTTTTTATTACAAGAATGTGGTCTGCCTTTTTTTAAAAATTACAGGAAGTGGGAGGAGATTTGGACCCCAGGACTTTCCATCTGGAGTGGGTCCAATTTTAACAAAAATGACGGTGTTGCTATTTTAATAAAAAATCCCAATATTTTGGTGAAGGGCAGCACTGTGGTGAGGGATGGGCGGGCAATTTTAGCTAATCTGACTGTTTTAGGTAAGGATTTTAACATTTTAAATGTGTATGGTTTTACAGACAAAAATAATAGGTATGAGCTTTTAGAAGACCTGCAGCCCCACATGCTAGGTAGGGCTCCCCTAGTGGTAGCAGGGGATTTTAATTGTGTTTTAACCAAGAAAGACAGGAAGAGGACAGAGGATTTTAAAGTTGACAAAACATCGGTTTTATTGCAGGACTTAGTTAGAGATTTTAAATTAGTAGACTGTTTTAAAGCAATGCATCAGAGAGAGGAGGGCTTCACCTGGTTCAGTGGTGACGGCACCCGAGCCTCTCGCATTGACTACATTTTTACACGGGACTGCCTGCCAACCGATGCAACATTAACCCCCCTCTTTTTTTCAGATCACATAATGCTGTCATGCACCCTTTCACTGCCCACTGGTGTGACAGTAGGGGGAGGGCTGTGGAAGCTGAACTGCTCCCTTTTGGAAGATAAAGAAGTAGTTAGTGAGTACAGGGAGCAGTTCAGCCAATGGCAGACCCTCCAAGACTTTTACGACTCACGTGCACAGTGGTGGGAGGTGGTAAAGGAACGGACGAGACAGTTTTTTAGAACGATAGGCAAAAATAAAAAGAATAGATTAAATCGACGCATGGTGGGGCTGCAAAAACGACTACAGAGGTATTTTAATCTTTTAAATGATGGGATTGATTTCAGTGAAGAAATTAAAGAAATAAAGCAAGAAATGTCAGTTTTATCCGAAAGTCAAAGCAAAGGTGTCATTTTAAGGAGCAGGGAGAGGGAGATAGAGGATGGTGAAAAGTGTACCAGGTATTTTTTTAAAAAGATTGTTTCACGGGGTGGGGCAATTACTGTTTTGAAAAGGGGAGGAAGGGAGGTCTACACTACAAAAGAAATTTTAAAGGAAACTGAAGCATTTTATGAAAACCTATACACCACCAAAGTAGTTCACAATGACACATTAAGGGAAGTTTTAGAGTTTTTAGAAAAGAAAGTTGACGGTGAATGTACAATTTTATCTCAAGATTTTACCATTTTAGAAATTCACAAAGCTCTTAAAAGTTTTAAACGAGGAAAGTCCCCTGGTACAGACGGACTTCCTCTGGAGTTTTACTTAACTTTTTGGGATATTTTAGCGTTTGACTTACTGACTGTTTTAAAAGAATTTGAGACTCTTGAAAGACTTCCTGACAGCTTTAGAATAGGGATAGTTTCACTTTTACATAAAAAAGGGGACAAGACAGACTTACGGAACTGGCGACCCATTACCCTTTTAAACGTTGACTGTAAACTTTTTAGCAAAATTTTAGCCACACGTATGTCGACAGTTTTAGCGGACGTAATCCACCCGGATCAAGCATGCGCCGTGCCTGGAAGGAAGATCACGGACAGCCTGGTGCTGATCAGAGATGCCATCTGTTATGCGAGAGACAGAAACATTCGGCTAGTAGTCCTAAATTTAGACTTTGAAAAAGCATTTGACCGCATCTCGCACCAGTTCCTTTTTAAGGTACTGGAAAAAATGGGGTTTCCAGAGAGGTTTATAGCCTGGGTGGGACTGCTGTACAACAGTCTGATCAGCAGAATTGTAGTTAACGGGCATCTATCCAATGCTGTAAATATCCACAGCGGCGTCCGTCAGGGGTGTCCATTATCTCCCCTCCTGTATGTGGCTTGCATTGAGCCACTGGCACAAATATTGAGAAGGGACAAATGGATTAAAGGACTAGACGTTCCAGGGACTGGAGGACTGACGGCAACCTGCCTTTTATATATGGACGACGTGACCCTTTTAGCCACTGACGTTTTATCGGTACGAAGAGCAATGGACTTGACTGACTGGTACGGTCGGGCCTCAGGCGCTAAGCTCAATAGGAGCAAGTCTGAGGCCCAGCTCTTCGGGCCGTGGGGTGACGTGGACACAGGTGGACTAAATTTGGATTTTAAAGACAATGATTTGAAAATTTTAGGTGTAAAATTTGACAGAGACGGTGGAGGACAGGGAAACTGGACTGACTTGTTAGGGAAAGTTAGGCAAAGACTGGGCTTTTGGGGACTACGACAACTGACGTACGAAGGCAAGATTTTAATTTTTAAAGCAGTGATTTTACCGCTGATTTTACTTGTCTGTTCTGTTTTTAGTCCCCCAAGACGATTCCTGATCAACATGGAGAGGGCGGTGTTTTATTTCCTGTGGGGGTCCAAGTGGGAAAGATTGAAGAGGGAGGTCATCAAAAAAAGAAAAGAGAATGGCGGGAAAGGCCTCCCAGACCCCCACCTGTTTTTAAGTAGCCATTTTACCGCTCTGAACATTAAATATGCTTTGACCCCATCCAGAGAAAACAAGACAGCAGCAATGGCTCGATTCTGGATGGGGTCCTATTTAAGAACTTTGAAGATTTTACCTGTTGATTTAAAAATCCCAGTGTCTTTTAGCCTTCCCAAACATTACTGTTTTATCAAGAAATTTTTAAAGAAACATTTTTTAGAAACAGAGGATGTCACTGTCTTAACTAATCATAAGTCTTTGATCTCCCTTGTGCAGGATCGAGAAAAGGTGAGTCCAGTTCCAGGCCTCACACTAAGTGAGGCCAAACAAGTTTGGCGGAACGTTGCCCACCCAGCTCTCCAGAACAGGCTTAAGGACTTGTCGTGGATGGTGGCTCATGAGATCCTCCCGGTCAGGGCGGTTATGCACTCCAGAGGCATGGCCAAAAACTCTACCTGCCCACGGTCCGGATGTGGTTCCCCGGAGACCGTTTACCATCTGCTCTGGGAGTGTGGCGCTGCGCGGGACCTGTGGGCCAAGACCGGCCCCCTGGTTTTCCCGTGCCTGCCAGCGGGTGGGGCCCAGGTGGACTACAAGCTCGCCATCCTAGGGGTGGGTCAGGGCTTGAAGGACATGACATCCCAAGAATTTACCTCGCTCTGGCTCACCCTAAACGTGATCAAGGATGCCATCTGGGTCACCAGAAACCTGCTGGTGGGGAAACGCGTTACGGTGCCCCTCCACGCGTGCGAGCAGATGATAAGAACAACGCTGCAGGAGGCGCCGGACGTCGTCATTCGGATGGGGGGGCCGGGGTCACACGGAGAAGGTCCCGGCCGCCACCGACCCTGGCCGCCCGTCGATGCACCCTCACCACACCGGCTACGGGAACAGCGGGCCAGCGGGCCGGAGGAGAGGGGATTTCCGCTGGGGACCGGAAGCGGGGAGTCTGGGGCCTGTTCTGGAGACCTGGAGTGAATGGACAATTTTGATAGGGACTCACCCTCGATCCTGTACAAGAAGAGATGTTTTATTTGGCATGTTTTATTGTTTTATTGTTCTATTGTTTTATTCCTATTCATTTTAATCCATTTACCTTTCTTTTAAAACAACACATACTAACATACATGGACTTTTACACAACACACAAACAATAACTGATTTTTTACGGTAAATTGTGTAATTTTTGTTTTAAGACGTGAAATGGAATATGTGATTTTAATGGAAAAAAAAATAATATATAATTGTGGAAATTGAAAGAATGGAAGGAAAAAAACTGTGACAATAAACTTTTTTCGAAAGAAAAATCTGTTCTTATCGTGGATTGTAAAGTTTTTAGCAAAATTTTAATGGGTCGTATGTCTTCGATTTTAGGGGATGTGATCCACCCGGATCAAACCTGCGCAGTCCCTGGGAGAAAGATCACGGACAGCCTCATTCTGATGAGAGACACCATCTGTTATGCGAGAGACAGAAATATTCGGCTCGCCGTTTTAAATTTAGACTTTGAAAAAGCTTTTGATCGGGTCTCGCACCAGTACTTATTCCAAGTACTGCAAAAGATGGGTTTTCCGGGGAGATTTGTAGCTTGGGTGGAACTGCTATATAGGGGGATAACCAGCAGGTTCTTGGTAAATGGGCACTTGACAAAGGCAGTAGATGTTTGCTGTGGTGTCCGTCAGGGATGTCCATTATCTCCCCTCCTATATGTCGCTTGTATCGAGCCACTAGCGCAGGCTTTGAGAAAGGATAAATGGATCACGGGACTGACTATCCCAGGGACCGGGGGACTGATAGCTAAGACAGTTTTATATATGGACGATGTGAATCTTTTATGTACTGACATTTTATCAATCCACAAGACCATGGAACTGACTGACTGGTTTGGAAGGGCGTCGGGGGCTAGACTAAATAGATCAAAAACACAGGTACAATTTTTCGGACCGTGGGGACCTACAGAAATAGAAAACACAGAACTCGAAGTTAAAAAGACTGACGTAAAGATACTCGGGATCAAATTCGACAAAGAGGGAGGGGGGAAGGGAAACTGGCAAAATGTTTTAGCAAAAGCAAGACAAAGATTAGGTTTTTGGAGATTGAGACAACTGACAATAGAGGGTAAAGTTTTAATCATCAAATCTGTGATTTTACCTTTATTTTTATTGCTGTGTTCTGTTTTTTATCCCCCCAGATGGTTCCTTTTAGCCGTGGACCGAGAAATCTTCCGCTTCCTGTGGGGAGGTAAATGGGAAAGGCTGAAAAGAGAGGAGATGAAGAAAGCCCCAAAAAACGGAGGGAAAGGAGTACCAAATTTGTACTTGTTTTTAGGGGCATACTACACTGCACTCCACATAAAATATGCCACAAACAAAAACACAGAAAATAAAACCACAGCAATGAGTCGCTTTTGGATGGGCTCGTATTTAAGAGCCCTGCAAATCTTACCCAGGGATCATACAGTACCAATTGCTTTTAAACTATCTCCAGCACATGCTTTTATAAAGAAGTTTTTAAAAAAATTCCTTTTAGAAGAAAAAGAAGTTAATACCTTGACAAATCATCGTCTTCTCCTCTCTCTTGTGCAGGAACGAGAGCAAGTGAGCCCAGTGCATGGGCTCACTCAAAGTGAAGCAAAAACAGTTTGGCAGAACGTGTCTCATCCAGCCCTTCGGAACAGACATCGGGACCTGGCATGGATGGCAGCTCATGAGATTCTCCCGGTCAGGGCCGTGATGCATTCCCGGGGCATGGCCAGGATATCTACGTGCCCACAGCCCGGGTGTGGCGCGCCCGAGACTGTGAGGCACGCGCTCTGGGAATGCAGTGCCGTGAGGGACCTGTGGGCAACAGCTGGTCCCCTGCAATTCCCGTACCTACCAGCAGGGGGGGTCCCAGACTACTGGACAACAGTAGGATTGGTGAGCCAGGAAAACTTGCCAGCAGAAAACTACATAAAGTACTGGCTCACCATGAACTGTATCAAAGACGCTATTTGGACCTCCAGAAACCTGCTGGTGGGGAAGCGCATGCAGGTGTCCCTCCACGCCACCCAACAGCTGGCAAACTTTAGGCTGCAGGAGTACACCGCATGTCGCCATTCGGACGTGGGGACCAGAGCTTCACTGGAGAAGGTCCCCTCGGCCACGAGCCTTGACTGCCCGTAGATGCCCCCCAAATTCAACACCAGGTGGAGCAGCGGAGCCGTGGTTAAAGAGGATCTCCTCTGGCCCACGGGCCGGGTCTCGGGCTCTGTTCCGAAGGATGGCTGGGAATTATTATTATTATTATTATTATTATTATATATATATATTTTTTTTTTATCTTCTTCTTGCACAAAGACAGGACTTCGCTTTATGTATCTATTTTATGTATTTACCTATTTATTATATATCGTCTGAGTTTTTTACCCTCTGTAGGTTTTATCCATCAAGAGCCCTTTTAGTTTCCAAAAGCTTTTTCTTGTTAGTAGTTTTATTGTTCCATGTTTTAAACACCAACACATGTTTTAACACTAACACATGCTTTAAACAGATGTATGCATTTCCTATATAAAAATGTTATGGAAACAAAGCGTATGATGACCTCCTGTTGAGATGATGACGATGTAAAAAGTGGAATGAGACAATAAAAACTTTTCGAAAAAAAAAATCTGTTCTTATCAGTTTAATATCTGATACGTGCCCTACCCGGGCACCATATATTAAATTGATTTTTGGAACTGGGAGATGGTATAGGGGCTTGCTCCGTCCACTCCACGCATCGACCCGGTATTGCAGTACTTCTGGGAAAGGTGCACCCCTTCTAAAGTGTTGAATGAAAGAAATGTTTTAGACTTGTGTGGCAGCAGATGTTAATGGAACTAGTGGATACTGCTTTGTATTGGTGTTTGAAAGGTGTAGTAGGTGCTCATAGACTATACTAGTAAAGGTAGGGTGGTGGTGTAAAAAACAAACAAATAAACAATAAAAAAAAAATCAACTCTGTTCTTTCCAGTTTAATATCTGATTCGTCCACTATCCGGGGACTGCACACTAAACAGATTTTTGGCTCATGGAGCCGGAGCATGAAAAAGAGAAAGAAAAGAAAGGTCCGTCACTGCACATTTCTGATGTCTCTCTTATCTCTTGGAGTCTCTACTAACGAGCTGATGAGTTGAATCAGGTGTGCGTTTGATTGTCCGACCGTCGGTGAGGATTGCGAAGATGGGCAGGGTGCCTCTGACCGGAGGCCTATGAATTCATACTTACCTGGCAGGGGAGACACCATGATCAGGAAGGTGGTTCACCCAGGGCGAGGCTCGGCCATTGCACTCCGGTCGTGCTGACCCCTGCGAATTCCCCAAATGTGGGAATCTCGACTGCATAATTTATGGTAGTGGGGGACTGCGTTCGCGCTCTCCCCTGGACAAAAACTGGTTGTAAGAGCAGATTGTTGGATTTCCACTTATTTCTTCTTCTTCTTTTTCAGACAAGGAATGGCCTAGGAAGTCTTTCGAATTGACCTGCGCTGGTTGATTGAGAGATATAAAACAACCTAGGTTTTTCAGTCTGCGAAAGTGGGTTTTTTATTATTGTTCACATAATCTCAGATATTTAACAAACGCTTTGATTGACAGCAGTGGTCCCGGAGGCAAAATAGTTCAGAATGAGGAGTTCTATCATGTGGTGTGAATACCTTGTGCATGTGTGAAAAAGCACTTGATACACAGTCGTCTACGGCCGCACTCATGTTGTTGTTTTTTCTGTTTACAGCGCCACCAAGTGGCCAGTCGCCAAATCCCCTTTCATGTGACCACAGGCTGAGTCCATACACGGGTGTACCGACTTGGGTGTGATCGTCTCATTCGGTTGGAGAGTTATAGCCATTCGAGTAAAGCCCGCCTCGCCCACTCCCAACGTTTTGGCGTCCCGTCGCCAACGTGAAGCGAAATTCACACTTTTTTCCCAATCACTGTTGGCAGTCAGACTCTGGACAATCTTGCTGCACCGGTTTGGGTCAGATTGGGCACAACACCTAGGACTAGTGTGCAAAAGTAGGTATTTCAGAAAGTCCCAAATACCCGAAAGTCGCACCAGCGCGACCATCCAATCCGAGGCGTGCGTCTCGTTCGGCCCGAGCCAAGGATTCCGGGGATGTAAGACACTTGGGTCTGCGAACGGCGGTTTAGGAGTTACGCGCCATATCGTACTTTTGATCGCTGCAGCGCCACCCTGGGTCCGGCCGGGCCGAGCCTTGGTGATGTTGCAGACCGGGGGTGGGTACTGCCATCCCTCAGAAGTCTCCACGACGTACGCTTTGGTCTGCCCGCTCACGTTCAGGGCAGAATGTTGATGATGATCCAGAATCCCAGGTTGCACTCCAAAGTGTCGTGTTGCGCACTCTGTTGTGGTCCGTTTTCGGTTTGTCAACCAGTCGCTGAGCTTGTTTGTTGGCGGCCTCAGTCCCTCCCGCCGCGGCCCAGGTGGGCGTGGCCTTTGCCGGCTCCCCCGCCTCTGCGTCATTGTGTCATCGCTTCTCGGCCTTTTGGCTAAGATCAAGTGTAGTATCTGTTCTTATCAGTTTAATATCTGATACGTGCCCTACCCGGGCACCATATATTAAATTGATTTTTGGAACTGGGAGATGGTATAGGGGCTTGCTCCGTCCACTCCACGCATCGACCCGGTATTGCAGTACTTCTGGGAACGGTGCACCCCTTCTAAAGTGTTGAATGAAAGAAATGTTTTAGACTTGTGTGGCAGCAGATGTTAATGGAACTAGTGGATACTGCTTTGTATTGGTGTTTGAAAGGTGTAGTAGGTGCTCATAGACTATACTAGTAAAGGTAGGGTGGTGGTGTAAAAAACAAACAAATAAACAATAAAAAAAAAATCAACTCTGTTCTTTCCAGTTTAATATCTGATTCGTCCACTATCCGGGGACTGCACACTAAACAGATTTTTGGCTCATGGAGCCGGAGCATGAAAAAGAGAAAGAAAAGAAAGGTCCGTCACTGCACATTTCTGATGTCTCTCTTATCTCTTGGAGTCTCTACTAACGAGCTGATGAGTTGAATCAGGTGTGCGTTTGATTGTCCGACCGTCGGTGAGGATTGCGAAGATGGGCAGGGTGCCTCTGACCGGAGGCCTATGAATTCATACTTACCTGGCAGGGGAGACACCATGATCAGGAAGGTGGTTCACCCAGGGCGAGGCTCGGCCATTGCACTCCGGTCGTGCTGACCCCTGCGAATTCCCCAAATGTGGGAATCTCGACTGCATAATTTATGGTAGTGGGGGACTGCGTTCGCGCTCTCCCCTGGACAAAAACTGGTTGTAAGAGCAGATTGTTGGATTTCCACTTATTTCTTCTTCTTCTTTTTCAGACAAGGAATGGCCTAGGAAGTCTTTCGAATTGACCTGCGCTGGTTGATTGAGAGATATAAAACAACCTAGGTTTTTCAGTCTGCGAAAGTGGGTTTTTTATTATTGTTCACATAATCTCAGATATTTAACAAACGCTTTGATTGACAGCAGTGGTCCCGGAGGCAAAATAGTTCAGAATGAGGAGTTCTATCATGTGGTGTGAATACCTTGTGCATGTGTGAAAAAGCACTTGATACACAGTCGTCTACGGCCGCACTCATGTTGTTGTTTTTTCTGTTTACAGCGCCACCAAGTGGCCAGTCGCCAAATCCCCTTTCATGTGACCACAGGCTGAGTCCATACACGGGTGTACCGACTTGGGTGTGATCGTCTCATTCGGTTGGAGAGTTATAGCCATTCGAGTAAAGCCCGCCTCGCCCACTCCCAACGTTTTGGCGTCCCGTCGCCAACGTGAAGCGAAATTCACACTTTTTTCCCAATCACTGTTGGCAGTCAGACTCTGGACAATCTTGCTGCACCGGTTTGGGTCAGATTGGGCACAACACCTAGGACTAGTGTGCAAAAGTAGGTATTTCAGAAAGTCCCAAATACCCGAAAGTCGCACCAGCGCGACCATCCAATCCGAGGCGTGCGTCTCGTTCGGCCCGAGCCAAGGATTCCGGGGATGTAAGACACTTGGGTCTGCGAACGGCGGTTTAGGAGTTACGCGCCATATCGTACTTTTGATCGCTGCAGCGCCACCCTGGGTCCGGCCGGGCCGAGCCTTGGTGATGTTGCAGACCGGGGGTGGGTACTGCCATCCCTCAGAAGTCTCCACGACGTACGCTTTGGTCTGCCCGCTCACGTTCAGGGCAGAATGTTGATGATGATCCAGAATCCCAGGTTGCACTCCAAAGTGTCGTGTTGCGCACTCTGTTGTGGTCCGTTTTCGGTTTGTCAACCAGTCGCTGAGCTTGTTTGTTGGCGGCCTCAGTCCCTCCCGCCGCGGCCCAGGTGGGCGTGGCCTTTGCCGGCTCCCCCGCCTCTGCGTCATTGTGTCATCGCTTCTCGGCCTTTTGGCTAAGATCAAGTGTAGTATCTGTTCTTATCAGTTTAATATCTGATACGTGCCCTACCCGGGCACCATATATTAAATTGATTTTTGGAACTGGGAGATGGTATAGGGGCTTGCTCCATCCACTCCACGCATCGACCCGGTATTGCAGTACTTCTGGGAACGGTGCACCCCTTCTAAAGTGTTGAATGAAAGAAATGTTTTAGACTTGTGTGGCAGCAGATGTTAATGGAACTAGTGGATACTGCTTTGTATTGGTGTTTGAAAGGTGTAGTAGGTGCTCATAGACTATACTAGTAAAGGTAGGGTGGTGGTGTAAAAAACAAACAAATAAACAATAAAAAAAAAATCAACTCTGTTCTTTCCAGTTTAATATCTGATTCGTCCACTATCCGGGGACTGCACACTAAACAGATTTTTGGCTCATGGAGCCGGAGCATGAAAAAGAGAAAGAAAAGAAAGGTCCGTCACTGCACATTTCTGATGTCTCTCTTATCTCTTGGAGTCTCTACTAACGAGCTGATGAGTTGAATCAGGTGTGCGTTTGATTGTCCGACCGTCGGTGAGGATTGCGAAGATGGGCAGGGTGCCTCTGACCGGAGGCCTATGAATTCATACTTACCTGGCAGGGGAGACACCATGATCAGGAAGGTGGTTCACCCAGGGCGAGGCTCGGCGATTGCACTCCGGTCGTGCTGACCCCTGCGAATTCCCCAAATGTGGGAATCTCGACTGCATAATTTATGGTAGTGGGGGACTGCGTTCGCGCTCTCCCCTGGACAAAAACTGGTTGTAAGAGCAGATTGTTGGATTTCCACTTATTTCTTCTTCTTCTTTTTCAGACAAGGAATGGCCTAGGAAGTCTTTCGAATTGACCTGCGCTGGTTGATTGAGAGATATAAAACAACCTAGGTTTTTCAGTCTGCGAAAGTGGGTTTTTTATTATTGTTCACATAATCTCAGATATTTAACAAACGCTTTGATTGACAGCAGTGGTCCCGGAGGCAAAATAGTTCAGAATGAGGAGTTCTATCATGTGGTGTGAATACCTTGTGCATGTGTGAAAAAGCACTTGATACACAGTCGTCTACGGCCGCACTCATGTTGTTGTTTTTTCTGTTTACAGCGCCACCAAGTGGCCAGTCGCCAAATCCCCTTTCATGTGACCACAGGCTGAGTCCATACACGGGTGTACCGACTTGGGTGTGATCGTCTCATTCGGTTGGAGAGTTATAGCCATTCGAGTAAAGCCCGCCTCGCCCACTCCCAACGTTTTGGCGTCCCGTCGCCAACGTGAAGCGAAATTCACACTTTTTTCCCAATCACTGTTGGCAGTCAGACTCTGGACAATCTTGCTGCACCGGTTTGGGTCAGATTGGGCACAACACCTAGGACTAGTGTGCAAAAGTAGGTATTTCAGAAAGTCCCAAATACCCGAAAGTCGCACCAGCGCGACCATCCAATCCGAGGCGTGCGTCTCGTTCGGCCCGAGCCAAGGATTCCGGGGATGTAAGACACTTGGGTCTGCGAACGGCGGTTTAGGAGTTACGCGCCATATCGTACTTTTGATCGCTGCAGCGCCACCCTGGGTCCGGCCGGGCCGAGCCTTGGTGATGTTGCAGACCGGGGGTGGGTACTGCCATCCCTCAGAAGTCTCCACGACGTACGCTTTGGTCTGCCCGCTCACGTTCAGGGCAGAATGTTGATGATGATCCAGAATCCCAGGTTGCACTCCAAAGTGTCGTGTTGCGCACTCTGTTGTGGTCCGTTTTCGGTTTGTCAACCAGTCGCTGAGCTTGTTTGTTGGCGGCCTCAGTCCCTCCCGCCGCGGCCCAGGTGGGCGTGGCCTTTGCCGGCTCCCCCGCCTCTGCGTCATTGTGTCATCGCTTCTCGGCCTTTTGGCTAAGATCAAGTGTAGTATCTGTTCTTATCAGTTTAATATCTGATACGTGCCCTACCCGGGCACCATATATTAAATTGATTTTTGGAACTGGGAGATGGTATAGGGGCTTGCTCCGTCCACTCCACGCATCGACCCGGTATTGCAGTACTTCTGGGAACGGTGCACCCCTTCTAAAGTGTTGAATGAAAGAAATGTTTTAGACTTGTGTGGCAGCAGATGTTAATGGAACTAGTGGATACTGCTTTGTATTGGTGTTTGAAAGGTGTAGTAGGTGCTCATAGACTATACTAGTAAAGGTAGGGTGGTGGTGTAAAAAACAAACAAATAAACAATAAAAAAAAAATCAACTCTGTTCTTTCCAGTTTAATATCTGATTCGTCCACTATCCGGGGACTGCACACTAAACAGATTTTTGGCTCATGGAGCCGGAGCATGAAAAAGAGAAAGAAAAGAAAGGTCCGTCACTGCACATTTCTGATGTCTCTCTTATCTCTTGGAGTCTCTACTAACGAGCTGATGAGTTGAATCAGGTGTGCGTTTGATTGTCCGACCGTCGGTGAGGATTGCGAAGATGGGCAGGGTGCCTCTGACCGGAGGCCTATGAATTCATACTTACCTGGCAGGGGAGACACCATGATCAGGAAGGTGGTTCACCCAGGGCGAGGCTCGGCCATTGCACTCCGGTCGTGCTGACCCCTGCGAATTCCCCAAATGTGGGAATCTCGACTGCATAATTTATGGTAGTGGGGGACTGCGTTCGCGCTCTCCCCTGGACAAAAACTGGTTGTAAGAGCAGATTGTTGGATTTCCACTTATTTCTTCTTCTTCTTTTTCAGACAAGGAATGGCCTAGGAAGTCTTTCGAATTGACCTGCGCTGGTTGATTGAGAGATATAAAACAACCTAGGTTTTTCAGTCTGCGAAAGTGGGTTTTTTATTATTGTTCACATAATCTCAGATATTTAACAAACGCTTTGATTGACAGCAGTGGTCCCGGAGGCAAAATAGTTCAGAATGAGGAGTTCTATCATGTGGTGTGAATACCTTGTGCATGTGTGAAAAAGCACTTGATACACAGTCGTCTACGGCCGCACTCATGTTGTTGTTTTTTCTGTTTACAGCGCCACCAAGTGGCCAGTCGCCAAATCCCCTTTCATGTGACCACAGGCTGAGTCCATACACGGGTGTACCGACTTGGGTGTGATCGTCTCATTCGGTTGGAGAGTTATAGCCATTCGAGTAAAGCCCGCCTCGCCCACTCCCAACGTTTTGGCGTCCCGTCGCCAACGTGAAGCGAAATTCACACTTTTTTCCCAATCACTGTTGGCAGTCAGACTCTGGACAATCTTGCTGCACCGGTTTGGGTCAGATTGGGCACAACACCTAGGACTAGTGTGCAAAAGTAGGTATTTCAGAAAGTCCCAAATACCCGAAAGTCGCACCAGCGCGACCATCCAATCCGAGGCGTGCGTCTCGTTCGGCCCGAGCCAAGGATTCCGGGGATGTAAGACACTTGGGTCTGCGAACGGCGGTTTAGGAGTTACGCGCCATATCGTACTTTTGATCGCTGCAGCGCCACCCTGGGTCCGGCCGGGCCGAGCCTTGGTGATGTTGCAGACCGGGGGTGGGTACTGCCATCCCTCAGAAGTCTCCACGACGTACGCTTTGGTCTGCCCGCTCACGTTCAGGGCAGAATGTTGATGATGATCCAGAATCCCAGGTTGCACTCCAAAGTGTCGTGTTGCGCACTCTGTTGTGGTCCGTTTTCGGTTTGTCAACCAGTCGCTGAGCTTGTTTGTTGGCGGCCTCAGTCCCTCCCGCCGCGGCCCAGGTGGGCGTGGCCTTTGCCGGCTCCCCCGCCTCTGCGTCATTGTGTCATCGCTTCTCGGCCTTTTGGCTAAGATCAAGTGTAGTATCTGTTCTTATCAGTTTAATATCTGATACGTGCCCTACCCGGGCACCATATATTAAATTGATTTTTGGAACTGGGAGATGGTATAGGGGCTTGCTCCGTCCACTCCACGCATCGACCCGGTATTGCAGTACTTCTGGGAACGGTGCACCCCTTCTAAAGTGTTGAATGAAAGAAATGTTTTAGACTTGTGTGGCAGCAGATGTTAATGGAACTAGTGGATACTGCTTTGTATTGGTGTTTGAAAGGTGTAGTAGGTGCTCATAGACTATACTAGTAAAGGTAGGGTGGTGGTGTAAAAAACAAACAAATAAACAATAAAAAAAAAATCAACTCTGTTCTTTCCAGTTTAATATCTGATTCGTCCACTATCCGGGGACTGCACACTAAACAGATTTTTGGCTCATGGAGCCGGAGCATGAAAAAGAGAAAGAAAAGAAAGGTCCGTCACTGCACATTTCTGATGTCTCTCTTATCTCTTGGAGTCTCTACTAACGAGCTGATGAGTTGAATCAGGTGTGCGTTTGATTGTCCGACCGTCGGTGAGGATTGCGAAGATGGGCAGGGTGCCTCTGACCGGAGGCCTATGAATTCATACTTACCTGGCAGGGGAGACACCATGATCAGGAAGGTGGTTCACCCAGGGCGAGGCTCGGCCATTGCACTCCGGTCGTGCTGACCCCTGCGAATTCCCCAAATGTGGGAATCTCGACTGCATAATTTATGGTAGTGGGGGACTGCGTTCGCGCTCTCCCCTGGACAAAAACTGGTTGTAAGAGCAGATTGTTGGATTTCCACTTATTTCTTCTTCTTCTTTTTCAGACAAGGAATGGCCTAGGAAGTCTTTCGAATTGACCTGCGCTGGTTGATTGAGAGATATAAAACAACCTAGGTTTTTCAGTCTGCGAAAGTGGGTTTTTTATTATTGTTCACATAATCTCAGATATTTAACAAACGCTTTGATTGACAGCAGTGGTCCCGGAGGCAAAATAGTTCAGAATGAGGAGTTCTATCATGTGGTGTGAATACCTTGTGCATGTGTGAAAAAGCACTTGATACACAGTCGTCTACGGCCGCACTCATGTTGTTGTTTTTTCTGTTTACAGCGCCACCAAGTGGCCAGTCGCCAAATCCCCTTTCATGTGACCACAGGCTGAGTCCATACACGGGTGTACCGACTTGGGTGTGATCGTCTCATTCGGTTGGAGAGTTATAGCCATTCGAGTAAAGCCCGCCTCGCCCACTCCCAACGTTTTGGCGTCCCGTCGCCAACGTGAAGCGAAATTCACACTTTTTTCCCAATCACTGTTGGCAGTCAGACTCTGGACAATCTTGCTGCACCGGTTTGGGTCAGATTGGGCACAACACCTAGGACTAGTGTGCAAAAGTAGGTATTTCAGAAAGTCCCAAATACCCGAAAGTCGCACCAGCGCGACCATCCAATCCGAGGCGTGCGTCTCGTTCGGCCCGAGCCAAGGATTCCGGGGATGTAAGACACTTGGGTCTGCGAACGGCGGTTTAGGAGTTACGCGCCATATCGTACTTTTGATCGCTGCAGCGCCACCCTGGGTCCGGCCGGGCCGAGCCTTGGTGATGTTGCAGACCGGGGGTGGGTACTGCCATCCCTCAGAAGTCTCCACGACGTACGCTTTGGTCTGCCCGCTCACGTTCAGGGCAGAATGTTGATGATGATCCAGAATCCCAGGTTGCACTCCAAAGTGTCGTGTTGCGCACTCTGTTGTGGTCCGTTTTCGGTTTGTCAACCAGTCGCTGAGCTTGTTTGTTGGCGGCCTCAGTCCCTCCCGCCGCGGCCCAGGTGGGCGTGGCCTTTGCCGGCTCCCCCGCCTCTGCGTCATTGTGTCATCGCTTCTCGGCCTTTTGGCTAAGATCAAGTATCTGGCCACCTGGTGGAGACAGCGATCGCCTCTTGGAGGTTGTCCGGACTCTGGTCTTTCAGTGGCTTGAGCCCCAAACTTTTGAGAGGAAAATTGATTGGTCCAGCCGTTTTTTACTACCGAACAGGTGTAAGGTAAGACTTTTTATCTATTTATTTATTTATTTGAACTTTTAATTGTTTTAGGCTGTTGGTGTCTCCACCAAGTCGGCTGCTCGTGCCGGCATGCGGAGGCACCACAGCGTGCGGTTTTTATTCCAAGAGGTTGAGGGGAAGCTTCTGGGAATGTCTCGCATGGACTTTTCCAGGAAGTTGATCCAACAGACCTTACATTTTAGACCCGAAGATTTGAATTGCCTGATGACTCTGCCCCTGAACAAAGGTTTTGATTTGAGTTTTAAGACTGCTTCCCTGTTAAGTGATTTTTGGAAAAGGTTTGAATCGGTTAAGGCCCAGTTTTCCATGTTCACTGTGGATAAACTTTCTGACAACACACTGAAAACTGTGATTGTTAGAATGTTTAATGAAACAGTGACTGGACAGGATATTTGTGTCTGGTTGGGCAGATTTTGCACTGTTCGAAGCCAGCCTGTCAAAGTGCTAGATGAGGACGGCATCTGGAATTGCTCCTGGCGGATTCCCATCAAACAATGGGAAGACGCTGGGGGCTACCAGGGCCTGAAACATCTGCCTTCCATGATTGTGCTGGGAGAAAACAGAGGCTACATACACTATCAAGGGATGCCTAAGTTGTGTAGGAAATGTGGAAGTGTTGGGCATCTAGCCGAGGCATGCCAAGAATTAGTATGTGGGAAGTGTAAAGAAATTGGTCACAGTTTTGAAAATTGTACCAATGGCAGACAGTGCAACCTGTGTGGAGAATACAACCATCTCTACAGAGATTGCCCTAAAAGTTTTGCCAACAAACTGAAAAGTAACAAAATGGCCGCCCCACCAACTGAACAAAGGGAGGAGGAGGCGATCCCAGAGGTTTTGGCGGGAATTTCAAATCCCCAGCCAGCCTCTGGGATTGGCCAAGGAAGGGAAAGTGGGGCGGCCACAGGGGCGGAGTCACAGGTTGAATTTGAACAGGGGGAGGAAACCACTCCCCAGCCAGATAAAAGTGGAAACCAAATGGAGGGTGGGGAGGAGGAGACGGTTTCCTCCCTAGAAACAGTGCCTGAGGCCAGTGTGTCAACTAGTGGGAGTGGAACTGATGGTTCTCTCCCAAATGCTCAAGTGCAGAAAAGGTCTGCGAGATCTCCTCTGTTTCCAACAGAGGAGAAAAGGCTGCGAGTAGCGCATCGGCTAGATAGTTCCACATTGGAAGATCTAGACCGTATGTGGCCCGCAGAATCTCCAAATGAAGTCTCTTTTCTGCAGGTTAAGCTAATATCATCGTCGCCAAAGGAATCACAAGAGATTTTCTCTGTGAGCCCTGAGGCGGCAAGCACTTGCCCCCTTGAACCCAGGTCTCCTCGGGGAAAGAATAGGCAAGTGCTACAAGAAGTAACTTAATTTTAATGATATCTCTGTAGTCTCCTTGTCTCTTTTAAATGTCTCACACCTTTTTAACCATACTGCTCATGGCTCTCACTATCTCCACCATCAATGTGAGAAGTGTGAAGAGCAATATACGAGCACAGAGCGTCCTATCCTTTTTAAAATCTTTTAAGTCAGATGTGTTTTTATTGCAAGAATGTGGTTTGTCGTTTTTAACAAATTACAGGAAGTGGGAGGAGATTTGGACCCCAGGAATTTCAATCTGGAGTGGGTCCAATTTTAACAAAAATGACGGTGTTGCGATTTTAATTAAAAATCCCAATATCTTGGTGAAGGGCAGCACTGTGGTGAGGGACGGACGTGCAATTTTAGCTAATCTGACTTTTTTAGGTAAGGATTTTAACATCTTAAATGTGTATGGTTTTACAGAAAAAAATAACAGGTATGAGCTTTTAGAAGACCTGCAGCCCCACATGCTAGGTAGGGCTCCCCTAGTGGTAGCAGGGGATTTTAATTGTGTTTTATCAAAAAAGGACAGAAAGAGGGTAGGAGAGGATTTTAAAGTCGACAAGACATCGGTTTTACTACAAAATTTAGTCAAAGATTTTAAGTTAGTGGACTGTTTTAAAACAATGCATCAAAGAGAGGAGGGTTTCACCTGGTTCAGTGGTGATGGCGCCAGAGCCTCTCGAATTGACTATGTTTTTACAAGGGACTTCCCGCCAACCGATGCTATATTGACCCCCCTCTTCTTCTCTGATCACATAATGCTGTCATGCACCCTCTCACTGCCCACCGGTGTGACTGTAGGAGGAGGGCTGTGGAAGCTGAACTGCTCCCTTCTGGAAGATAAAGAAGTAGTTAGAGAGTACAGGGAGCAGTTCAGCCAATGGCAGACCCTCCAAGACTTTTTCGAATCACGTGCACAGTGGTGGGAGATGGTGAAACAAAGGACAGGACAGTTTTTTAAACAAATTGGAAAACAAAAAAAGAATAAAGAAAAAAGACGCATGATGGGGCTGCAAAAAAGACTGCAGAGATATTTTAACCTTTTAAACAGTGGCTTGGATTTTACAAATGAAATTAAAGAAGTGAAGAAAGAAATGTCAGATTTGTCAGAGAAAAATAGTAAAGGCGTCATTTTAAGATGCAAAGAAAGGGAATTAGAAGAAGGAGAGAAGTGTACCAGATATTTTTTTAAAAAAACAATAGCTCGGGGAGGGTCAATCAATGCTTTGAAGACTTTTAGAGGGAGGGAAGCAAATACAACAGAGCAGATTTTAGGGGAAATTGAAAGTTTTTATAGTAATTTATATAGCCAAAAAGAGGTACACAATGGCATCTTAGAGGAAGTTTTAGGGTTTTTAGATAAAAAAGTTAAGAGTCCAGACGTGCTTTTATCCCAGGATTTTACACTTTTAGAAATGCACAAAGCACTTAAAGGTTTTAAAAAGGGGAAGTCCCCAGGCGTGGATGGACTCCCCTTTGAATTTTATCTGACTTTCTGGGACATTTTAGCACACGACTTATGGACAGTTTTTAACGAATTTGAGACTCTTGACAGACTTCCAGACAGCCTTAGAGTAGGGATAGTTAAACTGCTACATAAAAAAGGAGACAAGACTGACTTGAGAAACTGGCGACCGATCACTCTTTTAAATTTTGATTGTAAACTTTTTAGCAAGATTTTAGCTACACGTATGTCGACTGTTTTAGAGGACGTAGTCCACCTGGATCAAGCATGCGCTGTGCCTGGCAGGAAGATCACGGACAGCCTGGTACTGATCAGAGATGCCATCTGTTATGCGAGAGACAGAAACATTCGGCTAGTAGTCCTAAATTTAGATTTTGAAAAAGCTTTTGATCGCATCTCGCACCAGTACCTGCTTCAGGTACTGGCAAAAATGGGCTTCCCTGAGAGGTTTATAGCTTGGGTGGGACTGCTTTACAAGGATTTGTCTAGCACAATTTTGGTTAATGGGCATTTATCTAAAGCTGTTAAAATCCACAGCGGCGTCCGTCAGGGGTGTCCCTTATCTCCCCTGCTGTATGTGGCCTGCATTGAGCCACTGGCACAAATCTTGAGAAGGGACAAATGGATTAAAGGACTAGACATCCCAGGAACTGGTGGACTGACAGCAACCTGTGTTTTATATATGGATGACGTGACCCTTTTAGCAACTGACCTTTTATCTATACGAAGAGCAATGGACTTGACTGACTGGTACGGTCGGGCCTCGGGCGCCAAGCTCAACAGAAATAAGTCCGAGGCCCAGCTCTTCGGGCCGTGGGGGGACGTGGACACAGGTGGACTTGACTTGGATTTTAAAGACAATGGTTTAAAAATTTTAGGAGTTAAATTTGACAGAGACGGTGGAGGACAGGGAAACTGGACTGACATGTTAGGGAAAGTTAGGCAGAGACTGGGGTTTTGGGGACTAAGACAGCTGACGTTTGAAGGCAAGATTTTAATTTTTAAAGCAGTGATTTTACCACTCATTTTACTTGTCTGTTCTGTTTTTAGTCCCCCGAGACGATTCATGATAAACCTGGAGAGGGCGGTCTTTTATTACCTGTGGGGGTCCAAGTGGGAACGACTAAAGAGGGAGGTCGTCAAAAAGAAAAAAGAGAATGGCGGGAAAGGCCTCCCAGACCCCCACCTGTTTTTAGGCAGCCGCTTTGCCGCCCTCCACATCCAGTACGCGCTGACCCCATCCAGAGAACACAAGACAGCTGCCATGACCCGATTCTGGATGGGGTCTTACCTAAGATCCTTGAAAGTTTTACCAGTTGATCTTAAATGTCCAGTGTCTTTTAACTTGCCAAAAGAGTACAATTTTATCAAGAAATTTTTAAAGAAATACCTTTTAGAGACAAATGATGCTACCATTTTAACTAACCACAAATGTCTTATTTCTCTTGTGCAGGACCGGGAATCAGTGTGTCCAGTGCGCGGGCTCACTCTAGGTGAAGCCCAAAACGTTTGGAGGAATGTGTCCCACTCAGCTCTCCAAAACCGACACCGAGACCTGGCTTGGATGGCTGCCCATGAGATCCTCCCGGTCAGGGCCGTGATGCACTCCCGAGGTATGGCAAAGAACTCCACCTGCCCACGGCCCGGGTGTGGCGCGCCTGAGACCGTGAGGCACGCTCTCTGGGAGTGCAGTGCTGTGAGGGACCTGTGGGCGACAGCTGGCCCCCAGCAATTCCCGTACCTGCCAGTAGGGGGGGTCCCAGACTACCCAATGGGTAGAGGAGGGGTGAGCCAAGAGGAAACATCAGCAAAAACAGCGCCCAAGCTATGGCTCACCCTCCTCTGTATCATAGACGCCATTTGGACCTCCAGAAACCTACTGGTAGGAAAGCGCATGCAGGTGTCCCTCCACGCCACCATCCAGCTAGCAACATCAAAGCTGCAGGAGTACACCGCATGTCGCCATTCGGACGTGGGGGCCAGAGCTTCACAGGAAAAGGTCCCCACAGCCACGAGCCCTGACTGCCCGTAAATGCCCCCCCAACCCTGAGGTGGAGCAGCGGTGCCTTGGTTTAAGAGGATCTCCTCTGGGCCCAGAAGGGTCAGATTTCTGGGACTGGTTGTGAAGAGCTGAGTTGATGGTTGAAATGTTTATAAGGACATACCCGGTACTGTACAATAGAAGAGAATGTTTTAAAGTCTATTTTATTTTTATTTTTTATCTGATTATTTATTTTGTCTATTACCATATTTAATTACTCATTCATTTATTTATTGCAAATGCGCTACATTTCTTTTAACATCGCACATTTTAACAAACATGGACTTTTACACAACACACAAAAATTTTGGGGAATTTTAACAGAAAATTGTGTATTTATATATTTTTTTTGTTTGGTTTTTGTTTTTAGACGTAAAAAAGAATGTGTGATTTGAAGGAAAACAATAACTGTGGTAATGGAAGTAGGAAAGTACAGGAGATAATGTTTTATTTAGCATGTTTATATAGTTTCATACCTTTTGATTTATTTATCTCATTCCTTTTACCTCTACTTTTACTTTTACTTTTTCTTTTAAAACCTAAACATTTTTACGCACATGTATTTTACAGGACACACAAACCCAACCAGTTTTTTAACCATTGATGGTATCTGTCTTTGTTTTGTTTTTTGTTTTGTTTTTTCTGTTGTTGTTGTTGTGGTTGTTTTAAAGACATGTGCAAAGTCTAAAAAGAAAAACAAATGTTTGAGTTGGAATGGAATGGAATGGAAAACTGTGAAAACTGTGACAATAAAACTTTTTCGAAAGAAAAAATCTGTTCTTATCAGTTTAATATCTGATACGTGCCCTACCCGGGCACCATATATTAAATTGATTTTTGGAACTGGGAGATGGTATAGGGGCTTGCTCCGTCCACTCCACGCATCGACCCGGTATTGCAGTACTTCTGGGAACGGTGCACCCCTTCTAAAGTGTTGAATGAAAGAAATGTTTTAGACTTGTGTGGCAGCAGATGTTAATGGAACTAGTGGATACTGCTTTGTATTGGTGTTTGAAAGGTGTAGTAGGTGCTCATAGACTATACTAGTAAAGGTAGGATGGTGGTGTAAAAAACAAACAAATAAACAATAAAAAAAAAATCAACTCTGTTCTTTCCAGTTTAATATCTGATTCGTCCACTATCCGGGGACTGCACACTAAACAGATTTTTGGCTCATGGAGCCGGAGCATGAAAAAGAGAAAGAAAAGAAAGGTCCGTCACTGCACATTTCTGATGTCTCTCTTATCTCTTGGAGTCTCTACTAACGAGCTGATGAGTTGAATCAGGTGTGCGTTTGATTGTCCGACCGTCGGTGAGGATTGCGAAGATGGGCAGGGTGCCTCTGACCGGAGGCCTATGAATTCATACTTACCTGGCAGGGGAGACACCATGATCAGGAAGGTGGTTCACCCAGGGCGAGGCTCGGCCATTGCACTCCGGTCGTGCTGACCCCTGCGAATTCCCCAAATGTGGGAATCTCGACTGCATAATTTATGGTAGTGGGGGACTGCGTTCGCGCTCTCCCCTGGACAAAAACTGGTTGTAAGAGCAGATTGTTGGATTTCCACTTATTTCTTCTTCTTCTTTTTCAGACAAGGAATGGCCTAGGAAGTCTTTCGAATTGACCTGCGCTGGTTGATTGAGAGATATAAAACAACCTAGGTTTTTCAGTCTGCGAAAGTGGGTTTTTTATTATTGTTCACATAATCTCAGATATTTAACAAACGCTTTGATTGACAGCAGTGGTCCCGGAGGCAAAATAGTTCAGAATGAGGAGTTCTATCATGTGGTGTGAATACCTTGTGCATGTGTGAAAAAGCACTTGATACACAGTCGTCTACGGCCGCACTCATGTTGTTGTTTTTTCTGTTTACAGCGCCACCAAGTGGCCAGTCGCCAAATCCCCTTTCATGTGACCACAGGCTGAGTCCATACACGGGTGTACCGACTTGGGTGTGATCGTCTCATTCGGTTGGAGAGTTATAGCCATTCGAGTAAAGCCCGCCTCGCCCACTCCCAACGTTTTGGCGTCCCGTCGCCAACGTGAAGCGAAATTCACACTTTTTTCCCAATCACTGTTGGCAGTCAGACTCTGGACAATCTTGCTGCACCGGTTTGGGTCAGATTGGGCACAACACCTAGGACTAGTGTGCAAAAGTAGGTATTTCAGAAAGTCCCAAATACCCGAAAGTCGCACCAGCGCGACCATCCAATCCGAGGCGTGCGTCTCGTTCGGCCCGAGCCAAGGATTCCGGGGATGTAAGACACTTGGGTCTGCGAACGGCGGTTTAGGAGTTACGCGCCATATCGTACTTTTGATCGCTGCAGCGCCACCCTGGGTCCGGCCGGGCCGAGCCTTGGTGATGTTGCAGACCGGGGGTGGGTACTGCCATCCCTCAGAAGTCTCCACGACGTACGCTTTGGTCTGCCCGCTCACGTTCAGGGCAGAATGTTGATGATGATCCAGAATCCCAGGTTGCACTCCAAAGTGTCGTGTTGCGCACTCTGTTGTGGTCCGTTTTCGGTTTGTCAACCAGTCGCTGAGCTTGTTTGTTGGCGGCCTCAGTCCCTCCCGCCGCGGCCCAGGTGGGCGTGGCCTTTGCCGGCTCCCCCGCCTCTGCGTCATTGTGTCATCGCTTCTCGGCCTTTTGGCTAAGATCAAGTGTAGTATCTGTTCTTATCAGTTTAATATCTGATACGTGCCCTACCCGGGCACCATATATTAAATTGATTTTTGGAACTGGGAGATGGTATAGGGGCTTGCTCCGTCCACTCCACGCATCGACCCGGTATTGCAGTACTTCTGGGAACGGTGCACCCCTTCTAAAGTGTTGAATGAAAGAAATGTTTTAGACTTGTGTGGCAGCAGATGTTAATGGAACTAGTGGATACTGCTTTGTATTGGTGTTTGAAAGGTGTAGTAGGTGCTCATAGACTATACTAGTAAAGGTAGGGTGGTGGTGTAAAAAACAAACAAATAAACAATAAAAAAAAAATCAACTCTGTTCTTTCCAGTTTAATATCTGATTCGTCCACTATCCGGGGACTGCACACTAAACAGATTTTTGGCTCATGGAGCCGGAGCATGAAAAAGAGAAAGAAAAGAAAGGTCCGTCACTGCACATTTCTGATGTCTCTCTTATCTCTTGGAGTCTCTACTAACGAGCTGACGAGTTGAATCAGGTGTGCGTTTGATTGTCCGACCGTCGGTGAGGATTGCGAAGATGGGCAGGGTGCCTCTGACCGGAGGCCTATGAATTCATACTTACCTGGCAGGGGAGACACCATGATCAGGAAGGTGGTTCACCCAGGGCGAGGCTCGGCCATTGCACTCCGGTCGTGCTGACCCCTGCGAATTCCCCAAATGTGGGAATCTCGACTGCATAATTTATGGTAGTGGGGGACTGCGTTCGCGCTCTCCCCTGGACAAAAACTGGTTGTAAGAGCAGATTGTTGGATTTCCACTTATTTCTTCTTCTTCTTTTTCAGACAAGGAATGGCCTAGGAAGTCTTTCGAATTGACCTGCGCTGGTTGATTGAGAGATATAAAACAACCTAGGTTTTTCAGTCTGCGAAAGTGGGTTTTTTATTATTGTTCACATAATCTCAGATATTTAACAAACGCTTTGATTGACAGCAGTGGTCCCGGAGGCAAAATAGTTCAGAATGAGGAGTTCTATCATGTGGTGTGAATACCTTGTGCATGTGTGAAAAAGCACTTGATACACAGTCGTCTACGGCCGCACTCATGTTGTTGTTTTTTCTGTTTACAGCGCCACCAAGTGGCCAGTCGCCAAATCCCCTTTCATGTGACCACAGGCTGAGTCCATACACGGGTGTACCGACTTGGGTGTGATCGTCTCATTCGGTTGGAGAGTTATAGCCATTCGAGTAAAGCCCGCCTCGCCCACTCCCAACGTTTTGGCGTCCCGTCGCCAACGTGAAGCGAAATTCACACTTTTTTCCCAATCACTGTTGGCAGTCAGACTCTGGACAATCTTGCTGCACCGGTTTGGGTCAGATTGGGCACAACACCTAGGACTAGTGTGCAAAAGTAGGTATTTCAGAAAGTCCCAAATACCCGAAAGTCGCACCAGCGCGACCATCCAATCCGAGGCGTGCGTCTCGTTCGGCCCGAGCCAAGGATTCCGGGGATGTAAGACACTTGGGTCTGCGAACGGCGGTTTAGGAGTTACGCGCCATATCGTACTTTTGATCGCTGCAGCGCCACCCTGGGTCCGGCCGGGCCGAGCCTTGGTGATGTTGCAGACCGGGGGTGGGTACTGCCATCCCTCAGAAGTCTCCACGACGTACGCTTTGGTCTGCCCGCTCACGTTCAGGGCAGAATGTTGATGATGATCCAGAATCCCAGGTTGCACTCCAAAGTGTCGTGTTGCGCACTCTGTTGTGGTCCGTTTTCGGTTTGTCAACCAGTCGCTGAGCTTGTTTGTTGGCGGCCTCAGTCCCTCCCGCCGCGGCCCAGGTGGGCGTGGCCTTTGCCGGCTCCCCCGCCTCTGCGTCATTGTGTCATCGCTTCTCGGCCTTTTGGCTAAGATCAAGTGTAGTATCTGTTCTTATCAGTTTAATATCTGATACGTGCCCTACCCGGGCACCATATATTAAATTGATTTTTGGAACTGGGAGATGGTATAGGGGCTTGCTCCGTCCACTCCACGCATCGACCCGGTATTGCAGTACTTCTGGGAACGGTGCACCCCTTCTAAAGTGTTGAATGAAAGAAATGTTTTAGACTTGTGTGGCAGCAGATGTTAATGGAACTAGTGGATACTGCTTTGTATTGGTGTTTGAAAGGTGTAGTAGGTGCTCATAGACTATACTAGTAAAGGTAGGGTGGTGGTGTAAAAAACAAACAAATAAACAATAAAAAAAAAATCAACTCTGTTCTTTCCAGTTTAATATCTGATTCGTCCACTATCCGGGGACTGCACACTAAACAGATTTTTGGCTCATGGAGCCGGAGCATGAAAAAGAGAAAGAAAAGAAAGGTCCGTCACTGCACATTTCTGATGTCTCTCTTATCTCTTGGAGTCTCTACTAACGAGCTGATGAGTTGAATCAGGTGTGCGTTTGATTGTCCGACCGTCGGTGAGGATTGCGAAGATGGGCAGGGTGCCTCTGACCGGAGGCCTATGAATTCATACTTACCTGGCAGGGGAGACACCATGATCAGGAAGGTGGTTCACCCAGGGCGAGGCTCGGCCATTGCACTCCGGTCGTGCTGACCCCTGCGAATTCCCCAAATGTGGGAATCTCGACTGCATAATTTATGGTAGTGGGGGACTGCGTTCGCGCTCTCCCCTGGACAAAAACTGGTTGTAAGAGCAGATTGTTGGATTTCCACTTATTTCTTCTTCTTCTTTTTCAGACAAGGAATGGCCTAGGAAGTCTTTCGAATTGACCTGCGCTGGTTGATTGAGAGATATAAAACAACCTAGGTTTCTCAGTCTGCGAAAGTGGGTTTTTTATTATTGTTCACATAATCTCAGATATTTAACAAACGCCTTGATTGACAGCAGTGGTCCCGGAGGCAAAATAGTTCAGAATGAGGAGTTCTATCATGTGGTGTGAATACCTTGTGCATGTGTGAAAAAGCACTTGATACACAGTCGTCTACGGCCGCACTCATGTTGTTGTTTTTTCTGTTTACAGCGCCACCAAGTGGCCAGTCGCCAAATCCCCTTTCATGTGACCACAGGCTGAGTCCATACACGGGTGTACCGACTTGGGTGTGATCGTCTCATTCGGTTGGAGAGTTATAGCCATTCGAGTAAAGCCCGCCTCGCCCACTCCCAACGTTTTGGCGTCCCGTCGCCAACGTGAAGCGAAATTCACACTTTTTTCCCAATCACTGTTGGCAGTCAGACTCTGGACAATCTTTCTGCACCGGTTTGGGTCAGATTGGGCACAACACCTAGGACTAGTGTGCAAAAGTAGGTATTTCAGAAAGTCCCAAATACCCGAAAGTCGCACCAGCGCGACCATCCAATCCGAGGCGTGCGTCTCGTTCGGCCCGAGCCAAGGATTCCGGGGATGTAAGACACTTGGGTCTGCGAACGGCGGTTTAGGAGTTACGCGCCATATCGTACTTTTGATCGCTGCAGCGCCACCCTGGGTCCGGCCGGGCCGAGCCTTGGTGATGTTGCAGACCGGGGGTGGGTACTGCCATCCCTCAGAAGTCTCCACGACGTACGCTTTGGTCTGCCCGCTCACGTTCAGGGCAGAATGTTGATGATGATCCAGAATCCCAGGTTGCACTCCAAAGTGTCGTGTTGCGCACTCTGTTGTGGTCCGTTTTCGGTTTGTCAACCAGTCGCTGAGCTTGTTTGTTGGCGGCCTCAGTCCCTCCCGCCGCGGCCCAGGTGGGCGTGGCCTTTGCCGGCTCCCCCGCCTCTGCGTCATTGTGTCATCGCTTCTCGGCCTTTTGGCTAAGATCAAGTGTAGTATCTGTTCTTATCAGTTTAATATCTGATACGTGCCCTACCCGGGCACCATATATTAAATTGATTTTTGGAACTGGGAGATGGTATAGGGGCTTGCTCCGTCCACTCCACGCATCGACCCGGTATTGCAGTACTTCTGGGAACGGTGCACCCCTTCTAAAGTGTTGAATGAAAGAAATGTTTTAGACTTGTGTGGCAGCAGATGTTAATGGAACTAGTGGATACTGCTTTGTATTGGTGTTTGAAAGGTGTAGTAGGTGCTCATAGACTATACTAGTAAAGGTAGGGTGGTGGTGTAAAAAACAAACAAATAAACAATAAAAAAAAAATCAACTCTGTTCTTTCCAGTTTAATATCTGATTCGTCCACTATCCGGGGACTGCACACTAAACAGATTTTTGGCTCATGGAGCCGGAGCATGAAAAAGAGAAAGAAAAGAAAGGTCCGTCACTGCACATTTCTGATGTCTCTCTTATCTCTTGGAGTCTCTACTAACGAGCTGATGAGTTGAATCAGGTGTGCGTTTGATTGTCCGACCGTCGGTGAGGATTGCGAAGATGGGCAGGGTGCCTCTGACCGGAGGCCTATGAATTCATACTTACCTGGCAGGGGAGACACCATGATCAGGAAGGTGGTTCACCCAGGGCGAGGCTCGGCCATTGCACTCCGGTCGTGCTGACCCCTGCGAATTCCCCAAATGTGGGAATCTCGACTGCATAATTTATGGTAGTGGGGGACTGCGTTCGCGCTCTCCCCTGGACAAAAACTGGTTGTAAGAGCAGATTGTTGGATTTCCACTTATTTCTTCTTCTTCTTTTTCAGACAAGGAATGGCCTAGGAAGTCTTTCGAATTGACCTGCGCTGGTTGATTGAGAGATATAAAACAACCTAGGTTTTTCAGTCTGCGAAAGTGGGTTTTTTATTATTGTTCACATAATCTCAGATATTTAACAAACGCTTTGATTGACAGCAGTGGTCCCGGAGGCAAAATAGTTCAGAATGAGGAGTTCTATCATGTGGTGTGAATACCTTGTGCATGTGTGAAAAAGCACTTGATACACAGTCGTCTACGGCCGCACTCATGTTGTTGTTTTTTCTGTTTACAGCGCCACCAAGTGGCCAGTCGCCAAATCCCCTTTCATGTGACCACAGGCTGAGTCCATACACGGGTGTACCGACTTGGGTGTGATCGTCTCATTCGGTTGGAGAGTTATAGCCATTCGAGTAAAGCCCGCCTCGCCCACTCCCAACGTTTTGGCGTCCCGTCGCCAACGTGAAGCGAAATTCACACTTTTTTCCCAATCACTGTTGGCAGTCAGACTCTGGACAATCTTGCTGCACCGGTTTGGGTCAGATTGGGCACAACACCTAGGACTAGTGTGCAAAAGTAGGTATTTCAGAAAGTCCCAAATACCCGAAAGTCGCACCAGCGCGACCATCCAATCCGAGGCGTGCGTCTCGTTCGGCCCGAGCCAAGGATTCCGGGGATGTAAGACACTTGGGTCTGCGAACGGCGGTTTAGGAGTTACGCGCCATATCGTACTTTTGATCGCTGCAGCGCCACCCTGGGTCCGGCCGGGCCGAGCCTTGGTGATGTTGCAGACCGGGGGTGGGTACTGCCATCCCTCAGAAGTCTCCACGACGTACGCTTTGGTCTGCCCGCTCACGTTCAGGGCAGAATGTTGATGATGATCCAGAATCCCAGGTTGCACTCCAAAGTGTCGTGTTGCGCACTCTGTTGTGGTCCGTTTTCGGTTTGTCAACCAGTCGCTGAGCTTGTTTGTTGGCGGCCTCAGTCCCTCCCGCCGCGGCCCAGGTGGGCGTGGCCTTTGCCGGCTCCCCCGCCTCTGCGTCATTGTGTCATCGCTTCTCGGCCTTTTGGCTAAGATCAAGTGTAGTATCTGTTCTTATCAGTTTAATATCTGATACGTGCCCTACCCGGGCACCATATATTAAATTGATTTTTGGAACTGGGAGATGGTATAGGGGCTTGCTCCGTCCACTCCACGCATCGACCCGGTATTGCAGTACTTCTGGGAACGGTGCACCCCTTCTAAAGTGTTGAATGAAAGAAATGTTTTAGACTTGTGTGGCAGCAGATGTTAATGGAACTAGTGGATACTGCTTTGTATTGGTGTTTGAAAGGTGTAGTAGGTGCTCATAGACTATACTAGTAAAGGTAGGGTGGTGGTGTAAAAAACAAACAAATAAACAATAAAAAAAAAATCAACTCTGTTCTTTCCAGTTTAATATCTGATTCGTCCACTATCCGGGGACTGCACACTAAACAGATTTTTGGCTCATGGAGCCGGAGCATGAAAAAGAGAAAGAAAAGAAAGGTCCGTCACTGCACATTTCTGATGTCTCTCTTATCTCTTGGAGTCTCTACTAACGAGCTGATGAGTTGAATCAGGTGTGCGTTTGATTGTCCGACCGTCGGTGAGGATTGCGAAGATGGGCAGGGTGCCTCTGACCGGAGGCCTATGAATTCATACTTACCTGGCAGGGGAGACACCATGATCAGGAAGGTGGTTCACCCAGGGCGAGGCTCGGCCATTGCACTCCGGTCGTGCTGACCCCTGCGAATTCCCCAAATGTGGGAATCTCGACTGCATAATTTATGGTAGTGGGGGACTGCGTTCGCGCTCTCCCCTGGACAAAAACTGGTTGTAAGAGCAGATTGTTGGATTTCCACTTATTTCTTCTTCTTCTTTTTCAGACAAGGAATGGCCTAGGAAGTCTTTCGAATTGACCTGCGCTGGTTGATTGAGAGATATAAAACAACCTAGGTTTTTCAGTCTGCGAAAGTGGGTTTTTTATTATTGTTCACATAATCTCAGATATTTAACAAACGCTTTGATTGACAGCAGTGGTCCCGGAGGCAAAATAGTTCAGAATGAGGAGTTCTATCATGTGGTGTGAATACCTTGTGCATGTGTGAAAAAGCACTTGATACACAGTCGTCTACGGCCGCACTCATGTTGTTGTTTTTTCTGTTTACAGCGCCACCAAGTGGCCAGTCGCCAAATCCCCTTTCATGTGACCACAGGCTGAGTCCATACACGGGTGTACCGACTTGGGTGTGATCGTCTCATTCGGTTGGAGAGTTATAGCCATTCGAGTAAAGCCCGCCTCGCCCACTCCCAACGTTTTGGCGTCCCGTCGCCAACGTGAAGCGAAATTCACACTTTTTTCCCAATCACTGTTGGCAGTCAGACTCTGGACAATCTTTCTGCACCGGTTTGGGTCAGATTGGGCACAACACCTAGGACTAGTGTGCAAAAGTAGGTATTTCAGAAAGTCCCAAATACCCGAAAGTCGCACCAGCGCGACCATCCAATCCGAGGCGTGCGTCTCGTTCGGCCCGAGCCAAGGATTCCGGGGATGTAAGACACTTGGGTCTGCGAACGGCGGTTTAGGAGTTACGCGCCATATCGTACTTTTGATCGCTGCAGCGCCACCCTGGGTCCGGCCGGGCCGAGCCTTGGTGATGTTGCAGACCGGGGGTGGGTACTGCCATCCCTCAGAAGTCTCCACGACGTACGCTTTGGTCTGCCCGCTCACGTTCAGGGCAGAATGTTGATGATGATCCAGAATCCCAGGTTGCACTCCAAAGTGTCGTGTTGCGCACTCTGTTGTGGTCCGTTTTCGGTTTGTCAACCAGTCGCTGAGCTTGTTTGTTGGCGGCCTCAGTCCCTCCCGCCGCGGCCCAGGTGGGCGTGGCCTTTGCCGGCTCCCCCGCCTCTGCGTCATTGTGTCATCGCTTCTCGGCCTTTTGGCTAAGATCAAGTGTAGTATCTGTTCTTATCAGTTTAATATCTGATACGTGCCCTACCCGGGCACCATATATTAAATTGATTTTTGGAACTGGGAGATGGTATAGGGGCTTGCTCCGTCCACTCCACGCATCGACCCGGTATTGCAGTACTTCTGGGAACGGTGCACCCCTTCTAAAGTGTTGAATGAAAGAAATGTTTTAGACTTGTGTGGCAGCAGATGTTAATGGAACTAGTGGATACTGCTTTGTATTGGTGTTTGAAAGGTGTAGTAGGTGCTCATAGACTATACTAGTAAAGGTAGGGTGGTGGTGTAAAAAACAAACAAATAAACAATAAAAAAAAAATCAACTCTGTTCTTTCCAGTTTAATATCTGATTCGTCCACTATCCGGGGACTGCACACTAAACAGATTTTTGGCTCATGGAGCCGGAGCATGAAAAAGAGAAAGAAAAGAAAGGTCCGTCACTGCACATTTCTGATGTCTCTCTTATCTCTTGGAGTCTCTACTAACG
The DNA here is from genome assembly GCF_949152265.1 of Phoxinus phoxinus. Taxonomy (NCBI): domain Eukaryota; kingdom Metazoa; phylum Chordata; class Actinopteri; order Cypriniformes; family Leuciscidae; genus Phoxinus; species Phoxinus phoxinus. The sequence goes on along the minus strand of NC_136893.1, from coordinate 32,712,257 downwards.
AGCTGATGAGTTGAATCAGGTGTGCGTTTGATTGTCCGACCGTCGGTGAGGATTGCGAAGATGGGCAGGGTGCCTCTGACCGGAGGCCTATGAATTCATACTTACCTGGCAGGGGAGACACCATGATCAGGAAGGTGGTTCACCCAGGGCGAGGCTCGGCCATTGCACTCCGGTCGTGCTGACCCCTGCGAATTCCCCAAATGTGGGAATCTCGACTGCATAATTTATGGTAGTGGGGGACTGCGTTCGCGCTCTCCCCTGGACAAAAACTGGTTGTAAGAGCAGATTGTTGGATTTCCACTTATTTCTTCTTCTTCTTTTTCAGACAAGGAATGGCCTAGGAAGTCTTTCGAATTGACCTGCGCTGGTTGATTGAGAGATATAAAACAACCTAGGTTTTTCAGTCTGCGAAAGTGGGTTTTTTATTATTGTTCACATAATCTCAGATATTTAACAAACGCTTTGATTGACAGCAGTGGTCCCGGAGGCAAAATAGTTCAGAATGAGGAGTTCTATCATGTGGTGTGAATACCTTGTGCATGTGTGAAAAAGCACTTGATACACAGTCGTCTACGGCCGCACTCATGTTGTTGTTTTTTCTGTTTACAGCGCCACCAAGTGGCCAGTCGCCAAATCCCCTTTCATGTGACCACAGGCTGAGTCCATACACGGGTGTACCGACTTGGGTGTGATCGTCTCATTCGGTTGGAGAGTTATAGCCATTCGAGTAAAGCCCGCCTCGCCCACTCCCAACGTTTTGGCGTCCCGTCGCCAACGTGAAGCGAAATTCACACTTTTTTCCCAATCACTGTTGGCAGTCAGACTCTGGACAATCTTGCTGCACCGGTTTGGGTCAGATTGGGCACAACACCTAGGACTAGTGTGCAAAAGTAGGTATTTCAGAAAGTCCCAAATACCCGAAAGTCGCACCAGCGCGACCATCCAATCCGAGGCGTGCGTCTCGTTCGGCCCGAGCCAAGGATTCCGGGGATGTAAGACACTTGGGTCTGCGAACGGCGGTTTAGGAGTTACGCGCCATATCGTACTTTTGATCGCTGCAGCGCCACCCTGGGTCCGGCCGGGCCGAGCCTTGGTGATGTTGCAGACCGGGGGTGGGTACTGCCATCCCTCAGAAGTCTCCACGACGTACGCTTTGGTCTGCCCGCTCACGTTCAGGGCAGAATGTTGATGATGATCCAGAATCCCAGGTTGCACTCCAAAGTGTCGTGTTGCGCACTCTGTTGTGGTCCGTTTTCGGTTTGTCAACCAGTCGCTGAGCTTGTTTGTTGGCGGCCTCAGTCCCTCCCGCCGCGGCCCAGGTGGGCGTGGCCTTTGCCGGCTCCCCCGCCTCTGCGTCATTGTGTCATCGCTTCTCGGCCTTTTGGCTAAGATCAAGTGTAGTATCTGTTCTTATCAGTTTAATATCTGATACGTGCCCTACCCGGGCACCATATATTAAATTGATTTTTGGAACTGGGAGATGGTATAGGGGCTTGCTCCGTCCACTCCACGCATCGACCCGGTATTGCAGTACTTCTGGGAACGGTGCACCCCTTCTAAAGTGTTGAATGAAAGAAATGTTTTAGACTTGTGTGGCAGCAGATGTTAATGGAACTAGTGGATACTGCTTTGTATTGGTGTTTGAAAGGTGTAGTAGGTGCTCATAGACTATACTAGTAAAGGTAGGGTGGTGGTGTAAAAAACAAACAAATAAACAATAAAAAAAAAATCAACTCTGTTCTTTCCAGTTTAATATCTGATTCGTCCACTATCCGGGGACTGCACACTAAACAGATTTTTGGCTCATGGAGCCGGAGCATGAAAAAGAGAAAGAAAAGAAAGGTCCGTCACTGCACATTTCTGATGTCTCTCTTATCTCTTGGAGTCTCTACTAACGAGCTGATGAGTTGAATCAGGTGTGCGTTTGATTGTCCGACCGTCGGTGAGGATTGCGAAGATGGGCAGGGTGCCTCTGACCGGAGGCCTATGAATTCATACTTACCTGGCAGGGGAGACACCATGATCAGGAAGGTGGTTCACCCAGGGCGAGGCTCGGCCATTGCACTCCGGTCGTGCTGACCCCTGCGAATTCCCCAAATGTGGGAATCTCGACTGCATAATTTATGGTAGTGGGGGACTGCGTTCGCGCTCTCCCCTGGACAAAAACTGGTTGTAAGAGCAGATTGTTGGATTTCCACTTATTTCTTCTTCTTCTTTTTCAGACAAGGAATGGCCTAGGAAGTCTTTCGAATTGACCTGCGCTGGTTGATTGAGAGATATAAAACAACCTAGGTTTCTCAGTCTGCGAAAGTGGGTTTTTTATTATTGTTCACATAATCTCAGATATTTAACAAACGCCTTGATTGACAGCAGTGGTCCCGGAGGCAAAATAGTTCAGAATGAGGAGTTCTATCATGTGGTGTGAATACCTTGTGCATGTGTGAAAAAGCACTTGATACACAGTCGTCTACGGCCGCACTCATGTTGTTGTTTTTTCTGTTTACAGCGCCACCAAGTGGCCAGTCGCCAAATCCCCTTTCATGTGACCACAGGCTGAGTCCATACACGGGTGTACCGACTTGGGTGTGATCGTCTCATTCGGTTGGAGAGTTATAGCCATTCGAGTAAAGCCCGCCTCGCCCACTCCCAACGTTTTGGCGTCCCGTCGCCAACGTGAAGCGAAATTCACACTTTTTTCCCAATCACTGTTGGCAGTCAGACTCTGGACAATCTTTCTGCACCGGTTTGGGTCAGATTGGGCACAACACCTAGGACTAGTGTGCAAAAGTAGGTATTTCAGAAAGTCCCAAATACCCGAAAGTCGCACCAGCGCGACCATCCAATCCGAGGCGTGCGTCTCGTTCGGCCCGAGCCAAGGATTCCGGGGATGTAAGACACTTGGGTCTGCGAACGGCGGTTTAGGAGTTACGCGCCATATCGTACTTTTGATCGCTGCAGCGCCACCCTGGGTCCGGCCGGGCCGAGCCTTGGTGATGTTGCAGACCGGGGGTGGGTACTGCCATCCCTCAGAAGTCTCCACGACGTACGCTTTGGTCTGCCCGCTCACGTTCAGGGCAGAATGTTGATGATGATCCAGAATCCCAGGTTGCACTCCAAAGTGTCGTGTTGCGCACTCTGTTGTGGTCCGTTTTCGGTTTGTCAACCAGTCGCTGAGCTTGTTTGTTGGCGGCCTCAGTCCCTCCCGCCGCGGCCCAGGTGGGCGTGGCCTTTGCCGGCTCCCCCGCCTCTGCGTCATTGTGTCATCGCTTCTCGGCCTTTTGGCTAAGATCAAGTGTCTTGTCAATCGGCAGTGTTGCGATCGCCTCTTTGTAAGTTTTTGGTTTGTGCTTTTTGTTGCACTTTCCTACTCCTTCAGAGAGGTATATTGTACTGCTCATAGCTGTATTTTTTATTATTATTTATTGTCCCATTATTGTGTTGTTTCTGTTTTAAGGAGATTTTTACTGAGAGAATCTGTCTTAAGGTAAGTCTTTTATCTTTGATCACTGTTTTAATTTTTACTGTTTTATATAGTCACTCTTAAGTACTTTTTAAAGCTGGGGGTGCCTCCAACATGTCGGCTGCTCGTGCCGGCATGCGGAGGCACCACAGTGTGCGTTTAAGGTTTTTAGAAAAAGATGGAAAGCTGTTGGAAATGTCTAGGTTAGACTTCTCCAGGAAATTGATGCAGAAATGTTTAGGGTTTACCCCTGTTGACTTGAATTGTATTCTGACCCTGCCTTTTAACAAAGGCTTTGATGTGAGTTTTAAGAATGCAGCACTATTAAACGACTTCTGGCAACGCTTTGACACACATAAGACCCAGTTCTCCATGTTTAAAGTTGAGAAACTAACCGATAATACACAAAAAGTGGTTATTGTTAAGATGTTCAATGAGACTGTAAATGGAGAAGATGTTTGTACATGGCTGGGAAGATTTTGCACTGTGAGGGACCAGGCTATGAAGGTTTATGATGAAGACGGGATTTGGAATTGTTCCTGGAGGGTCCCAATCAAACAATGGGAAGACCCCAGGGGCTTCCAAGGTCTGAGACATTTACCACAAATGATAGTTCTGGGTGAAAACAGGGGCTACATCCATTATCAAGGAATGCCCAAACTCTGCCGGCGATGTGGGGAGTTGGGACATCTTGTCGAAGCATGCCAGAAAGTCTTTTGTAATAAGTGTAGAGAAATTGGACATTCTTTTGAAGAATGTCCAAATGGCAGAAAGTGCAATCTTTGTGGAGACTACAATCATCTCTACAGAGACTGCCCTAAGTCCTTTGCCAACAAAGTTAAAACACACAAAATGGCGACAGAGGAAATCAAACCAAAAGATAACGAGGGGGCGGAGAGGAAAAATTCAAATCTCCCGCCAAATCTGGTGATTGGGGGAGAGGGGACAGATGAAAGAGGAAATGAGGGGGTGGACCTAAGGAGAGAGGGGGTGGAGCAAAATGTAATTTTCCTGCCAAATCACACAATTGGAGCAGATAAAAATGAGGAGATGGAACTTCACCAAACATTGTTTGACCATGAAACCGAGTCAAGTGAACAGAGCAATGATGGCGAGGGGAAACAAAACAACAAAGACCAGGAAAAGGGTTTGGAGGAAGAACAAGGAAATAAACAAAAGGAAAACAAGGTAAGTAATGATTTCCCAGGTGTTAAATTGCTGGGTAAAAAACGGAACGCTCAATCCCCCATTGAGGAGCAAAACGGGAAAAGGGACCGAGTGGGACTGCTGTCAGATTCCTCCTCATCTGAGGATTTGAATCGGCTCTTCCCACTCGACTCCCCTAACGAAGTATCCTTTTTGCAAATAGAACTCCAAACATCCACCCCTAGGGCCAGCTCAAGGGGGAAACAGTTTCAATCCCCTGATTCTCAAAATATAGAAGTAAGGGAAGAGCTTGTTTCACAGAACACAGATCTTCTTTTTTGAACTTTTAGTTTATGTCTATTAAATTGACCCACCTGTCGTTTTTAACTGTTTTGCTCATGACACTCACACTCTCTACTCTAAATGTAAGAAGTGTGCGGTCACAACTGAGAGCAAAAACTATTTTATCCTTTTTACAAACCCAAAACTGTGATATTTTGCTTTTACAAGAATGTGCTTTACCTTTTATGAAAAATTATAGGAAATGGGAAGAGCAGTGGCCCCACTCAACATCTGTGTGGAGTGGCTCCAACCATAATAGAGCAGATGGAGTAGCAGTTTTAATTAAAAATCCTCAGCTTGTGGTGAAGGGGAGCACAGTGGTGAGAGATGGGCGAGCTCTGTTAATACATCTGTCCTTTTTAGGACATGATTTTAATATTCTAAATATTTATGGTTTTACAGACAAAAATGATAGGAATGACCTTTTAGAAGACGTGCAGTCCCACCTTTTAGGGAGGGCCCCGATTATTTTAGCGGGGGATTTTAATTGTATTTTAAGCAAAAATGACAGGAAAGGGGGCGGAGAAGACTTTAAATTAGATAAAACATCCATTTTATTGCAGACGATAATAAGAGATTTTAAACTGACTGACTGTTTTAGAACCATGCATCCTGGGGAGCAAGGACTCACCTGGTTTAGTGGTGATGGCACCAAAGCCTCCCGTATCGATTATATTTTTACACGGGACCTCGTACCAGTAGATGCTAAATTAACCCCTGTCTTTTTTTCGGACCACGCTATGCTTTCTTGCACCTTCTCACTTCCCACAGGTGTGACGACAGGCAAAGGGCTGTGGAGGCTGAACTGCTCCCTGTTGGAAGACAAAGAGGTTGTAGAAGAATACAGGGAGCAGTACAGCCAATGGAAGACCCTAAAAGACTTTTACGATTCACAGGCACAGTGGTGGGAAATGGTGAAGGGAAAGACAAAGACTTATTTTAAACAAGTTGGGAAAAAGAAAAAAGATAAAGAGAGGAGATGCATGGTGGGACTGCAAAAACGATTACAGCGTTATTTTAATCTTTTGAACCAAGGTTTTGATTTCAATGAAGATATTCGCCAAGTAAAAAAGATTATGTCCGAATTAGAAGAGAAAAGAAATAAAGGTGTCATCTTACAAAGTAGAGAAAAGGAATTAGAAGAAGGGGAAAAATGTACAAGCTACTTCTTCCGTAAAATAGTGAATAGAGGTGGGGGTATGGTGGGTGTAAAAAACAAAGAAAACAACCTTATGCATAGTACACAAGGTATTTTAAAGGTGGTTGAAGAGTTTTATGAAGAATTGTATGGAGAGAAAGATATTGAGGATGATATTTTAAAAGAGGTCTTAAAATTAGTTGACAAAACAATCAAGGATAACGTAGCATTGACAAAGGATTTTAACATGATAGAAATGGAAAAATGCCTTAAACAATTTAAGAAAAGGAAGTCACCGGGGGAGGATGGCCTCCCGCTGGAGTTTTATCAGACCTTTTGGGATATTTTAGCACAGGACCTTTTAGTTGTTTTTAACGAATTTGACGACTTGGACAGACTACCAAATAGCTTCAGGACTGGGATAGTCACACTCTTACATAAAAAAGACCAAAAGACTGACTTAAAGAACTGGCGACCTATAACTCTTTTAAACGTGGATTGTAAAGTTTTTAGCAAAATTTTAATGGGTCGTATGTCTTCGATTTTAGGGGATGTGATCCACCCGGATCAAACCTGCGCAGTCCCTGGGAGAAAGATCACGGACAGCCTCATTCTGATGAGAGACACCATCTGTTATGCGAGAGACAGAAATATTCGGCTCGCAGTTTTAAATTTAGACTTTGAAAAAGCTTTTGATCGGGTCTCGCACCAGTACTTATTCCAAGTACTGCAAAAGATGGGTTTTCCGGGGAGATTTGTAGCTTGGGTGGAACTGCTATATAGGGGGATAACCAGCAGGTTCTTGGTAAATGGGCACTTGACAAAGGCAGTAGATGTTTGCTGTGGTGTCCGTCAGGGATGTCCATTATCTCCCCTCCTATATGTCGCTTGTATCGAGCCACTAGCGCAGGCTTTGAGAAAGGATAAATGGATCACGGGACTGACTATCCCAGGGACCGGGGGACTGATAGCTAAGACAGTTTTATATATGGACGATGTGAATCTTTTATGTACTGACATTTTATCAATCCACAAGACCATGGAACTGACTGACTGGTTTGGAAGGGCGTCGGGGGCTAGACTAAATAGATCAAAAACACAGGTACAATTTTTCGGACCGTGGGGACCTACAGAAATAGAAAACACAGAACTCGAAGTTAAAAAGACTGACGTAAAGATACTCGGGATCAAATTCGACAAAGAGGGAGGGGGGAAGGGAAACTGGCAAAATGTTTTAGCAAAAGCAAGACAAAGATTAGGTTTTTGGAGATTGAGACAACTGACAATAGAGGGTAAAGTTTTAATCATCAAATCTGTGATTTTACCTTTATTTTTATTGCTGTGTTCTGTTTTTTATCCCCCCAGATGGTTCCTTTTAGCCGTGGACCGAGAAATCTTCCGCTTCCTGTGGGGAGGTAAATGGGAAAGGCTGAAAAGAGAGGAGATGAAGAAAGCCCCAAAAAACGGAGGGAAAGGAGTACCAAATTTGTACTTGTTTTTAGGGGCATACTACACTGCACTCCACATAAAATATGCCACAAACAAAAACACAGAAAATAAAACCACAGCAATGAGTCGCTTTTGGATGGGCTCGTATTTAAGAGCCCTGCAAATCTTACCCAGGGATCATACAATACCAATTGCTTTTAAACTATCTCCAGCACATGCTTTTATAAAGAAGTTTTTTAAAAAATTCCTTTTAGAAGAAAAAGAAGTTAAAACCTTGACAAATCATCGTCTTCTCCTCTCTCTTGTGCAGGAACGAGAGCAAGTGAGCCCAGTGCATGGGCTCACTCAAAGTGAAGCAAAAACAGTTTGGCAGAACGTGTCTCATCCAGCCCTTCGGAACAGACATCGGGACCTGGCATGGATGGCAGCTCATGAGATTCTCCCGGTCAGGGCCGTGATGCATTCCCGGGGCATGGCCAGGATATCTACGTGCCCACAGCCCGGGTGTGGCGCGCCCGAGACTGTGAGGCACGCGCTCTGGGAATGCAGTGCCGTGAGGGACCTGTGGGCAACAGCTGGTCCCCTGCAATTCCCGTACCTACCAGCAGGGGGGGTCCCAGACTACTGGACAACAGTAGGATTGGTGAGCCAGGAAAACTTGCCAGCAGAAAACTACATAAAGTACTGGCTCACCATGAACTGTATCAAAGACGCTATTTGGACCTCCAGAAACCTGCTGGTGGGGAAGCGCATGCAGGTGTCCCTCCACGCCACCCAACAGCTGGCAAACTTTAGGCTGCAGGAGTACACCGCATGTCGCCATTCGGACGTGGGGACCAGAGCTTCACTGGAGAAGGTCCCCTCGGCCACGAGCCTTGACTGCCCGTAGATGCCCCCCAAATTCAACACCAGGTGGAGCAGCGGAGCCGGGGTTAAAGAGGATCTCCTCTGGCCCACGGGCCGGGTCTCGGGCTCTGTTCCGAAGGATGGCTGGGAATTATTATTATTATTATTATTATATATATATTTTTTTTATCTTCTTCTTGCACAAAGACAGGACTTCGCTTTATGTATCTATTTTATGTATTTACCTATTTATTATATATCGTCTGTGTTTTTTACCCTCTGTAGGTTTTATCCATCAAGAGCCCTTTTAGTTTCCAAAAGCTTTTTCTTGTTAGTAGTTTTATTGTTCCATATTTTAAACACCAACACATGTTTTAACACTAACACATGCTTTAAACAGATGTATGCATTTCCTATATAAAAATGTTATGGAAACAAAGCGTATGATGACCTCCTGTTGAGATGATGACGATGTAAAAAGTGGAATGAGACAATAAAAACTTTTCGAAAGAAAAAATCTGTTCTTATCAGTTTAATATCTGATACGTGCCCTACCCGGGCACCATATATTAAATTGATTTTTGGAACTGGGAGATGGTATAGGGGCTTGCTCCGTCCACTCCACGCATCGACCCGGTATTGCAGTACTTCTGGGAACGGTGCACCCCTTCTAAAGTGTTGAATGAAAGAAATGTTTTAGACTTGTGTGGCAGCAGATGTTAATGGAACTAGTGGATACTGCTTTGTATTGGTGTTTGAAAGGTGTAGTAGGTGCTCATAGACTATACTAGTAAAGGTAGGGTGGTGGTGTAAAAAACAAACAAATAAACAATAAAAAAAAAATCAACTCTGTTCTTTCCAGTTTAATATCTGATTCGTCCACTATCCGGGGACTGCACACTAAACAGATTTTTGGCTCATGGAGCCGGAGCATGAAAAAGAGAAAGAAAAGAAAGGTCCGTCACTGCACATTTCTGATGTCTCTCTTATCTCTTGGAGTCTCTACTAACGAGCTGATGAGTTGAATCAGGTGTGCGTTTGATTGTCCGACCGTCGGTGAGGATTGCGAAGATGGGCAGGGTGCCTCTGACCGGAGGCCTATGAATTCATACTTACCTGGCAGGGGAGACACCATGATCAGGAAGGTGGTTCACCCAGGGCGAGGCTCGGCCATTGCACTCCGGTCGTGCTGACCCCTGCGAATTCCCCAAATGTGGGAATCTCGACTGCATAATTTATGGTAGTGGGGGACTGCGTTCGCGCTCTCCCCTGGACAAAAACTGGTTGTAAGAGCAGATTGTTGGATTTCCACTTATTTCTTCTTCTTCTTTTTCAGACAAGGAATGGCCTAGGAAGTCTTTCGAATTGACCTGCGCTGGTTGATTGAGAGATATAAAACAACCTAGGTTTCTCAGTCTGCGAAAGTGGGTTTTTTATTATTGTTCACATAATCTCAGATATTTAACAAACGCCTTGATTGACAGCAGTGGTCCCGGAGGCAAAATAGTTCAGAATGAGGAGTTCTATCATGTGGTGTGAATACCTTGTGCATGTGTGAAAAAGCACTTGATACACAGTCGTCTACGGCCGCACTCATGTTGTTGTTTTTTCTGTTTACAGCGCCACCAAGTGGCCAGTCGCCAAATCCCCTTTCATGTGACCACAGGCTGAGTCCATACACGGGTGTACCGACTTGGGTGTGATCGTCTCATTCGGTTGGAGAGTTATAGCCATTCGAGTAAAGCCCGCCTCGCCCACTCCCAACGTTTTGGCGTCCCGTCGCCAACGTGAAGCGAAATTCACACTTTTTTCCCAATCACTGTTGGCAGTCAGACTCTGGACAATCTTTCTGCACCGGTTTGGGTCAGATTGGGCACAACACCTAGGACTAGTGTGCAAAAGTAGGTATTTCAGAAAGTCCCAAATACCCGAAAGTCGCACCAGCGCGACCATCCAATCCGAGGCGTGCGTCTCGTTCGGCCCGAGCCAAGGATTCCGGGGATGTAAGACACTTGGGTCTGCGAACGGCGGTTTAGGAGTTACGCGCCATATCGTACTTTTGATCGCTGCAGCGCCACCCTGGGTCCGGCCGGGCCGAGCCTTGGTGATGTTGCAGACCGGGGGTGGGTACTGCCATCCCTCAGAAGTCTCCACGACGTACGCTTTGGTCTGCCCGCTCACGTTCAGGGCAGAATGTTGATGATGATCCAGAATCCCAGGTTGCACTCCAAAGTGTCGTGTTGCGCACTCTGTTGTGGTCCGTTTTCGGTTTGTCAACCAGTCGCTGAGCTTGTTTGTTGGCGGCCTCAGTCCCTCCCGCCGCGGCCCAGGTGGGCGTGGCCTTTGCCGGCTCCCCCGCCTCTGCGTCATTGTGTCATCGCTTCTCGGCCTTTTGGCTAAGATCAAGTATCTGGTCGTCAGGTGGAGACAGCGATCGCCTCTTGGAGGTTTTTCCGGCTCGGTCGCTCAGTGGCTTGAGCCCCAAACTTTTAGGAGGGAGATTGATCTTGCTGCTTTCACTGTTCAACAGTTTTAAGGTAAGACTTTTATCTATTTATTTATTTATTTATTTATTGTTCTTTTAAATCCTTTAGGCTGTTGGTGCCTCCATCATGTCGGCTGCCCGTGCCGGCGTGCGGAGGCACCACAGCGTGCGTTTTTTATTTAAAGAGTTTGAGGGGAAGCTCCTGGGATTGTCCCGCATGGACTTTTCCAGGAAGCTTGTCCAAAAGACCTTGTGTTTTAAGCCAGATGATTTGAATTGTTTAATGACTCTGCCCCTTAACAAGGGTTTTGATTTGAGTTTTAAAACTGCTTCCCTGCTAAATGATTTTTGGCAAAGATTTGACTCTGTTAAGGCCCAGTTCTCCATGTTCACTGTGGAGAAACTTTCTGATAACACACTTAAAACTGTGATTGTCAGGATGTTCAATGAAACAGTGACTGGAGATGATATTTGTGTCTGGTTGGGTAGATTTTGCACTGTTCGAGGTCAGCCTGTCAAAGTGCTAGATGAAGATGGCATTTGGAATTGCTCCTGGCGGATTCCCATCAAACAATGGGAAGACGCTGGGGGCTACCAGGGCCTGAAACATCTGCCTTCTATGATTGTGCTGGGAGAAAACAGAGGCTACATACACTATCAAGGTATGCCAAAGCTATGTAGAAAATGTGGAAGAGTTGGGCATCTTGCTGAGGCATGCCAAGAGTTAGTATGTGGGAAGTGCAGAGAAATTGGTCACATTTTCGATGATTGTACCAATGGCAGGCGGTGCAACCTGTGTGGAGAATCCAACCATCTCTACAGAGATTGCCCAAAAAGCTTTGCCAACAAACTCAAAGGCAACAAAATGGCCGCCCCACTGTCAGAGCAAACAAAAGAACAAAGGAAGGAGGAGGCGGTCCCTGGGGTTTTGGCGGGAAATTCCTTTTCCCAGCCAGCCTCAGGGATTGGACAGGTGGAAGGAAGTGGGGCGGCCACAGGGGCGGAGTCAAGTTTTAATAGTGAACAGAGGGAGGAAGCCGCTCCCCAACAAGAGAAAAGCGGAAACAAAATGGAGGAGGAAGAGGACGTAACGGCTTCCTCCCTCTACACCGTATCGGAGGTTAGTGTGGTGGACAGTGGGGGTGAAACTGATTGTTCACTCCCAAATGCTCAAATGCAGAAAAGGACTGCGAGATCTCCTCTGCTTCAAACAGAGGAGAAAAGGCTGCGGGCATCGGCTAGATAGTTCCTCTTCGGTAGATCTAGACCGTATGTGGCCCGCAGAATCTCCCAATGAAGTCTCTTTTTTGCACATTAAGCTGAGAACATCGTCACCGAAGGAGCCACAAGAGGTTCTCTCTGCGGACTCTGAGGCGGCGAGCATTTGCCCTCCTGATCCCAGTTTGTCTGGGGAAAAGGAGAGGCAAGTGTAACATGATTTTAACTATATCTCTGTAGCCCTTTGGTTGCTTTTAAATGTCTCACACCTTTTTAACCATACTGCTCATGGCTCTCACTATCTCCACCATCAATGTGAGAAGTGTGAAGAGCAATATACGAGCACAGAGCGTGTTATCCCTTTTAAAATCTTTTAAGTCAGATGTGTTTTTATTACAAGAATGTGGTCTGCCTTTTTTAAAAAATTACAGGAAGTGGGAGGAGATTTGGACCCCAGGACTTTCCATCTGGAGTGGGTCCAATTTTAACAAAAATGACGGTGTTGCTATTTTAATAAAAAATCCAAATATTTTGGTGAAGGGCAGCACTGTGGTGAGGGATGGGCGGGCAATTTTAGCTAATCTGACTGTTTTAGGTAAGGATTTTAACATTTTAAATGTGTATGGTTTTACAGACAAAAATAATAGGTATGAGCTTTTAGAAGACCTGCAGCCCCACATGCTAGGTAGGGCTCCCCTAGTGGTAGCAGGGGATTTTAATTGTGTTTTAACCAAGAAAGACAGAAAGAGGACAGAGGATTTTAAAGTTGACAAAATATCGGTTTTATTGCAGGACTTAGTTAGAGATTTTAAATTAGTAGACTGTTTTAAAGCAATGCATCAGAGAGAGGAGGGCTTCACCTGGTTCAGTGGTGACGGCACCCGAGCCTCTCGCATTGACTACATTTTTACACGGGACTGCCTGCCAACCGATGCAACATTAACCCCCCTCTTTTTTTCAGATCACATAATGCTGTCATGCACCCTTTCACTGCCCACTGGTGTGACAGTAGGGGGAGGGCTGTGGAAGCTGAACTGCTCCCTTTTGGAGGATAAAGAAGTAGTTAGTGAGTACAGGGAGCAGTTCAGCCAATGGCAGACCCTCCAAGACTTTTACGACTCACGTGCACAGTGGTGGGAGGTGGTAAAGGAACGGACGAGACAGTTTTTTAGAACGATAGGCAAAAATAAAAAGAATAGATTAAATCGACGCATGGTGGGGCTGCAAAAACGACTACAGAGGTATTTTAATCTTTTAAATGATGGGATTGATTTCAGTGAAGAAATTAAAGAAATAAAGCAAGAAATGTCAGTTTTATCCGAAAGTCAAAGCAAAGGTGTCATTTTAAGGAGCAGGGAGAGGGAGATAGAGGATGGTGAAAAGTGTACCAGGTATTTTTTTAAAAAGATTGTTTCACGGGGTGGGGCAATTACTGTTTTGAAAAGGGGAGGAAGGGAGGTCTACACTACAAAAGAAATTTTAAAGGAAACTGAAGCATTTTATGAAAACCTATACACCACCAAAGTAGTTCACAATGACACATTAAGGGAAGTTTTAGAGTTTTTAGAAAAGAAAGTTGACGGTGAATGTACAATTTTATCTCAAGATTTTACCATTTTAGAAATTCACAAAGCTCTTAAAAGTTTTAAACGAGGAAAGTCCCCTGGTACAGACGGACTTCCTCTGGAGTTTTACTTAACTTTTTGGGATATTTTAGCGTTTGACTTACTGACTGTTTTAAAAGAATTTGAGACTCTTGAAAGACTTCCTGACAGCTTTAGAATAGGGATAGTTTCACTTTTACATAAAAAAGGGGACAAGACAGACTTACGGAACTGGCGACCCATTACCCTTTTAAACGTTGACTGTAAACTTTTTAGCAAAATTTTAGCCACACGTATGTCGACAGTTTTAGCGGACGTAATCCACCCGGATCAAGCATGCGCCGTGCCTGGAAGGAAGATCACGGACAGCCTGGTGCTGATCAGAGATGCCATCTGTTATGCGAGAGACAGAAACATTCGGCTAGTAGTCCTAAATTTAGACTTTGAAAAAGCATTTGACCGCATCTCGCACCAGTTCCTTTTTAAGGTACTGGAAAAAATGGGGTTTCCAGAGAGGTTTATAGCCTGGGTGGGACTGCTGTACAACAGTCTGATCAGCAGAATTGTAGTTAACGGGCATCTATCCAATGCTGTAAATATCCACAGCGGCGTCCGTCAGGGGTGTCCATTATCTCCCCTCCTGTATGTGGCTTGCATTGAGCCACTGGCACAAATATTGAGAAGGGACAAATGGATTAAAGGACTAGACGTTCCAGGGACTGGAGGACTGACGGCAACCTGCCTTTTATATATGGACGACGTGACCCTTTTAGCCACTGACGTTTTATCGGTATGAAGAGCAATGGACTTGACTGACTGGTACGGTCGGGCCTCAGGCGCTAAGCTCAATAGGAGCAAGTCTGAGGCCCAGCTCTTCGGGCCGTGGGGTGACGTGGACACAGGTGGACTAAATTTGGATTTTAAAGACAATGATTTGAAAATTTTAGGTGTAAAATTTGACAGAGACGGTGGAGGACAGGGAAACTGGACTGACTTGTTAGGGAAAGTTAGGCAAAGACTGGGCTTTTGGGGACTACGACAACTGACGTACGAAGGCAAGATTTTAATTTTTAAAGCAGTGATTTTACCGCTGATTTTACTTGTCTGTTCTGTTTTTAGTCCCCCAAGACGATTCCTGATCAACATGGAGAGGGCGGTGTTTTATTTCCTGTGGGGGTCCAAGTGGGAAAGATTGAAGAGGGAGGTCATCAAAAAAAGAAAAGAGAATGGCGGGAAAGGCCTCCCAGACCCCCACCTGTTTTTAAGTAGCCATTTTACCGCTCTGAACATTAAATATGCTTTGACCCCATCCAGAGAAAACAAGACAGCAGCAATGGCTCGATTCTGGATGGGGTCCTATTTAAGAACTTTGAAGATTTTACCTGTTGATTTAAAAATCCCAGTGTCTTTTAGCCTTCCCAAACATTACTGTTTTATCAAGAAATTTTTAAAGAAACATTTTTTAGAAACAGAGGATGTCACTGTTTTAACTAATCATAAGTCTTTGATCTCCCTTGTGCAGGATCGAGAAAAGGTGAGTCCAGTTCCAGGCCTCACACTAAGTGAGGCCAAACAAGTTTGGCGGAACGTTGCCCACCCAGCTCTCCAGAACAGGCTTAAGGACTTGTCGTGGATGGTGGCTCATGAGATCCTCCCGGTCAGGGCGGTTATGCACTCCAGAGGCATGGCCAAAAACTCTACCTGCCCACGGTCCGGATGTGGTTCCCCGGAGACCGTTTACCATCTGCTCTGGGAGTGTGGCGCTGCGCGGGACCTGTGGGCCAAGACCGGCCCCCTGGTTTTCCCGTGCCTGCCAGCGGGTGGGGCCCAGGTGGACTACAAGCTCGCCATCCTAGGGGTGGGTCAGGGCTTGAAGGACATGACATCCCAAGAATTTACCTCGCTCTGGCTCACCCTAAACGTGATCAAGGATGCCATCTGGGTCACCAGAAACCTGCTGGTGGGGAAACGCGTTACGGTGCCCCTCCATGCGTGCGAGCAGATGATAAGAACAACGCTGCAGGAGGCGCCGGACGTCGTCATTCGGATGGGGGGGCCGGGGTCACACGGAGAAGGTCCCGGCCGCCACCGACCCTGGCCGCCCGTCGATGCACCCTCACCACACCGGCTACGGGAACAGCGGGCCAGCGGGCCGGAGGAGAGGGGATTTCCGCTGGGGACCGGAAGCGGGGAGTCTGGGGCCTGTTCTGGAGACCTGGAGTGAATGGACAATTTTGATAGGGACTCACCCTCGATCCTGTACAAGAAGAGATGTTTTATTTGGCATGTTTTATCGTTTTATTGTTCTATTGTTTCATTCCTATTCATTTTAATCCATTTACCTTTCTTTTAAAACAACACATACTAACATACATGGACTTTTACACAACACACAAACAATAACTGATTTTTTACGGTAAATTGTGTAATTTTTGTTTTAAGACGTGAAATGGAATATGTGATTTTAATGGAAAAAAAATATATATATATAATTGTGGAAATTGAAAGAATAGAAGGAAAAACTGTGACAATAAACTTTTTTCGAAAGAAAAATCTGTTCTTATCAGTTTAATATCTGATACGTGCCCTACCCGGGCACCATATATTAAATTGATTTTTGGAACTGGGAGATGGTATAGGGGCTTGCTCCGTCCACTCCACGCATCGACCCGGTATTGCAGTACTTCTGGGAACGGTGCACCCCTTCTAAAGTGTTGAATGAAAGAAATGTTTTAGACTTGTGTGGCAGCAGATGTTAATGGAACTAGTGGATACTGCTTTGTATTGGTGTTTGAAAGGTGTAGTAGGTGCTCATAGACTATACTAGTAAAGG
Organism: Phoxinus phoxinus; assembly: GCF_949152265.1. Classification (NCBI taxonomy): domain Eukaryota; kingdom Metazoa; phylum Chordata; class Actinopteri; order Cypriniformes; family Leuciscidae; genus Phoxinus; species Phoxinus phoxinus. Next base: position 32,695,736 of record NC_136893.1, on the reverse strand, counting down.
TAGGGTGGTGGTGTAAAAAACAAACAAATAAACAATAAAAAAAAAATCAACTCTGTTCTTTCCAGTTTAATATCTGATTCGTCCACTATCCGGGGACTGCACACTAAACAGATTTTTGGCTCATGGAGCCGGAGCATGAAAAAGAGAAAGAAAAGAAAGGTCCGTCACTGCACATTTCTGATGTCTCTCTTATCTCTTGGAGTCTCTACTAACGAGCTGATGAGTTGAATCAGGTGTGCGTTTGATTGTCCGACCGTCGGTGAGGATTGCGAAGATGGGCAGGGTGCCTCTGACTGGAGGCCTATGAATTCATACTTACCTGGCAGGGGAGACACCATGATCAGGAAGGTGGTTCACCCAGGGCGAGGCTCGGCCATTGCACTCCGGTCGTGCTGACCCCTGCGAATTCCCCAAATGTGGGAATCTCGACTGCATAATTTATGGTAGTGGGGGACTGCGTTCGCGCTCTCCCCTGGACAAAAACTGGTTGTAAGAGCAGATTGTTGGATTTCCACTTATTTCTTCTTCTTCTTTTTCAGACAAGGAATGGCCTAGGAAGTCTTTCGAATTGACCTGCGCTGGTTGATTGAGAGATATAAAACAACCTAGGTTTCTCAGTCTGCGAAAGTGGGTTTTTTATTATTGTTCACATAATCTCAGATATTTAACAAACGCCTTGATTGACAGCAGTGGTCCCGGAGGCAAAATAGTTCAGAATGAGGAGTTCTATCATGTGGTGTGAATACCTTGTGCATGTGTGAAAAAGCACTTGATACACAGTCGTCTACGGCCGCACTCATGTTGTTGTTTTTTCTGTTTACAGCGCCACCAAGTGGCCAGTCGCCAAATCCCCTTTCATGTGACCACAGGCTGAGTCCATACACGGGTGTACCGACTTGGGTGTGATCGTCTCATTCGGTTGGAGAGTTATAGCCATTCGAGTAAAGCCCGCCTCGCCCACTCCCAACGTTTTGGCGTCCCGTCGCCAACGTGAAGCGAAATTCACACTTTTTTCCCAATCACTGTTGGCAGTCAGACTCTGGACAATCTTTCTGCACCGGTTTGGTTCAGATTGGGCACAACACCTAGGACTAGTGTGCAAAAGTAGGTATTTCAGAAAGTCCCAAATACCCGAAAGTCGCACCAGCGCGACCATCCAATCCGAGGCGTGCGTCTCGTTCGGCCCGAGCCAAGGATTCCGGGGATGTAAGACACTTGGGTCTGCGAACGGCGGTTTAGGAGTTACGCGCCATATCGTACTTTTGATCGCTGCAGCGCCACCCTGGGTCCGGCCGGGCCGAGCCTTGGTGATGTTGCAGACCGGGGGTGGGTACTGCCATCCCTCAGAAGTCTCCACGACGTACGCTTTGGTCTGCCCGCTCACGTTCAGGGCAGAATGTTGATGATGATCCAGAATCCCAGGTTGCACTCCAAAGTGTCGTGTTGCGCACTCTGTTGTGGTCCGTTTTCGGTTTGTCAACCAGTCGCTGAGCTTGTTTGTTGGCGGCCTCAGTCCCTCCCGCCGCGGCCCAGGTGGGCGTGGCCTTTGCCGGCTCCCCCGCCTCTGCGTCATTGTGTCATCGCTTCTCGGCCTTTTGGCTAAGATCAAATGTAGTATCTGTTCTTATCAGTTTAATATCTGATACGTGCCCTACCCGGGCACCATATATTAAATTGATTTTTGGAACTGGGAGATGGTATAGGGGCTTGCTCCGTCCACTCCACGCATCGACCCGGTATTGCAGTACTTCTGGGAACGGTGCACCCCTTCTAAAGTGTTGAATGAAAGAAATGTTTTAGACTTGTGTGGCAGCAGATGTTAATGGAACTAGTGGATACTGCTTTGTATTGGTGTTTGAAAGGTGTAGTAGGTGCTCATAGACTATACTAGTAAAGGTAGGGTGGTGGTGTAAAAAACAAACAAATAAACAATAAAAAAAAAATCAACTCTGTTCTTTCCAGTTTAATATCTGATTCGTCCACTATCCGGGGACTGCACACTAAACAGATTTTTGGCTCATGGAGCCGGAGCATGAAAAAGAGAAAGAAAAGAAAGGTCCGTCACTGCACATTTCTGATGTCTCTCTTATCTCTTGGAGTCTCTACTAACGAGCTGATGAGTTGAATCAGGTGTGCGTTTGATTGTCCGACCGTCGGTGAGGATTGCGAAGATGGGCAGGGTGCCTCTGACCGGAGGCCTATGAATTCATACTTACCTGGCAGGGGAGACACCATGATCAGGAAGGTGGTTCACCCAGGGCGAGGCTCGGCCATTGCACTCCGGTCGTGCTGACCCCTGCGAATTCCCCAAATGTGGGAATCTCGACTGCATAATTTATGGTAGTGGGGGACTGCGTTCGCGCTCTCCCCTGGACAAAAACTGGTTGTAAGAGCAGATTGTTGGATTTCCACTTATTTCTTCTTCTTCTTTTTCAGACAAGGAATGGCCTAGGAAGTCTTTCGAATTGACCTGCGCTGGTTGATTGAGAGATATAAAACAACCTAGGTTTTTCAGTCTGCGAAAGTGGGTTTTTTATTATTGTTCACATAATCTCAGATATTTAACAAACGCTTTGATTGACAGCAGTGGTCCCGGAGGCAAAATAGTTCAGAATGAGGAGTTCTATCATGTGGTGTGAATACCTTGTGCATGTGTGAAAAAGCACTTGATACACAGTCGTCTACGGCCGCACTCATGTTGTTGTTTTTTCTGTTTACAGCGCCACCAAGTGGCCAGTCGCCAAATCCCCTTTCATGTGACCACAGGCTGAGTCCATACACGGGTGTACCGACTTGGGTGTGATCGTCTCATTCGGTTGGAGAGTTATAGCCATTCGAGTAAAGCCCGCCTCGCCCACTCCCAACGTTTTGGCGTCCCGTCGCCAACGTGAAGCGAAATTCACACTTTTTTCCCAATCACTGTTGGCAGTCAGACTCTGGACAATCTTGCTGCACCGGTTTGGGTCAGATTGGGCACAACACCTAGGACTAGTGTGCAAAAGTAGGTATTTCAGAAAGTCCCAAATACCCGAAAGTCGCACCAGCGCGACCATCCAATCCGAGGTGTGCGTCTCGTTCGGCCCGAGCCAAGGATTCCGGGGATGTAAGACACTTGGGTCTGCGAACGGCGGTTTAGGAGTTACGCGCCATATCGTACTTTTGATCGCTGCAGTGCCACCCTGGGTCCGGCCGGGCCGAGCCTTGGTGATGTTGCAGACCGGGGGTGGGTACTGCCATCCCTCAGAAGTCTCCACGACGTACGCTTTGGTCTGCCCGCTCACGTTCAGGGCAGAATGTTGATGATGATCCAGAATCCCAGGTTGCACTCCAAAGTGTCGTGTTGCGCACTCTGTTGTGGTCCGTTTTCGGTTTGTCAACCAGTCGCTGAGCTTGTTTGTTGGTGGCCTCAGTCCCTCCCGCCGCGGCCCAGGTGGGCGTGGCCTTTGCCGGCTCCCCCGCCTCTGCGTCAGTGTGTCATCGCTTCTCGGCCTTTTGGCTAAGATCAAGTGTAGTATCTGTTCTTATCAGTTTAATATCTGATACGTGCCCTACCCGGGCACCATATATTAAATTGATTTTTGGAACTGGGAGATGGTATAGGGGCTTGCTCCGTCCACTCCACGCATCGACCCGGTATTGCAGTACTTCTGGGAACGGTGCACCCCTTCTAAAGTGTTGAATGAAAGAAATGTTTTAGACTTGTGTGGCAGCAGATGTTAATGGAACTAGTGGATACTGCTTTGTATTGGTGTTTGAAAGGTGTAGTAGGTGCTCATAGACTATACTAGTAAAGGTAGGGTGGTGGTGTAAAAAACAAACAAATAAACAATAAAAAAAAATCAACTCTGTTCTTTCCAGTTTAATATCTGATTCGTCCACTATCCGGGGACTGCACACTAAACAGATTTTTGGCTCATGGAGCCGGAGCATGAAAAAGAGAAAGAAAAGAAAGGTCCGTCACTGCACATTTCTGATGTCTCTCTTATCTCTTGGAGTCTCTACTAACGAGCTGATGAGTTGAATCAGGTGTGCGTTTGATTGTCCGACCGTCGGTGAGGATTGCGAAGATGGGCAGGGTGCCTCTGACCGGAGGCCTATGAATTCATACTTACCTGGCAGGGGAGACACCATGATCAGGAAGGTGGTTCACCCAGGGCGAGGCTCGGCCATTGCACTCCGGTCGTGCTGACCCCTGCGAATTCCCCAAATGTGGGAATCTCGACTGCATAATTTATGGTAGTGGGGGACTGCGTTCGCGCTCTCCCCTGGACAAAAACTGGTTGTAAGAGCAGATTGTTGGATTTCCACTTATTTCTTCTTCTTCTTTTTCAGACAAGGAATGGCCTAGGAAGTCTTTCGAATTGACCTGCGCTGGTTGATTGAGAGATATAAAACAACCTAGGTTTTTCAGTCTGCGAAAGTGGGTTTTTTATTATTGTTCACATAATCTCAGATATTTAACAAACGCTTTGATTGACAGCAGTGGTCCCGGAGGCAAAATAGTTCAGAATGAGGAGTTCTATCATGTGGTGTGAATACCTTGTGCATGTGTGAAAAAGCACTTGATACACAGTCGTCTACGGCCGCACTCATGTTGTTGTTTTTTCTGTTTACAGCGCCACCAAGTGGCCAGTCGCCAAATCCCCTTTCATGTGACCACAGGCTGAGTCCATACACGGGTGTACCGACTTGGGTGTGATCGTCTCATTCGGTTGGAGAGTTATAGCCATTCGAGTAAAGCCCGCCTCGCCCACTCCCAACGTTTTGGCGTCCCGTCGCCAACGTGAAGCGAAATTCACACTTTTTTCCCAATCACTGTTGGCAGTCAGACTCTGGACAATCTTTCTGCACCGGTTTGGGTCAGATTGGGCACAACACCTAGGACTAGTGTGCAAAAGTAGGTATTTCAGAAAGTCCCAAATACCCGAAAGTCGCACCAGCGCGACCATCCAATCCGAGGCGTGCGTCTCGTTCGGCCCGAGCCAAGGATTCCGGGGATGTAAGACACTTGGGTCTGCGAACGGCGGTTTAGGAGTTACGCGCCATATCGTACTTTTGATCGCTGCAGCGCCACCCTGGGTCCGGCCGGGCCGAGCCTTGGTGATGTTGCAGACCGGGGGTGGGTACTGCCATCCCTCAGAAGTCTCCACGACGTACGCTTTGGTCTGCCCGCTCACGTTCAGGGCAGAATGTTGATGATGATCCAGAATCCCAGGTTGCACTCCAAAGTGTCGTGTTGCGCACTCTGTTGTGGTCCGTTTTCGGTTTGTCAACCAGTCGCTGAGCTTGTTTGTTGGCGGCCTCAGTCCCTCCCGCCGCGGCCCAGGTGGGCGTGGCCTTTGCCGGCTCCCCCGCCTCTGCGTCATTGTGTCATCGCTTCTCGGCCTTTTGGCTAAGATCAAGTGTCTGGTCGTCAGGTGGAGACAGCGATCGCCTCTTGGAGGTTTTTCCGGCTCGGTCGCTCAGTGGCTTGAGTCCCAAACTTTTAGGAGGTAGATTGATTCTGCTGCTTTGAATTGTACAGATTTTAAGGTAAGACCCTTTTTATCCTTTTACTTATTCATCTATTTGTATATTTATTGCATAGTTTTAAACCTTTTAGGCTGTAGGTGCCTCCATCATGTCGGCTGCTCGTGCCGGCATGCGGAGGCACCACAGCGTGCGTTTTACCTTTTTAGAAAATGTCAAGACAATTGAAATGTCCCGTCTAGATTTTTCACGTAAATATGTTCAGAAAGTGTTGAATTACACACCCCAAGATTTGAATTGTATTTTATCCCTGCCTTTTAATAAAGGTTTTGATGTTAGTTTTAGAAATGCAGCACTGTTATCAGAATTTTGGAATCGATTTGAGAGTGTAAAGACCCAGTTCTCCATGTTTAAAGTTGAGAAGCTAACTGACAACACACACAAGGTTGTGATTGTTAGGATGTTCAATGAGACTGTGACTGGAGAAGACATTTGTGTATGGCTGGGTAGAGTTTGCACTGTAAAAAGCCAGGCTATGAAGGTGGTGGATGAGGATGGTATTTGGAACTGCTCCTGGAGGATCCCCATCAAACAGTGGGAAGATCCCCAGGGCTACCAGGGCCTAAGACATCTGCCATCAATGATAGTTCTCGGTGAAAACAGAGGCTACATCCACTACCAGGGGATGCCCAAGCTGTGCCGCAAGTGTGGAGAGTTTGGGCACCTGGTAGAGGCGTGTCAAAAAGTGTTTTGCAGAAAATGCAGAGAAATTGGGCACACTTTTGAAGAGTGTCCCAATGGCAGAAGTTGCAATCTATGTGGAGATTCTGCTCATCTCTACAGAGATTGCCCCAAGTCTTTTGCTAACAAAGTTAAAGCACACAAAATGGCGGTTGAGGAAAGCAAACAAAAAGATAACGAGGGGGCGGAGCCAAAAAGTTCAAATCTCCCGCCAAATCTGGTGGGTGGTGAAGAGAGAACAGATGACAGAGGTAACGAAGGGGTGGAGCAAAGGAGTGAAGTACAACAGGGCGAGGAAAATCAAATTGAAGGGACAGGTGAAGACAATACAGAGGTAAGTGAAAATGCAGGGGAGGACACAGACGAGTTGCAAACAAAATGTAAATTAAGTGAGCAACTCCCCTGTGCTCAATCGATGAATAAAAAGAGAGCGGCACACTCCCCTCTCTTGAAAGAAATAGATAAAGACAAAATGGGAAGATTCTCTGACTCCTCCTCGTCAGATGACCTGAACAGATTATTCCCAAGTCACACAGCAAATGAGATTTCTTTCTTAGCGATTGAGCTGAAATCATCCACACCCAGGAGCTCACCCTGTGACTCAGAAGGGAAACAAACTCACTCCCCTGCCTCCCCTCAGGTGGGAATGCAGGAAGAGTTTGCTTTACAAGAAAATTTGTTTTTTAATGGATAGTTTGTTTTTTAAATTTTTAAACTTTTAAAATGTTATATCTGTCTTTTTTTATACTTATTCTAATGCTCACGACCATCACCATCTCAACTGTAAACGTGAGAAGTGTGAAGTCACAAACGAGAGCACAAACTGTTTTAAATTTTTTAAGTACACAGCCTTCTGATGTTTTTTTATTACAGGAATGTGCCTTACCCTTTTTAAAGAACTACAAGAAGTGGGAGGATAAATGGCCACATGGACCCTCGATATGGAGTGGTTCAAACCAAAACAAAGCAGACGGAGTAGCCATCCTGATAAAAAACACACAAATATTGGTGAAGGGGAGCACAATATTAAGAGACGGGCGGGCCCTTTTAGCCAATTTGACTTTTTTAGAGAGGGATTTTAATGTACTAAACTTTTACGGGAACACAGAAAAGAATGACAGATATAGCCTTTTAATAGATATGCAGTCCCACTTGCTAGGCAAGATGCCTTTAATTTTTGCAGGAGATTTTAATTGTGTTTTACAGAGGAAAGATAGGAAAGGGGCAACGGAGGATTTTAAAGAGGACAAGACTACAGTTTTATTACAAAATATAGCAAAAGATTTTAGACTGACTGACGCTTTTAAATCCATGCATCCCAACAATGTGGGCCACACCTGGTTCAGTGGTGATGGCACCAGAGCCTCCCGCATTGATTACGTTTTTACCAGAGACTGGTCATTAATGGATGCCAGATTAACCCCCCTTTTCTTTTCTGATCACACTATGCTTTCTTGCACCCTATCACTTCCCCCCGGTGTGACAACAGGTAGAGGTCTGTGGAAGCTAAACTGCTCCCTGTTGGAAGACCTAGAGATAGTAGAAGAGTACAGGGAGCAGTACAGCAATTGGCAGACCCTACAAGACTTCTTTGACTCAAGAGCACAGTGGTGGGAGATGGTGAAGGGAAAGACCAAGACTTTTTTTAGATGGGCAGGGAAAAAGAAAAAATGTAAAGAAAAGAGACGAATGGTGGGACTGCAAAAGAGGCTACAACGTTACTTTTATCTTCTTAGTCATGGTTTTGATTTTAACGATGAAATTAAAGAAGTCAAGAAAGAAATGTCGGAATTGGCTGAGGTCAAAAGTAGAGGTATCATTTTCAGGAGCAAAGAAAGGGAAATAGAGGAAGGCGAGAAATGCACAAGATACTTTTTTAAGAAAAGCATTGATGGAGGCAGAGCAATAGTCAAACTAAAAAACAAAGAAGGAGAAACAGTGACAGACACAAATGGTATTTTATCAGCAGTGGAAAGCTTTTATGAGGAACTTTATGAAGAAAAGTTAAGTGATGATAGTATTTTAAGCAACATTTTAACAAGCATGGAGAAAACAGTAAAAGAAAACTCTGCTCTGACAAATGATTTTAATCTCTCTGAGATAGATAAAAGTGTAAAAAACTTTAAAAAAGGGAAAACTCCTGGAGTTGATGGACTTCCTCTAGAATTTTATTTGACCTTTTGGAACATTTTAAGACAAGACGTACTGGCTGTTTTTAATGATTTTGACAAGATTGGCCGACTCCCTGACAGTTTTAGGACTGGAATAATGACTTTACTACATAAAAAAAATGACAAGACCGATCTAAAAAATTGGCGTCCTATAACTCTTTTAAACTTGGATTGCAAACTTTTTAGCAAACTTTTAACAACACGAATGTCAACAGTTTTAGCAGATCTGATCCACCCGGATCAAGCCTGTGCCGTCCCTGGGAGAAAGATCACGGACAGCCTCGTACTGATAAGAGACGCCATCTGTTATGCGAGAGACAGAAATATTCGGCTGATAGTTTTAAATTTAGACTTCGAAAAAGCATTCGACCGAGTCTCGCACCATTACTTGTTTCAAGTTTTGGGAAAAATGGGGTTTCCTAGGAGATTTTTAGCGTGGGTGGGGCTGCTATACAAGGATATAACCAGCAAAATCCTAGTTAACGGGAATCTTTCAAACGCGATAGATATACGCAGCGGTGTCCGTCAGGGCTGTCCGCTATCTCCTCTCCTGTATGTGGCTTGCATCGAACCCCTGGCACAGGTTTTGAGAAGGGACAGATGGATCAATGGACTAACTATACCGGGGACTGGAGGACTGACTGCAAAGACTGTTTTATATATGGATGATGTCAACCTTTTATGCACTGACGTTTTATCAATACAGAGGACTATGGACTTGACAGACTGGTTTGGGAAAGCGTCGGGGGCCAGACTAAACAGAGACAAGACCCAGGCACAGTTCTACGGCCCCTGGAAACCCAGTGAGCTTGCTGGACTGGACTTGACTATTAAAACGACAGACTTAAAAATATTGGGCATTAAGTTTGACAGAGACGGGGGGGGGAGTGGAAACTGGCATGACGTGATGGGTAAAGTGAGAAAAAAATTGGGTTTCTGGGGACTGAGACAGTTGACTCTCGAAGGAAAGGTTTTAATCATAAAAGCTGTGATTTTACCTCTGTTTTTATTGTTGTGCTCCGTTTTCTTTCCCCCCAGATTCTTTCTGGTATCCCTTGACCGTGCCATATTTTATTTCCTGTGGGGGTCTAAGTGGGAGAGGCTTAAAAGAGCAACTTTGAAGAAAGCACCACAAAACGGAGGAAAAGGCGTACCAGACCCCTATTTGTTTTTAGGAGCTTTTTATACTGCACTACATATAAAATATGCCCTGGCCCCATCAAAACAAGAAAAAACAGCAGCCATGGCCCGGTTCTGGATGGGGTCCTATTTAAGAACCCAAAAAATGTTACAGACAGATTTGAAAATACCAGTGGCTTTTGACCAACCCCCAGCATACACCCACATAAAGAAGTTTTTAAAGAATTTTAATTTGGTAAAAGAAAGTGTGACTGTGTTAACTAATCATCGCTCTATCCTCTCCCTTGTGCAGGAACGGGAACAAGTGTGTCCAGTGCGCGGGCTCACTCTAGGTGAAGCCCAAAATGTTTGGCGGAATGTATCCCACTCAGCTCTTCATAACCGACACCGAGACCTGGCTTGGATGGCTGCCCACGAGATCCTCCCGGTCAGGGCCGTGATGCACTCCCGAGGCATGTCAAAGAACCCCATCTGCCCGCGGCCCGGGTGTGGCGCGCCCGAGACCGTGAGGCACGCCCTCTGGGAGTGCAGCGCTGTGAGGGACCTGTGGGCGACAGCTGGCCCCCAGCAATTCCCGTACCTGCCAGTAGGGGGGGTCCCAGACTACCCAATGGGGAGAGGAGGGGTGAGCCAAGAGAAAGCGCCAGCAAAAACATCCCCCAAGCTATGGCTCACCATCCTCTGCATCAAAGACGCCATTTGGACCTCCAGAAACCTACTGGTAGGGAAGCGCATGCAGGTGTCCCTCCACACCACCATCCAGCTGGCTAAATCAAGGCTGCAGGAGTACACCGCATGTCGCCATTCGGACGTGGGGGCCAGAGCTTCACAGGAAAAGGTCCCCACAGCCACGAGCTCTGACTGCCCGTAGATGCCCCCCAAACACCTTAGGCGGAGCAGCGGTGCCTCGGTTTAAGAGGATCTCCTCTAGGCCCAGAAGGGCCAGGTCTTCGGGACTGGTTTTGAAGAGCTGAGTTGATGGTGAAAATGTTTATAAGGACATACCCGTTCTTGTACAATGGAAGAGAGAGCTTTTTAAGTCTGTTTTATTGTTTTACTTGGCTATTTATTTTATTTATTTCCATATTTATTCATTCCTTGACGTTTTTTGTTTTACCAGAATGCTTTTCTTTTAAAAATGACATACATGGACAAATGAAATTTTATTTTCTTTCTTTACAAAAAGCAACAACAAAACAATCATGTGAACATTCTGAAAAATGTAATGATGTATAAATGAATGAAATATCAAAATAAAAATATGTAAAAAGAAAAAATCTGTTCTTATCAGTTTAATATCTGATACGTGCCCTACCCGGGCACCATATATTAAATTGGTTTTTGGAACTGGGAGATGGTATAGGGGCTTGCTCCGTCCACTCCACGCATCGACCCGGTATTGCAGTACTTCTGGGAACGGTGCACCCCTTCTAAAGTGTTGAATGAAAGAAATGTTTTAGACTTGTGTGGCAGCAGATGTTAATGGAACTAGTGGATACTGCTTTGTATTGGTGTTTGAAAGGTGTAGTAGGTGCTCATAGACTATACTAGTAAAGGTAGGGTGGTGGTGTAAAAAACAAACAAATAAACAATAAAAAAAAAATCAACTCTGTTCTTTCCAGTTTAATATCTGATTCGTCCACTATCCGGGGACTGCACACTAAACAGATTTTTGGCTCATGGAGCCGGAGCATGAAAAAGAGAAAGAAAAGAAAGGTCCGTCACTGCACATTTCTGATGTCTCTCTTATCTCTTGGAGTCTCTACTAACGAGCTGATGAGTTGAATCAGGTGTGCGTTTGATTGTCCGACCGTCGGTGAGGATTGCGAAGATGGGCAGGGTGCCTCTGACCGGAGGCCTATGAATTCATACTTACCTGGCAGGGGAGACACCATGATCAGGAAGGTGGTTCACCCAGGGCGAGGCTCGGCCATTGCACTCCGGTCGTGCTGACCCCTGCGAATTCCCCAAATGTGGGAATCTCGACTGCATAATTTATGGTAGTGGGGGACTGCGTTCGCGCTCTCCCCTGGACAAAAACTGGTTGTAAGAGCAGATTGTTGGATTTCCACTTATTTCTTCTTCTTCTTTTTCAGACAAGGAATGGCCTAGGAAGTCTTTCGAATTGACCTGCGCTGGTTGATTGAGAGATATAAAACAACCTAGGTTTTTCAGTCTGCGAAAGTGGGTTTTTTATTATTGTTCACATAATCTCAGATATTTAACAAACGCTTTGATTGACAGCAGTGGTCCCGGAGGCAAAATAGTTCAGAATGAGGAGTTCTATCATGTGGTGTGAATACCTTGTGCATGTGTGAAAAAGCACTTGATACACAGTCGTCTACGGCCGCACTCATGTTGTTGTTTTTTCTGTTTACAGCGCCACCAAGTGGCCAGTCGCCAAATCCCCTTTCATGTGACCACAGGCTGAGTCCATACACGGGTGTACCGACTTGGGTGTGATCGTCTCATTCGGTTGGAGAGTTATAGCCATTCGAGTAAAGCCCGCCTCGCCCACTCCCAACGTTTTGGCGTCCCGTCGCCAACGTGAAGCGAAATTCACACTTTTTTCCCAATCACTGTTGGCAGTCAGACTCTGGACAATCTTTCTGCACCGGTTTGGGTCAGATTGGGCACAACACCTAGGACTAGTGTGCAAAAGTAGGTATTTCAGAAAGTCCCAAATACCCGAAAGTCGCACCAGCGCGACCATCCAATCCGAGGCGTGCGTCTCGTTCGGCCCGAGCCAAGGATTCCGGGGATGTAAGACACTTGGGTCTGCGAACGGCGGTTTAGGAGTTACGCGCCATATCGTACTTTTGATCGCTGCAGCGCCACCCTGGGTCCGGCCGGGCCGAGCCTTGGTGATGTTGCAGACCGGGGGTGGGTACTGCCATCCCTCAGAAGTCTCCACGACGTACGCTTTGGTCTGCCCGCTCACGTTCAGGGCAGAATGTTGATGATGATCCAGAATCCCAGGTTGCACTCCAAAGTGTCGTGTTGCGCACTCTGTTGTGGTCCGTTTTCGGTTTGTCAACCAGTCGCTGAGCTTGTTTGTTGGCGGCCTCAGTCCCTCCCGCCGCGGCCCAGGTGGGCGTGGCCTTTGCCGGCTCCCCCGCCTCTGCGTCATTGTGTCATCGCTTCTCGGCCTTTTGGCTAAGATCAAGTGTAGTATCTGTTCTTATCAGTTTAATATCTGATACGTGCCCTACCCGGGCACCATATATTAAATTGGTTTTTGGAACTGGGAGATGGTATAGGGGCTTGCTCCGTCCACTCCACGCATCGACCCGGTATTGCAGTACTTCTGGGAACGGTGCACCCCTTCTAAAGTGTTGAATGAAAGAAATGTTTTAGACTTGTGTGGCAGCAGATGTTAATGGAACTAGTGGATACTGCTTTGTATTGGTGTTTGAAAGGTGTAGTAGGTGCTCATAGACTATACTAGTAAAGGTAGGGTGGTGGTGTAAAAAACAAACAAATAAACAATAAAAAAAAAATCAACTCTGTTCTTTCCAGTTTAATATCTGATTCGTCCACTATCCGGGGACTGCACACTAAACAGATTTTTGGCTCATGGAGCCGGAGCATGAAAAAGAGAAAGAAAAGAAAGGTCCGTCACTGCACATTTCTGATGTCTCTCTTATCTCTTGGAGTCTCTACTAACGAGCTGATGAGTTGAATCAGGTGTGCGTTTGATTGTCCGACCGTCGGTGAGGATTGCGAAGATGGGCAGGGTGCCTCTGACCGGAGGCCTATGAATTCATACTTACCTGGCAGGGGAGACACCATGATCAGGAAGGTGGTTCACCCAGGGCGAGGCTCGGCCATTGCACTCCGGTCGTGCTGACCCCTGCGAATTCCCCAAATGTGGGAATCTCGACTGCATAATTTATGGTAGTGGGGGACTGCGTTCGCGCTCTCCCCTGGACAAAAACTGGTTGTAAGAGCAGATTGTTGGATTTCCACTTATTTCTTCTTCTTCTTTTTCAGACAAGGAATGGCCTAGGAAGTCTTTCGAATTGACCTGCGCTGGTTGATTGAGAGATATAAAACAACCTAGGTTTTTCAGTCTGCGAAAGTGGGTTTTTTATTATTGTTCACATAATCTCAGATATTTAACAAACGCTTTGATTGACAGCAGTGGTCCCGGAGGCAAAATAGTTCAGAATGAGGAGTTCTATCATGTGGTGTGAATACCTTGTGCATGTGTGAAAAAGCACTTGATACACAGTCGTCTACGGCCGCACTCATGTTGTTGTTTTTTCTGTTTACAGTGCCACCAAGTGGCCAGTCGCCAAATCCCCTTTCATGTGACCACAGGCTGAGTCCATACACGGGTGTACCGACTTGGGTGTGATCGTCTCATTCGGTTGGAGAGTTATAGCCATTCGAGTAAAGCCCGCCTCGCCCACTCCCAACGTTTTGGCGTCCCGTCGCCAACGTGAAGCGAAATTCACACTTTTTTCCCAATCACTGTTGGCAGTCAGACTCTGGACAATCTTTCTGCACCGGTTTGGGTCAGATTGGGCACAACACCTAGGACTAGTGTGCAAAAGTAGGTATTTCAGAAAGTCCCAAATACCCGAAAGTCGCACCAGCGCGACCATCCAATCCGAGGCGTGCGTCTCGTTCGGCCCGAGCCAAGGATTCCGGGGATGTAAGACACTTGGGTCTGCGAACGGCGGTGTAGGAGTTACGCGCCATATCGTACTTTTGATCGCTGCAGCGCCACCCTGGGTCCGGCCGGGCCGAGCCTTGGTGATGTTGCAGACCGGGGGTGGGTACTGCCATCCCTCAGAAGTCTCCACGACGTACGCTTTGGTCTGCCCGCTCACGTTCAGGGCAGAATGTTGATGATGATCCAGAATCCCAGGTTGCACTCCAAAGTGTCGTGTTGCGCACTCTGTTGTGGTCCGTTTTCGGTTTGTCAACCAGTCGCTGAGCTTGTTTGTTGGCGGCCTCAGTCCCTCCCGCCGCGGCCCAGGTGGGCGTGGCCTTTGCCGGCTCCCCCGCCTCTGCGTCATTGTGTCATCGCTTCTCGGCCTTTTGGCTAAGATCAAGTGTCTTGTCAATCGGCAGTGTTGCGATCGCCTCTTTGTAAGTTTTTGGTTTGTGCTTTTTGTTGCACTTTCCTACTCCTTCAGAGAGGTATATTGTACTGCTCATAGCTGTATTTTTTATTATTATTTATTGTCCCATTATTGTGTTGTTTCTGTTTTAAGGAGATTTTTACTGAGAGAATCTGTCTTAAGGTAAGTCTTTTATCTTTGATCACTGTTTTAATTTTTACTGTTTTATATAGTCACTCTTAAGTACTTTTTAAAGCTGGGGGTGCCTCCAACATGTCGGCTGCTCGTGCCGGCATGCGGAGGCACCACAGTGTGCGTTTTAGTTTTTTAGAAAAAGATGGAAAGCTGTTGGAAATGTCTAGGTTAGACTTCTCCAGGAAATTGATGCAGAAATGTTTAGGGTTTACCCCTGTTGACTTGAATTGTATTCTGACCCTGCCTTTTAACAAAGGCTTTGATGTGAGTTTTAAGAATGCAGCACTATTAAACGACTTCTGGCAACGCTTTGACACACATAAGACCCAGTTCTCCATGTTTAAAGTTGAGAAACTAACCGATAATACACAAAAAGTGGTTATTGTTAAGATGTTCAATGAGACTGTAAATGGAGAAGATGTTTGTACATGGCTGGGAAGATTTTGCACTGTGAGGGACCAGGCTATGAAGGTTTATGATGAAGACGGGATTTGGAATTGTTCCTGGAGGGTCCCAATCAAACAATGGGAAGACCCCAGGGGCTTCCAAGGTCTGAGACATTTACCACAAATGATAGTTCTGGGTGAAAACAGGGGCTACATCCATTATCAAGGAATGCCCAAACTCTGCCGGCGATGTGGGGAGTTGGGACATCTTGTCGAAGCATGCCAGAAAGTCTTTTGTAATAAGTGTAGAGAAATTGGACATTCTTTTGAAGAATGTCCAAATGGCAGAAAGTGCAATCTTTGTGGAGACTACAATCATCTCTACAGAGACTGCCCTAAGTCCTTTGCCAACAAAGTTAAAACACACAAAATGGCGACAGAGGAAATCAAACCAAAAGATAACGAGGGGGCGGAGAGGAAAAATTCAAATCTCCCGCCAAATCTGGTGATTGGGGGAGAGGGGACAGATGAAAGAGGAAATGAGGGGGTGGACCTAAGGAGAGAGGGGGTGGAGCAAAATGTAATTTTCCTGCCAAATCACACAATTGGAGCAGATAAAAATGAGGAGATGGAACTTCACCAAACATTGTTTGACCATGAAACCGAGTCAAGTGAACAGAGCAATGATGGCGAGGGGAAACAAAACAACAAAGACCAGGAAAAGGGTTTGGAGGAAGAACAAGGAAATAAACAAAAGGAAAACAAGGTAAGTAATGATTTCCCAGGTGTTAAATTGCTGGGTAAAAAACGGAACGCTCAATCCCCCATTGAGGAGCAAAACGGGAAAAGGGACCGAGTGGGACTGCTGTCAGATTCCTCCTCATCTGAGGATTTGAATCGGCTCTTCCCACTCGACTCCCCTAACGAAGTATCCTTTTTGCAAATAGAACTCCAAACATCCACCCCTAGGGCCAGCTCAAGGGGGAAACAGTTTCAATCCCCTGATTCTCAAAATATAGAAGTAAGGGAAGAGCTTGTTTCACAGAACACAGATCTTCTTTTTTGAACTTTTAGTTTATGTCTATTAAATTGACCCACCTGTCGTTTTTAACTGTTTTGCTCATGACACTCACACTCTCTACTCTAAATGTAAGAAGTGTGCGGTCACAACTGAGAGCAAAAACTATTTTATCCTTTTTACAAACCCAAAACTGTGATATTTTGCTTTTACAAGAATGTGCTTTACCTTTTATGAAAAATTATAGGAAATGGGAAGAGCAGTGGCCCCACTCAACATCTGTGTGGAGTGGCTCCAACCATAATAGAGCAGATGGAGTAGCAGTTTTAATTAAAAATCCTCAGCTTGTGGTGAAGGGGAGCACAGTGGTGAGAGATGGGCGAGCTCTGTTAATACATCTGTCCTTTTTAGGACATGATTTTAATATTCTAAATATTTATGGTTTTACAGACAAAAATGATAGGAATGACCTTTTAGAAGACGTGCAGTCCCACCTTTTAGGGAGGGCCCCGATTATTTTAGCGGGGGATTTTAATTGTATTTTAAGCAAAAATGACAGGAAAGGGGGCGGAGAAGACTTTAAATTAGATAAAACATCCATTTTATTGCAGACGATAATAAGAGATTTTAAACTGACTGACTGTTTTAGAACCATGCATCCTGGGGAGCAAGGACTCACCTGGTTTAGTGGTGATGGCACCAAAGCCTCCCGTATCGATTATATTTTTACACGGGACCTCGTACCAGTAGATGCTAAATTAACCCCTGTCTTTTTTTCGGACCACGCTATGCTTTCTTGCACCTTCTCACTTCCCACAGGTGTGACGACAGGCAAAGGGCTGTGGAGGCTGAACTGCTCCCTGTTGGAAGACAAAGAGGTTGTAGAAGAATACAGGGAGCAGTACA
Source organism: Phoxinus phoxinus (assembly GCF_949152265.1). Classification (NCBI taxonomy): domain Eukaryota; kingdom Metazoa; phylum Chordata; class Actinopteri; order Cypriniformes; family Leuciscidae; genus Phoxinus; species Phoxinus phoxinus. The sequence goes on along the minus strand of NC_136893.1, from coordinate 32,678,638 downwards.
GCCAATGGAAGACCCTAAAAGACTTTTACGATTCACAGGCACAGTGGTGGGAAATGGTGAAGGGAAAGACAAAGACTTATTTTAAACAAGTTGGGAAAAAGAAAAAAGATAAAGAGAGGAGATGCATGGTGGGACTGCAAAAACGATTACAGCGTTATTTTAATCTTTTGAACCAAGGTTTTGATTTCAATGAAGATATTCGCCAAGTAAAAAAGATTATGTCCGAATTAGAAGAGAAAAGAAATAAAGGTGTCATCTTACAAAGTAGAGAAAAGGAATTAGAAGAAGGGGAAAAATGTACAAGCTACTTCTTCCGTAAAATAGTGAATAGAGGTGGGGGTATGGTGGGTGTAAAAAACAAAGAAAACAACCTTATGCATAGTACACAAGGTATTTTAAAGGTGGTTGAAGAGTTTTATGAAGAATTGTATGGAGAGAAAGATATTGAGGATGATATTTTAAAAGAGGTCTTAAAATTAGTTGACAAAACAATCAAGGATAACGTAGCATTGACAAAGGATTTTAACATGATAGAAATGGAAAAATGCCTTAAACAATTTAAGAAAAGGAAGTCACCGGGGGAGGATGGCCTCCCGCTGGAGTTTTATCAGACCTTTTGGGATATTTTAGCACAGGACCTTTTAGTTGTTTTTAACGAATTTGACGACTTGGACAGACTACCAAATAGCTTCAGGACTGGGATAGTCACACTCTTACATAAAAAAAGACCAAAAGACTGACTTAAAGAACTGGCGACCTATAACTCTTTTAAACGTGGATTGTAAAGTTTTTAGCAAAATTTTAATGGGTCGTATGTCTTCGATTTTAGGGGATGTGATCCACCCGGATCAAACCTGCGCAGTCCCTGGGAGAAAGATCACGGACAGCCTCATTCTGATGAGAGACACCATCTGTTATGCGAGAGACAGAAATATTCGGCTCGCAGTTTTAAATTTAGACTTTGAAAAAGCTTTTGATCGGGTCTCGCACCAGTACTTATTCCAAGTACTGCAAAAGATGGGTTTTCCGGGGAGATTTGTAGCTTGGGTGGAACTGCTATATAGGGGGATAACCAGCAGGTTCTTGGTAAATGGGCACTTGACAAAGGCAGTAGATGTTTGCTGTGGTGTCCGTCAGGGATGTCCATTATCTCCCCTCCTATATGTCGCTTGTATCGAGCCACTAGCGCAGGCTTTGAGAAAGGATAAATGGATCACGGGACTGACTATCCCAGGGACCGGGGGACTGATAGCTAAGACAGTTTTATATATGGACGATGTGAATCTTTTATGTACTGACATTTTATCAATCCACAAGACCATGGAACTGACTGACTGGTTTGGAAGGGCGTCGGGGGCTAGACTAAATAGATCAAAAACACAGGTACAATTTTTCGGACCGTGGGGACCTACAGAAATAGAAAACACAGAACTCGAAGTTAAAAAGACTGACGTAAAGATACTCGGGATCAAATTCGACAAAGAGGGAGGGGGGAAGGGAAACTGGCAAAATGTTTTAGCAAAAGCAAGACAAAGATTAGGTTTTTGGAGATTGAGACAACTGACAATAGAGGGTAAAGTTTTAATCATCAAATCTGTGATTTTACCTTTATTTTTATTGCTGTGTTCTGTTTTTTATCCCCCCAGATGGTTCCTTTTAGCCGTGGACCGAGAAATCTTCCGCTTCCTGTGGGGAGGTAAATGGGAAAGGCTGAAAAGAGAGGAGATGAAGAAAGCCCCAAAAAACGGAGGGAAAGGAGTACCAAATTTGTACTTGTTTTTAGGGGCATACTACACTGCACTCCACATAAAATATGCCACAAACAAAAACACAGAAAATAAAACCACAGCAATGAGTCGCTTTTGGATGGGCTCGTATTTAAGAGCCCTGCAAATCTTACCCAGGGATCATACAATACCAATTGCTTTTAAACTATCTCCAGCACATGCTTTTATAAAGAAGTTTTTTAAAAAATTCCTTTTAGAAGAAAAAGAAGTTAAAACCTTGACAAATCATCGTCTTCTCCTCTCTCTTGTGCAGGAACGAGAGCAAGTGAGCCCAGTGCATGGGCTCACTCAAAGTGAAGCAAAAACAGTTTGGCAGAACGTGTCTCATCCAGCCCTTCGGAACAGACATCGGGACCTGGCATGGATGGCAGCTCATGAGATTCTCCCGGTCAGGGCCGTGATGCATTCCCGGGGCATGGCCAGGATATCTACGTGCCCACAGCCCGGGTGTGGCGCGCCCGAGACTGTGAGGCACGCGCTCTGGGAATGCAGTGCCGTGAGGGACCTGTGGGCAACAGCTGGTCCCCTGCAATTCCCGTACCTACCAGCAGGGGGGGTCCCAGACTACTGGACAACAGTAGGATTGGTGAGCCAGGAAAACTTGCCAGCAGAAAACTACATAAAGTACTGGCTCACCATGAACTGTATCAAAGACGCTATTTGGACCTCCAGAAACCTGCTGGTGGGGAAGCGCATGCAGGTGTCCCTCCACGCCACCCAACAGCTGGCAAACTTTAGGCTGCAGGAGTACACCGCATGTCGCCATTCGGACGTGGGGACCAGAGCTTCACTGGAGAAGGTCCCCTCGGCCACGAGCCTTGACTGCCCGTAGATGCCCCCCAAATTCAACACCAGGTGGAGCAGCGGAGCCGTGGTTAAAGAGGATCTCCTCTGGCCCACGGGCCGGGTCTCGGGCTCTGTTCCGAAGGATGGCTGGGAATTATTATTATTATTATTATTATATATATATTTTTTTTTATCTTCTTCTTGCACAAAGACAGGACTTCGCTTTATGTATCTATTTTATGTATTTACCTATTTATTATATATCGTCTGTGTTTTTTACCCTCTGTAGGTTTTATCCATCAAGAGCCCTTTTAGTTTCCAAAAGCTTTTTCTTGTTAGTAGTTTTATTGTTCCATATTTTAAACACTGTTGTGGCAAAACTTCATACAAACATCATCACTGAATAAGGGACACTTAGAATCTTCATAAAAAGTTATAAAGTATTTATTCCTCTTGCAAGAGCGATCCTCGTCACCAATACACCTAAGCGAGTCAGTGAGGAGAGATAAGAGAAAAGCAGTCTCTGTCTGTTTTTATATCTTATTCCCCTCAAGGCCTTTACTTATTTCCCTCCCCTCCGAGAGAGACAGATAGATACCAGTCTGTCTTCCTTATTCTTTAACTGGCTCACGAGGGGTAAATGCCCTCTTAACCTTTAGGCTATAAAGTACAAATGCACTCAAGATGACCCCTTTGACCATGTGCTTCTCCTTATCCTCACTGACTCCCCACCACAGTAAATTACCACACAAAACCCCTTCTCACTGTAAGTGAGAAAACAGATGGGCCTTCATTAAAAATCACTGAAATACAGAGTAATAAGGAAAATTCCACTACATTTCCTCTCTGTTTATCATACACTGATAACTTGATTAATCAAACATTGTAATAATAGTAGTAAAATAATAATGGTAAATAAAAAATGCAATAATAAATGCAAGTTCAAGTCATTACATCATAAAAATCCCCCCTCCTTGAACCTGTGATGAAAAAGTTTAGAATGAAAAAAGCATAAGGCTGTTTTTGTGGGGGAAAGTCCCCATAATATTTTAGCAAGCATGTAAATAGGTTTACTAATGCCGGGCTCACTACCGCAGTCACACTAGTAAGGAAAAAGATTATAGCACAGTAGGAAAAACAAACATTCAAATTCAAATCATAAAATTGTAATAAAACCTCAGTTTCAAACCCTGTCCTTTTCCGCCCTCTCATGGCATATCACCCGTTCTCAGACCAGGGAAAAAACATTTTAACTCAATTAACACGTTTCACTGTAACTTCCGCTACTGGTGTCATCATACTGGTGTTCATCAATATCATCATCGTTTGGATAGACAGTCATTTTCACCAATTGAACAGACATTCCCACTTTAACCAGTTTTCTCACTAACATAGTCACCCCCTGTATAAAACATGGTATGCATAACAAAATCAGTAATATTATAACTAAAATTGGCAATACAGTTTGAATCAACCAAAATCCCCAACCATCCCCCAGATGCATTATCCAGGTCAGCCAGTTTTCATTCACTGGCTCAGGCTCCTGCACTGCCCTTCTCATGTGCTCAATTACATCCGTTATGTTGTCACTGTAATCTGGAATATTGAAACAACAAGACACACCTAGCATTTTACAAACTCCTCCTCGTTCTGCTGTGATCAAATCTAAGGCTAAACGATTCTGGATCACTGCCTCTCTTAAATGTCTCATCTCATCATTTATCATGTTTATAGCATTTTCAGTAGCATTTGCTATTGCTAGTACAGACCACGCTAACCCATTTACCTTGTTTATCGTTACTGTCGTTCCCACCCCTAGGAAAATAGACCACCCAACATTTGCCCCAGGTGTCGTCCATGGATCAGATAATGTGTACCCCGAATAATGGCTTGGCAAAACCCCAGGCAAAATCTTAACACTTCTTTTCTCTCTCACCCTCGGCGTTTTGTTTGGCAAATACACAGATGTTCCCACATTTATCAAAGCTGGATAACAGCACCCTGACCACCCGTGTTCAGGCATCCTGTGAAATGCTCTGTTCCCACAAACCCACACTGCTGCTGGTGAAGTCTCATACAGTTTACCAAATGGACATGTGAAACTAATTTCTTTGCCGTTGAGTGTCGCTGTGCAATTGTTCACTGTCCCGCCTTTCATGTTGATTCTGACCCTGCAGTCAGACCATCCTGTTGTGAAAAGTCTCTGTGCATCTGAACAAACGCACACATCACCTTTCTCATGTGTTACTCTAAGTGGTGGAATTGCTATATCAGTGTTGTTATATCGTCGAATGTTGTCACAGCTGTCCACAGGTTGTTTCGTTGGTGTCTCTCCTTTCTCCAGCTCAGCTGCTGCTAAAAGCACATCAGTCATTTGCTGTGGAATCAGACACTTTGTTACATTAGCTGTTGCTACAGTCAGTGGGACAGCCTTCCACGCGTGTGACATTTGCAAACAAAGCCAGCAGCTCGTCGTTATCTCTAATTCCTCTTTCTGCAGCATAGCCAGAGCACAGGCCTTGTTACCTTGACATTTCATCATGGCTTTCTGCACTTCAGGATTTCCTTGACCCTTTCCCATGTCTCCGTTCTCCATCCATGCCAGCTCGTCCCTTGTTTCCCGTTCGATCTCAGGTGTAACAAAAGGTTTTAAAGTTGGGACTGCCTCATTTACAATAATGTCAATTTCTTCATACCAGTCCGTTCCCCCTAAATCTAGTCCACAATAGTACTTGCCTTGGTCTGACAGTCTTACTTGTGTTAGCTCGACCGTCATCCCGTACCTGTTATTGCTTAGTCTGTGTTTTGCAAATACCTTGAATCTTTTGTCTTTGCCCCACTTGAAGTTGGCTGCGTACGCTTTCACGTCGCCCCACTTACATGGGTGTTCGCAGAAATAGAAGCCTGCGTACTCCTCGCTGCGTCCCTCACAGCCTGGACAGTTCTTTTGATAGGGGTTGCAACTGAAACTCACATTTGATCCTTCATGAACTGTCACCGTGCTCCTCTCGAGACCCCTCGCTGGTTCCACCGCTTCGAAGGCGTCTCTCCTAGCACGTTGTCGAGTTGCGTTGTTCCTCTCTGTTGTTGCAGTCCTGTTGGTTTGATCTCCTGCTGATAACACTTTCAAACCTTCTGTGAAGTGCAGTATTAGCAAGCAAATTGTCACTGATAACACAGTCATTATGAATGTGGTCTTAAACAGGCCACACATTCCTGGCACTCTGAATGGATGCCACGGTCTCGTACGCTCCATGTTCTCAGTCACTCTGATCAAAAGTTCAGCTGTATGACCAGAAAGTGTTAGAGAAATACAGTCTTTAAAGCACCAAAAGTCTTATCTGTTCTGTTGTCACCGGTTTTCAGCCGGATTTCGTTTGCAGTCTGGCGCTAAGAATTTTTAATCTTGTTTTATTTTCAGTCTGTACCTTTTCACGCCACACAATTGTTTTTCTCTGTCTTCAGGCTCTGTTGTGTCTTTTGCATGGCCTTGCTTTTGTGCAGATAATGGTACTTGCTGTTCAAAGCTGGATCTTGACGGTCATTGGCGTTGACCCTCCCCCTGCGATTGCTCCGCCTCCGCAATGGGCGGCACCTTCCTGCAATGGTCTGCGTGGACCCACGTGGCCCTCTCCGCGACCTTCACCGCCGTGTGCGTCACCAGAAGCACCTGGAAAGGTCCAAGCCACCTTTTCGCCTTCCAGCTCTTTCTCCTGTGATCACGAATCACCACGAAATCGCCAGGCCTGACGTCGTGTAAGAACGTCACAGCGACTCTCCCCTGGGTAGCTTTCACCTGCACAGAAATGTTTGATAACAGACACGACATTCCTTTGCAGTAATTCAACATGTCACTCTCACACACATCCGTTGATGGCAGTCGTTGCTTACCCCCCTCTATTCCCATGAATGGTGGTCTGCCAAACAAAATTTCAAATGGGCTCAAGTTTGTTTTCACTCTTTTTCTCATCCTCATGTACATCAGTACAATTGGTAGGGCCTTAACCCAAGACAGACCTGTCTCTTCGCAACATTTTGCCAATTTGTTCTTGATTGTCTGGTTCGATCTCTCTACTGCTCCTCCTGATGAGGGCGCGTAACTGCAGTGCGTTCTCATATCAATGCCCAAGAACTCTCCTACCTGCTTTATTGCAGCATTTACAAAATGTCTGCCATTGTCAGAGCTGATTTTTCTTGGAATTCCCCATCTCGGAACAATTTCGGTTAACAGGGCCTTTGCCACTGCTGCCGAATCTTGTTGTGAGGTTGGGAAGACCTCAACCCATTTTGACCACATGTCAACCATCACCAGACAGTGTTTCAGTCTCCCACACGGGGTTAACTCGATGAAATCCATCATTAGATATTCAAACGGACCTGCTGGCGCTGGTTGAGATGCTAAGGGTGTTTTTATGCCTCTTGCTACATTGTGTGTGTTGCAAATGACACATCTTTTGCAAAAATTTTCAGCAAACACTGTAAACCCCTTAGTGAACCATAAATCTTTCATCTGCATTACCATTCCTCCCTTCGACACGTGGTCAAAACCATGTGTCAACTTAGCGTAATGCTGAAAGAAGTGCTTGGGTAAACAAGGAATGCCATCACTCATCCATACACCCCCCTGGAGGCTGCAGCCAGACGACCTCCATTTCTGTTTTTCTGCTCCTGTGGAGAAAGTCTGCATACTTTCTAAACAAAGAGAAATGTCAGGGTTAGTCACAGATACCAAAGCACAAGACGTTTCTTTTGTCTCCTTCGTTGCCGCGGCCTTCGCCGCCACGTCGGCTCTCGCGTTTCCTGTGGAGATAAAGCTTTTATCGTTAGAGTGCGCTGCGCATTTACAGATTGCAACCTTGTCTGGCAAAAGAATGGCATCCAAAAGCTCAGCCACAAGTGAGGCGTTCAATATCGGATGTCCATCCGATTTCAAAAAATTCCTGTGGGCCCAAATTGCCCCAAAGTCATGCGTAATCCCGAATGCGTAACGCGAGTCTGTGTAAATCGTCACACATTTGTCAGTCATTAATTTACACGCTTCTGTCAGAGCAACCAATTCAGCTGCCTGAGCCGAATAATTCGATGGCAATTTGCCAGATTTCAACACGTCAAATTCAGTAGTAACCGCGAAACCAACCTTATTCAAACCTGTTTGTGGATCTTTCGAAGCTGATCCATCCACAAAGAGGACATTGTCACAATTCTCCAAAGGTGTGTCCAACAGGTCTGGACGTGGTGTACACACCTGTTCCAATGCTGATAGACAACAATGATGCTCCTCTCCATCATCTTCTGTTGGCAGAAGTGTGGCAGGGTTCAAAGTTGTGCATCTTTTCACAGTTATGTTCGGCATGTCAAGCAAAATCGTGTGATACCTCAGCCATCTGGCCGTAGACAAATGTGATGTTCTCTGTTCCTGCAAAATCATGGAGACTGCGTGTGGGACCATCAAAGTCAAATCAGAATACCCCACAAATTCCCTCGAAGCCAGCACAGCCAGCTCAGCAGCCGCCACAGCCCTCAGGCAGAGTGGCAGACCTGCTGCGACTGCATCAAGCTTCGTTGAAAAATACGCTACTGGTCTCAGTCTGTCACCATGGGTTTGCAAGAGCACTGAACTCATAAAACCTTTTTTCTCATCTACCATTTGTGTGAATGGCTTGTCCACTGCTGGCAGGCCCAACGCTGGAGCCTGAGTCAGTTGCAGCTTCAAGGTTTCAAAAGCTTCCTGTGCCTCTGTGGGCCAATCAATCTTGTCACATGATCTCAAGCCTTTCCCTGCTGTGAGGGCTCTCAAGGGCTTTTCAAGCAGTGCATAATTTGGAATAAACGTTCGACAATATGCACACATTCCCAAGAATGATAACAATTGTTTCTTTGTTATGGGTCTTGGTACATCTGCAATCGCTGTAACTCGTTTCTTAGAGAGAGCTTTACTGTTTGGTGTGATTGTGTGACCCAAAAAGGTTATTTCCTGCTTCACAAACTGCAGCTTTGTCAGGCTGACTTTGTGCCCCTCCCTTTCCAAATGTTTCAGGAGAGTCACACTGTCAGCCACACAGGTAGCCTTATCTCGCGCGCAGAGAAGTATGTCGTCGACATATTGGACCAAGGCCGTTCCGTTCGATAAAATTAACGGTTCGAGACTCCGTCTGAGCGCTTCATTGTAAATCGTCGGAGACTCGCAGTACCCCTGACACAAACGAGTAAAAGTGTACCCTTTGTTGTCAAAATCAAACGCAAACCAGAACTGACTATCCTTATCCACTGGAACGCTAAAGAAAGCGTTGGCCAAATCAACCACAGTGAAATACATTGCATCTTTCGGAATTTGTGACAAAATGGTGTACGGGTTCGGTACGCGCGCAGCTCTCGCAATAACGGCTGAATTAACCGAAATGAGATCTTGCACGAAGCGCCACTGAACGGTGTCATTCTTATTAGCTGTTGCCTTTTTTACTGGGAAAATAGGTGTTCGTACTGGAGAATCATGACACGGGATGATGACTTTCTCTTTTAGAAGAGATTCAAAAACTGGCCGGATCCCCAACAAAGCTTCCTTTTTCAGGGGATATTGTTGTTGACACGGCCTGTAATCAGACTTTGGAGTGATTACCACTGGTTCACAACCTTTAATTAAACCAACGTCATATTTATGCTTTGACCACAACGTTGAAGGTATTTCTGCCAGAACAGGATGAATGTCTGTGGCAGAAATAGCTCCGTGATCATGTTTCTCCATTACATTCTTTTCAATAGCAGTCACAGTTCTCTGTACATCAACCTCAAAATCACAGCTTAGCATAGATGCCCCTGCACTTTCACTGTGTTTCACCCCGTCTCCCCTTTCAGCCCAATCTCTGGCTGTCATGCATTTTCTCACAAAAGGGCCCAACTCCTCCCATTTCTGCGCTCTGCCCTTGGTCACTGACAAGTGTGGCGCAGACACTCCTGCTATCAAATACAGCTGCATTTGTTTTTCTGACAGGCAAGCTGAGAGCGCACACACATTCTCATTCCAAAAAAGTTTATCAAACCGCATTTTCTCATTTTCTGTCCCGTTAAACCACTCTTCCTCAAACTGTGGTTCACGCTCAATAACAACATGTGACGTGCAATGCAATTTGTCAGGCATCATAATTTCTCTGTTATCTGATACTGTGCGATCCTTTGCCAATTTCAAAATCATTTGTGCCCAATCAGAATCTTTAATCTGCCACTCGTAAGCCCACTGTGGCTCAAACTTTGCACAACACATCTGCTGTTCTTCCTCAATTACAATACCCATCGGGCCAGCAGTGAGTTTCAAATTTAACTCACACATCAGATCTCTTGCTAATAATGGAGCTGGACAGGATGCAGAACACAAAAACGCATGTTTTAATGTTCTGCCCCTCTCCGTCTCGCATTCCAACGGCACAGTGAAATTGTCTGAAATATCATGCCCTGACGCTGACGTGCTTTCAAACACTACATCTGTCAATCTGGGTTTGCATGGCAAGTCATATGGCCTTATTGTGGATCGGGCTGCTCCCGAATCCACAAGAAAATCTACCATTGTACCATCAACTAACATGGGATATCTCGGTAGTCTTAAAAACCCTGCACCTTTGTACATTCTCAAACATTCAGCAGACACAGCATTATTCAAATTTTCCTCAGTCACACATAAAGGTTTGCAAGCAGTTTCTTCATTGCAAAGAGCATTATGTGAATCAGTGTATTTGTGCGTGTTGTGTGTGTGTGTTAAAAAAATTTCACTTCCCTTTCTCGCAGCCGGTTGAATGCCTGTCGCTCGCCCTCCCCTCTCCTGTTCTCCGTTCCTCTCCAGTCAATCCGCCTTCATCGCCTCCTCAAACACTCCTTCGCCCAATGTCCCTCACTCTTGCACACTCGGCACTTCGTGCATTTGGAAAAGTCATGTTCATTGCTTTCGCAAAGTCCACATTTCCACTTTCCTTGATACACTTTCTTCTTCTTGTTGGCCCAGTTTTGTCTCGCTGGTGGTGCACTCGTGCTAGCTTTGATCTGTACAGCGGCCAGCTGCAACTCCACGTGACTGGACGCTTGTTGCGCTGCTTGCAATTGTTTCACAGTTTGCACCGCTAGCTGTTGGAGTGCCAGTGCCATCGTCGCTTCTTGCTGCCGTTGTGTTTCTGCTCGTGCGGCTTCTAACGCCTCCTGCTCTCGCTGCGCTGCCTGCGCTGCAGCTCTTGCTTCTCTGTCCTTTCGCTCCTCTTCCGCTTCCTGCGCTTCACGCGCTTCCAGCGCGGCTCGTGCTTGTCTCTCTCTCTCTTCTCCGTGTGCATCGAGTTGCGGTCCGGCTGGTGCTCGCGGCTGGATGGGTCTCGATGGAGAACAGTCAAGGTCGGGGTCGAACTTCAGTGCAGTCAATCCGGCTCCTGGGTAGTGTGTTTTGTACTCCGGCGGTGCCGGTCTCACCGTCATTTCATGTGGAGAAACACAAACATACTTTGGGTTAGTCGGTTCTGGTGGAGCAGACACACATACAGGCAGACTTTCACACTTTTCATTCTTTCTTCCTGCTAATTCTTTTTGCATTTGTCTTCTTTGTCTTTTATCTGCTTCTTCAAGCCAGCAATCTACTGTGTTTTCACATTTTTTGCATACATGCCTAACACATTTACAACAACAACCCGGTTGTTTCTCACTACTCTTTTCCACTGAGTCTCTCACCACTTTCAGCCTCGTGAGGCTCAATGTTCCCTCTTCGGGAAAATCATGATGCTTGATTAATTTCTCAATATCTTGCATGCATTTCTGACCATAATGTTTTCTCATTTGGTAGTACACCGGTGTATCATATTTCATAATCTTGCTCTGAGACGTTCCCATATTGGCTGCTCTCTGTTCTCTGTGGATTTTCCTCTGCGCGCGTTCTCTTTATTTGTCAGACGTCTCTGAACAAACCCGATCTTTTCTTTAAACCCAAGTCGGTTGGGTTTGCACTATTAAGTGCTCTCCTAATTATGGTTTACCAAAAATCTGTTACGATTTCCTTGGCTCCCCCAATTAGTCTCAGCACCCAAAAATAACTTGCTCCGTGGTGGAACAATTAACTTTCAGGTACCTATCTGTATGAAATGTCTTGGTCTGTCACAGTTCTCAATTAATTCCAGATTATTTATCTGCTTGAAATATCTTGTTCTGTCCCAGACCTCAATTAATTTCAGATCATTACCACAGAAAAACAGTTCCCAGCCAATATGGTTCAATTTCACTTTTTCTTCCCCCAATTAAACTTAATTTAATTATACCTTACCCAGAGATGCTGTTTGGAGCCACCTGAGTTCTTTGATTCCAGTGGCCGGATCCGGTCCTAACGGCGGAAACGGTCCCTCGTCTCTCAATTCTTTTCTCGAGGTAGGGTTGGAACTTTTCAGTACCAAGGTGATCAGCCGCCGCCCGTCCGTCAGTCCCGGAATCACGTCCAAGGAATCCCACAATTCTGACACCAAGTTGTTGTGGCAAAACTTCATACAAACATCATCACTGAATAAGGGACACTTAGAATCTTCATAAAAAGTTATAAAGTATTTATTCCTCTTGCAAGAGCGATCCTCGTCACCAATACACCTAAGCGAGTCAGTGAGGAGAGATAAGAGAAAAGCAGTCTCTGTCTGTTTTTATATCTTATTCCCCTCAAGGCCTTTACTTATTTCCCTCCCCTCCGAGAGAGACAGATAGATACCAGTCTGTCTTCCTTATTCTTTAACTGGCTCACGAGGGGTAAATGCCCTCTTAACCTTTAGGCTATAAAGTACAAATGCACTCAAGATGACCCCTTTGACCATGTGCTTCTCCTTATCCTCACTGACTCCCCACCACAGTAAATTACCACACAAAACCCCTTCTCACTGTAAGTGAGAAAACAGATGGGCCTTCATTAAAAATCACTGAAATACAGAGTAATAAGGAAAATTCCACTACAACACCAACACATGTTTTAACACTAACACATGCTTTAAACAGATGTATGCATTTCCTATATAAAAATGTTATGGAAACAAAGCGTATGATGACCTCCTGTTGAGATGATGACGATGTAAAAAGTGGAATGAGACAATAAAAACTTTTCGAAAGAAAAAATCTGTTCTTATCAGTTTAATATCTGATACGTGCCCTACCCGGGCACCATATATTAAATTGATTTTTGGAACTGGGAGATGGTATAGGGGCTTGCTCCGTCCACTCCACGCATCGACCCGGTATTGCAGTACCCGGTATTCAGTTATATCCAACTTTCCGAACTTCCGTTACTATCTCTAACGATAGCCCGCTAGCATTGCACGCGTGGCCTCGCCTATCGACCGTCTTATTTACACTCGAATCACTGAAATCGCTTGTTTGTGTTGGAGTTTGTGTTTGTGCTTCGAAATCGCTTGTTTGTGTTTGAAGTTTGTGTCTGTGGTCGAACCGCTTTGGTTGTGTTTGGAGTTTGTGTTTAAATCGCTTGTCTGTGTTTGAAGTTGTGTTTGTGCTTCGAATTCGCTTGTTTGTGTTTGAAGTTTGTGTCTGGGGTCGAACTGCTTTGGTTGTGTTTGGAGTTTGTGTTTAAATCGCTTGTCTGTGTTTGAAGTTGTGTTTGTGCTTCGAATTCGCTTGTTTGTGTTTGAAGTTTGTGTCTGGGGTCGAACTGCTTTGGTTGTGTTTGGAGTTTGTGTTTAAATCGCTTGTCTGTGTTTGAAATTTGTGTTTGTGCTTCGAATTCGCTTGTTTGTGTTTGAAGTTTGTGTCTGTGGTCGAACCGCTTTGGTTGTGTTTGGAGTTCGTGTTTCAAATCGCTTGTCTGTGTTGAAGTTTGTGTTTGTGCTTCGAATTCGCTTGTTTGTGTTTGAAGTTTGTGTCTGTGGTCGAACTGCTTTGGTTGTGTTTGGAGTTTGTGTTTAAATCGCTTGTCTGTGTTTGAAGTTTGTGTTTGTGCTTCGAATTCGCTTGTTTGTGTTTGAAGTTTGTGTCTGGGGTCGAACTGCTTTGGTTGTGTTTGGAGTTTGTGTTTAAATCGCTTGTCTGTGTTTGAAGTTTGTGTTTGTGCTTCGAATTCGCTTGTTTGTGTTTGAAGTTTGTGTTTGTGCTTCGAATTCGCTTGTTTGTGTTTGAAGTTTGGGTCTGTGGTCGAACCGCTTTGGTTGTGTTTGGAGTTTGTGTTTCAAATCGCTTGTCTGTGTTTGAAGTTTGTGTTTGTGCTTCGAATTCGCTTGTTTGTGTTTGAAGTTTGTGTTTGTGCTTCGAATTCGCTTGTTTGTGTTTGAAGTTTGTGTCTGTGGTCGAACCGCTTTGGTTGTGTTTGGAGTTCGTGTTTCAAATCGCTTGTTTTTGTGTTTGTGTTTCGAATCGCTTAACTGTTAACGTTAGTTTGTGAGCGTGTGAACATATCTCCGATACTACTCTCTATAAAAAATAAATAAAAACAATCGGATTGCTTTGATATCGCTAGTTATATCCAACTTTCCGATCTTCCGTTACTTTCTCTAACGTTAAGTTAGCCCGCTCTCCTATCGACCGTCTTATTTACACTCGAATCACTGGAAGGATACGGGTTCTATCCATGATTTCAGTCCTAAATTAGTAGTGATATTGGTAGCATCACTGCTAATTTATTGTTCATCTGTCATAATGGCGAATACATCGTATGTGTGTCTACCTCTGAGTGCAGGTGAGGACACGTTTGAGCTGCATTCGGTGCGGTTGGAGCTGGAGTCCGTGGAGAAGCAGATCCGTGATCTGCTGGGGAGGCAGGCCGAGCTGCGAGACCGACGATCAGCGCTTGAAGCATCACGCGCCGATGCTCACAAGTCAGTGGTTAGTAACTTTTCGACTCCGGCCTCCTCTACTCCGTGTATTTCTCTGCACAGGACCCGAGCACCCCTGGTTTCGTTTACCCCGACACCGACACAGCACCATGGACCCTGGATGATGCCACAGCGGAAGACACGAGCCAGGACCAGAGCAAGGACCTCTCCGCCCCTCCCGGTCTTCGAGATCTCCACCCGGAACCGCTTCTCCCCTCTTCGCGAGACGGAACGCGACGACGCTGTGATCATCGGCAGTTCCATGGTCCGGCATGTCCGCGCTACCTCAGGTAAAGGTATGGTGCGCACTCACTGCTTTCCTGGTGCTCGTGTTCTCGATGTCGCTGCGCAGGTCCCCGAGATCCTGAACGGTGACGAGCGCGTCGGAGCTGTCGTGCTGCACGTGGGGGTGAACGACATCAGGCTGCGGCAGACGGAGGTTCTGAAGAGGGACTACAGGAGCCTGATCGAGACGGTACGCAGAACATCGCCTGAAGCAAAGATCGTCGTGTCTGGACCGCTTCCCACGTACCGACAAGGACAAGAAAGGTTCAGTAGATTGTTTGCACTAAATGAATGGTTGATGTCATGGTGTAATGAACAGAGACTGCTCTTTGTAAATAATTGGAATCTGTTTTGGGAGCGACCTAGGCTCTACCGTGCTGATGGCCAGCACCCCAGCAGAATCGGAGCGGCTGTTCTGTCGGACAACATCTCCAAGACGTTACACACCATATGACTAGTAAGTCAAAGTCCAAATCACATTCTTTGCTGTCCCAAATTAATTGATATAAGTACCAGTGTAGAACACTATATAGAAACAGTGTCTATTCCTCGTTTAGTGAGGCCAAACAATAAATCTACTGTAGGATCTAAGAAAAATCTAATTGTGATTAAACCAGAAAATCTCAATATTAGTGAACAAAAACAATTTCTAAAGCTAGGTCTTCTAAACATTAGATCGCTTACACCTAAGGCGGTTATTGTAAATGAAATGGTCACTGATAATAGCTTCGATGTACTCTGCCTTACTGAAACCTGGCTTAAACCAAATGATTATTTCGGTCTTAATGAGTCCACTCCACCAGGATACGGTTATAAGCATGAGCCCCGTCTGATTGGTCGTGGCGGCGGTGTTGCAACAATCTATAGAGATATTCTTAATGTTACTCAGAAAACAGGTCACAGGTTTAATTCGTTTGAAGTACTTGTTCTAAATGTTACGCTCCTAGATGTAAGAAAGAAATCCCTATTATCTCTAGCCTTGGCTACCGTATATAGACCGCCAGGGCCTTACGCTGATTTCCTAAAAGAGTTTGCAGATTTTCTCTCAGATCTATTGGTCAATGTCGATAAGGCAATAATTGTTGGAGATTTCAACATACACGTTGATAACACAAATGATGCGTTAGGAGCTGCGTTTACAGATTTATTAAACTCCTTTGGGGTCAAGCAAAACGTTAGTGGTCCCACTCATCGTCTTAATCATACTCTAGATTTAATTATATCATATGGAACCGATCCAACCGATATAGATATTATACCGCAAAGTGATGATGTCACTGATCATTACATGGTAACTTGCATACTACGTACGGCTGAAATGTGTCATGTTGCGCCACGTTATCGACCAGGCAGAACAATCCTTCCAACCACTGTAGATAGATTCTTGAATAGCTTACCTGATCTATCTCCGCTCCTCAGTGAACCCAAACTAACAGATGAGCTAGAGGAAATGACTAGCAGTATGAGCACCATTTTCTCTAGTACATTAAGAACAACTACAGTGCTTTACAACTATAGGACAGGAAGAGCTAAATAAACTTATCACTGCATCTAAACCAACAACATGTTTATTAGATCCAATACCCACTAAACTACTGAAAGAAGTGTTACCTGTAGTGGAAGAGCCTCTTCTCAATATTATTAACTCGTCTTTATCTTTAGGACATGTTCCAAAAACATTCAAGCTAGCAGTTATAAAACCTCTTATTAAGAAACCACAATTAGATCCAAATAACCTAGCAAATTACAGACCCATTTCAAATCTTCCATTTATGTCTAAAATACTTGAAAAAGTTGTGTCCGCTCAATTGTGCTCTTTCTTGCAAGAAAACGATATCTATGAAAAGTTTCAGTCTGGATTCAGGCCACATCATAGCACAGAAACTGCACTCGTTAAAATTACAAATGATTTACTTTTAGCTTCTGACCAAGGCTGTATCTCAATACTAGTTTTACTCGATCTTAGCGCTGCGTTTGACACTATAGATCATAAAATACTCATAGATCGACTTCAAAATTACACTGGTGTTCAGGGACAGGCATTAAGCTGGTTTAGATCGTACCTATCAGACCGTTACCATTTTGTCCATTTAAATGGGGAAAAATCAAAGATAACGTCAGTAAATTATGGAGTGCCGCAGGGATCTGTATTAGGCCCCCTGCTATTCTCAATTTATATGCTGCCACTTGGTAATATTATAAGAAAACATGGAATAAGTTTCCACTGTTATGCTGATGACACTCAATTATATATTTCATCTAGACCAGATGATAACACTAAATTATCTAAAATGACAGAGTGTGTTAAAGATATAAAATATTGGATGACGTGTAATTTTCTTCTATTAAATTCAGATAAAACGGAGGTATTACTGATTGGTCCAAAAAACTGCCCACAAAACCTCTTACAATACAACCTTAATCTAGAAGGATGTCCTGTTACTTTATCCTCTACAGTAAAAGACCTGGGTGTTATACTAGACCGCAACTTGTCTTTTGAAAATCATATTTCAAATGTCACAAGAACAGCCTTTTTCCACCTTAGAAACATTGCTAAGCTACGTAACATGCTATCAGTTTCTGATGCAGAAAAGTTAGTTCATGCATTCATGACCTCGAGACTAGATTACTGTAATGCTCTATTAGCTGGTTGTCCTGCATCCTCAATAAACAAGCTACAGTTAGTCCAAAATGCAGCCGCTAGAGTTCTTACTAGGTCAAGAAAATATGATCATATAACACCAATTTTATCATCTCTACACTGGTTACCTATTAAGTTCCGTATCAATTACAAAGTATTGTTACTGACCTATAAAGCCCTAAATGGTTTAGCTCCTGTGTATTTAAGAGATCTTCTATCGCCATATAATCCATCGCGCTCTTTAAGATCACTAAATTCGAGGCTTCTGGTCGTACCTAGGATATCTAAGTCCACTAAAGGAGGGAGGGCGTTTTCACATCTAGCTCCTAAACTCTGGAATAGCCTTCCTGATACTGTCCGAGGCTCAGACTCGCTCTACCAGTTTAAAACTAGATTAAAGACGCATCTCTTTAGCCAAGCATTCACATGATGCATCTCATACCTTTTATACTACAGTTAAATCAGATCAAATGCATTCATATTATGAACAGCAGCTACGCTAATTATTTCCCATCTGCCTTTTTTGTTGTTATCTCGGGACGCCTGTCCCGAGATAACTCAAATAGAGTTCGTCAGCTCCAGTTATGTATCCAGCCTCTCATGGAGACTTCAGATGCCCCAACGCCTGTGATGAGACGACTCGACGCCTGTGAAGAGACGACCCAACGCCGGCGATATGTTATGCCCTAAATTTCATGATTAACTAACTGTATTTTTGTATGTATATTTTTGAAATGCATTTTCTGTAAAGCTGCTTTGAAACAATGTGTATTGTGAAAAGCGCTATACAAATAAACTTGAATTGAATTGAATTGAATTGAACTTCTGGGAACGGTGCACCCCTTCTAAAGTGTTGAATGAAAGAAATGTTTTAGACTTGTGTGGCAGCAGATGTTAATGGAACTAGTGGATACTGCTTTGTATTGGTGTTTGAAAGGTGTAGTAGGTGCTCATAGACTATACTAGTAAAGGTAGGGTGGTGGTGTAAAAAACAAACAAATAAACAATAAAAAAAAAATCAACTCTGTTCTTTCCAGTTTAATATCTGATTCGTCCACTATCCGGGGACTGCACACTAAACAGATTTTTGGCTCATGGAGCCGGAGCATGAAAAAGAGAAAGAAAAGAAAGGTCCGTCACTGCACATTTCTGATGTCTCTCTTATCTCTTGGAGTCTCTACTAACGAGCTGATGAGTTGAATCAGGTGTGCGTTTGATTGTCCGACCGTCGGTGAGGATTGCGAAGATGGGCAGGGTGCCTCTGACCGGAGGCCTATGAATTCATACTTACCTGGCAGGGGAGACACCATGATCAGGAAGGTGGTTCACCCAGGGCGAGGCTCGGCCATTGCACTCCGGTCGTGCTGACCCCTGCGAATTCCCCAAATGTGGGAATCTCGACTGCATAATTTATGGTAGTGGGGGACTGCGTTCGCGCTCTCCCCTGGACAAAAACTGGTTGTAAGAGCAGATTGTTGGATTTCCACTTATTTCTTCTTCTTCTTTTTCAGACAAGGAATGGCCTAGGAAGTCTTTCGAATTGACCTGCGCTGGTTGATTGAGAGATATAAAACAACCTAGGTTTTTCAGTCTGCGAAAGTGGGTTTTTTATTATTGTTCACATAATCTCAGATATTTAACAAACGCTTTGATTGACAGCAGTGGTCCCGGAGGCAAAATAGTTCAGAATGAGGAGTTCTATCATGTGGTGTGAATACCTTGTGCATGTGTGAAAAAGCACTTGATACACAGTCGTCTACGGCCGCACTCATGTTGTTGTTTTTTCTGTTTACAGCGCCACCAAGTGGCCAGTCGCCAAATCCCCTTTCATGTGACCACAGGCTGAGTCCATACACGGGTGTACCGACTTGGGTGTGATCGTCTCATTCGGTTGGAGAGTTATAGCCATTCGAGTAAAGCCCGCCTCGCCCACTCCCAACGTTTTGGCGTCCCGTCGCCAACGTGAAGCGAAATTCACACTTTTTTCCCAATCACTGTTGGCAGTCAGACTCTGGACAATCTTGCTGCACCGGTTTGGGTCAGATTGGGCACAACACCTAGGACTAGTGTGCAAAAGTAGGTATTTCAGAAAGTCCCAAATACCCGAAAGTCGCACCAGCGCGACCATCCAATCCGAGGCGTGCGTCTCGTTCGGCCCGAGCCAAGGATTCCGGGGATGTAAGACACTTGGGTCTGCGAACGGCGGTTTAGGAGTTACGCGCCATATCGTACTTTTGATCGCTGCAGCGCCACCCTGGGTCCGGCCGGGCCGAGCCTTGGTGATGTTGCAGACCGGGGGTGGGTACTGCCATCCCTCAGAAGTCTCCACGACGTACGCTTTGGTCTGCCCGCTCACGTTCAGGGCAGAATGTTGATGATGATCCAGAATCCCAGGTTGCACTCCAAAGTGTCGTGTTGCGCACTCTGTTGTGGTCCGTTTTCGGTTTGTCAACCAGTCGCTGAGCTTGTTTGTTGGTGGCCTCAGTCCCTCCCGCCGCGGCCCAGGTGGGCGTGGCCTTTGCCGGCTCCCCCGCCTCTGCGTCAGTGTGTCATCGCTTCTCGGCCTTTTGGCTAAGATCAAGTGTAGTATCTGTTCTTATCAGTTTAATATCTGATACGTGCCCTACCCGGGCACCATATATTAAATTGATTTTTGGAACTGGGAGATGGTATAGGGGCTTGCTCCGTCCACTCCACGCATCGACCCGGTATTGCAGTACTTCTGGGAACGGTGCACCCCTTCTAAAGTGTTGAATGAAAGAAATGTTTTAGACTTGTGTGGCAGCAGATGTTAATGGAACTAGTGGATACTGCTTTGTATTGGTGTTTGAAAGGTGTAGTAGGTGCTCATAGACTATACTAGTAAAGGTAGGGTGGTGGTGTAAAAAACAAACAAATAAACAATAAAAAAAAATCAACTCTGTTCTTTCCAGTTTAATATCTGATTCGTCCACTATCCGGGGACTGCACACTAAACAGATTTTTGGCTCATGGAGCCGGAGCATGAAAAAGAGAAAGAAAAGAAAGGTCCGTCACTGCACATTTCTGATGTCTCTCTTATCTCTTGGAGTCTCTACTAACGAGCTGATGAGTTGAATCAGGTGTGCGTTTGATTGTCCGACCGTCGGTGAGGATTGCGAAGATGGGCAGGGTGCCTCTGACCGGAGGCCTATGAATTCATACTTACCTGGCAGGGGAGACACCATGATCAGGAAGGTGGTTCACCCAGGGCGAGGCTCGGCCATTGCACTCCGGTCGTGCTGACCCCTGCGAATTCCCCAAATGTGGGAATCTCGACTGCATAATTTATGGTAGTGGGGGACTGCGTTCGCGCTCTCCCCTGGACAAAAACTGGTTGTAAGAGCAGATTGTTGGATTTCCACTTATTTCTTCTTCTTCTTTTTCAGACAAGGAATGGCCTAGGAAGTCTTTCGAATTGACCTGCGCTGGTTGATTGAGAGATATAAAACAACCTAGGTTTTTCAGTCTGCGAAAGTGGGTTTTTTATTATTGTTCACATAATCTCAGATATTTAACAAACGCTTTGATTGACAGCAGTGGTCCCGGAGGCAAAATAGTTCAGAATGAGGAGTTCTATCATGTGGTGTGAATACCTTGTGCATGTGTGAAAAAGCACTTGATACACAGTCGTCTACGGCCGCACTCATGTTGTTGTTTTTTCTGTTTACAGCGCCACCAAGTGGCCAGTCGCCAAATCCCCTTTCATGTGACCACAGGCTGAGTCCATACACGGGTGTACCGACTTGGGTGTGATCGTCTCATTCGGTTGGAGAGTTATAGCCATTCGAGTAAAGCCCGCCTCGCCCACTCCCAACGTTTTGGCGTCCCGTCGCCAACGTGAAGCGAAATTCACACTTTTTTCCCAATCACTGTTGGCAGTCAGACTCTGGACAATCTTTCTGCACCGGTTTGGGTCAGATTGGGCACAACACCTAGGACTAGTGTGCAAAAGTAGGTATTTCAGAAAGTCCCAAATACCCGAAAGTCGCACCAGCGCGACCATCCAATCCGAGGCGTGCGTCTCGTTCGGCCCGAGCCAAGGATTCCGGGGATGTAAGACACTTGGGTCTGCGAACGGCGGTTTAGGAGTTACGCGCCATATCGTACTTTTGATCGCTGCAGCGCCACCCTGGGTCCGGCCGGGCCGAGCCTTGGTGATGTTGCAGACCGGGGGTGGGTACTGCCATCCCTCAGAAGTCTCCACGACGTACGCTTTGGTCTGCCCGCTCACGTTCAGGGCAGAATGTTGATGATGATCCAGAATCCCAGGTTGCACTCCAAAGTGTCGTGTTGCGCACTCTGTTGTGGTCCGTTTTCGGTTTGTCAACCAGTCGCTGAGCTTGTTTGTTGGCGGCCTCAGTCCCTCCCGCCGCGGCCCAGGTGGGCGTGGCCTTTGCCGGCTCCCCCGCCTCTGCGTCATTGTGTCATCGCTTCTCGGCCTTTTGGCTAAGATCAAGTGTAGTATCTGTTCTTATCAGTTTAATATCTGATACGTGCCCTACCCGGGCACCATATATTAAATTGGTTTTTGGAACTGGGAGATGGTATAGGGGCTTGCTCCGTCCACTCCACGCATCGACCCGGTATTGCAGTACTTCTGGGAACGGTGCACCCCTTCTAAAGTGTTGAATGAAAGAAATGTTTTAGACTTGTGTGGCAGCAGATGTTAATGGAACTAGTGGATACTGCTTTGTATTGGTGTTTGAAAGGTGTAGTAGGTGCTCATAGACTATACTAGTAAAGGTAGGGTGGTGGTGTAAAAAACAAACAAATAAACAATAAAAAAAAAATCAACTCTGTTCTTTCCAGTTTAATATCTGATTCGTCCACTATCCGGGGACTGCACACTAAACAGATTTTTGGCTCATGGAGCCGGAGCATGAAAAAGAGAAAGAAAAGAAAGGTCCGTCACTGCACATTTCTGATGTCTCTCTTATCTCTTGGAGTCTCTACTAACGAGCTGATGAGTTGAATCAGGTGTGCGTTTGATTGTCCGACCGTCGGTGAGGATTGCGAAGATGGGCAGGGTGCCTCTGACCGGAGGCCTATGAATTCATACTTACCTGGCAGGGGAGACACCATGATCAGGAAGGTGGTTCACCCAGGGCGAGGCTCGGCCATTGCACTCCGGTCGTGCTGACCCCTGCGAATTCCCCAAATGTGGGAATCTCGACTGCATAATTTATGGTAGTGGGGGACTGCGTTCGCGCTCTCCCCTGGACAAAAACTGGTTGTAAGAGCAGATTGTTGGATTTCCACTTATTTCTTCTTCTTCTTTTTCAGACAAGGAATGGCCTAGGAAGTCTTTCGAATTGACCTGCGCTGGTTGATTGAGAGATATAAAACAACCTAGGTTTTTCAGTCTGCGAAAGTGGGTTTTTTATTATTGTTCACATAATCTCAGATATTTAACAAACGCTTTGATTGACAGCAGTGGTCCCGGAGGCAAAATAGTTCAGAATGAGGAGTTCTATCATGTGGTGTGAATACCTTGTGCATGTGTGAAAAAGCACTTGATACACAGTCGTCTACGGCCGCACTCATGTTGTTGTTTTTTCTGTTTACAGCGCCACCAAGTGGCCAGTCGCCAAATCCCCTTTCATGTGACCACAGGCTGAGTCCATACACGGGTGTACCGACTTGGGTGTGATCGTCTCATTCGGTTGGAGAGTTATAGCCATTCGAGTAAAGCCCGCCTCGCCCACTCCCAACGTTTTGGCGTCCCGTCGCCAACGTGAAGCGAAATTCACACTTTTTTCCCAATCACTGTTGGCAGTCAGACTCTGGACAATCTTGCTGCACCGGTTTGGGTCAGATTGGGCACAACACCTAGGACTAGTGTGCAAAAGTAGGTATTTCAGAAAGTCCCAAATACCCGAAAGTCGCACCAGCGCGACCATCCAATCCGAGGCGTGCGTCTCGTTCGGCCCGAGCCAAGGATTCCGGGGATGTAAGACACTTGGGTCTGCGAACGGCGGTTTAGGAGTTACGCGCCATATCGTACTTTTGATCGCTGCAGCGCCACCCTGGGTCCGGCCGGGCCGAGCCTTGGTGATGTTGCAGACCGGGGGTGGGTACTGCCATCCCTCAGAAGTCTCCACGACGTACGCTTTGGTCTGCCCGCTCACGTTCAGGGCAGAATGTTGATGATGATCCAGAATCCCAGGTTGCACTCCAAAGTGTCGTGTTGCGCACTCTGTTGTGGTCCGTTTTCGGTTTGTCAACCAGTCGCTGAGCTTGTTTGTTGGCGGCCTCAGTCCCTCCCGCCGCGGCCCAGGTGGGCGTGGCCTTTGCCGGCTCCCCCGCCTCTGCGTCATTGTGTCATCGCTTCTCGGCCTTTTGGCTAAGATCAAGTGTAGTATCTGTTCTTATCAGTTTAATATCTGATACGTGCCCTACCCGGGCACCATATATTAAATTGATTTTTGGAACTGGGAGATGGTATAGGGGCTTGCTCCGTCCACTCCACGCATCGACCCGGTATTGCAGTACTTCTGGGAACGGTGCACCCCTTCTAAAGTGTTGAATGAAAGAAATGTTTTAGACTTGTGTGGCAGCAGATGTTAATGGAACTAGTGGATACTGCTTTGTATTGGTGTTTGAAAGGTGTAGTAGGTGCTCATAGACTATACTAGTAAAGGTAGGGTGGTGGTGTAAAAAACAAACAAATAAACAATAAAAAAAAAATCAACTCTGTTCTTTCCAGTTTAATATCTGATTCGTCCACTATCCGGGGACTGCACACTAAACAGATTTTTGGCTCATGGAGCCGGAGCATGAAAAAGAGAAAGAAAAGAAAGGTCCGTCACTGCACATTTCTGATGTCTCTCTTATCTCTTGGAGTCTCTACTAACGAGCTGATGAGTTGAATCAGGTGTGCGTTTGATTGTCCGACCGTCGGTGAGGATTGCGAAGATGGGCAGGGTGCCTCTGACCGGAGGCCTATGAATTCATACTTACCTGGCAGGGGAGACACCATGATCAGGAAGGTGGTTCACCCAGGGCGAGGCTCGGCCATTGCACTCCGGTCGTGCTGACCCCTGCGAATTCCCCAAATGTGGGAATCTCGACTGCATAATTTATGGTAGTGGGGGACTGCGTTCGCGCTCTCCCCTGGACAAAAACTGGTTGTAAGAGCAGATTGTTGGATTTCCACTTATTTCTTCTTCTTCTTTTTCAGACAAGGAATGGCCTAGGAAGTCTTTCGAATTGACCTGCGCTGGTTGATTGAGAGATATAAAACAACCTAGGTTTTTCAGTCTGCGAAAGTGGGTTTTTTATTATTGTTCACATAATCTCAGATATTTAACAAACGCTTTGATTGACAGCAGTGGTCCCGGAGGCAAAATAGTTCAGAATGAGGAGTTCTATCATGTGGTGTGAATACCTTGTGCATGTGTGAAAAAGCACTTGATACACAGTCGTCTACGGCCGCACTCATGTTGTTGTTTTTTCTGTTTACAGCACCACCAAGTGGCCAGTCGCCAAATCCCCTTTCATGTGACCACAGGCTGAGTCCATACACGGGTGTACCGACTTGGGTGTGATCGTCTCATTCGGTTGGAGAGTTATAGCCATTCGAGTAAAGCCCGCCTCGCCCACTCCCAACGTTTTGGCGTCCCGTCGCCAACGTGAAGCGAAATTCACACTTTTTTCCCAATCACTGTTGGCAGTCAGACTCTGGACAATCTTGCTGCACCGGTTTGGGTCAGATTGGGCACAACACCTAGGACTAGTGTGCAAAAGTAGGTATTTCAGAAAGTCCCAAATACCCGAAAGTCGCACCAGCGCGACCATCCAATCCGAGGCGTGCGTCTCGTTCGGCCCGAGCCAAGGATTCCGGGGATGTAAGACACTTGGGTCTGCGAACGGCGGTTTAGGAGTTACGCGCCATATCGTACTTTTGATCGCTGCAGCGCCACCCTGGGTCCGGCCGGGCCGAGCCTTGGTGATGTTGCAGACCGGGGGTGGGTACTGCCATCCCTCAGAAGTCTCCACGACGTACGCTTTGGTCTGCCCGCTCACGTTCAGGGCAGAATGTTGATGATGATCCAGAATCCCAGGTTGCACTCCAAAGTGTCGTGTTGCGCACTCTGTTGTGGTCCGTTTTCGGTTTGTCAACCAGTCGCTGAGCTTGTTTGTTGGCGGCCTCAGTCCCTCCCGCCGCGGCCCAGGTGGGCGTGGCCTTTGCCGGCTCCCCCGCCTCTGCGTCATTGTGTCATCGCTTCTCGGCCTTTTGGCTAAGATCAAGTGTAGTATCTGTTCTTATCAGTTTAATATCTGATACGTGCCCTACCCGGGCACCATATATTAAATTGATTTTTGGAACTGGGAGATGGTATAGGGGCTTGCTCCGTCCACTCCACGCATCGACCCGGTATTGCAGTACTTCTGGGAACGGTGCACCCCTTCTAAAGTGTTGAATGAAAGAAATGTTTTAGACTTGTGTGGCAGCAGATGTTAATGGAACTAGTGGATACTGCTTTGTATTGGTGTTTGAAAGGTGTAGTAGGTGCTCATAGACTATACTAGTAAAGGTAGGGTGGTGGTGTAAAAAACAAACAAATAAACAATAAAAAAAAAATCAACTCTGTTCTTTCCAGTTTAATATCTGATTCGTCCACTATCCGGGGACTGCACACTAAACAGATTTTTGGCTCATGGAGCCGGAGCATGAAAAAGAGAAAGAAAAGAAAGGTCCGTCACTGCACATTTCTGATGTCTCTCTTATCTCTTGGAGTCTCTACTAACGAGCTGATGAGTTGAATCAGGTGTGCGTTTGATTGTCCGACCGTCGGTGAGGATTGCGAAGATGGGCAGGGTGCCTCTGACCGGAGGCCTATGAATTCATACTTACCTGGCAGGGGAGACACCATGATCAGGAAGGTGGTTCACCCAGGGCGAGGCTCGGCCATTGCACTCCGGTCGTGCTGACCCCTGCGAATTCCCCAAATGTGGGAATCTCGACTGCATAATTTATGGTAGTGGGGGACTGCGTTCGCGCTCTCCCCTGGACAAAAACTGGTTGTAAGAGCAGATTGTTGGATTTCCACTTATTTCTTCTTTTTCAGACAAGGAATGGCCTAGGAAGTCTTTCGAATTGACCTGCGCTGGTTGATTGAGAGATATAAAACAACCTAGGTTTTTCAGTCTGCGAAAGTGGGTTTTTTATTATTGTTCACATAATCTCAGATATTTAACAAACGCTTTGATTGACAGCAGTGGTCCCGGAGGCAAAATAGTTCAGAATGAGGAGTTCTATCATGTGGTGTGAATACCTTGTGCATGTGTGAAAAAGCACTTGATACACAGTCGTCTACGGCCGCACTCATGTTGTTGTTTTTTCTGTTTACAGCGCCACCAAGTGGCCAGTCGCCAAATCCCCTTTCATGTGACCACAGGCTGAGTCCATACACGGGTGTACCGACTTGGGTGTGATCGTCTCATTCGGTTGGAGAGTTATAGCCATTCGAGTAAAGCCCGCCTCGCCCACTCCCAACGTTTTGGCGTCCCGTCGCCAACGTGAAGCGAAATTCACACTTTTTTCCCAATCACTGTTGGCAGTCAGACTCTGGACAATCTTGCTGCACCGGTTTGGGTCAGATTGGGCACAACACCTAGGACTAGTGTGCAAAAGTAGGTATTTCAGAAAGTCCCAAATACCCGAAAGTCGCACCAGCGCGACCATCCAATCCGAGGCGTGCGTCTCGTTCGGCCCGAGCCAAGGATTCCGGGGATGTAAGACACTTGGGTCTGCGAACGGCGGTTTAGGAGTTACGCGCCATATCGTACTTTTGATCGCTGCAGCGCCACCCTGGGTCCGGCCGGGCCGAGCCTTGGTGATGTTGCAGACCGGGGGTGGGTACTGCCATCCCTCAGAAGTCTCCACGACGTACGCTTTGGTCTGCCCGCTCACGTTCAGGGCAGAATGTTGATGATGATCCAGAATCCCAGGTTGCACTCCAAAGTGTCGTGTTGCGCACTCTGTTGTGGTCCGTTTTCGGTTTGTCAACCAGTCGCTGAGCTTGTTTGTTGGCGGCCTCAGTCCCTCCCGCCGCGGCCCAGGTGGGCGTGGCCTTTGCCGGCTCCCCCGCCTCTGCGTCATTGTGTCATCGCTTCTCGGCCTTTTGGCTAAGATCAAGTGTAGTATCTGTTCTTATCAGTTTAATATCTGATACGTGCCCTACCCGGGCACCATATATTAAATTGATTTTTGGAACTGGGAGATGGTATAGGGGCTTGCTCCGTCCACTCCACGCATCGACCCGGTATTGCAGTACTTCTGGGAACGGTGCACCCCTTCTAAAGTGTTGAATGAAAGAAATGTTTTAGACTTGTGTGGCAGCAGATGTTAATGGAACTAGTGGATACTGCTTTGTATTGGTGTTTGAAAGGTGTAGTAGGTGCTCATAGACTATACTAGTAAAGGTAGGGTGGTGGTGTAAAAAACAAACAAATAAACAATAAAAAAAAAATCAACTCTGTTCTTTCCAGTTTAATATCTGATTCGTCCACTATCCGGGGACTGCACACTAAACAGATTTTTGGCTCATGGAGCCGGAGCATGAAAAAGAGAAAGAAAAGAAAGGTCCGTCACTGCACATTTCTGATGTCTCTCTTATCTCTTGGAGTCTCTACTAACGAGCTGATGAGTTGAATCAGGTGTGCGTTTGATTGTCCGACCGTCGGTGAGGATTGCGAAGATGGGCAGGGTGCCTCTGACCGGAGGCCTATGAATTCATACTTACCTGGCAGGGGAGACACCATGATCAGGAAGGTGGTTCACCCAGGGCGAGGCTCGGCCATTGCACTCCGGTCGTGCTGACCCCTGCGAATTCCCCAAATGTGGGAATCTCGACTGCATAATTTATGGTAGTGGGGGACTGCGTTCGCGCTCTCCCCTGGACAAAAACTGGTTGTAAGAGCAGATTGTTGGATTTCCACTTATTTCTTCTTTTTCAGACAAGGAATGGCCTAGGAAGTCTTTCGAATTGACCTGCGCTGGTTGATTGAGAGATATAAAACAACCTAGGTTTTTCAGTCTGCGAAAGTGGGTTTTTTATTATTGTTCACATAATCTCAGATATTTAACAAACGCTTTGATTGACAGCAGTGGTCCCGGAGGCAAAATAGTTCAGAATGAGGAGTTCTATCATGTGGTGTGAATACCTTGTGCATGTGTGAAAAAGCACTTGATACACAGTCGTCTACGGCCGCACTCATGTTGTTGTTTTTTCTGTTTACAGCGCCACCAAGTGGCCAGTCGCCAAATCCCCTTTCATGTGACCACAGGCTGAGTCCATACACGGGTGTACCGACTTGGGTGTGATCGTCTCATTCGGTTGGAGAGTTATAGCCATTCGAGTAAAGCCCGCCTCGCCCACTCCCAACGTTTTGGCGTCCCGTCGCCAACGTGAAGCGAAATTCACACTTTTTTCCCAATCACTGTTGGCAGTCAGACTCTGGACAATCTTGCTGCACCGGTTTGGGTCAGATTGGGCACAACACCTAGGACTAGTGTGCAAAAGTAGGTATTTCAGAAAGTCCCAAATACCCGAAAGTCGCACCAGCGCGACCATCCAATCCGAGGCGTGCGTCTCGTTCGGCCCGAGCCAAGGATTCCGGGGATGTAAGACACTTGGGTCTGCGAACGGCGGTTTAGGAGTTACGCGCCATATCGTACTTTTGATCGCTGCAGCGCCACCCTGGGTCCGGCCGGGCCGAGCCTTGGTGATGTTGCAGACCGGGGGTGGGTACTGCCATCCCTCAGAAGTCTCCACGACGTACGCTTTGGTCTGCCCGCTCACGTTCAGGGCAGAATGTTGATGATGATCCAGAATCCCAGGTTGCACTCCAAAGTGTCGTGTTGCGCACTCTGTTGTGGTCCGTTTTCGGTTTGTCAACCAGTCGCTGAGCTTGTTTGTTGGCGGCCTCAGTCCCTCCCGCCGCGGCCCAGGTGGGCGTGGCCTTTGCCGGCTCCCCCGCCTCTGCGTCATTGTGTCATCGCTTCTCGGCCTTTTGGCTAAGATCAAGTGTCTTGTCAATCGGCAGTGTTGCGATCGCCTCTTTGTAAGTTTTTGGTTTGTGCTTTTTGTTGCACTTTCCTACTCCTTCAGAGAGGTATATTGTACTGCTCATAGCTGTATTTTTTATTATTATTTATTGTCCCATTATTGTGTTGTTTCTGTTTTAAGGAGATTTTTACTGAGAGAATCTGTCTTAAGGTAAGTCTTTTATCTTTGATCACTGTTTTAATTTTTACTGTTTTATATAGTCACTCTTAAGTACTTTTTAAAGCTGGGGGTGCCTCCAACATGTCGGCTGCTCGTGCCGGCATGCGGAGGCACCACAGTGTGCGTTTTAGTTTTTTAGAAAAAGATGGAAAGCTGTTGGAAATGTCTAGGTTAGACTTCTCCAGGAAATTGATGCAGAAATGTTTAGGGTTTACCCCTGTTGACTTGAATTGTATTCTGACCCTGCCTTTTAACAAAGGCTTTGATGTGAGTTTTAAGAATGCAGCACTATTAAACGACTTCTGGCAACGCTTTGAAACACATAAGACCCAGTTCTCCATGTTTAAAGTTGAGAAACTAACCGATAATACACAAAAAGTGGTTATTGTTAAGATGTTCAATGAGACTGTAAATGGAGAAGATGTTTGTACATGGCTGGGAAGATTTTGCACTGTGAGGGGCCAGGCTATGAAGGTTTATGATGAAGACGGGATTTGGAATTGTTCTTGGAGGGTCCCAATCAAACAATGGGAAGACCCCAGGGGCTTCCAAGGTCTGAGACATTTACCACAAATGATAGTTCTGGGTGAAAACAGGGGCTACATCCATTATCAAGGAATGCCCAAACTCTGCCGGCGATGTGGGGAGTTGGGACATCTTGTCGAAGCATGCCAGAAAGTCTTTTGTAATAAGTGTAGAGAAATTGGACATTCTTTTGAAGAATGTCCAAATGGCAGAAAGTGCAATCTTTGTGGAGACTACAATCATCTCTACAGAGACTGCCCTAAGTCCTTTGCCAACAAAGTTAAAACACACAAAATGGCGACAGAGGAAATCAAACCAAAAGATAACGAGGGGGCGGAGAGAAAAAATTCAAATCTCCCGCCAAATCTGGTGATTGGGGGAGAGGGGACAGATGAAAGAGGAAATGAGGGGGTGGACCTAAGGAGAGAGGGGGTGGAGCAAAATGTAATTTTCCTGCCAAATCACACAATTGGAGCAGATAAAAATGAGGAGATGGAACTTCACCAAACATTGTTTGACCATGAAACCGAGTCAAGTGAACAGAGCAATGATGGCGAGGGGAAACAAAACAACAAAGACCAGGAAAAGGGTTTGGAGGAAGAACAAGGAAATAAACAAAAGGAAAACAAGGTAAGTAATGATTTCCCAGGTGTTAAATTGCTGGGTAAAAAACGGAACGCTCAATCCCCCATTGAGGAGCAAAACGGGAAAAGGGACCGAGTGGGACTGCTGTCAGATTCCTCCTCATCTGAGGATTTGAATCGGCTCTTCCCACTCGACTCCCCTAACGAAGTATCCTTTTTGCAAATAGAACTCCAAACATCCACCCCTAGGGCCAGCTCAAGGGGGAAACAGTTTCAATCCCCTGATTCTCAAAATATAGAAGTAAGGGAAGAGCTTGTTTCACAGAACACAGATCTTCTTTTTTGAACTTTTAGTTAATTATGTCTATTAAATTGACCCACCTGTCGTTTTTAACTGTTCTGCTCATGACACTCACACTCTCTACTCTAAATGTAAGAAGTGTGCGGTCACAACTGAGAGCAAAAACTATTTTATCCTTTTTACAAACCCAAAACTGTGATATTTTGCTTTTACAAGAATGTGCTTTACCTTTTATGAAAAATTATAGGAAATGGGAAGAGCAGTGGCCCCACTCAACATCTGTGTGGAGTGGCTCCAACCATAATAGAGCAGATGGAGTAGCAGTTTTAATTAAAAATCCTCAGCTTGTGGTGAAGGGGAGCACAGTGGTGAGAGATGGGCGAGCTCTGTTAATACATCTGTCCTTTTTAGGACATGATTTTAATATTCTAAATATTTATGGTTTTACAGACAAAAATGATAGGAATGACCTTTTAGAAGACGTGCAGTCCCACCTTTTAGGGAGGGCCCCGATTATTTTAGCGGGGGATTTTAATTGTATTTTAAGCAAAAATGACAGGAAAGGGGGCGGAGAAGACTTTAAATTAGATAAAACATCCATTTTATTGCAGACGATAATAAGAGATTTTAAACTGACTGACTGTTTTAGAACCATGCATCCTGGGGAGCAAGGACTCACCTGGTTTAGTGGTGATGGCACCAAAGCCTCCCGTATCGATTATATTTTTACACGGGACCTCGTACCAGTAGATGCTAAATTAACCCCTGTCTTTTTTTCGGACCACGCTATGCTTTCTTGCACCTTCTCACTTCCCACAGGTGTGACGACAGGCAAAGGGCTGTGGAGGCTGAACTGCTCCCTGTTGGAAGACAAAGAGGTTGTAGAAGAATACAGGGAGCAGTACAGCCAATGGAAGACCCTAAAAGACTTTTACGATTCACAGGCACAGTGGTGGGAAATGGTGAAGGGAAAGACAAAGACTTATTTTAAACAAGTTGGGAAAAAGAAAAAAGATAAAGAGAGGAGATGCATGGTGGGACTGCAAAAACGATTACAGCGTTATTTTAATCTTTTGAACCAAGGTTTTGATTTCAATGAAGATATTCGCCAAGTAAAAAAGATTATGTCCGAATTAGAAGAGAAAAGAAATAAAGGTGTCATCTTACAAAGTAGAGAAAAGGAATTAGAAGAAGGGGAAAAATGTACAAGCTACTTCTTCCGTAAAATAGTGAATAGAGGTGGGGGTATGGTGGGTGTAAAAAACAAAGAAAACAACCTTATGCATAGTACACAAGGTATTTTAAAGGTGGTTGAAGAGTTTTATGAAGAATTGTATGGAGAGAAAGATATTGAGGATGATATTTTAAAAGAGGTCTTAAAATTAGTTGACAAAACAATCAAGGATAACGTAGCATTGACAAAAGATTTTAACATGATAGAAATGGAAAAATGCCTTAAACAATTTAAGAAAAGGAAGTCACCGGGGGAGGATGGCCTCCCGCTGGAGTTTTATCAGACCTTTTGGGATATTTTAGCACAGGACCTTTTAGTTGTTTTTAACGAATTTGACGACTTGGACAGACTACCAAATAGCTTCAGGACTGGGATAGTCACACTCTTACATAAAAAAGACCAAAAGACTGACTTAAAGAACTGGCGACCTATAACTCTTTTAAACGTGGATTGTAAAGTTTTTAGCAAAATTTTAATGGGTCGTATGTCTTCGATTTTAGGGGATGTGATCCACCCGGATCAAACCTGCGCAGTCCCTGGGAGAAAGATCACGGACAGCCTCATTCTGATGAGAGACACCATCTGTTATGCGAGAGACAGAAATATTCGGCTCGCAGTTTTAAATTTAGACTTTGAAAAAGCTTTTGATCGGGTCTCGCACCAGTACTTATTCCAAGTACTGCAAAAGATGGGTTTTCCGGGGAGATTTGTAGCTTGGGTGGAACTGCTATATAGGGGGATAACCAGCAGGTTCTTGGTAAATGGGCACTTGACAAAGGCAGTAGATGTTTGCTGTGGTGTCCGTCAGGGATGTCCATTATCTCCCCTCCTATATGTCGCTTGTATCGAGCCACTAGCGCAGGCTTTGAGAAAGGATAAATGGATCACGGGACTGACTATCCCAGGGACCGGGGGACTGATAGCTAAGACAGTTTTATATATGGACGATGTGAATCTTTTATGTACTGACATTTTATCAATCCACAAGACCATGGAACTGACTGACTGGTTTGGAAGGGCGTCGGGGGCTAGACTAAATAGATCAAAAACACAGGTACAATTTTTCGGGCCGTGGGGACCTACAGAAATAGAAAACACAGAACTCGAAGTTAAAAAGACTGACGTAAAGATACTCGGGATCAAATTCGACAAAGAGGGAGGGG
This sequence comes from Phoxinus phoxinus, assembly GCF_949152265.1. Taxonomy (NCBI): domain Eukaryota; kingdom Metazoa; phylum Chordata; class Actinopteri; order Cypriniformes; family Leuciscidae; genus Phoxinus; species Phoxinus phoxinus. The sequence continues at coordinate 32,645,265 of NC_136893.1, read as the reverse complement.
GGAAGGGAAACTGGCAAAATGTTTTAGCAAAAGCAAGACAAAGATTAGGTTTTTGGAGATTGAGACAACTGACAATAGAGGGTAAAGTTTTAATCATCAAATCTGTGATTTTACCTTTATTTTTATTGCTGTGTTCTGTTTTTTATCCCCCCAGATGGTTCCTTTTAGCCGTGGACCGAGAAATCTTCCGCTTCCTGTGGGGAGGTAAATGGGAAAGGCTGAAAAGAGAGGAGATGAAGAAAGCCCCAAAAAACGGAGGGAAAGGAGTACCAAATTTGTACTTGTTTTTAGGGGCATACTACACTGCACTCCACATAAAATATGCCACAAACAAAAACACAGAAAATAAAACCACAGCAATGAGTCGCTTTTGGATGGGCTCGTATTTAAGAGCCCTGCAAATCTTACCCAGGGATCATACAGTACCAATTGCTTTTAAACTATCTCCAGCACATGCTTTTATAAAGAAGTTTTTAAAAAAATTCCTTTTAGAAGAAAAAGACGTTAAAACCTTGACAAATCATCGTCTTCTCCTCTCTCTTGTGCAGGAACGAGAGCAAGTGAGCCCAGTGCATGGGCTCACTCAAAGTGAAGCAAAAACAGTTTGGCAGAACGTGTCTCATCCAGCCCTTCGGAACAGACATCGGGACCTGGCATGGATGGCAGCTCATGAGATTCTCCCGGTCAGGGCCGTGATGCATTCCCGGGGCATGGCCAGGATATCTACGTGCCCACAGCCCGGGTGTGGCGCGCCCGAGACTGTGAGGCACGCGCTCTGGGAATGCAGTGCCGTGAGGGACCTGTGGGCAACAGCTGGTCCCCTGCAATTCCCGTACCTACCAGCAGGGGGGGTCCCAGACTACTGGACAACAGTAGGATTGGTGAGCCAGGAAAACTTGCCAGCAGAAAACTACATAAAGTACTGGCTCACCATGAACTGTATCAAAGACGCTATTTGGACCTCCAGAAACCTGCTGGTGGGGAAGCGCATGCAGGTGTCCCTCCACGCCACCCAACAGCTGGCAAACTTTAGGCTGCAGGAGTACACCGCATGTCGCCATTCGGACGTGGGGACCAGAGCTTCACTGGAGAAGGTCCCCTCGGCCACGAGCCTTGACTGCCCGTAGATGCCCCCCAAATTCAACACCAGGTGGAGCAGCGGAGCCGTGGTTAAAGAGGATCTCCTCTGGCCCACGGGCCGGGTCTCGGGCTCTGTTCCGAAGGATGGCTGGGAATTATTATTACTATTATTATTATTATATATATTTTTTATCTTCTTCTTGCACAAAGACAGGACTTCGCTTTATGTATCTATTTTATGTATTTACCTATTCATCATATATCGTCTGTGTTTTTTACCCTCTGTAGGTTTTATCCATCAAGAGCCCTTTTAGTTTCCAAAAGCTTTTTCTTGTTAGTAGTTTTATTGTTCCATGTTTTAAACACCAACACATGTTTTAACACTAACACATGCTTTAAACAGATGTATGCATTTCCTATATAAAAATGTTATGGAAACAAAGCGTATGATGACCTCCTGTTGAGATGATGACGATGTAAAAAATGGAATGAGACAATAAAAACTTTTCGAAAGAAAAAAATCTGTTCTTATCAGTTTAATATCTGATACGTGCCCTACCCGGGCACCATATATTAAATTGATTTTTGGAACTGGGAGATGGTATAGGGGCTTGCTCCGTCCACTCCACGCATCGACCCGGTATTGCAGTACTTCTGGGAACGGTGCACCCCTTCTAAAGTGTTGAATGAAAGAAATGTTTTAGACTTGTGTGGCAGCAGATGTTAATGGAACTAGTGGATACTGCTTTGTATTGGTGTTTGAAAGGTGTAGTAGGTGCTCATAGACTATACTAGTAAAGGTAGGGTGGTGGTGTAAAAAACAAACAAATAAACAATAAAAAAAAAATCAACTCTGTTCTTTCCAGTTTAATATCTGATTCGTCCACTATCCGGGGACTGCACACTAAACAGATTTTTGGCTCATGGAGCCGGAGCATGAAAAAGAGAAAGAAAAGAAAGGTCCGTCACTGCACATTTCTGATGTCTCTCTTATCTCTTGGAGTCTCTACTAACGAGCTGATGAGTTGAATCAGGTGTGCGTTTGATTGTCCGACCGTCGGTGAGGATTGCGAAGATGGGCAGGGTGCCTCTGACCGGAGGCCTATGAATTCATACTTACCTGGCAGGGGAGACACCATGATCAGGAAGGTGGTTCACCCAGGGCGAGGCTCGGCATTGCACTCCGGTCGTGCTGACCCCTGCGAATTCCCCAAATGTGGGAATCTCGACTGCATAATTTATGGTAGTGGGGGACTGCGTTCGCGCTCTCCCCTGGACAAAAACTGGTTGTAAGAGCAGATTGTTGGATTTCCACTTATTTCTTCTTCTTCTTTTTCAGACAAGGAATGGCCTAGGAAGTCTTTCGAATTGACCTGCGCTGGTTGATTGAGAGATATAAAACAACCTAGGTTTTTCAGTCTGCGAAAGTGGGTTTTTTATTATTGTTAACATAATCTCAGATATTTAACAAACGCTTTGATTGACAGCAGTGGTCCCGGAGGCAAAATAGTTCAGAATGAGGAGTTCTATCATGTGGTGTGAATACCTTGTGCATGTGTGAAAAAGCACTTGATACACAGTCGTCTACGGCCGCACTCATGTTGTTGTTTTTTCTGTTTACAGCGCCACCAAGTGGCCAGTCGCCAAATCCCCTTTCATGTGACCACAGGCTGAGTCCATACACGGGTGTACCGACTTGGGTGTGATCGTCTCATTCGGTTGGAGAGTTATAGCCATTCGAGTAAAGCCCGCCTCGCCCACTCCCAACGTTTTGGCGTCCCGTCGCCAACGTGAAGCGAAATTCACACTTTTTTCCCAATCACTGTTGGCAGTCAGACTCTGGACAATCTTGCTGCACCGGTTTGGGTCAGATTGGGCACAACACCTAGGACTAGTGTGCAAAAGTAGGTATTTCAGAAAGTCCCAAATACCCGAAAGTCGCACCAGCGCGACCATCCAATCCGAGGCGTGCGTCTCGTTCGGCCCGAGCCAAGGATTCCGGGGATGTAAGACACTTGGGTCTGCGAACGGCGGTTTAGGAGTTACGCGCCATATCGTACTTTTGATCGCTGCAGCGCCACCCTGGGTCCGGCCGGGCCGAGCCTTGGTGATGTTGCAGACCGGGGGTGGGTACTGCCATCCCTCAGAAGTCTCCACGACGTACGCTTTGGTCTGCCCGCTCACGTTCAGAGCAGAATGTTGATGATGATCCAGAATCCCAGGTTGCACTCCAAAGTGTCGTGTTGCGCACTCTGTTGTGGTCCGTTTTCGGTTTGTCAACCAGTCGCTGAGCTTGTTTGTTGGCGGCCTCAGTCCCTCCCGCCGCGGCCCAGGTGGGCGTGGCCTTTGCCGGCTCCCCCGCCTCTGCGTCATTGTGTCATCGCTTCTCGGCCTTTTGGCTAAGATCAAGTGTAGTATCTGTTCTTATCAGTTTAATATCTGATACGTGCCCTACCCGGGCACCATATATTAAATTGATTTTTGGAACTGGGAGATGGTATAGGGGCTTGCTCCGTCCACTCCACGCATCGACCCGGTATTGCAGTACTTCTGGGAACGGTGCACCCCTTCTAAAGTGTTGAATGAAAGAAATGTTTTAGACTTGTGTGGCAGCAGATGTTAATGGAACTAGTGGATACTGCTTTGTATTGGTGTTTGAAAGGTGTAGTAGGTGCTCATAGACTATACTAGTAAAGGTAGGGTGGTGGTGTAAAAAACAAACAAATAAACAATAAAAAAAAAATCAACTCTGTTCTTTCCAGTTTAATATCTGATTCGTCCACTATCCGGGGACTGCACACTAAACAGATTTTTGGCTCATGGAGCCGGAGCATGAAAAAGAGAAAGAAAAGAAAGGTCCGTCACTGCACATTTCTGATGTCTCTCTTATCTCTTGGAGTCTCTACTAACGAGCTGATGAGTTGAATCAGGTGTGCGTTTGATTGTCCGACCGTCGGTGAGGATTGCGAAGATGGGCAGGGTGCCTCTGACCGGAGGCCTATGAATTCATACTTACCTGGCAGGGGAGACACCATGATCAGGAAGGTGGTTCACCCAGGGCGAGGCTCGGCCATTGCACTCCGGTCGTGCTGACCCCTGCGAATTCCCCAAATGTGGGAATCTCGACTGCATAATTTATGGTAGTGGGGGACTGCGTTCGCGCTCTTCCCTGGACAAAAACTGGTTGTAAGAGCAGATTGTTGGATTTCCACTTATTTCTTCTTCTTCTTTTTCAGACAAGGAATGGCCTAGGAAGTCTTTCGAATTGACCTGCGCTGGTTGATTGAGAGATATAAAACAACCTAGGTTTTTCAGTCTGCGAAAGTGGGTTTTTTATTATTGTTCACATAATCTCAGATATTTAACAAACGCTTTGATTGACAGCAGTGGTCCCGGAGGCAAAATAGTTCAGAATGAGGAGTTCTATCATGTGGTGTGAATACCTTGTGCATGTGTGAAAAAGCACTTGATACACAGTCGTCTACGGCCGCACTCATGTTGTTGTTTTTTCTGTTTACAGCGCCACCAAGTGGCCAGTCGCCAAATCCCCTTTCATGTGACCACAGGCTGAGTCCATACACGGGTGTACCGACTTGGGTGTGATCGTCTCATTCGGTTGGAGAGTTATAGCCATTCGAGTAAAGCCCGCCTCGCCCACTCCCAACGTTTTGGCGTCCCGTCGCCAACGTGAAGCGAAATTCACACTTTTTTCCCAATCACTGTTGGCAGTCAGACTCTGGACAATCTTGCTGCACCGGTTTGGGTCAGATTGGGCACAACACCTAGGACTAGTGTGCAAAAGTAGGTATTTCAGAAAGTCCCAAATACCCGAAAGTCGCACCAGCGCGACCATCCAATCCGAGGCGTGCGTCTCGTTCGGCCCGAGCCAAGGATTCCGGGGATGTAAGACACTTGGGTCTGCGAACGGCGGTTTAGGAGTTACGCGCCATATCGTACTTTTGATCGCTGCAGCGCCACCCTGGGTCCGGCCGGGCCGAGCCTTGGTGATGTTGCAGACCGGGGGTGGGTACTGCCATCCCTCAGAAGTCTCCACGACGTACGCTTTGGTCTGCCCGCTCACGTTCAGGGCAGAATGTTGATGATGATCCAGAATCCCAGGTTGCACTCCAAAGTGTCGTGTTGCGCACTCTGTTGTGGTCCGTTTTCGGTTTGTCAACCAGTCGCTGAGCTTGTTTGTTGGCGGCCTCAGTCCCTCCCGCCGCGGCCCAGGTGGGCGTGGCCTTTGCCGGCTCCCCCGCCTCTGCGTCATTGTGTCATCGCTTCTCGGCCTTTTGGCTAAGATCAAGTGTAGTATCTGTTCTTATCAGTTTAATATCTGATACGTGCCCTACCCGGGCACCATATATTAAATTGATTTTTGGAACTGGGAGATGGTATAGGGGCTTGCTCCGTCCACTCCACGCATCGACCCGGTATTGCAGTACTTCTGGGAACGGTGCACCCCTTCTAAAGTGTTGAATGAAAGAAATGTTTTAGACTTGTGTGGCAGCAGATGTTAATGGAACTAGTGGATACTGCTTTGTATTGGTGTTTGAAAGGTGTAGTAGGTGCTCATAGACTATACTAGTAAAGGTAGGGTGGTGGTGTAAAAAACAAACAAATAAACAATAAAAAAAAAATCAACTCTGTTCTTTCCAGTTTAATATCTGATTCGTCCACTATCCGGGGACTGCACACTAAACAGATTTTTGGCTCATGGAGCCGGAGCATGAAAAAGAGAAAGAAAAGAAAGGTCCGTCACTGCACATTTCTGATGTCTCTCTTATCTCTTGGAGTCTCTACTAACGAGCTGATGAGTTGAATCAGGTGTGCGTTTGATTGTCCGACCGTCGGTGAGGATTGCGAAGATGGGCAGGGTGCCTCTGACCGGAGGCCTATGAATTCATACTTACCTGGCAGGGGAGACACCATGATCAGGAAGGTGGTTCACCCAGGGCGAGGCTCGGCCATTGCACTCCGGTCGTGCTGACCCCTGCGAATTCCCCAAATGTGGGAATCTCGACTGCATAATTTATGGTAGTGGGGGACTGCGTTCGCGCTCTCCCCTGGACAAAAACTGGTTGTAAGAGCAGATTGTTGGATTTCCACTTATTTCTTCTTTTTCTTTTTCAGACAAGGAATGGCCTAGGAAGTCTTTCGAATTGACCTGCGCTGGTTGATTGAGAGATATAAAACAACCTAGGTTTTTCAGTCTGCGAAAGTGGGTTTTTTATTATTGTTCACATAATCTCAGATATTTAACAAACGCTTTGATTGACAGCAGTGGTCCCGGAGGCAAAATAGTTCAGAATGAGGAGTTCTATCATGTGGTGTGAATACCTTGTGCATGTGTGAAAAAGCACTTGATACACAGTCGTCTACGGCCGCACTCATGTTGTTGTTTTTTCTGTTTACAGCGCCACCAAGTGGCCAGTCGCCAAATCCCCTTTCATGTGACCACAGGCTGAGTCCATACACGGGTGTACCGACTTGGGTGTGATCGTCTCATTCGGTTGGAGAGTTATAGCCATTCGAGTAAAGCCCGCCTCGCCCACTCCCAACGTTTTGGCGTCCCGTCGCCAACGTGAAGCGAAATTCACACTTTTTTCCCAATCACTGTTGGCAGTCAGACTCTGGACAATCTTTCTGCACCGGTTTGGGTCAGATTGGGCACAACACCTAGGACTAGTGTGCAAAAGTAGGTATTTCAGAAAGTCCCAAATACCCGAAAGTCGCACCAGCGCGACCATCCAATCCGAGGCGTGCGTCTCGTTCGGCCCGAGCCAAGGATTCCGGGGATGTAAGACACTTGGGTCTGCGAACGGCGGTTTAGGAGTTACGCGCCATATCGTACTTTTGATCGCTGCAGCGCCACCCTGGGTCCGGCCGGGCCGAGCCTTGGTGATGTTGCAGACCGGGGGTGGGTACTGCCATCCCTCAGAAGTCTCCACGACGTACGCTTTGGTCTGCCCGCTCACGTTCAGGGCAGAATGTTGATGATGATCCAGAATCCCAGGTTGCACTCCAAAGTGTCGTGTTGCGCACTCTGTTGTGGTCCGTTTTCGGTTTGTCAACCAGTCGCTGAGCTTGTTTGTTGGCGGCCTCAGTCCCTCCCGCCGCGGCCCAGGTGGGCGTGGCCTTTGCCGGCTCCCCCGCCTCTGCGTCATTGTGTCATCGCTTCTCGGCCTTTTGGCTAAGATCAAGTGTAGTATCTGTTCTTATCAGTTTAATATCTGATACGTGCCCTACCCGGGCACCATATATTAAATTGATTTTTGGAACTGGGAGATGGTATAGGGGCTTGCTCCGTCCACTCCACGCATCGACCCGGTATTGCAGTACTTCTGGGAACGGTGCACCCCTTCTAAAGTGTTGAATGAAAGAAATGTTTTAGACTTGTGTGGCAGCAGATGTTAATGGAACTAGTGGATACTGCTTTGTATTGGTGTTTGAAAGGTGTAGTAGGTGCTCATAGACTATACTAGTAAAGGTAGGGTGGTGGTGTAAAAAACAAACAAATAAACAATAAAAAAAAAATCAACTCTGTTCTTTCCAGTTTAATATCTGATTCGTCCACTATCCGGGGACTGCACACTAAACAGATTTTTGGCTCATGGAGCCGGAGCATGAAAAAGAGAAAGAAAAGAAAGGTCCGTCACTGCACATTTCTGATGTCTCTCTTATCTCTTGGAGTCTCTACTAACGAGCTGATGAGTTGAATCAGGTGTGCGTTTGATTGTCCGACCGTCGGTGAGGATTGCGAAGATGGGCAGGGTGCCTCTGACCGGAGGCCTATGAATTCATACTTACCTGGCAGGGGAGACACCATGATCAGGAAGGTGGTTCACCCAGGGCGAGGCTCGGCCATTGCACTCCGGTCGTGCTGACCCCTGCGAATTCCCCAAATGTGGGAATCTCGACTGCATAATTTATGGTAGTGGGGGACTGCGTTCGCGCTCTCCCCTGGACAAAAACTGGTTGTAAGAGCAGATTGTTGGATTTCCACTTATTTCTTCTTCTTCTTTTTCAGACAAGGAATGGCCTAGGAAGTCTTTCGAATTGACCTGCGCTGGTTGATTGAGAGATATAAAACAACCTAGGTTTTTCAGTCTGCGAAAGTGGGTTTTTTATTATTGTTCACATAATCTCAGATATTTAACAAACGCTTTGATTGACAGCAGTGGTCCCGGAGGCAAAATAGTTCAGAATGAGGAGTTCTATCATGTGGTGTGAATACCTTGTGCATGTGTGAAAAAGCACTTGATACACAGTCGTCTACGGCCGCACTCATGTTGTTGTTTTTTCTGTTTACAGCGCCACCAAGTGGCCAGTCGCCAAATCCCCTTTCATGTGACCACAGGCTGAGTCCATACACGGGTGTACCGACTTGGGTGTGATCGTCTCATTCGGTTGGAGAGTTATAGCCATTCGAGTAAAGCCCGCCTCGCCCACTCCCAACGTTTTGGCGTCCCGTCGCCAACGTGAAGCGAAATTCACACTTTTTTCCCAATCACTGTTGGCAGTCAGACTCTGGACAATCTTGCTGCACCGGTTTGGGTCAGATTGGGCACAACACCTAGGACTAGTGTGCAAAAGTAGGTATTTCAGAAAGTCCCAAATACCCGAAAGTCGCACCAGCGCGACCATCCAATCCGAGGCGTGCGTCTCGTTCGGCCCGAGCCAAGGATTCCGGGGATGTAAGACACTTGGGTCTGCGAACGGCGGTTTAGGAGTTACGCGCCATATCGTACTTTTGATCGCTGCAGCGCCACCCTGGGTCCGGCCGGGCCGAGCCTTGGTGATGTTGCAGACCGGGGGTGGGTACTGCCATCCCTCAGAAGTCTCCACGACGTACGCTTTGGTCTGCCCGCTCACGTTCAGGGCAGAATGTTGATGATGATCCAGAATCCCAGGTTGCACTCCAAAGTGTCGTGTTGCGCACTCTGTTGTGGTCCGTTTTCGGTTTGTCAACCAGTCGCTGAGCTTGTTTGTTGGCGGCCTCAGTCCCTCCCGCCGCGGCCCAGGTGGGCGTGGCCTTTGCCGGCTCCCCCGCCTCTGCGTCATTGTGTCATCGCTTCTCGGCCTTTTGGCTACGATCAAATGGATGCCAAGATGGATGTGCCGAGAGAGGTGACACCTTTGCCGACCATGATGGTGCGGCTGAAAAACACGGTCAGGCTACAAGTAAAAGCGGATACAGATGTGGAAATTAAGAGAAGATTTGGACGGGACTTTGTGGTAACCGAGCTCTTAAGGGAGGTTTTTGGTGTTTCGGCTTCCTTAGTTTTTTGTCTGCAAGATTTTTCATCCTCTGGATTTATGGATTTAACTTTTTTTCAGTTGAGTGATTGTGTTGCATTTTTTGAAGCTTGGGGAAAAAAGAAGGACCAGCAGCGTTTGAAAGGCCTTCAAATATTTCCAGCCTTTGCTCAAGACTTTTTGCCTTTGATAATCCATCTATACAACCCTTTTGTTGAGGATGGAGATGTGTTAACTTTCCTGGCTAGATATTGCGAGACAGTGAAAGGAGGTGAGCGATTGAAAGACCGCTTTGGAATCTGGACAGGCAAGCGGAGGTACCTGGTGAAACTCCGAGTGGATCCAGCAGCGCCAGGAGGCCTTGTGCACCCACCGGGGTCCTTTTTCATCGGATCGAATAGAGGCTTTCTCCATTATCCTGGGCAACCGCTGTATTGCAGGAGGTGCGGCGCTCAAGGTCACGTAAAGGCGGACTGTGTAGGTCAGCGGTGTCGTTTTTGTGGATCATCTGAACATGTGGCCACAAACTGTCCAGAACCAAAGAGCTGCAGCCTGTGTGGGGGGAAAGACCATTTGTTTCGGGTGTGTCCTAACAGGCAGAAATCTTATGCCAGCCTTTTTAAAGAAGGACAAGATCTGCAGGCAGATTTCGATGGCCTACTGTCAAGGGTACCAACGGAGATGGATAGTCAAGAGGCTGGTCCCTCAGGGTTGAACCCCAAAGTGGTTTCGACGGAGCAAACGGGGGAAAGAGAAGATAGAGATGGACCAGAAAGGAAAGGAAATGTAGAGGAGGAACAGCAGATGGCGCCATCACAAGTGTGGTCCGAATTCGACGTGGCGGAGGTGCTTTGCGGGATTTTTGAGACAGATCAGGAAGCAGTAGAACTGTCAAGCAGCAAAGAGAAACACCCCCCTTCATTTGTGGAAAAGGGCCAACGGCAGCAGGACACGCTGAGGGTTGACACGGGTCAAGGTATAAGAAGACGGAGGCTGTTGGAGGACAAGAACTTGGAAAGAGAGCGAAAGTGCAGTAGGATCCAGGCTCAAGAATCGGTAACCAGACATGACGGGGAGGAAGAGGATGGTGACAAAATGGACATTGGGGTAGGGTTTTTTGAGGGTGAAGGGGTAAAAGGGAAGGAGGGGAGGGATGGGGTTTTGGAAAAAGTGAAATCTATTTTGGATAGGAATACAGGGAAGTTTGAAATTGGGGAGATGGAAGAAGAGGAAGGGGGAGAATGGACTGAAGTATCAATGGAGAAGGGGAGGGGGAAGAAGGGGTTGGGGAAGAAGGGGGGTATGTGAAGCTGGATGTGGTGAAATTAAGAGTTTTTGTTAAGAGAAAATTATATGATTTGTTTAAGGGTGGCGACATTAAATGTAAGGGGCATGAAAATGTTACAGAAGAGGACTGCAATTTATCTTTCTTTAAAAATGTCGCCTTTTGATGTTTCTTTTTTACAAGAATGTCATTTGCAGGGGAAAGACGATGTTTCTGCTTTTTCTGCGGGGTGGGATATGGGGCCTTCTTTTTGGGGAGTGGGGAATGTCCATGCAGATGGGGTGGGTATTTTATTTTATTCATGGGATTTTGTTATTGAGTCTGCTATTGTCATCATCCCAGGGAGGTTAGTGGTAGTGGATGTGAGGTGGAGAGGGATTGCCCTTCGCTGTATCAATGTTTATGCACCGAGTAATTTGGGTGATAGGGAGGGGTTTCTAGATAGCTTGAATGCTTTTCTGTACACTAACAGGCTGATAGTGTTGGGAGGAGATTTTAATGTGTCTTTGGACAATGCTTCAGGTAGTTCGCTGGCGCATTTGACAACAGGCTTCTCGTTACATGACTCTTTCCGGGGGGCGGGGGGGCGGAATCCCACTTTCACTTGGCAAAACAGCAGACAGGTGGGGGCGCGGTTGGATTATATTTTTGTGCCGTCTCATGTCAAGGTGTTTAATTATACACAAGTACCTATGTGGTTTTCAGACCACTGTATGGTGGGAGTATGGTTGGAAGTGGGAGGGGAGAAGCGGGGGAGGGGTGTGTGGAGGTTTAATACTTCCTTTTTGAGTGACAAAGCTTTTTGTACTGCACTCTTTAATTTAGTGGCTGGGTGGAAAAATTTGCGAGGTTTGTTTCAGTCACAAGGGGATTGGTGGGAGGGGTTCAAAGAGAGAATAGCTTTTTTCTGCCGTAATTGGGGAAGGGAGAAGGCAAGAAGTAAGCGGGGGAAAATAAGCAAGTGGTCAGATGAGCTCCAAGCTCTATGGACAGAAGGTGCATTAGGGTCAGCTGAGGGATGGGCCAGGGCTAGACAATTGCAGGAGGACTTAAAAAAACATTTCTGGGAGGAGTCTAAGTCTTTTTTGCAAGGGTCAAGTGTCCAAAAACGACTCTATGATGAAAAGCCAACCAGTTTTTTCTTTGCTACGGTGCGAGGCAGACAAAGGAAAAGTTACATAGAGGGTCTGAGGGGTCAAGGGGGGGTGCAGACTTCTGTTAAGGGGATGCTAGATGTAGCTGAGGGTTTTTATAGGGAGTTATTTAGTAATAGAACTCCTTCAGTTACAGAATTTGAAGAGTTTTTGGAAGACTTGGAAGGGGGTTTAGGGGAGGAAGAGAGGACAGCACTAGAAGGGCCTTTGACTTTACAAGAAGTTAGCTTGGCGGTGTCTTCGCTTAAAAAGGGCACGGCTCCGGGATGTGATGGGCTTCCGGCGGATTTTTATGAGATGGTTCTGCCGTGGATAGGAAATGAACTTGTGGGAGTGTATGAGGAATGCCTTAAAAGAGGTGAGATGGTAGTGACAATGAGAACAGGTCTGGTGTCGCTACTGTATAAGAAAGGGTTGAAGGAAGAGATGGGGAATTGGAGGCCAATTACTTTGTTAACGACTGATTACAAAATTCTGGCCAAAGTTCTGACAGCAAGGCTTAAGACGATTATAGGGTCGGTGGTTCAGGCAGATCAGACATGTGGGGTCCCAGGGAGATCAATTTCTTTAAATTTGTCGCTAGTCAGAGATATAATCAGCTGGGCAGAACAACGTCAGCTTCCTTTGGCCATCTTGAATTTAGACCAAGAGAAGGCTTTTGACAGGGTTAGTCATACCTTCCTGGAGGCTATTTTGAGGAAATTGGGGTTTGGGCCAGGCTTCAGGGCTTGGGTTAAAGTGCTCTACAGTAAGGCTTTCAGTAGAATAGGGATAAATGGTCATTTTTCGGAAAAAGTGGAACAGCTAGGGGGAGTACGGCAGGGGTGCCCTTTGTCTCCCCTGCTTTATGTCTTGTCTCTGGAACCTCTTCTGGCGGCATTGAGAACAGCCCCTTCTTTTAAAGGCGTTCATTTGCCTGGAGGTGGGGGAATATGCGCCAAAGTGGCAGCTTATGCAGATGATACAACCCTGTTTCTGACTTCGGTTTCTGATTTTGAGGTGGTGGACAGAATTGTGGAGGGGTTTTGCAATGTGTCTGGGGCACGTGTTAATGTGGGTAAGTCCTCAGTAATGTTTTTTGGGTTGTGGGCTGATAAAACAGAGGCAAGAGGAGGTTATAATATTTGTGCAGACGGGCTGAAAATCCTTGGGGTCAGATTCTTTAGAGAAAACAGTGCAAAGGAGAATTGGGAGGCAAGACTGAAGGTTGTCCAGGCGAAGATAGTGAGGTGGAACTCAAGGGGGCTATCTTTGTGGGGAAGGCTGGAGGTGGTGAAGGCTGATCTTCTCCCTAGTTTGAATTACTTAGCCTATGTGTTTCCTGTTCCCTTTTGGTATGGGAGAAAGCTAGAAAAGCTGGTTTTTTCTTTTCTGTGGAAGAATAGTACTGAAATGGTGGCTAGGTCTCAGATGTACCGTCTGGTGAGGGAAGGAGGGAGGGGGGTCCCATGCATTCCCTTGAAGATGGAGGCTATCTTCTGTTCCTTGGCGGCTCGCATAGCATCCCAAGAGACAGTGCACAAGGCTAGGTTTTTAGCCCAGTTCTGGCTGGCTTTTCCTTTGAGGTCTTTGGGAAATTGGAGGGGAACAATGCCCTGGTCGACAAATAGGCCAGAGCAGTATCATAAGGTGGCAGACTTCATTTCCCGTAAGCCTTGGAGTCTTACGGAGTCCCTTATCTTGGAGCACAAAAAACTGTACTGTAGGCTGAGAGAGGAGTTAGTGGAGGGTGTAGAGAAAGCAGATTCACCATATGGAGTGTGTTGGAATATGTTGCAACCATCGTATTTAACTGGTTTCTGTAAGGATCTAAACTGGTTAACAGTTCTAGGCCGGTTACCAGTGAGAGAAAGATTATATAGACATGGTTCAGGTAGGTCTCCTAAGTGTCCAATTGGCTGTGGCCAAGATGAGACTATTGAGCATGTCTTTTGGACATGTCCAGGGGCCGGTGCGTTTTGGAGGTTAGTAATGCGATGGTGGGATAGATGGGGAGGGCCAATCATTTTAAGGAATCTGGTGATATATGGGGTGGGTTTAGAAGGTTTTGTAAAAGAGCGTAGGAGAATAATTTGGAGTACAATTTCTGAGGGGAAGCATGTTCTTTGGGAATCAAGAACAGTGTGCTTAAGGAAGCAGATTCCCCGGTTGGAGTCAAAGAGGCTATTTTTGCGTTTATTGGGGAAAATGTCAGCAGAGGTTAAAGCCTTTAAAGTGTGTTATGGGGAAGAGGAGACTAGGAGGGTATGGAGAGGGTTAGAGAGGGTTGGAGTGGGGTAAAAGGAGAGTGCTTCTATTTGTCTTTTTGTTTGTTTTTTAATCAGGGTTTTGGCTTTGCTGTTTTTTCTTTACATCATGGAAGTTTAAAAGAAGAAAATTTATGTTGTATTGATCTTGAGTGATACTGTTGTATTGTATGGTTTTTGGTGTAAATAAAAAAAAAAAAAAAAAAAAAAAAAAAAAAAAAAAAAAAAAAAAAAAAAAAAAAAAAAATCTGTTCTTATCAGTTTAATATCTGATACGTGCCCTACCCGGGCACCATATATTAAATTGATTTTTGGAACTGGGAGATGGTATAGGGGCTTGCTCCGTCCACTCCACGCATCGACCCGGTATTGCAGTACTTCTGGGAACGGTGCACCCCTTCTAAAGTGTTGAATGAAAGAAATGTTTTAGACTTGTGTGGCAGCAGATGTTAATGGAACTAGTGGATACTGCTTTGTATTGGTGTTTGAAAGGTGTAGTAGGTGCTCATAGACTATACTAGTAAAGGTAGGGTGGTGGTGTAAAAAACAAACAAATAAACAATAAAAAAAAAATCAACTCTGTTCTTTCCAGTTTAATATCTGATTCGTCCACTATCCGGGGACTGCACACTAAACAGATTTTTGGCTCATGGAGCCGGAGCATGAAAAAGAGAAAGAAAAGAAAGGTCCGTCACTGCACATTTCTGATGTCTCTCTTATCTCTTGGAGTCTCTACTAACGAGCTGATGAGTTGAATCAGGTGTGCGTTTGATTGTCCGACCGTCGGTGAGGATTGCGAAGATGGGCAGGGTGCCTCTGACCGGAGGCCTATGAATTCATACTTACCTGGCAGGGGAGACACCATGATCAGGAAGGTGGTTCACCCAGGGCGAGGCTCGGCCATTGCACTCCGGTCGTGCTGACCCCTGCGAATTCCCCAAATGTGGGAATCTCGACTGCATAATTTATGGTAGTGGGGGACTGCGTTCGCGCTCTCCCCTGGACAAAAACTGGTTGTAAGAGCAGATTGTTGGATTTCCACTTATTTCTTCTTCTTCTTTTTCAGACAAGGAATGGCCTAGGAAGTCTTTCGAATTGACCTGCGCTGGTTGATTGAGAGATATAAAACAACCTAGGTTTTTCAGTCTGCGAAAGTGGGTTTTTTATTATTGTTCACATAATCTCAGATATTTAACAAACGCTTTGATTGACAGCAGTGGTCCCGGAGGCAAAATAGTTCAGAATGAGGAGTTCTATCATGTGGTGTGAATACCTTGTGCATGTGTGAAAAAGCACTTGATACACAGTCGTCTACGGCCGCACTCATGTTGTTGTTTTTTCTGTTTACAGCGCCACCAAGTGGCCAGTCGCCAAATCCCCTTTCATGTGACCACAGGCTGAGTCCATACACGGGTGTACCGACTTGGGTGTGATCGTCTCATTCGGTTGGAGAGTTATAGCCATTCGAGTAAAGCCCGCCTCGCCCACTCCCAACGTTTTGGCGTCCCGTCGCCAACGTGAAGCGAAATTCACACTTTTTTCCCAATCACTGTTGGCAGTCAGACTCTGGACAATCTTTCTGCACCGGTTTGGGTCAGATTGGGCACAACACCTAGGACTAGTGTGCAAAAGTAGGTATTTCAGAAAGTCCCAAATACCCGAAAGTCGCACCAGCGCGACCATCCAATCCGAGGCGTGCGTCTCGTTCGGCCCGAGCCAAGGATTCCGGGGATGTAAGACACTTGGGTCTGCGAACGGCGGTTTAGGAGTTACGCGCCATATCGTACTTTTGATCGCTGCAGCGCCACCCTGGGTCCGGCCGGGCCGAGCCTTGGTGATGTTGCAGACCGGGGGTGGGTACTGCCATCCCTCAGAAGTCTCCACGACGTACGCTTTGGTCTGCCCGCTCACGTTCAGGGCAGAATGTTGATGATGATCCAGAATCCCAGGTTGCACTCCAAAGTGTCGTGTTGCGCACTCTGTTGTGGTCCGTTTTCGGTTTGTCAACCAGTCGCTGAGCTTGTTTGTTGGCGGCCTCAGTCCCTCCCGCCGCGGCCCAGGTGGGCGTGGCCTTTGCCGGCTCCCCCGCCTCTGCGTCATTGTGTCATCGCTTCTCGGCCTTTTGGCTAAGATCAAGTGTAGTATCTGTTCTTATCAGTTTAATATCTGATACGTGCCCTACCCGGGCACCATATATTAAATTGGTTTTTGGAACTGGGAGATGGTATAGGGGCTTGCTCCGTCCACTCCACGCATCGACCCGGTATTGCAGTACTTCTGGGAACGGTGCACCCCTTCTAAAGTGTTGAATGAAAGAAATGTTTTAGACTTGTGTGGCAGCAGATGTTAATGGAACTAGTGGATACTGCTTTGTATTGGTGTTTGAAAGGTGTAGTAGGTGCTCATAGACTATACTAGTAAAGGTAGGGTGGTGGTGTAAAAAACAAACAAATAAACAATAAAAAAAAAATCAACTCTGTTCTTTCCAGTTTAATATCTGATTCGTCCACTATCCGGGGACTGCACACTAAACAGATTTTTGGCTCATGGAGCCGGAGCATGAAAAAGAGAAAGAAAAGAAAGGTCCGTCACTGCACATTTCTGATGTCTCTCTTATCTCTTGGAGTCTCTACTAACGAGCTGATGAGTTGAATCAGGTGTGCGTTTGATTGTCCGACCGTCGGTGAGGATTGCGAAGATGGGCAGGGTGCCTCTGACCGGAGGCCTATGAATTCATACTTACCTGGCAGGGGAGACACCATGATCAGGAAGGTGGTTCACCCAGGGCGAGGCTCGGCCATTGCACTCCGGTCGTGCTGACCCCTGCGAATTCCCCAAATGTGGGAATCTCGACTGCATAATTTATGGTAGTGGGGGACTGCGTTCGCGCTCTCCCCTGGACAAAAACTGGTTGTAAGAGCAGATTGTTGGATTTCCACTTATTTCTTCTTCTTCTTTTTCAGACAAGGAATGGCCTAGGAAGTCTTTCGAATTGACCTGCGCTGGTTGATTGAGAGATATAAAACAACCTAGGTTTTTCAGTCTGCGAAAGTGGGTTTTTTATTATTGTTCACATAATCTCAGATATTTAACAAACGCTTTGATTGACAGCAGTGGTCCCGGAGGCAAAATAGTTCAGAATGAGGAGTTCTATCATGTGGTGTGAATACCTTGTGCATGTGTGAAAAAGCACTTGATACACAGTCGTCTACGGCCGCACTCATGTTGTTGTTTTTTCTGTTTACAGCGCCACCAAGTGGCCAGTCGCCAAATCCCCTTTCATGTGACCACAGGCTGAGTCCATACACGGGTGTACCGACTTGGGTGTGATCGTCTCATTCGGTTGGAGAGTTATAGCCATTCGAGTAAAGCCCGCCTCGCCCACTCCCAACGTTTTGGCGTCCCGTCGCCAACGTGAAGCGAAATTCACACTTTTTTCCCAATCACTGTTGGCAGTCAGACTCTGGACAATCTTGCTGCACCGGTTTGGGTCAGATTGGGCACAACACCTAGGACTAGTGTGCAAAAGTAGGTATTTCAGAAAGTCCCAAATACCCGAAAGTCGCACCAGCGCGACCATCCAATCCGAGGCGTGCGTCTCGTTCGGCCCGAGCCAAGGATTCCGGGGATGTAAGACACTTGGGTCTGCGAACGGCGGTTTAGGAGTTACGCGCCATATCGTACTTTTGATCGCTGCAGCGCCACCCTGGGTCCGGCCGGGCCGAGCCTTGGTGATGTTGCAGACCGGGGGTGGGTACTGCCATCCCTCAGAAGTCTCCACGACGTACGCTTTGGTCTGCCCGCTCACGTTCAGGGCAGAATGTTGATGATGATCCAGAATCCCAGGTTGCACTCCAAAGTGTCGTGTTGCGCACTCTGTTGTGGTCCGTTTTCGGTTTGTCAACCAGTCGCTGAGCTTGTTTGTTGGCGGCCTCAGTCCCTCCCGCCGCGGCCCAGGTGGGCGTGGCCTTTGCCGGCTCCCCCGCCTCTGCGTCATTGTGTCATCGCTTCTCGGCCTTTTGGCTAAGATCAAGTGTAGTATCTGTTCTTATCAGTTTAATATCTGATACGTGCCCTACCCGGGCACCATATATTAAATTGATTTTTGGAACTGGGAGATGGTATAGGGGCTTGCTCCGTCCACTCCACGCATCGACCCGGTATTGCAGTACTTCTGGGAACGGTGCACCCCTTCTAAAGTGTTGAATGAAAGAAATGTTTTAGACTTGTGTGGCAGCAGATGTTAATGGAACTAGTGGATACTGCTTTGTATTGGTGTTTGAAAGGTGTAGTAGGTGCTCATAGACTATACTAGTAAAGGTAGGGTGGTGGTGTAAAAAACAAACAAATAAACAATAAAAAAAAAATCAACTCTGTTCTTTCCAGTTTAATATCTGATTCGTCCACTATCCGGGGACTGCACACTAAACAGATTTTTGGCTCATGGAGCCGGAGCATGAAAAAGAGAAAGAAAAGAAAGGTCCGTCACTGCACATTTCTGATGTCTCTCTTATCTCTTGGAGTCTCTACTAACGAGCTGATGAGTTGAATCAGGTGTGCGTTTGATTGTCCGACCGTCGGTGAGGATTGCGAAGATGGGCAGGGTGCCTCTGACCGGAGGCCTATGAATTCATACTTACCTGGCAGGGGAGACACCATGATCAGGAAGGTGGTTCACCCAGGGCGAGGCTCGGCCATTGCACTCCGGTCGTGCTGACCCCTGCGAATTCCCCAAATGTGGGAATCTCGACTGCATAATTTATGGTAGTGGGGGACTGCGTTCGCGCTCTCCCCTGGACAAAAACTGGTTGTAAGAGCAGATTGTTGGATTTCCACTTATTTCTTCTTCTTCTTTTTCAGACAAGGAATGGCCTAGGAAGTCTTTCGAATTGACCTGCGCTGGTTGATTGAGAGATATAAAACAACCTAGGTTTTTCAGTCTGCGAAAGTGGGTTTTTTATTATTGTTCACATAATCTCAGATATTTAACAAACGCTTTGATTGACAGCAGTGGTCCCGGAGGCAAAATAGTTCAGAATGAGGAGTTCTATCATGTGGTGTGAATACCTTGTGCATGTGTGAAAAAGCACTTGATACACAGTCGTCTACGGCCGCACTCATGTTGTTGTTTTTTCTGTTTACAGCACCACCAAGTGGCCAGTCGCCAAATCCCCTTTCATGTGACCACAGGCTGAGTCCATACACGGGTGTACCGACTTGGGTGTGATCGTCTCATTCGGTTGGAGAGTTATAGCCATTCGAGTAAAGCCCGCCTCGCCCACTCCCAACGTTTTGGCGTCCCGTCGCCAACGTGAAGCGAAATTCACACTTTTTTCCCAATCACTGTTGGCAGTCAGACTCTGGACAATCTTGCTGCACCGGTTTGGGTCAGATTGGGCACAACACCTAGGACTAGTGTGCAAAAGTAGGTATTTCAGAAAGTCCCAAATACCCGAAAGTCGCACCAGCGCGACCATCCAATCCGAGGCGTGCGTCTCGTTCGGCCCGAGCCAAGGATTCCGGGGATGTAAGACACTTGGGTCTGCGAACGGCGGTTTAGGAGTTACGCGCCATATCGTACTTTTGATCGCTGCAGCGCCACCCTGGGTCCGGCCGGGCCGAGCCTTGGTGATGTTGCAGACCGGGGGTGGGTACTGCCATCCCTCAGAAGTCTCCACGACGTACGCTTTGGTCTGCCCGCTCACGTTCAGGGCAGAATGTTGATGATGATCCAGAATCCCAGGTTGCACTCCAAAGTGTCGTGTTGCGCACTCTGTTGTGGTCCGTTTTCGGTTTGTCAACCAGTCGCTGAGCTTGTTTGTTGGCGGCCTCAGTCCCTCCCGCCGCGGCCCAGGTGGGCGTGGCCTTTGCCGGCTCCCCCGCCTCTGCGTCATTGTGTCATCGCTTCTCGGCCTTTTGGCTAAGATCAAGTGTAGTATCTGTTCTTATCAGTTTAATATCTGATACGTGCCCTACCCGGGCACCATATATTAAATTGATTTTTGGAACTGGGAGATGGTATAGGGGCTTGCTCCGTCCACTCCACGCATCGACCCGGTATTGCAGTACTTCTGGGAACGGTGCACCCCTTCTAAAGTGTTGAATGAAAGAAATGTTTTAGACTTGTGTGGCAGCAGATGTTAATGGAACTAGTGGATACTGCTTTGTATTGGTGTTTGAAAGGTGTAGTAGGTGCTCATAGACTATACTAGTAAAGGTAGGGTGGTGGTGTAAAAAACAAACAAATAAACAATAAAAAAAAAATCAACTCTGTTCTTTCCAGTTTAATATCTGATTCGTCCACTATCCGGGGACTGCACACTAAACAGATTTTTGGCTCATGGAGCCGGAGCATGAAAAAGAGAAAGAAAAGAAAGGTCCGTCACTGCACATTTCTGATGTCTCTCTTATCTCTTGGAGTCTCTACTAACGAGCTGATGAGTTGAATCAGGTGTGCGTTTGATTGTCCGACCGTCGGTGAGGATTGCGAAGATGGGCAGGGTGCCTCTGACCGGAGGCCTATGAATTCATACTTACCTGGCAGGGGAGACACCATGATCAGGAAGGTGGTTCACCCAGGGCGAGGCTCGGCCATTGCACTCCGGTCGTGCTGACCCCTGCGAATTCCCCAAATGTGGGAATCTCGACTGCATAATTTATGGTAGTGGGGGACTGCGTTCGCGCTCTCCCCTGGACAAAAACTGGTTGTAAGAGCAGATTGTTGGATTTCCACTTATTTCTTCTTTTTCAGACAAGGAATGGCCTAGGAAGTCTTTCGAATTGACCTGCGCTGGTTGATTGAGAGATATAAAACAACCTAGGTTTTTCAGTCTGCGAAAGTGGGTTTTTTATTATTGTTCACATAATCTCAGATATTTAACAAACGCTTTGATTGACAGCAGTGGTCCCGGAGGCAAAATAGTTCAGAATGAGGAGTTCTATCATGTGGTGTGAATACCTTGTGCATGTGTGAAAAAGCACTTGATACACAGTCGTCTACGGCCGCACTCATGTTGTTGTTTTTTCTGTTTACAGCGCCACCAAGTGGCCAGTCGCCAAATCCCCTTTCATGTGACCACAGGCTGAGTCCATACACGGGTGTACCGACTTGGGTGTGATCGTCTCATTCGGTTGGAGAGTTATAGCCATTCGAGTAAAGCCCGCCTCGCCCACTCCCAACGTTTTGGCGTCCCGTCGCCAACGTGAAGCGAAATTCACACTTTTTTCCCAATCACTGTTGGCAGTCAGACTCTGGACAATCTTGCTGCACCGGTTTGGGTCAGATTGGGCACAACACCTAGGACTAGTGTGCAAAAGTAGGTATTTCAGAAAGTCCCAAATACCCGAAAGTCGCACCAGCGCGACCATCCAATCCGAGGCGTGCGTCTCGTTCGGCCCGAGCCAAGGATTCCGGGGATGTAAGACACTTGGGTCTGCGAACGGCGGTTTAGGAGTTACGCGCCATATCGTACTTTTGATCGCTGCAGCGCCACCCTGGGTCCGGCCGGGCCGAGCCTTGGTGATGTTGCAGACCGGGGGTGGGTACTGCCATCCCTCAGAAGTCTCCACGACGTACGCTTTGGTCTGCCCGCTCACGTTCAGGGCAGAATGTTGATGATGATCCAGAATCCCAGGTTGCACTCCAAAGTGTCGTGTTGCGCACTCTGTTGTGGTCCGTTTTCGGTTTGTCAACCAGTCGCTGAGCTTGTTTGTTGGCGGCCTCAGTCCCTCCCGCCGCGGCCCAGGTGGGCGTGGCCTTTGCCGGCTCCCCCGCCTCTGCGTCATTGTGTCATCGCTTCTCGGCCTTTTGGCTAAGATCAAGTGTCTTGTCAATCGGCAGTGTTGCGATCGCCTCTTTGTAAGTTTTTGGTTTGTGCTTTTTGTTGCACTTTCCTACTCCTTCAGAGAGGTATATTGTACTGCTCATAGCTGTATTTTTTATTATTATTTATTGTCCCATTATTGTGTTGTTTCTGTTTTAAGGAGATTTTTACTGAGAGAATCTGTCTTAAGGTAAGTCTTTTATCTTTGATCACTGTTTTAATTTTTACTGTTTTATATAGTCACTCTTAAGTACTTTTTAAAGCTGGGGGTGCCTCCAACATGTCGGCTGCTCGTGCCGGCATGCGGAGGCACCACAGTGTGCGTTTTAGTTTTTTAGAAAAAGATGGAAAGCTGTTGGAAATGTCTAGGTTAGACTTCTCCAGGAAATTGATGCAGAAATGTTTAGGGTTTACCCCTGTTGACTTGAATTGTATTCTGACCCTGCCTTTTAACAAAGGCTTTGATGTGAGTTTTAAGAATGCAGCACTATTAAACGACTTCTGGCAACGCTTTGAAACACATAAGACCCAGTTCTCCATGTTTAAAGTTGAGAAACTAACCGATAATACACAAAAAGTGGTTATTGTTAAGATGTTCAATGAGACTGTAAATGGAGAAGATGTTTGTACATGGCTGGGAAGATTTTGCACTGTGAGGGGCCAGGCTATGAAGGTTTATGATGAAGACGGGATTTGGAATTGTTCTTGGAGGGTCCCAATCAAACAATGGGAAGACCCCAGGGGCTTCCAAGGTCTGAGACATTTACCACAAATGATAGTTCTGGGTGAAAACAGGGGCTACATCCATTATCAAGGAATGCCCAAACTCTGCCGGCGATGTGGGGAGTTGGGACATCTTGTCGAAGCATGCCAGAAAGTCTTTTGTAATAAGTGTAGAGAAATTGGACATTCTTTTGAAGAATGTCCAAATGGCAGAAAGTGCAATCTTTGTGGAGACTACAATCATCTCTACAGAGACTGCCCTAAGTCCTTTGCCAACAAAGTTAAAACACACAAAATGGCGACAGAGGAAATCAAACCAAAAGATAACGAGGGGGCGGAGAGAAAAAATTCAAATCTCCCGCCAAATCTGGTGATTGGGGGAGAGGGGACAGATGAAAGAGGAAATGAGGGGGTGGACCTAAGGAGAGAGGGGGTGGAGCAAAATGTAATTTTCCTGCCAAATCACACAATTGGAGCAGATAAAAATGAGGAGATGGAACTTCACCAAACATTGTTTGACCATGAAACCGAGTCAAGTGAACAGAGCAATGATGGCGAGGGGAAACAAAACAACAAAGACCAGGAAAAGGGTTTGGAGGAAGAACAAGGAAATAAACAAAAGGAAAACAAGGTAAGTAATGATTTCCCAGGTGTTAAATTGCTGGGTAAAAAACGGAACGCTCAATCCCCCATTGAGGAGCAAAACGGGAAAAGGGACCGAGTGGGACTGCTGTCAGATTCCTCCTCATCTGAGGATTTGAATCGGCTCTTCCCACTCGACTCCCCTAACGAAGTATCCTTTTTGCAAATAGAACTCCAAACATCCACCCCTAGGGCCAGCTCAAGGGGGAAACAGTTTCAATCCCCTGATTCTCAAAATATAGAAGTAAGGGAAGAGCTTGTTTCACAGAACACAGATCTTCTTTTTTGAACTTTTAGTTAATTATGTCTATTAAATTGACCCACCTGTCGTTTTTAACTGTTCTGCTCATGACACTCACACTCTCTACTCTAAATGTAAGAAGTGTGCGGTCACAACTGAGAGCAAAAACTATTTTATCCTTTTTACAAACCCAAAACTGTGATATTTTGCTTTTACAAGAATGTGCTTTACCTTTTATGAAAAATTATAGGAAATGGGAAGAGCAGTGGCCCCACTCAACATCTGTGTGGAGTGGCTCCAACCATAATAGAGCAGATGGAGTAGCAGTTTTAATTAAAAATCCTCAGCTTGTGGTGAAGGGGAGCACAGTGGTGAGAGATGGGCGAGCTCTGTTAATACATCTGTCCTTTTTAGGACATGATTTTAATATTCTAAATATTTATGGTTTTACAGACAAAAATGATAGGAATGACCTTTTAGAAGACGTGCAGTCCCACCTTTTAGGGAGGGCCCCGATTATTTTAGCGGGGGATTTTAATTGTATTTTAAGCAAAAATGACAGGAAAGGGGGCGGAGAAGACTTTAAATTAGATAAAACATCCATTTTATTGCAGACGATAATAAGAGATTTTAAACTGACTGACTGTTTTAGAACCATGCATCCTGGGGAGCAAGGACTCACCTGGTTTAGTGGTGATGGCACCAAAGCCTCCCGTATCGATTATATTTTTACACGGGACCTCGTACCAGTAGATGCTAAATTAACCCCTGTCTTTTTTTCGGACCACGCTATGCTTTCTTGCACCTTCTCACTTCCCACAGGTGTGACGACAGGCAAAGGGCTGTGGAGGCTGAACTGCTCCCTGTTGGAAGACAAAGAGGTTGTAGAAGAATACAGGGAGCAGTACAGCCAATGGAAGACCCTAAAAGACTTTTACGATTCACAGGCACAGTGGTGGGAAATGGTGAAGGGAAAGACAAAGACTTATTTTAAACAAGTTGGGAAAAAGAAAAAAGATAAAGAGAGGAGATGCATGGTGGGACTGCAAAAACGATTACAGCGTTATTTTAATCTTTTGAACCAAGGTTTTGATTTCAATGAAGATATTCGCCAAGTAAAAAAGATTATGTCCGAATTAGAAGAGAAAAGAAATAAAGGTGTCATCTTACAAAGTAGAGAAAAGGAATTAGAAGAAGGGGAAAAATGTACAAGCTACTTCTTCCGTAAAATAGTGAATAGAGGTGGGGGTATGGTGGGTGTAAAAAACAAAGAAAACAACCTTATGCATAGTACACAAGGTATTTTAAAGGTGGTTGAAGAGTTTTATGAAGAATTGTATGGAGAGAAAGATATTGAGGATGATATTTTAAAAGAGGTCTTAAAATTAGTTGACAAAACAATCAAGGATAACGTAGCATTGACAAAAGATTTTAACATGATAGAAATGGAAAAATGCCTTAAACAATTTAAGAAAAGGAAGTCACCGGGGGAGGATGGCCTCCCGCTGGAGTTTTATCAGACCTTTTGGGATATTTTAGCACAGGACCTTTTAGTTGTTTTTAACGAATTTGACGACTTGGACAGACTACCAAATAGCTTCAGGACTGGGATAGTCACACTCTTACATAAAAAAGACCAAAAGACTGACTTAAAGAACTGGCGACCTATAACTCTTTTAAACGTGGATTGTAAAGTTTTTAGCAAAATTTTAATGGGTCGTATGTCTTCGATTTTAGGGGATGTGATCCACCCGGATCAAACCTGCGCAGTCCCTGGGAGAAAGATCACGGACAGCCTCATTCTGATGAGAGACACCATCTGTTATGCGAGAGACAGAAATATTCGGCTCGCAGTTTTAAATTTAGACTTTGAAAAAGCTTTTGATCGGGTCTCGCACCAGTACTTATTCCAAGTACTGCAAAAGATGGGTTTTCCGGGGAGATTTGTAGCTTGGGTGGAACTGCTATATAGGGGGATAACCAGCAGGTTCTTGGTAAATGGGCACTTGACAAAGGCAGTAGATGTTTGCTGTGGTGTCCGTCAGGGATGTCCATTATCTCCCCTCCTATATGTCGCTTGTATCGAGCCACTAGCGCAGGCTTTGAGAAAGGATAAATGGATCACGGGACTGACTATCCCAGGGACCGGGGGACTGATAGCTAAGACAGTTTTATATATGGACGATGTGAATCTTTTATGTACTGACATTTTATCAATCCACAAGACCATGGAACTGACTGACTGGTTTGGAAGGGCGTCGGGGGCTAGACTAAATAGATCAAAAACACAGGTACAATTTTTCGGGCCGTGGGGACCTACAGAAATAGAAAACACAGAACTCGAAGTTAAAAAGACTGACGTAAAGATACTCGGGATCAAATTCGACAAAGAGGGAGGGGGGAAGGGAAACTGGCAAAATGTTTTAGCAAAAGCAAGACAAAGATTAGGTTTTTGGAGATTGAGACAACTGACAATAGAGGGTAAAGTTTTAATCATCAAATCTGTGATTTTACCTTTATTTTTATTGCTGTGTTCTGTTTTTTATCCCCCCAGATGGTTCCTTTTAGCCGTGGACCGAGAAATCTTCCGCTTCCTGTGGGGAGGTAAATGGGAAAGGCTGAAAAGAGAGGAGATGAAGAAAGCCCCAAAAAACGGAGGGAAAGGAGTACCAAATTTGTACTTGTTTTTAGGGGCATACTACACTGCACTCCACATAAAATATGCCACAAACAAAAACACAGAAAATAAAACCACAGCAATGAGTCGCTTTTGGATGGGCTCGTATTTAAGAGCCCTGCAAATCTTACCCAGGGATCATACAGTACCAATTGCTTTTAAACTATCTCCAGCACATGCTTTTATAAAGAAGTTTTTAAAAAAATTCCTTTTAGAAGAAAAAGACGTTAAAACCTTGACAAATCATCGTCTTCTCCTCTCTCTTGTGCAGGAACGAGAGCAAGTGAGCCCAGTGCATGGGCTCACTCAAAGTGAAGCAAAAACAGTTTGGCAGAACGTGTCTCATCCAGCCCTTCGGAACAGACATCGGGACCTGGCATGGATGGCAGCTCATGAGATTCTCCCGGTCAGGGCCGTGATGCATTCCCGGGGCATGGCCAGGATATCTACGTGCCCACAGCCCGGGTGTGGCGCGCCCGAGACTGTGAGGCACGCGCTCTGGGAATGCAGTGCCGTGAGGGACCTGTGGGCAACAGCTGGTCCCCTGCAATTCCCGTACCTACCAGCAGGGGGGGTCCCAGACTACTGGACAACAGTAGGATTGGTGAGCCAGGAAAACTTGCCAGCAGAAAACTACATAAAGTACTGGCTCACCATGAACTGTATCAAAGACGCTATTTGGACCTCCAGAAACCTGCTGGTGGGGAAGCGCATGCAGGTGTCCCTCCACGCCACCCAACAGCTGGCAAACTTTAGGCTGCAGGAGTACACCGCATGTCGCCATTCGGACGTGGGGACCAGAGCTTCACTGGAGAAGGTCCCCTCGGCCACGAGCCTTGACTGCCCGTAGATGCCCCCCAAATTCAACACCAGGTGGAGCAGCGGAGCCGTGGTTAAAGAGGATCTCCTCTGGCCCACGGGCCGGGTCTCGGGCTCTGTTCCGAAGGATGGCTGGGAATTATTATTACTATTATTATTATTATATATATTTTTTATCTTCTTCTTGCACAAAGACAGGACTTCGCTTTATGTATCTATTTTATGTATTTACCTATTCATCATATATCGTCTGTGTTTTTTACCCTCTGTAGGTTTTATCCATCAAGAGCCCTTTTAGTTTCCAAAAGCTTTTTCTTGTTAGTAGTTTTATTGTTCCATGTTTTAAACACCAACACATGTTTTAACACTAACACATGCTTTAAACAGATGTATGCATTTCCTATATAAAAATGTTATGGAAACAAAGCGTATGATGACCTCCTGTTGAGATGATGACGATGTAAAAAATGGAATGAGACAATAAAAACTTTTCGAAAGAAAAAAATCTGTTCTTATCAGTTTAATATCTGATACGTGCCCTACCCGGGCACCATATATTAAATTGATTTTTGGAACTGGGAGATGGTATAGGGGCTTGCTCCGTCCACTCCACGCATCGACCCGGTATTGCAGTACTTCTGGGAACGGTGCACCCCTTCTAAAGTGTTGAATGAAAGAAATGTTTTAGACTTGTGTGGCAGCAGATGTTAATGGAACTAGTGGATACTGCTTTGTATTGGTGTTTGAAAGGTGTAGTAGGTGCTCATAGACTATACTAGTAAAGGTAGGGTGGTGGTGTAAAAAACAAACAAATAAACAATAAAAAAAAAATCAACTCTGTTCTTTCCAGTTTAATATCTGATTCGTCCACTATCCGGGGACTGCACACTAAACAGATTTTTGGCTCATGGAGCCGGAGCATGAAAAAGAGAAAGAAAAGAAAGGTCCGTCACTGCACATTTCTGATGTCTCTCTTATCTCTTGGAGTCTCTACTAACGAGCTGATGAGTTGAATCAGGTGTGCGTTTGATTGTCCGACCGTCGGTGAGGATTGCGAAGATGGGCAGGGTGCCTCTGACCGGAGGCCTATGAATTCATACTTACCTGGCAGGGGAGACACCATGATCAGGAAGGTGGTTCACCCAGGGCGAGGCTCGGCATTGCACTCCGGTCGTGCTGACCCCTGCGAATTCCCCAAATGTGGGAATCTCGACTGCATAATTTATGGTAGTGGGGGACTGCGTTCGCGCTCTCCCCTGGACAAAAACTGGTTGTAAGAGCAGATTGTTGGATTTCCACTTATTTCTTCTTCTTCTTTTTCAGACAAGGAATGGCCTAGGAAGTCTTTCGAATTGACCTGCGCTGGTTGATTGAGAGATATAAAACAACCTAGGTTTTTCAGTCTGCGAAAGTGGGTTTTTTATTATTGTTAACATAATCTCAGATATTTAACAAACGCTTTGATTGACAGCAGTGGTCCCGGAGGCAAAATAGTTCAGAATGAGGAGTTCTATCATGTGGTGTGAATACCTTGTGCATGTGTGAAAAAGCACTTGATACACAGTCGTCTACGGCCGCACTCATGTTGTTGTTTTTTCTGTTTACAGCGCCACCAAGTGGCCAGTCGCCAAATCCCCTTTCATGTGACCACAGGCTGAGTCCATACACGGGTGTACCGACTTGGGTGTGATCGTCTCATTCGGTTGGAGAGTTATAGCCATTCGAGTAAAGCCCGCCTCGCCCACTCCCAACGTTTTGGCGTCCCGTCGCCAACGTGAAGCGAAATTCACACTTTTTTCCCAATCACTGTTGGCAGTCAGACTCTGGACAATCTTTCTGCACCGGTTTGGGTCAGATTGGGCACAACACCTAGGACTAGTGTGCAAAAGTAGGTATTTCAGAAAGTCCCAAATACCCGAAAGTCGCACCAGCGCGACCATCCAATCCGAGGCGTGCGTCTCGTTCGGCCCGAGCCAAGGATTCCGGGGATGTAAGACACTTGGGTCTGCGAACGGCGGTTTAGGAGTTACGCGCCATATCGTACTTTTGATCGCTGCAGCGCCACCCTGGGTCCGGCCGGGCCGAGCCTTGGTGATGTTGCAGACCGGGGGTGGGTACTGCCATCCCTCAGAAGTCTCCACGACGTACGCTTTGGTCTGCCCGCTCACGTTCAGGGCAGAATGTTGATGATGATCCAGAATCCCAGGTTGCACTCCAAAGTGTCGTGTTGCGCACTCTGTTGTGGTCCGTTTTCGGTTTGTCAACCAGTCGCTGAGCTTGTTTGTTGGCGGCCTCAGTCCCTCCCGCCGCGGCCCAGGTGGGCGTGGCCTTTGCCGGCTCCCCCGCCTCTGCGTCATTGTGTCATCGCTTCTCGGCCTTTTGGCTAAGATCAAGTGTAGTATCTGTTCTTATCAGTTTAATATCTGATACGTGCCCTACCCGGGCACCATATATTAAATTGATTTTTGGAACTGGGAGATGGTATAGGGGCTTGCTCCGTCCACTCCACGCATCGACCCGGTATTGCAGTACTTCTGGGAACGGTGCACCCCTTCTAAAGTGTTGAATGAAAGAAATGTTTTAGACTTGTGTGGCAGCAGATGTTAATGGAACTAGTGGATACTGCTTTGTATTGGTGTTTGAAAGGTGTAGTAGGTGCTCATAGACTATACTAGTAAAGGTAGGGTGGTGGTGTAAAAAACAAACAAATAAACAATAAAAAAAAAATCAACTCTGTTCTTTCCAGTTTAATATCTGATTCGTCCACTATCCGGGGACTGCACACTAAACAGATTTTTGGCTCATGGAGCCGGAGCATGAAAAAGAGAAAGAAAAGAAAGGTCCGTCACTGCACATTTCTGATGTCTCTCTTATCTCTTGGAGTCTCTACTAACGAGCTGATGAGTTGAATCAGGTGTGCGTTTGATTGTCCGACCGTCGGTGAGGATTGCGAAGATGGGCAGGGTGCCTCTGACCGGAGGCCTATGAATTCATACTTACCTGGCAGGGGAGACACCATGATCAGGAAGGTGGTTCACCCAGGGCGAGGCTCGGCCATTGCACTCCGGTCGTGCTGACCCCTGCGAATTCCCCAAATGTGGGAATCTCGACTGCATAATTTATGGTAGTGGGGGACTGCGTTCGCGCTCTCCCCTGGACAAAAACTGGTTGTAAGAGCAGATTGTTGGATTTCCACTTATTTCTTCTTCTTCTTTTTCAGACAAGGAATGGCCTAGGAAGTCTTTCGAATTGACCTGCGCTGGTTGATTGAGAGATATAAAACAACCTAGGTTTTTCAGTCTGCGAAAGTGGGTTTTTTATTATTGTTCACATAATCTCAGATATTTAACAAACGCTTTGATTGACAGCAGTGGTCCCGGAGGCAAAATAGTTCAGAATGAGGAGTTCTATCATGTGGTGTGAATACCTTGTGCATGTGTGAAAAAGCACTTGATACACAGTCGTCTACGGCCGCACTCATGTTGTTGTTTTTTCTGTTTACAGCGCCACCAAGTGGCCAGTCGCCAAATCCCCTTTCATGTGACCACAGGCTGAGTCCATACACGGGTGTACCGACTTGGGTGTGATCGTCTCATTCGGTTGGAGAGTTATAGCCATTCGAGTAAAGCCCGCCTCGCCCACTCCCAACGTTTTGGCGTCCCGTCGCCAACGTGAAGCGAAATTCACACTTTTTTCCCAATCACTGTTGGCAGTCAGACTCTGGACAATCTTGCTGCACCGGTTTGGGTCAGATTGGGCACAACACCTAGGACTAGTGTGCAAAAGTAGGTATTTCAGAAAGTCCCAAATACCCGAAAGTCGCACCAGCGCGACCATCCAATCCGAGGCGTGCGTCTCGTTCGGCCCGAGCCAAGGATTCCGGGGATGTAAGACACTTGGGTCTGCGAACGGCGGTTTAGGAGTTACGCGCCATATCGTACTTTTGATCGCTGCAGCGCCACCCTGGGTCCGGCCGGGCCGAGCCTTGGTGATGTTGCAGACCGGGGGTGGGTACTGCCATCCCTCAGAAGTCTCCACGACGTACGCTTTGGTCTGCCCGCTCACGTTCAGGGCAGAATGTTGATGATGATCCAGAATCCCAGGTTGCACTCCAAAGTGTCGTGTTGCGCACTCTGTTGTGGTCCGTTTTCGGTTTGTCAACCAGTCGCTGAGCTTGTTTGTTGGCGGCCTCAGTCCCTCCCGCCGCGGCCCAGGTGGGCGTGGCCTTTGCCGGCTCCCCCGCCTCTGCGTCATTGTGTCATCGCTTCTCGGCCTTTTGGCTACGATCAAATGGATGCCAAGATGGATGTGCCGAGAGAGGTGACACCTTTGCCGACCATGATGGTGCGGCTGAAAAACACGGTCAGGCTACAAGTAAAAGCGGATACAGATGTGGAAATTAAGAGAAGATTTGGACGGGACTTTGTGGTAACCGAGCTCTTAAGGGAGGTTTTTGGTGTTTCGGCTTCCTTAGTTTTTTGTCTGCAAGATTTTTCATCCTCTGGATTTATGGATTTAACTTTTTTTCAGTTGAGTGATTGTGTTGCATTTTTTGAAGCTTGGGGAAAAAAGAAGGACCAGCAGCGTTTGAAAGGCCTTCAAATATTTCCAGCCTTTGCTCAAGACTTTTTGCCTTTGATAATCCATCTATACAACCCTTTTGTTGAGGATGGAGATGTGTTAACTTTCCTGGCTAGATATTGCGAGACAGTGAAAGGAGGTGAGCGATTGAAAGACCGCTTTGGAATCTGGACAGGCAAGCGGAGGTACCTGGTGAAACTCCGAGTGGATCCAGCAGCGCCAGGAGGCCTTGTGCACCCACCGGGGTCCTTTTTCATCGGATCGAATAGAGGCTTTCTCCATTATCCTGGGCAACCGCTGTATTGCAGGAGGTGCGGCGCTCAAGGTCACGTAAAGGCGGACTGTGTAGGTCAGCGGTGTCGTTTTTGTGGATCATCTGAACATGTGGCCACAAACTGTCCAGAACCAAAGAGCTGCAGCCTGTGTGGGGGGAAAGACCATTTGTTTCGGGTGTGTCCTAACAGGCAGAAATCTTATGCCAGCCTTTTTAAAGAAGGACAAGATCTGCAGGCAGATTTCGATGGCCTACTGTCAAGGGTACCAACGGAGATGGATAGTCAAGAGGCTGGTCCCTCAGGGTTGAACCCCAAAGTGGTTTCGACGGAGCAAACGGGGGAAAGAGAAGATAGAGATGGACCAGAAAGGAAAGGAAATGTAGAGGAGGAACAGCAGATGGCGCCATCACAAGTGTGGTCCGAATTCGACGTGGCGGAGGTGCTTTGCGGGATTTTTGAGACAGATCAGGAAGCAGTAGAACTGTCAAGCAGCAAAGAGAAACACCCCCCTTCATTTGTGGAAAAGGGCCAACGGCAGCAGGACACGCTGAGGGTTGACACGGGTCAAGGTATAAGAAGACGGAGGCTGTTGGAGGACAAGAACTTGGAAAGAGAGCGAAAGTGCAGTAGGATCCAGGCTCAAGAATCGGTAACCAGACATGACGGGGAGGAAGAGGATGGTGACAAAATGGACATTGGGGTAGGGTTTTTTGAGGGTGAAGGGGTAAAAGGGAAGGAGGGGAGGGATGGGGTTTTGGAAAAAGTGAAATCTATTTTGGATAGGAATACAGGGAAGTTTGAAATTGGGGAGATGGAAGAAGAGGAAGGGGGAGAATGGACTGAAGTATCAATGGAGAAGGGGAGGGGGAAGAAGGGGTTGGGGAAGAAGGGGGGTATGTGAAGCTGGATGTGGTGAAATTAAGAGTTTTTGTTAAGAGAAAATTATATGATTTGTTTAAGGGTGGCGACATTAAATGTAAGGGGCATGAAAATGTTACAGAAGAGGACTGCAATTTATCTTTCTTTAAAAATGTCGCCTTTTGATGTTTCTTTTTTACAAGAATGTCATTTGCAGGGGAAAGACGATGTTTCTGCTTTTTCTGCGGGGTGGGATATGGGGCCTTCTTTTTGGGGAGTGGGGAATGTCCATGCAGATGGGGTGGGTATTTTATTTTATTCATGGGATTTTGTTATTGAGTCTGCTATTGTCATCATCCCAGGGAGGTTAGTGGTAGTGGATGTGAGGTGGAGAGGGATTGCCCTTCGCTGTATCAATGTTTATGCACCGAGTAATTTGGGTGATAGGGAGGGGTTTCTAGATAGCTTGAATGCTTTTCTGTACACTAACAGGCTGATAGTGTTGGGAGGAGATTTTAATGTGTCTTTGGACAATGCTTCAGGTAGTTCGCTGGCGCATTTGACAACAGGCTTCTCGTTACATGACTCTTTCCGGGGGGCGGGGGGGCGGAATCCCACTTTCACTTGGCAAAACAGCAGACAGGTGGGGGCGCGGTTGGATTATATTTTTGTGCCGTCTCATGTCAAGGTGTTTAATTATACACAAGTACCTATGTGGTTTTCAGACCACTGTATGGTGGGAGTATGGTTGGAAGTGGGAGGGGAGAAGCGGGGGAGGGGTGTGTGGAGGTTTAATACTTCCTTTTTGAGTGACAAAGCTTTTTGTACTGCACTCTTTAATTTAGTGGCTGGGTGGAAAAATTTGCGAGGTTTGTTTCAGTCACAAGGGGATTGGTGGGAGGGGTTCAAAGAGAGAATAGCTTTTTTCTGCCGTAATTGGGGAAGGGAGAAGGCAAGAAGTAAGCGGGGGAAAATAAGCAAGTGGTCAGATGAGCTCCAAGCTCTATGGACAGAAGGTGCATTAGGGTCAGCTGAGGGATGGGCCAGGGCTAGACAATTGCAGGAGGACTTAAAAAAACATTTCTGGGAGGAGTCTAAGTCTTTTTTGCAAGGGTCAAGTGTCCAAAAACGACTCTATGATGAAAAGCCAACCAGTTTTTTCTTTGCTACGGTGCGAGGCAGACAAAGGAAAAGTTACATAGAGGGTCTGAGGGGTCAAGGGGGGGTGCAGACTTCTGTTAAGGGGATGCTAGATGTAGCTGAGGGTTTTTATAGGGAGTTATTTAGTAATAGAACTCCTTCAGTTACAGAATTTGAAGAGTTTTTGGAAGACTTGGAAGGGGGTTTAGGGGAGGAAGAGAGGACAGCACTAGAAGGGCCTTTGACTTTACAAGAAGTTAGCTTGGCGGTGTCTTCGCTTAAAAAGGGCACGGCTCCGGGATGTGATGGGCTTCCGGCGGATTTTTATGAGATGGTTCTGCCGTGGATAGGAAATGAACTTGTGGGAGTGTATGAGGAATGCCTTAAAAGAGGTGAGATGGTAGTGACAATGAGAACAGGTCTGGTGTCGCTACTGTATAAGAAAGGGTTGAAGGAAGAGATGGGGAATTGGAGGCCAATTACTTTGTTAACGACTGATTACAAAATTCTGGCCAAAGTTCTGACAGCAAGGCTTAAGACGATTATAGGGTCGGTGGTTCAGGCAGATCAGACATGTGGGGTCCCAGGGAGATCAATTTCTTTAAATTTGTCGCTAGTCAGAGATATAATCAGCTGGGCAGAACAACGTCAGCTTCCTTTGGCCATCTTGAATTTAGACCAAGAGAAGGCTTTTGACAGGGTTAGTCATACCTTCCTGGAGGCTATTTTGAGGAAATTGGGGTTTGGGCCAGGCTTCAGGGCTTGGGTTAAAGTGCTCTACAGTAAGGCTTTCAGTAGAATAGGGATAAATGGTCATTTTTCGGAAAAAGTGGAACAGCTAGGGGGAGTACGGCAGGGGTGCCCTTTGTCTCCCCTGCTTTATGTCTTGTCTCTGGAACCTCTTCTGGCGGCATTGAGAACAGCCCCTTCTTTTAAAGGCGTTCATTTGCCTGGAGGTGGGGGAATATGCGCCAAAGTGGCAGCTTATGCAGATGATACAACCCTGTTTCTGACTTCGGTTTCTGATTTTGAGGTGGTGGACAGAATTGTGGAGGGGTTTT
This sequence comes from Phoxinus phoxinus, assembly GCF_949152265.1. Classification (NCBI taxonomy): domain Eukaryota; kingdom Metazoa; phylum Chordata; class Actinopteri; order Cypriniformes; family Leuciscidae; genus Phoxinus; species Phoxinus phoxinus. Next base: position 32,610,401 of record NC_136893.1, on the reverse strand, counting down.
GCAATGTGTCTGGGGCACGTGTTAATGTGGGTAAGTCCTCAGTAATGTTTTTTGGGTTGTGGGCTGATAAAACAGAGGCAAGAGGAGGTTATAATATTTGTGCAGACGGGCTGAAAATCCTTGGGGTCAGATTCTTTAGAGAAAACAGTGCAAAGGAGAATTGGGAGGCAAGACTGAAGGTTGTCCAGGCGAAGATAGTGAGGTGGAACTCAAGGGGGCTATCTTTGTGGGGAAGGCTGGAGGTGGTGAAGGCTGATCTTCTCCCTAGTTTGAATTACTTAGCCTATGTGTTTCCTGTTCCCTTTTGGTATGGGAGAAAGCTAGAAAAGCTGGTTTTTTCTTTTCTGTGGAAGAATAGTACTGAAATGGTGGCTAGGTCTCAGATGTACCGTCTGGTGAGGGAAGGAGGGAGGGGGGTCCCATGCATTCCCTTGAAGATGGAGGCTATCTTCTGTTCCTTGGCGGCTCGCATAGCATCCCAAGAGACAGTGCACAAGGCTAGGTTTTTAGCCCAGTTCTGGCTGGCTTTTCCTTTGAGGTCTTTGGGAAATTGGAGGGGAACAATGCCCTGGTCGACAAATAGGCCAGAGCAGTATCATAAGGTGGCAGACTTCATTTCCCGTAAGCCTTGGAGTCTTACGGAGTCCCTTATCTTGGAGCACAAAAAACTGTACTGTAGGCTGAGAGAGGAGTTAGTGGAGGGTGTAGAGAAAGCAGATTCACCATATGGAGTGTGTTGGAATATGTTGCAACCATCGTATTTAACTGGTTTCTGTAAGGATCTAAACTGGTTAACAGTTCTAGGCCGGTTACCAGTGAGAGAAAGATTATATAGACATGGTTCAGGTAGGTCTCCTAAGTGTCCAATTGGCTGTGGCCAAGATGAGACTATTGAGCATGTCTTTTGGACATGTCCAGGGGCCGGTGCGTTTTGGAGGTTAGTAATGCGATGGTGGGATAGATGGGGAGGGCCAATCATTTTAAGGAATCTGGTGATATATGGGGTGGGTTTAGAAGGTTTTGTAAAAGAGCGTAGGAGAATAATTTGGAGTACAATTTCTGAGGGGAAGCATGTTCTTTGGGAATCAAGAACAGTGTGCTTAAGGAAGCAGATTCCCCGGTTGGAGTCAAAGAGGCTATTTTTGCGTTTATTGGGGAAAATGTCAGCAGAGGTTAAAGCCTTTAAAGTGTGTTATGGGGAAGAGGAGACTAGGAGGGTATGGAGAGGGTTAGAGAGGGTTGGAGTGGGGTAAAAGGAGAGTGCTTCTATTTGTCTTTTTGTTTGTTTTTTAATCAGGGTTTTGGCTTTGCTGTTTTTTCTTTACATCATGGAAGTTTAAAAGAAGAAAATTTATGTTGTATTGATCTTGAGTGATACTGTTGTATTGTATGGTTTTTGGTGTAAATAAAAAAAAAAAAAAAAAAAAAAAAAAAAAAAAAAAAATCTGTTCTTATCAGTTTAATATCTGATACGTGCCCTACCCGGGCACCATATATTAAATTGATTTTTGGAACTGGGAGATGGTATAGGGGCTTGCTCCGTCCACTCCACGCATCGACCCGGTATTGCAGTACTTCTGGGAACGGTGCACCCCTTCTAAAGTGTTGAATGAAAGAAATGTTTTAGACTTGTGTGGCAGCAGATGTTAATGGAACTAGTGGATACTGCTTTGTATTGGTGTTTGAAAGGTGTAGTAGGTGCTCATAGACTATACTAGTAAAGGTAGGGTGGTGGTGTAAAAAACAAACAAATAAACAATAAAAAAAAAATCAACTCTGTTCTTTCCAGTTTAATATCTGATTCGTCCACTATCCGGGGACTGCACACTAAACAGATTTTTGGCTCATGGAGCCGGAGCATGAAAAAGAGAAAGAAAAGAAAGGTCCGTCACTGCACATTTCTGATGTCTCTCTTATCTCTTGGAGTCTCTACTAACGAGCTGATGAGTTGAATCAGGTGTGCGTTTGATTGTCCGACCGTCGGTGAGGATTGCGAAGATGGGCAGGGTGCCTCTGACCGGAGGCCTATGAATTCATACTTACCTGGCAGGGGAGACACCATGATCAGGAAGGTGGTTCACCCAGGGCGAGGCTCGGCCATTGCACTCCGGTCGTGCTGACCCCTGCGAATTCCCCAAATGTGGGAATCTCGACTGCATAATTTATGGTAGTGGGGGACTGCGTTCGCGCTCTCCCCTGGACAAAAACTGGTTGTAAGAGCAGATTGTTGGATTTCCACTTATTTCTTCTTCTTCTTTTTCAGACAAGGAATGGCCTAGGAAGTCTTTCGAATTGACCTGCGCTGGTTGATTGAGAGATATAAAACAACCTAGGTTTTTCAGTCTGCGAAAGTGGGTTTTTTATTATTGTTCACATAATCTCAGATATTTAACAAACGCTTTGATTGACAGCAGTGGTCCCGGAGGCAAAATAGTTCAGAATGAGGAGTTCTATCATGTGGTGTGAATACCTTGTGCATGTGTGAAAAAGCACTTGATACACAGTCGTCTACGGCCGCACTCATGTTGTTGTTTTTTCTGTTTACAGCGCCACCAAGTGGCCAGTCGCCAAATCCCCTTTCATGTGACCACAGGCTGAGTCCATACACGGGTGTACCGACTTGGGTGTGATCGTCTCATTCGGTTGGAGAGTTATAGCCATTCGAGTAAAGCCCGCCTCGCCCACTCCCAACGTTTTGGCGTCCCGTCGCCAACGTGAAGCGAAATTCACACTTTTTTCCCAATCACTGTTGGCAGTCAGACTCTGGACAATCTTGCTGCACCGGTTTGGGTCAGATTGGGCACAACACCTAGGACTAGTGTGCAAAAGTAGGTATTTCAGAAAGTCCCAAATACCCGAAAGTCGCACCAGCGCGACCATCCAATCCGAGGCGTGCGTCTCGTTCGGCCCGAGCCAAGGATTCCGGGGATGTAAGACACTTGGGTCTGCGAACGGCGGTTTAGGAGTTACGCGCCATATCGTACTTTTGATCGCTGCAGCGCCACCCTGGGTCCGGCCGGGCCGAGCCTTGGTGATGTTGCAGACCGGGGGTGGGTACTGCCATCCCTCAGAAGTCTCCACGACGTACGCTTTGGTCTGCCCGCTCACGTTCAGGGCAGAATGTTGATGATGATCCAGAATCCCAGGTTGCACTCCAAAGTGTCGTGTTGCGCACTCTGTTGTGGTCCGTTTTCGGTTTGTCAACCAGTCGCTGAGCTTGTTTGTTGGCGGCCTCAGTCCCTCCCGCCGCGGCCCAGGTGGGCGTGGCCTTTGCCGGCTCCCCCGCCTCTGCGTCATTGTGTCATCGCTTCTCGGCCTTTTGGCTAAGATCAAGTGTAGTATCTGTTCTTATCAGTTTAATATCTGATACGTGCCCTACCCGGGCACCATATATTAAATTGGTTTTTGGAACTGGGAGATGGTATAGGGGCTTGCTCCGTCCACTCCACGCATCGACCCGGTATTGCAGTACTTCTGGGAACGGTGCACCCCTTCTAAAGTGTTGAATGAAAGAAATGTTTTAGACTTGTGTGGCAGCAGATGTTAATGGAACTAGTGGATACTGCTTTGTATTGGTGTTTGAAAGGTGTAGTAGGTGCTCATAGACTATACTAGTAAAGGTAGGGTGGTGGTGTAAAAAACAAACAAATAAACAATAAAAAAAAAATCAACTCTGTTCTTTCCAGTTTAATATCTGATTCGTCCACTATCCGGGGACTGCACACTAAACAGATTTTTGGCTCATGGAGCCGGAGCATGAAAAAGAGAAAGAAAAGAAAGGTCCGTCACTGCACATTTCTGATGTCTCTCTTATCTCTTGGAGTCTCTACTAACGAGCTGATGAGTTGAATCAGGTGTGCGTTTGATTGTCCGACCGTCGGTGAGGATTGCGAAGATGGGCAGGGTGCCTCTGACCGGAGGCCTATGAATTCATACTTACCTGGCAGGGGAGACACCATGATCAGGAAGGTGGTTCACCCAGGGCGAGGCTCGGCCATTGCACTCCGGTCGTGCTGACCCCTGCGAATTCCCCAAATGTGGGAATCTCGACTGCATAATTTATGGTAGTGGGGGACTGCGTTCGCGCTCTCCCCTGGACAAAAACTGGTTGTAAGAGCAGATTGTTGGATTTCCACTTATTTCTTCTTCTTCTTTTTCAGACAAGGAATGGCCTAGGAAGTCTTTCGAATTGACCTGCGCTGGTTGATTGAGAGATATAAAACAACCTAGGTTTTTCAGTCTGCGAAAGTGGGTTTTTTATTATTGTTCACATAATCTCAGATATTTAACAAACGCTTTGATTGACAGCAGTGGTCCCGGAGGCAAAATAGTTCAGAATGAGGAGTTCTATCATGTGGTGTGAATACCTTGTGCATGTGTGAAAAAGCACTTGATACACAGTCGTCTACGGCCGCACTCATGTTGTTGTTTTTTCTGTTTACAGTGCCACCAAGTGGCCAGTCGCCAAATCCCCTTTCATGTGACCACAGGCTGAGTCCATACACGGGTGTACCGACTTGGGTGTGATCGTCTCATTCGGTTGGAGAGTTATAGCCATTCGAGTAAAGCCCGCCTCGCCCACTCCCAACGTTTTGGCGTCCCGTCGCCAACGTGAAGCGAAATTCACACTTTTTTCCCAATCACTGTTGGCAGTCAGACTCTGGACAATCTTTCTGCACCGGTTTGGGTCAGATTGGGCACAACACCTAGGACTAGTGTGCAAAAGTAGGTATTTCAGAAAGTCCCAAATACCCGAAAGTCGCACCAGCGCGACCATCCAATCCGAGGCGTGCGTCTCGTTCGGCCCGAGCCAAGGATTCCGGGGATGTAAGACACTTGGGTCTGCGAACGGCGGTTTAGGAGTTACGCGCCATATCGTACTTTTGATCGCTGCAGCGCCACCCTGGGTCCGGCCGGGCCGAGCCTTGGTGATGTTGCAGACCGGGGGTGGGTACTGCCATCCCTCGGAAGTCTCCACGACGTACGCTTTGGTCTGCCCGCTCACGTTCAGGGCAGAATGTTGATGATGATCCAGAATCCCAGGTTGCACTCCAAAGTGTCGTGTTGCGCACTCTGTTGTGGTCCGTTTTCGGTTTGTCAACCAGTCGCTGAGCTTGTTTGTTGGCGGCCTCAGTCCCTCCCGCCGCGGCCCAGGTGGGCGTGGCCTTTGCCGGCTCCCCCGCCTCTGCGTCATTGTGTCATCGCTTCTCGGCCTTTTGGCTAAGATCAAGTGTCTTGTCAATCGGCAGTGTTGCGATCGCCTCTTTGTAAGTTTTTGGTTTGTGCTTTTTGTTGCACTTTCCTACTCCTTCAGAGAGGTATATTGTACTGCTCATAGCTGTATTTTTTATTATTATTTATTGTCCCATTATTGTGTTGTTTCTGTTTTAAGGAGATTTTTACTGAGAGAATCTGTCTTAAGGTAAGTCTTTTATCTTTGATCACTGTTTTAATTTTTACTGTTTTATATAGTCACTCTTAAGTACTTTTTAAAGCTGGGGGTGCCTCCAACATGTCGGCTGCTCGTGCCGGCATGCGGAGGCACCACAGTGTGCGTTTAAGTTTTTTAGAAAAAGATGGAAAGCTGTTGGAAATGTCTAGGTTAGACTTCTCCAGGAAATTGATGCAGAAATGTTTAGGGTTTACCCCTGTTGACTTGAATTGTATTCTGACCCTGCCTTTTAACAAAGGCTTTGATGTGAGTTTTAAGAATGCAGCACTATTAAACGACTTCTGGCAACGCTTTGACACACATAAGACCCAGTTCTCCATGTTTAAAGTTGAGAAACTAACCGATAATACACAAAAAGTGGTTATTGTTAAGATGTTCAATGAGACTGTAAATGGAGAAGATGTTTGTACATGGCTGGGAAGATTTTGCACTGTGAGGGACCAGGCTATGAAGGTTTATGATGAAGACGGGATTTGGAATTGTTCCTGGAGGGTCCCAATCAAACAATGGGAAGACCCCAGGGGCTTCCAAGGTCTGAGACATTTACCACAAATGATAGTTCTGGGTGAAAACAGGGGCTACATCCATTATCAAGGAATGCCCAAACTCTGCCGGCGATGTGGGGAGTTGGGACATCTTGTCGAAGCATGCCAGAAAGTCTTTTGTAATAAGTGTAGAGAAATTGGACATTCTTTTGAAGAATGTCCAAATGGCAGAAAGTGCAATCTTTGTGGAGACTACAATCATCTCTACAGAGACTGCCCTAAGTCCTTTGCCAACAAAGTTAAAACACACAAAATGGCGACAGAGGAAATCAAACCAAAAGATAACGAGGGGGCGGAGAGGAAAAATTCAAATCTCCCGCCAAATCTGGTGATTGGGGGAGAGGGGACAGATGAAAGAGGAAATGAGGGGGTGGACCTAAGGAGAGAGGGGGTGGAGCAAAATGTAATTTTCCTGCCAAATCACACAATTGGAGCAGATAAAAATGAGGAGATGGAACTTCACCAAACATTGTTTGACCATGAAACCGAGTCAAGTGAACAGAGCAATGATGGCGAGGGGAAACAAAACAACAAAGACCAGGAAAAGGGTTTGGAGGAAGAACAAGGAAATAAACAAAAGGAAAACAAGGTAAGTAATGATATCCCAGGTGTTAAATTGCTGGGTAAAAAACGGAACGCTCAATCCCCCATTGAGGAGCAAAACGGGAAAAGGGACCGAGTGGGACTGCTGTCAGATTCCTCCTCATCTGAGGATTTGAATCGGCTCTTCCCACTCGACTCCCCTAACGAAGTATCCTTTTTGCAAATAGAACTCCAAACATCCACCCCTAGGGCCAGCTCAAGGGGGAAACAGTTTCAATCCCCTGATTCTCAAAATATAGAAGTAAGGGAAGAGCTTGTTTCACAGAACACAGATCTTCTTTTTTGAACTTTTAGTTTATGTCTATTAAATTGACCCACCTGTCGTTTTTAACTGTTTTGCTCATGACACTCACACTCTCTACTCTAAATGTAAGAAGTGTGCGGTCACAACTGAGAGCAAAAACTATTTTATCCTTTTTACAAACCCAAAACTGTGATATTTTGCTTTTACAAGAATGTGCTTTACCTTTTATGAAAAATTATAGGAAATGGGAAGAGCAGTGGCCCCACTCAACATCTGTGTGGAGTGGCTCCAACCATAATAGAGCAGATGGAGTAGCAGTTTTAATTAAAAATCCTCAGCTTGTGGTGAAGGGGAGCACAGTGGTGAGAGATGGGCGAGCTCTGTTAATACATCTGTCCTTTTTAGGACATGATTTTAATATTCTAAATATTTATGGTTTTACAGACAAAAATGATAGGAATGACCTTTTAGAAGACGTGCAGTCCCACCTTTTAGGGAGGGCCCCGATTATTTTAGCGGGGGATTTTAATTGTATTTTAAGCAAAAATGACAGGAAAGGGGGCGGAGAAGACTTTAAATTAGATAAAACATCCATTTTATTGCAGACGATAATAAGAGATTTTAAACTGACTGACTGTTTTAGAACCATGCATCCTGGGGAGCAAGGACTCACCTGGTTTAGTGGTGATGGCACCAAAGCCTCCCGTATCGATTATATTTTTACACGGGACCTCGTACCAGTAGATGCTAAATTAACCCCTGTCTTTTTTTCGGACCACGCTATGCTTTCTTGCACCTTCTCACTTCCCACAGGTGTGACGACAGGCAAAGGGCTGTGGAGGCTGAACTGCTCCCTGTTGGAAGACAAAGAGGTTGTAGAAGAATACAGGGAGCAGTACAGCCAATGGAAGACCCTAAAAGACTTTTACGATTCACAGGCACAGTGGTGGGAAATGGTGAAGGGAAAGACAAAGACTTATTTTAAACAAGTTGGGAAAAAGAAAAAAGATAAAGAGAGGAGATGCATGGTGGGACTGCAAAAACGATTACAGCGTTATTTTAATCTTTTGAACCAAGGTTTTGATTTCAATGAAGATATTCGCCAAGTAAAAAAGATTATGTCCGAATTAGAAGAGAAAAGAAATAAAGGTGTCATCTTACAAAGTAGAGAAAAGGAATTAGAAGAAGGGGAAAAATGTACAAGCTACTTCTTCCGTAAAATAGTGAATAGAGGTGGGGGTATGGTGGGTGTAAAAAACAAAGAAAACAACCTTATGCATAGTACACAAGGTATTTTAAAGGTGGTTGAAGAGTTTTATGAAGAATTGTATGGAGAGAAAGATATTGAGGATGATATTTTAAAAGAGGTCTTAAAATTAGTTGACAAAACAATCAAGGATAACGTAGCATTGACAAAGGATTTTAACATGATAGAAATGGAAAAATGCCTTAAACAATTTAAGAAAAGGAAGTCACCGGGGGAGGATGGCCTCCCGCTGGAGTTTTATCAGACCTTTTGGGATATTTTAGCACAGGACCTTTTAGTTGTTTTTAACGAATTTGACGACTTGGACAGACTACCAAATAGCTTCAGGACTGGGATAGTCACACTCTTACATAAAAAAGACCAAAAGACTGACTTAAAGAACTGGCGACCTATAACTCTTTTAAACGTGGATTGTAAAGTTTTTAGCAAAATTTTAATGGGTCGTATGTCTTCGATTTTAGGGGATGTGATCCACCCGGATCAAACCTGCGCAGTCCCTGGGAGAAAGATCACGGACAGCCTCATTCTGATGAGAGACACCATCTGTTATGCGAGAGACAGAAATATTCGGCTCGCAGTTTTAAATTTAGACTTTGAAAAAGCTTTTGATCGGGTCTCGCACCAGTACTTATTCCAAGTACTGCAAAAGATGGGTTTTCCGGGGAGATTTGTAGCTTGGGTGGAACTGCTATATAGGGGGATAACCAGCAGGTTCTTGGTAAATGGGCACTTGACAAAGGCAGTAGATGTTTGCTGTGGTGTCCGTCAGGGATGTCCATTATCTCCCCTCCTATATGTCGCTTGTATCGAGCCACTAGCGCAGGCTTTGAGAAAGGATAAATGGATCACGGGACTGACTATCCCAGGGACCGGGGGACTGATAGCTAAGACAGTTTTATATATGGACGATGTGAATCTTTTATGTACTGACATTTTATCAATCCACAAGACCATGGAACTGACTGACTGGTTTGGAAGGGCGTCGGGGGCTAGACTAAATAGATCAAAAACACAGGTACAATTTTTCGGACCGTGGGGACCTACAGAAATAGAAAACACAGAACTCGAAGTTAAAAAGACTGACGTAAAGATACTCGGGATCAAATTCGACAAAGAGGGAGGGGGGAAGGGAAACTGGCAAAATGTTTTAGCAAAAGCAAGACAAAGATTAGGTTTTTGGAGATTGAGACAACTGACAATAGAGGGTAAAGTTTTAATCATCAAATCTGTGATTTTACCTTTATTTTTATTGCTGTGTTCTGTTTTTTATCCCCCCAGATGGTTCCTTTTAGCCGTGGACCGAGAAATCTTCCGCTTCCTGTGGGGAGGTAAATGGGAAAGGCTGAAAAGAGAGGAGATGAAGAAAGCCCCAAAAAACGGAGGGAAAGGAGTACCAAATTTGTACTTGTTTTTAGGGGCATACTACACTGCACTCCACATAAAATATGCCACAAACAAAAACACAGAAAATAAAACCACAGCAATGAGTCGCTTTTGGATGGGCTCGTATTTAAGAGCCCTGCAAATCTTACCCAGGGATCATACAATACCAATTGCTTTTAAACTATCTCCAGCACATGCTTTTATAAAGAAGTTTTTAAAAAAATTCCTTTTAGAAGAAAAAGAAGTTAAAACCTTGACAAATCATCGTCTTCTCCTCTCTCTTGTGCAGGAACGAGAGCAAGTGAGCCCAGTGCATGGGCTCACTCAAAGTGAAGCAAAAACAGTTTGGCAGAACGTGTCTCATCCAGCCCTTCGGAACAGACATCGGGACCTGGCATGGATGGCAGCTCATGAGATTCTCCCGGTCAGGGCCGTGATGCATTCCCGGGGCATGGCCAGGATATCTACGTGCCCACAGCCCGGGTGTGGCGCGCCCGAGACTGTGAGGCACGCGCTCTGGGAATGCAGTGCCGTGAGGGACCTGTGGGCAACAGCTGGTCCCCTGCAATTCCCGTACCTACCAGCAGGGGGGGTCCCAGACTACTGGACAACAGTAGGATTGGTGAGCCAGGAAAACTTGCCAGCAGAAAACTACATAAAGTACTGGCTCACCATGAACTGTATCAAAGACGCTATTTGGACCTCCAGAAACCTGCTGGTGGGGAAGCGCATGCAGGTGTCCCTCCACGCCACCCAACAGCTGGCAAACTTTAGGCTGCAGGAGTACACCGCATGTCGCCATTCGGACGTGGGGACCAGAGCTTCACTGGAGAAGGTCCCCTCGGCCACGAGCCTTGACTGCCCGTAGATGCCCCCCAAATTCAACACCAGGTGGAGCAGCGGAGCCGTGGTTAAAGAGGATCTCCTCTGGCCCACGGGCCGGGTCTCGGGCTCTGTTCCGAAGGATGGCTGGGAATTATTATTATTATTATTATTATATATATATTTTTTTTATCTTCTTCTTGCACAAAGACAGGACTTCGCTTTATGTATCTATTTTATGTATTTACCTATTTATTATATATCGTCTGTGTTTTTTACCCTCTGTAGGTTTTATCCATCAAGAGCCCTTTTAGTTTCCAAAAGCTTTTTCTTGTTAGTAGTTTTATTGTTCCATATTTTAAACACCAACACATGTTTTAACACTAACACATGCTTTAAACAGATGTATGCATTTCCTATATAAAAATGTTATGGAAACAAAGCGTATGATGACCTCCTGTTGAGATGATGACGATGTAAAAAGTGGAATGAGACAATAAAAACTTTTCGAAAGAAAAAATCTGTTCTTATCAGTTTAATATCTGATACGTGCCCTACCCGGGCACCATATATTAAATTGATTTTTGGAACTGGGAGATGGTATAGGGGCTTGCTCCGTCCACTCCACGCATCGACCCGGTATTGCAGTACTTCTGGGAACGGTGCACCCCTTCTAAAGTGTTGAATGAAAGAAATGTTTTAGACTTGTGTGGCAGCAGATGTTAATGGAACTAGTGGATACTGCTTTGTATTGGTGTTTGAAAGGTGTAGTAGGTGCTCATAGACTATACTAGTAAAGGTAGGGTGGTGGTGTAAAAAACAAACAAATAAACAATAAAAAAAAAATCAACTCTGTTCTTTCCAGTTTAATATCTGATTCGTCCACTATCCGGGGACTGCACACTAAACAGATTTTTGGCTCATGGAGCCGGAGCATGAAAAAGAGAAAGAAAAGAAAGGTCCGTCACTGCACATTTCTGATGTCTCTCTTATCTCTTGGAGTCTCTACTAACGAGCTGATGAGTTGAATCAGGTGTGCGTTTGATTGTCCGACCGTCGGTGAGGATTGCGAAGATGGGCAGGGTGCCTCTGACCGGAGGCCTATGAATTCATACTTACCTGGCAGGGGAGACACCATGATCAGGAAGGTGGTTCACCCAGGGCGAGGCTCGGCCATTGCACTCCGGTCGTGCTGACCCCTGCGAATTCCCCAAATGTGGGAATCTCGACTGCATAATTTATGGTAGTGGGGGACTGCGTTCGCGCTCTCCCCTGGACAAAAACTGGTTGTAAGAGCAGATTGTTGGATTTCCACTTATTTCTTCTTCTTCTTTTTCAGACAAGGAATGGCCTAGGAAGTCTTTCGAATTGACCTGCGCTGGTTGATTGAGAGATATAAAACAACCTAGGTTTTTCAGTCTGCGAAAGTGGGTTTTTTATTATTGTTCACATAATCTCAGATATTTAACAAACGCTTTGATTGACAGCAGTGGTCCCGGAGGCAAAATAGTTCAGAATGAGGAGTTCTATCATGTGGTGTGAATACCTTGTGCATGTGTGAAAAAGCACTTGATACACAGTCGTCTACGGCCGCACTCATGTTGTTGTTTTTTCTGTTTACAGCGCCACCAAGTGGCCAGTCGCCAAATCCCCTTTCATGTGACCACAGGCTGAGTCCATACACGGGTGTACCGACTTGGGTGTGATCGTCTCATTCGGTTGGAGAGTTATAGCCATTCGAGTAAAGCCCGCCTCGCCCACTCCCAACGTTTTGGCGTCCCGTCGCCAACGTGAAGCGAAATTCACACTTTTTTCCCAATCACTGTTGGCAGTCAGACTCTGGACAATCTTGCTGCACCGGTTTGGGTCAGATTGGGCACAACACCTAGGACTAGTGTGCAAAAGTAGGTATTTCAGAAAGTCCCAAATACCCGAAAGTCGCACCAGCGCGACCATCCAATCCGAGGCGTGCGTCTCGTTCGGCCCGAGCCAAGGATTCCGGGGATGTAAGACACTTGGGTCTGCGAACGGCGGTTTAGGAGTTACGCGCCATATCGTACTTTTGATCGCTGCAGCGCCACCCTGGGTCCGGCCGGGCCGAGCCTTGGTGATGTTGCAGACCGGGGGTGGGTACTGCCATCCCTCAGAAGTCTCCACGACGTACGCTTTGGTCTGCCCGCTCACGTTCAGGGCAGAATGTTGATGATGATCCAGAATCCCAGGTTGCACTCCAAAGTGTCGTGTTGCGCACTCTGTTGTGGTCCGTTTTCGGTTTGTCAACCAGTCGCTGAGCTTGTTTGTTGGCGGCCTCAGTCCCTCCCGCCGCGGCCCAGGTGGGCGTGGCCTTTGCCGGCTCCCCCGCCTCTGCGTCATTGTGTCATCGCTTCTCGGCCTTTTGGCTAAGATCAAGTGTAGTATCTGTTCTTATCAGTTTAATATCTGATACGTGCCCTACCCGGGCACCATATATTAAATTGATTTTTGGAACTGGGAGATGGTATAGGGGCTTGCTCCGTCCACTCCACGCATCGACCCGGTATTGCAGTACTTCTGGGAACGGTGCACCCCTTCTAAAGTGTTGAATGAAAGAAATGTTTTAGACTTGTGTGGCAGCAGATGTTAATGGAACTAGTGGATACTGCTTTGTATTGGTGTTTGAAAGGTGTAGTAGGTGCTCATAGACTATACTAGTAAAGGTAGGGTGGTGGTGTAAAAAACAAACAAATAAACAATAAAAAAAAATCAACTCTGTTCTTTCCAGTTTAATATCTGATTCGTCCACTATCCGGGGACTGCACACTAAACAGATTTTTGGCTCATGGAGCCGGAGCATGAAAAAGAGAAAGAAAAGAAAGGTCCGTCACTGCACATTTCTGATGTCTCTCTTATCTCTTTGAGTCTCTACTAACGAGCTGATGAGTTGAATCAGGTGTGCGTTTGATTGTCCGACCGTCGGTGAGGATTGCGAAGATGGGCAGGGTGCCTCTGACCGGAGGCCTATGAATTCATACTTACCTGGCAGGGGAGACACCATGATCAGGAAGGTGGTTCACCCAGGGCGAGGCTCGGCCATTGCACTCCGGTCGTGCTGACCCCTGCGAATTCCCCAAATGTGGGAATCTCGACTGCATAATTTATGGTAGTGGGGGACTGCGTTCGCGCTCTCCCCTGGACAAAAACTGGTTGTAAGAGCAGATTGTTGGATTTCCACTTATTTCTTCTTCTTCTTTTTCAGACAAGGAATGGCCTAGGAAGTCTTTCGAATTGACCTGCGCTGGTTGATTGAGAGATATAAAACAACCTAGGTTTTTCAGTCTGCGAAAGTGGGTTTTTTATTATTGTTCACATAATCTCAGATATTTAACAAACGCTTTGATTGACAGCAGTGGTCCCGGAGGCAAAATAGTTCAGAATGAGGAGTTCTATCATGTGGTGTGAATACCTTGTGCATGTGTGAAAAAGCACTTGATACACAGTCGTCTACGGCCGCACTCATGTTGTTGTTTTTTCTGTTTACAGCGCCACCAAGTGGCCAGTCGCCAAATCCCCTTTCATGTGACCACAGGCTGAGTCCATACACGGGTGTACCGACTTGGGTGTGATCGTCTCATTCGGTTGGAGAGTTATAGCCATTCGAGTAAAGCCCGCCTCGCCCACTCCCAACGTTTTGGCGTCCCGTCGCCAACGTGAAGCGAAATTCACACTTTTTTCCCAATCACTGTTGGCAGTCAGACTCTGGACAATCTTGCTGCACCGGTTTGGGTCAGATTGGGCACAACACCTAGGACTAGTGTGCAAAAGTAGGTATTTCAGAAAGTCCCAAATACCCGAAAGTCGCACCAGCGCGACCATCCAATCCGAGGCGTGCGTCTCGTTCGGCCCGAGCCAAGGATTCCGGGGATGTAAGACACTTGGGTCTGCGAACGGCGGTTTAGGAGTTACGCGCCATATCGTACTTTTGATCGCTGCAGCGCCACCCTGGGTCCGGCCGGGCCGAGCCTTGGTGATGTTGCAGACCGGGGGTGGGTACTGCCATCCCTCAGAAGTCTCCACGACGTACGCTTTGGTCTGCCCGCTCACGTTCAGGGCAGAATGTTGATGATGATCCAGAATCCCAGGTTGCACTCCAAAGTGTCGTGTTGCGCACTCTGTTGTGGTCCGTTTTCGGTTTGTCAACCAGTCGCTGAGCTTGTTTGTTGGCGGCCTCAGTCCCTCCCGCCGCGGCCCAGGTGGGCGTGGCCTTTGCCGGCTCCCCCGCCTCTGCGTCATTGTGTCATCGCTTCTCGGCCTTTTGGCTAAGATCAAGTGTAGTATCTGTTCTTATCAGTTTAATATCTGATACGTGCCCTACCCGGGCACCATATATTAAATTGATTTTTGGAACTGGGAGATGGTATAGGGGCTTGCTCCGTCCACTCCACGCATCGACCCGGTATTGCAGTACTTCTGGGAACGGTGCACCCCTTCTAAAGTGTTGAATGAAAGAAATGTTTTAGACTTGTGTGGCAGCAGATGTTAATGGAACTAGTGGATACTGCTTTGTATTGGTGTTTGAAAGGTGTAGTAGGTGCTCATAGACTATACTAGTAAAGGTAGGGTGGTGGTGTAAAAAACAAACAAATAAACAATAAAAAAAAAATCAACTCTGTTCTTTCCAGTTTAATATCTGATTCGTCCACTATCCGGGGACTGCACACTAAACAGATTTTTGGCTCATGGAGCCGGAGCATGAAAAAGAGAAAGAAAAGAAAGGTCCGTCACTGCACATTTCTGATGTCTCTCTTATCTCTTGGAGTCTCTACTAACGAGCTGATGAGTTGAATCAGGTGTGCGTTTGATTGTCCGACCGTCGGTGAGGATTGCGAAGATGGGCAGGGTGCCTCTGACCGGAGGCCTATGAATTCATACTTACCTGGCAGGGGAGACACCATGATCAGGAAGGTGGTTCACCCAGGGCGAGGCTCGGCCATTGCACTCCGGTCGTGCTGACCCCTGCGAATTCCCCAAATGTGGGAATCTCGACTGCATAATTTATGGTAGTGGGGGACTGCGTTCGCGCTCTCCCCTGGACAAAAACTGGTTGTAAGAGCAGATTGTTGGATTTCCACTTATTTCTTCTTCTTCTTTTTCAGACAAGGAATGGCCTAGGAAGTCTTTCGAATTGACCTGCGCTGGTTGATTGAGAGATATAAAACAACCTAGGTTTTTCAGTCTGCGAAAGTGGGTTTTTTATTATTGTTCACATAATCTCAGATATTTAACAAACGCTTTGATTGACAGCAGTGGTCCCGGAGGCAAAATAGTTCAGAATGAGGAGTTCTATCATGTGGTGTGAATACCTTGTGCATGTGTGAAAAAGCACTTGATACACAGTCGTCTACGGCCGCACTCATGTTGTTGTTTTTTCTGTTTACAGCGCCACCAAGTGGCCAGTCGCCAAATCCCCTTTCATGTGACCACAGGCTGAGTCCATACACGGGTGTACCGACTTGGGTGTGATCGTCTCATTCGGTTGGAGAGTTATAGCCATTCGAGTAAAGCCCGCCTCGCCCACTCCCAACGTTTTGGCGTCCCGTCGCCAACGTGAAGCGAAATTCACACTTTTTTCCCAATCACTGTTGGCAGTCAGACTCTGGACAATCTTGCTGCACCGGTTTGGGTCAGATTGGGCACAACACCTAGGACTAGTGTGCAAAAGTAGGTATTTCAGAAAGTCCCAAATACCCGAAAGTCGCACCAGCGCGACCATCCAATCCGAGGCGTGCGTCTCGTTCGGCCCGAGCCAAGGATTCCGGGGATGTAAGACACTTGGGTCTGCGAACGGCGGTTTAGGAGTTACGCGCCATATCGTACTTTTGATCGCTGCAGCGCCACCCTGGGTCCGGCCGGGCCGAGCCTTGGTGATGTTGCAGACCGGGGGTGGGTACTGCCATCCCTCAGAAGTCTCCACGACGTACGCTTTGGTCTGCCCGCTCACGTTCAGGGCAGAATGTTGATGATGATCCAGAATCCCAGGTTGCACTCCAAAGTGTCGTGTTGCGCACTCTGTTGTGGTCCGTTTTCGGTTTGTCAACCAGTCGCTGAGCTTGTTTGTTGGCGGCCTCAGTCCCTCCCGCCGCGGCCCAGGTGGGCGTGGCCTTTGCCGGCTCCCCCGCCTCTGCGTCATTGTGTCATCGCTTCTCGGCCTTTTGGCTAAGATCACGTGGTCTGGCCAGACGTTTGGGACAGCGATCGCCTCTTGTGGGACCTTTTGGTCTCGTGTGTTGCTTGTCACACGGGACCCACATCCTTCAGGAGGTACATTGACAAGCAGCTTTTAAGTGACGACTCGCTTCTGCGAGGACTCTTCTTGTTTTAAGGTAAGCAGGTTTTAATTTATTTATTGTATATTTATTGTTGGTTTTAGCTGCGGCGGGCTGGTGGTGCCTCCAACATGTCGGCTGCTCGTGCCGGCGTGAGGAGGCACCACAGCGTGCGTTTTAAATTCAAAGCAAAAGAGGATGGCACTCTCCTGGCAATGTCCAGACTGGATTTTTCTAGGAAGTGCATCCAACAGACTCTTGGTTTTAAAGTTGTGGACATAAACTGCCTGTTGACTCTGCCCCTGAATCACGGTTTTGATGTAAGCTTTGCTTCGGCTTCCTTGCTAAGTACTTTTTGGACCCGGTTTGAAATGTGCAAAGCCAATTTCTCCATGTTCACTGTGGAAAAACTGACTGATAATTCACTTAAAGTTGTGATTGTCAGGATGTTTAATGAAACTGTGAGTGGAGATGACATTTCTGTATGGTTGGCAAGATATTGCTCTATTCGTGGACAACCAGTCAAGGTTTTAGATGAAGACGGTATCTGGAGCTGTGCGTGGAGAGTGCCCATTAAACAATGGGCAGATCCCAACAGCTACCATGGCCTGAGTCAAATTCCTTCAATGATTGTGTTGGGAGAGAATAGAGGCTACATCCACTACCAAGGGATGCCCAAGCTATGCCGCAAGTGTGGCAAACTTGGACATCTCGCCGAGGCATGTCAAGAAGTAGTGTGTAGGAAGTGTAGAGAAATTGGGCACACTTTTGAGGAGTGTAAAAATGGCAGAAAGTGCAACCTCTGTGGAGAATCATCCCATCTCTACAGAGACTGCCCCAAAAGTTTTGCCAACAAGTTAAAAAGCAACAAAATGGCCGCCCCACTAAATGAGCAAACAATTGAGGAGGCGGGCCCTGAGGTTTTGGCGGGAAATTCAAATCCCCAGCCAGCCTCAGGGATTGGACAGGAAGAAGGAAGTGGGGCGGCCACAGGGGCGGAGTCAATTTTAGCAGTTGGGCAGGGGGAGGAAGCCAATCCTCAAAATGAAAATGGAAAAGAAGACAAAATGGAGGATAAAGAGGAGGAAACGGCTTCCTCCCTAGTAACCGTGTCTGAGGCTAGTGTTTTAACTAGTGGGAGTGAAACAGATGTTTCTCTCCCCAATGCTCAAGTGCAGAAAAGAACTGCGAGATCTCCTCTAGTTCAAACAGAGGAGAAAAAGCTGCGGGTAGCGCATCGGCTAGATAGTTCCCCCATGGAAGATCTAGACCGTATGTGGCCCGCAGAATCTCCTAATGAAGTCTCTTTTCTGCATGTTAAGCTAAGAACATCGTCGCCAAAGGAGTCGCAAGAGGTTTTCTCTGCGAGCCCTGAGGCGTCAAGCACTTGCCCCCTTGATCCCAGGTCTTCTGGGGAAAAGGATAAGCAAGTGCAACAAGATGTAACATGATTTTAACTTTATCTCTGTAGCCCCTTGGTTGCTTTTAAATGTCTCACACCTTTTTAACCATACTGCTCATGGCTCTCACTATCTCCACCATCAATGTGAGAAGTGTGAAGAGCAATATACGAGCACAGAGTGTGTTATCCCTTTTAAAATCTTTTAAGTCAGATGTGTTTTTATTGCAAGAATGTGGTCTGCCTTTTTTAACAAATTACAGGAAGTGGGAGGAGATTTGGACCCCAGGACTTTCCATCTGGAGTGGGTCCAATTTTAACAAAAATGACGGTGTTGCAATTTTAATAAAAAATCCCAATATTTTGGTGAAGGGCAGCACTGTGGTGAGGGACGGACGTGCAATTTTAGCTAATCTGACTTTCTTAGGTAAGGATTTTAACATTTTAAACTTGTATGGTTTTACTGATAAAAATAATAGGTATGAGCTTTTAGAAGACCTGCAGCCCCACATGCTAGGTAGGGCTCCCCTAGTGGTAGCAGGGGATTTTAATTGTGTTTTATCAAAAAAGGACAGAAAAAGGGTAGGAGAGGATTTTAAGGTCGACAAGACATCGGTTTTATTACAAAATATAGTCAAAGATTTTAAGTTAGTTGACTGTTTTAAAACACTGCATCAAAGAGAGGAGGGCTTCACCTGGTTCAGTGGTGACGGCGCCAGAGCCTCTCGAATTGACTATGTTTTTACAAGGGACTGCCCGCCGACCGATGCTACATTGACCCCCCTCTTTTTTTCTGACCACATGATGCTGTCTTGCACCCTTTCACTACCCACGGGTGTGACGGTAGGTGGAGGGCTGTGGAAGCTGAACTGCTCCCTTTTAGAAGACGAGGATGTAGTAAAGGAATATAGGGAGCAGTTCAGCCAATGGCAGACCCTCCAGGACTTTTATGACTCACGAGCACAGTGGTGGGATATGGTAAAACAAAGGACAGGACATTTTTTTAGAAAAATAGGCAAAGAAAAAAAGGATAAAGGAAAAAGACGCATGATGGGGCTGCAAAAAAGACTGCAGAGATATTTTAACCTTTTAAACAGTGGAATAGATTTTACAGAAGAAATAAAAGATGTGAAAAAAGAAATGTCAGATTTGTCAGAAACTCAGAGCAAAGGTGTCATTTTAAGATCTAGAGAAAGGGAATCAGAAGAAGGAGAGAAGTGTACCAGATTTTTTTTTAAAAAGACTATTGCACGGGGAGGGCCAATAACTATTTTAAAAACTTTTATAGGGAGGGAGGCAAATAACATTGAAGAGATTTTGGGTGAAATTGAAAGTTTTTATGGTAACTTATATAGTCCAAAAGAAATACACGACGGCATCTTAGAGGAAGTTTTAGAGTTTTTAGACAAAAAGGTTAAGAGTCCAGATGTGCTTTTATCCCAGGATTTTACTCTTTTAGAAATACAAAAATCATTAAAAGGTTTTAAAAAGGGGAAGTCCCCAGGCATGGATGGACTTCCCTTTGAGTTTTATCTGACTTTCTGGGACATTTTAGCACATGACTTACTGACAGTTTTTAAAGAATTTGAGACTCTTGACAGACTTCCGGACAGCTTTAGATCAGGGATAGTTACATTATTACATAAAAAAGGTGACAAGACTGACTTAAAGAACTGGCGACCAATCACTCTTTTAAATTTCGATTGTAAACTTTTTAGTAAGATTTTAGCTACACGTATGTCGACTGTTTTAGAGGACGTAATCCACCTGGATCAAGCATGTGCTGTGCCCGGCAGGAAGATCACGGACAGCCTGGTACTGATTAGAGACGCCATCTGTTATGCGAGAGACAGAAACATTCGGCTAGTAGTCCTAAATTTAGATTTTGAAAAAGCCTTTGATCGCGTCTCGCACCAGTACCTCTTTCAGGTACTGGGAAAAATGGGGTTTCCTGGGAGGTTTATATCCTGGGTGGGACTGCTGTACAATGATCTGTCTAGCAGAATTTTGGTTAATGGGCATTTATCCAAAGCTGTAACAATCCACAGCGGCGTCCGTCAGGGGTGTCCATTATCTCCCCTTCTGTATGTGGCCTGTATTGAGCCACTGGCACAAATCTTGAGAAGGGACAAATGGATTAAAGGACTAGACATCCCAGGAACTGGTGGACTGAAGGCGACCTGTGTTTTATATATGGATGACGTGACCCTTTTAGCGACTGACCTTGTATCAGTACGAAGAGCAATGGACTTGACTGACTGGTACGGTCGGGCCTCGGGCGCCAAGCTCAACAGGAACAAGTCCGAGGCCCAGCTCTTCGGGCCGTGGGGTGACGTGGACACAGGTGGACTTAATTTGGATTTTAAAGACGAGTTGAAAATTTTAGGAGTCAAATTTGACAGAGAGGGTGGAGGACAGGGAAACTGGACTGACTTGTTAGGGAAAGTCAGGCAAAGACTGGGGTTTTGGGGACTACGACAACTGACGTTTGAAGGCAAGATCTTAATTTTTAAAGCAGTGATTTTACCACTTATTTTACTTGTCTGTTCTGTTTTTAGTCCCCCAAGACGATTCCTGGCCAACCTGGAGAGGGCGGTATTTTATTTCCTGTGGGGGTCCAAGTGGGAAAGATTGAAGAGGGAGGTCATCAAAAAGAGAATAGAAAATGGCGGGAAAGGCCTCCCAGACCCCCACCTGTTTTTAGGCAGCCGCTTTGCCGCCCTCCACATCCAATACGCGCTGACCCCATCCAGAGAACACAAGACAGCAGCCATGACCCGATTCTGGATGGGGTCATACCTAAGAACTTTGAAAATTTTACCAGTTGACCTTAAGTGCCCGGTGTCTTTTAATCTGTCAAAAGAGCATAGTTTTATTAAGAAATTTTTAAAGAAATACCTTTTAGAGACAAATGATGCCACCATTTTAAGTAACCATAAGTCTCTTATCTCTCTTGTGCAGGATCGGGAATTGGTGAGTCCGGTTCCGGGCCTCACACTAGGTGAGGCCAAAGATGTTTGGCGGAACGTTGCCCACCCAGCTCTCCGGAACAGGCTTAAGGACTTGTCGTGGATGGTGGCTCATGAGATCCTCCCGGTCAGGGCGGTTATGCACTCCAGAGGCATGGCCAAAAACTCTACCTGCCCACGGTCCGGATGTGGTTCCCCGGAGACCGTTTACCATCTGCTCTGGGAGTGTGGCGCTGCGCGGGACCTGTGGGCCAAGACCGGCCCCCTGGTTTTCCCGTGCCTGCCAGCGGGTGGGGCCCAGGTGGACTACAAGCTCGCCATCCTGGGGGTGGGTCAGGGCTTGAAGGACATGACATCACAAGAATTTACCTCGCTCTGGCTCACCCTAAACGTGATCAAGGATGCCATCTGGGTCACCAGAAACCTGCTGGTGGGGAAACGCGTTACGGTGCCCCTCCACGCGTGCGAGCAATTAGTTAGATCAACGCTGCAGGAGGCGCCGGACGTCGTCATTCGGATGGGGGGGCCGGGGTCACACGGAGAAGGTCCCGGCCGCCACCGAACCTGGCCGCCCGTCGATGCACCCTCACCACACCGGCTACGGGAACAGCGGGCCAGCGGGCCGGAGGAGAGGGGATCTCCGCTGGGGACCGGAAGCGGGGAGTCTGGGGCCTGTTCTGGAGACCTGGAGTGAATGGACAATTTTGATAGGGACTCACCCTCGATCCTGTACAAGAGATGATGTTTTTAGTTGGCATGTTTTATTTGTTTTATTTATTTTATTCCTGTTTAATCTTCATTTCATCTACATTTCTTTTAACATCACACTCTTTTACAAACATGGACTTTTACACAACACACAAACAATAAGTTATTTTTAACAGTAAATTGTGTAATTTTTATTTTTTAAGACATGTGAAATGTAATATGTGATTTTAATGGAAAAAGGAATGGAAAGGAATGAAAAAACTGTGACAATAAACTTTTTTCGAAAGAAAAAAATCTGTTCTTATCAGTTTAATATCTGATACGTGCCCTACCCGGGCACCATATATTAAATTGATTTTTGGAACTGGGAGATGGTATAGGGGCTTGCTCCGTCCACTCCACGCATCGACCCGGTATTGCAGTACTTCTGGGAACGGTGCACCCCTTCTAAAGTGTTGAATGAAAGAAATGTTTTAGACTTGTGTGGCAGCAGATGTTAATGGAACTAGTGGATACTGCTTTGTATTGGTGTTTGAAAGGTGTAGTAGGTGCTCATAGACTATACTAGTAAAGGTAGGGTGGTGGTGTAAAAAACAAACAAATAAACAATAAAAAAAAAATCAACTCTGTTCTTTCCAGTTTAATATCTGATTCGTCCACTATCCGGGGACTGCACACTAAACAGATTTTTGGCTCATGGAGCCGGAGCATGAAAAAGAGAAAGAAAAGAAAGGTCCGTCACTGCACATTTCTGATGTCTCTCTTATCTCTTGGAGTCTCTACTAACGAGCTGATGAGTTGAATCAGGTGTGCGTTTGATTGTCCGACCGTCGGTGAGGATTGCGAAGATGGGCAGGGTGCCTCTGACCGGAGGCCTATGAATTCATACTTACCTGGCAGGGGAGACACCATGATCAGGAAGGTGGTTCACCCAGGGCGAGGCTCGGCCATTGCACTCCGGTCGTGCTGACCCCTGCGAATTCCCCAAATGTGGGAATCTCGACTGCATAATTTATGGTAGTGGGGGACTGCGTTCGCGCTCTCCCCTGGACAAAAACTGGTTGTAAGAGCAGATTGTTGGATTTCCACTTATTTCTTCTTTTTCAGACAAGGAATGGCCTAGGAAGTCTTTCGAATTGACCTGCGCTGGTTGATTGAGAGATATAAAACAACCTAGGTTTTTCAGTCTGCGAAAGTGGGTTTTTTATTATTGTTCACATAATCTCAGATATTTAACAAACGCTTTGATTGACAGCAGTGGTCCCGGAGGCAAAATAGTTCAGAATGAGGAGTTCTATCATGTGGTGTGAATACCTTGTGCATGTGTGAAAAAGCACTTGATACACAGTCGTCTACGGCCGCACTCATGTTGTTGTTTTTTCTGTTTACAGCGCCACCAAGTGGCCAGTCGCCAAATCCCCTTTCATGTGACCACAGGCTGAGTCCATACACGGGTGTACCGACTTGGGTGTGATCGTCTCATTCGGTTGGAGAGTTATAGCCATTCGAGTAAAGCCCGCCTCGCCCACTCCCAACGTTTTGGCGTCCCGTCGCCAACGTGAAGCGAAATTCACACTTTTTTCCCAATCACTGTTGGCAGTCAGACTCTGGACAATCTTGCTGCACCGGTTTGGGTCAGATTGGGCACAACACCTAGGACTAGTGTGCAAAAGTAGGTATTTCAGAAAGTCCCAAATACCCGAAAGTCGCACCAGCGCGACCATCCAATCCGAGGCATGCGTCTCGTTCGGCCCGAGCCAAGGATTCCGGGGATGTAAGACACTTGGGTCTGCGAACGGCGGTTTAGGAGTTACGCGCCATATCGTACTTTTGATCGCTGCAGCGCCACCCTGGGTCCGGCCGGGCCGAGCCTTGGTGATGTTGCAGACCGGGGGTGGGTACTGCCATCCCTCAGAAGTCTCCACGACGTACGCTTTGGTCTGCCCGCTCACGTTCAGGGCAGAATGTTGATGATGATCCAGAATCCCAGGTTGCACTCCAAAGTGTCGTGTTGCGCACTCTGTTGTGGTCCGTTTTCGGTTTGTCAACCAGTCGCTGAGCTTGTTTGTTGGCGGCCTCAGTCCCTCCCGCCGCGGCCCAGGTGGGCGTGGCCTTTGCCGGCTCCCCCGCCTCTGCGTCATTGTGTCATCGCTTCTCGGCCTTTTGGCTAAGATCAAGTGTCTTGTCAATCGGCAGTGTTGCGATCGCCTCTTTGTAAGTTTTTGGTTTGTGCTCTTTGTTGCACTTTCCTACTCCTTCAGAGAGGTATATTGTACTGCTCATAGCTGTATTTTTTATTATTATTTATTGTCCCATTATTGTGTTGTTTCTGTTTTAAGGAGATTTTTACTGAGAGAATCTGTCTTAAGGTAAGTCTTTTATCTTTGATCACTGTTTTAATTTTTACTGTTTTATATAGTCACTCTTAAGTACTTTTTAAAGCTGGGGGTGCCTCCAACATGTCGGCTGCTCGTGCCGGCATGCGGAGGCACCACAGTGTGCGTTTTAGTTTTTTAGAAAAAGATGGAAAGCTGTTGGAAATGTCTAGGTTAGACTTCTCCAGGAAATTGATGCAGAAATGTTTAGGGTTTACCCCTGTTGACTTGAATTGTATTCTGACCCTGCCTTTTAACAAAGGCTTTGATGTGAGTTTTAAGAATGCAGCACTATTAAACGACTTCTGGCAACGCTTTGACACACATAAGACCCAGTTCTCCATGTTTAAAGTTGAGAAACTAACCGATAATACACAAAAAGTGGTTATTGTTAAGATGTTCAATGAGACTGTAAATGGAGAAGATGTTTGTACATGGCTGGGAAGATTTTGCACTGTGAGGGGCCAGGCTATGAAGGTTTATGATGAAGACGGGATTTGGAATTGTTCTTGGAGGGTCCCAATCAAACAATGGGAAGACCCCAGGGGCTTCCAAGGTCTGAGACATTTACCACAAATGATAGTTCTGGGTGAAAACAGGGGCTACATCCATTATCAAGGAATGCCCAAACTCTGCCGGCGATGTGGGGAGTTGGGACATCTTGTCGAAGCATGCCAGAAAGTCTTTTGTAATAAGTGTAGAGAAATTGGACATTCTTTTGAAGAATGTCCAAATGGCAGAAAGTGCAATCTTTGTGGAGACTACAATCATCTCTACAGAGACTGCCCTAAGTCCTTTGCCAACAAAGTTAAAACACACAAAATGGCGACAGAGGAAATCAAACCAAAAGATAACGAGGGGGCGGAGAGAAAAAATTCAAATCTCCCGCCAAATCTGGTGATTGGGGGAGAGGGGACAGATGAAAGAGGAAATGAGGGGGTGGACCTAAGGAGAGAGGGGGTGGAGCAAAATGTAATTTTCCTGCCAAATCACACAATTGGAGCAGATAAAAATGAGGAGATGGAACTTCACCAAACATTGTTTGACCATGAAACCGAGTCAAGTGAACAGAGCAATGATGGCGAGGGGAAACAAAACAACAAAGACCAGGAAAAGGGTTTGGAGGAAGAACAAGGAAATAAACAAAAGGAAAACAAGGTAAGTAATGATTTCCCAGGTGTTAAATTGCTGGGTAAAAAACGGAACGCTCAATCCCCCATTGAGGAGCAAAACGGGAAAAGGGACCGAGTGGGACTGCTGTCAGATTCCTCCTCATCTGAGGATTTGAATCGGCTCTTCCCACTCGACTCCCCTAACGAAGTATCCTTTTTGCAAATAGAACTCCAAACATCCACCCCTAGGGCCAGCTCAAGGGGGAAACAGTTTCAATCCCCTGATTCTCAAAATATAGAAGTAAGGGAAGAGCTTGTTTCACAGAACACAGATCTTCTTTTTTGAACTTTTAGTTAATTATGTCTATTAAATTGACCCACCTGTCGTTTTTAACTGTTCTGCTCATGACACTCACACTCTCTACTCTAAATGTAAGAAGTGTGCGGTCACAACTGAGAGCAAAAACTATTTTATCCTTTTTACAAACCCAAAACTGTGATATTTTGCTTTTACAAGAATGTGCTTTACCTTTTATGAAAAATTATAGGAAATGGGAAGAGCAGTGGCCCCACTCAACATCTGTGTGGAGTGGCTCCAACCATAATAGAGCAGATGGAGTAGCAGTTTTAATTAAAAATCCTCAGCTTGTGGTGAAGGGGAGCACAGTGGTGAGAGATGGGCGAGCTCTGTTAATACATCTGTCCTTTTTAGGACATGATTTTAATATTCTAAATATTTATGGTTTTACAGACAAAAATGATAGGAATGACCTTTTAGAAGACGTGCAGTCCCACCTTTTAGGGAGGGCCCCGATTATTTTAGCGGGGGATTTTAATTGTATTTTAAGCAAAAATGACAGGAAAGGGGGCGGAGAAGACTTTAAATTAGATAAAACATCCATTTTATTGCAGACGATAATAAGAGATTTTAAACTGACTGACTGTTTTAGAACCATGCATCCTGGGGAGCAAGGACTCACCTGGTTTAGTGGTGATGGCACCAAAGCCTCCCGTATCGATTATATTTTTACACGGGACCTCGTACCAGTAGATGCTAAATTAACCCCTGTCTTTTTTTCGGACCACGCTATGCTTTCTTGCACCTTCTCACTTCCCACAGGTGTGACGACAGGCAAAGGGCTGTGGAGGCTGAACTGCTCCCTGTTGGAAGACAAAGAGGTTGTAGAAGAATACAGGGAGCAGTACAGCCAATGGAAGACCCTAAAAGACTTTTACGATTCACAGGCACAGTGGTGGGAAATGGTGAAGGGAAAGACAAAGACTTATTTTAAACAAGTTGGGAAAAAGAAAAAAGATAAAGAGAGGAGATGCATGGTGGGACTGCAAAAACGATTACAGCGTTATTTTAATCTTTTGAACCAAGGTTTTGATTTCAATGAAGATATTCGCCAAGTAAAAAAGATTATGTCCGAATTAGAAGAGAAAAGAAATAAAGGTGTCATCTTACAAAGTAGAGAAAAGGAATTAGAAGAAGGGGAAAAATGTACAAGCTACTTCTTCCGTAAAATAGTGAATAGAGGTGGGGGTATGGTGGGTGTAAAAAACAAAGAAAACAACCTTATGCATAGTACACAAGGTATTTTAAAGGTGGTTGAAGAGTTTTATGAAGAATTGTATGGAGAGAAAGATATTGAGGATGATATTTTAAAAGAGGTCTTAAAATTAGTTGACAAAACAATCAAGGATAACGTAGCATTGACAAAAGATTTTAACATGATAGAAATGGAAAAATGCCTTAAACAATTTAAGAAAAGGAAGTCACCGGGGGAGGATGGCCTCCCGCTGGAGTTTTATCAGACCTTTTGGGATATTTTAGCACAGGACCTTTTAGTTGTTTTTAACGAATTTGACGACTTGGACAGACTACCAAATAGCTTCAGGACTGGGATAGTCACACTCTTACATAAAAAAGACCAAAAGACTGACTTAAAGAACTGGCGACCTATAACTCTTTTAAACGTGGATTGTAAAGTTTTTAGCAAAATTTTAATGGGTCGTATGTCTTCGATTTTAGGGGATGTGATCCACCCGGATCAAACCTGCGCAGTCCCTGGGAGAAAGATCACGGACAGCCTCATTCTGATGAGAGACACCATCTGTTATGCGAGAGACAGAAATATTCGGCTCGCAGTTTTAAATTTAGACTTTGAAAAAGCTTTTGATCGGGTCTCGCACCAGTACTTATTCCAAGTACTGCAAAAGATGGGTTTTCCGGGGAGATTTGTAGCTTGGGTGGAACTGCTATATAGGGGGATAACCAGCAGGTTCTTGGTAAATGGGCACTTGACAAAGGCAGTAGATGTTTGCTGTGGTGTCCGTCAGGGATGTCCATTATCTCCCCTCCTATATGTCGCTTGTATCGAGCCACTAGCGCAGGCTTTGAGAAAGGATAAATGGATCACGGGACTGACTATCCCAGGGACCGGGGGACTGATAGCTAAGACAGTTTTATATATGGACGATGTGAATCTTTTATGTACTGACATTTTATCAATCCACAAGACCATGGAACTGACTGACTGGTTTGGAAGGGCGTCGGGGGCTAGACTAAATAGATCAAAAACACAGGTACAATTTTTCGGGCCGTGGGGACCTACAGAAATAGAAAACACAGAACTCGAAGTTAAAAAGACTGACGTAAAGATACTCGGGATCAAATTCGACAAAGAGGGAGGGGGGAAGGGAAACTGGCAAAATGTTTTAGCAAAAGCAAGACAAAGATTAGGTTTTTGGAGATTGAGACAACTGACAATAGAGGGTAAAGTTTTAATCATCAAATCTGTGATTTTACCTTTATTTTTATTGCTGTGTTCTGTTTTTTATCCCCCCAGATGGTTCCTTTTAGCCGTGGACCGAGAAATCTTCCGCTTCCTGTGGGGAGGTAAATGGGAAAGGCTGAAAAGAGAGGAGATGAAGAAAGCCCCAAAAAACGGAGGGAAAGGAGTACCAAATTTGTACTTGTTTTTAGGGGCATACTACACTGCACTCCACATAAAATATGCCACAAACAAAAACACAGAAAATAAAACCACAGCAATGAGTCGCTTTTGGATGGGCTCGTATTTAAGAGCCCTGCAAATCTTACCCAGGGATCATACAGTACCAATTGCTTTTAAACTATCTCCAGCACATGCTTTTATAAAGAAGTTTTTAAAAAAATTCCTTTTAGAAGAAAAAGACGTTAAAACCTTGACAAATCATCGTCTTCTCCTCTCTCTTGTGCAGGAACGAGAGCAAGTGAGCCCAGTGCATGGGCTCACTCAAAGTGAAGCAAAAACAGTTTGGCAGAACGTGTCTCATCCAGCCCTTCGGAACAGACATCGGGACCTGGCATGGATGGCAGCTCATGAGATTCTCCCGGTCAGGGCCGTGATGCATTCCCGGGGCATGGCCAGGATATCTACGTGCCCACAGCCCGGGTGTGGCGCGCCCGAGACTGTGAGGCACGCGCTCTGGGAATGCAGTGCCGTGAGGGACCTGTGGGCAACAGCTGGTCCCCTGCAATTCCCGTACCTACCAGCAGGGGGGGTCCCAGACTACTGGACAACAGTAGGATTGGTGAGCCAGGAAAACTTGCCAGCAGAAAACTACATAAAGTACTGGCTCACCATGAACTGTATCAAAGACGCTATTTGGACCTCCAGAAACCTGCTGGTGGGGAAGCGCATGCAGGTGTCCCTCCACGCCACCCAACAGCTGGCAAACTTTAGGCTGCAGGAGTACACCGCATGTCGCCATTCGGACGTGGGGACCAGAGCTTCACTGGAGAAGGTCCCCTCGGCCACGAGCCTTGACTGCCCGTAGATGCCCCCCAAATTCAACACCAGGTGGAGCAGCGGAGCCGTGGTTAAAGAGGATCTCCTCTGGCCCACGGGCCGGGTCTCGGGCTCTGTTCCGAAGGATGGCTGGGAATTATTATTACTATTATTATTATTATATATATTTTTTATCTTCTTCTTGCACAAAGACAGGACTTCGCTTTATGTATCTATTTTATGTATTTACCTATTCATCATATATCGTCTGTGTTTTTTACCCTCTGTAGGTTTTATCCATCAAGAGCCCTTTTAGTTTCCAAAAGCTTTTTCTTGTTAGTAGTTTTATTGTTCCATGTTTTAAACACCAACACATGTTTTAACACTAACACATGCTTTAAACAGATGTATGCATTTCCTATATAAAAATGTTATGGAAACAAAGCGTATGATGACCTCCTGTTGAGATGATGACGATGTAAAAAATGGAATGAGACAATAAAAACTTTTCGAAAGAAAAAAATCTGTTCTTATCAGTTTAATATCTGATACGTGCCCTACCCGGGCACCATATATTAAATTGATTTTTGGAACTGGGAGATGGTATAGGGGCTTGCTCCGTCCACTCCACGCATCGACCCGGTATTGCAGTACTTCTGGGAACGGTGCACCCCTTCTAAAGTGTTGAATGAAAGAAATGTTTTAGACTTGTGTGGCAGCAGATGTTAATGGAACTAGTGGATACTGCTTTGTATTGGTGTTTGAAAGGTGTAGTAGGTGCTCATAGACTATACTAGTAAAGGTAGGGTGGTGGTGTAAAAAACAAACAAATAAACAATAAAAAAAAAATCAACTCTGTTCTTTCCAGTTTAATATCTGATTCGTCCACTATCCGGGGACTGCACACTAAACAGATTTTTGGCTCATGGAGCCGGAGCATGAAAAAGAGAAAGAAAAGAAAGGTCCGTCACTGCACATTTCTGATGTCTCTCTTATCTCTTGGAGTCTCTACTAACGAGCTGATGAGTTGAATCAGGTGTGCGTTTGATTGTCCGACCGTCGGTGAGGATTGCGAAGATGGGCAGGGTGCCTCTGACCGGAGGCCTATGAATTCATACTTACCTGGCAGGGGAGACACCATGATCAGGAAGGTGGTTCACCCAGGGCGAGGCTCGGCATTGCACTCCGGTCGTGCTGACCCCTGCGAATTCCCCAAATGTGGGAATCTCGACTGCATAATTTATGGTAGTGGGGGACTGCGTTCGCGCTCTCCCCTGGACAAAAACTGGTTGTAAGAGCAGATTGTTGGATTTCCACTTATTTCTTCTTCTTCTTTTTCAGACAAGGAATGGCCTAGGAAGTCTTTCGAATTGACCTGCGCTGGTTGATTGAGAGATATAAAACAACCTAGGTTTTTCAGTCTGCGAAAGTGGGTTTTTTATTATTGTTCACATAATCTCAGATATTTAACAAACGCTTTGATTGACAGCAGTGGTCCCGGAGGCAAAATAGTTCAGAATGAGGAGTTCTATCATGTGGTGTGAATACCTTGTGCATGTGTGAAAAAGCACTTGATACACAGTCGTCTACGGCCGCACTCATGTTGTTGTTTATTCTGTTTACAGCGCCACCAAGTGGCCAGTCGCCAAATCCCCTTTCATGTGACCACAGGCTGAGTCCATACACGGGTGTACCGACTTGGGTGTGATCGTCTCATTCGGTTGGAGAGTTATAGCCATTCGAGTAAAGCCCGCCTCGCCCACTCCCAACGTTTTGGCGTCCCGTCGCCAACGTGAAGCGAAATTCACACTTTTTTCCCAATCACTGTTGGCAGTCAGACTCTGGACAATCTTGCTGCACCGGTTTGGGTCAGATTGGGCACAACACCTAGGACTAGTGTGCAAAAGTAGGTATTTCAGAAAGTCCCAAATACCCGAAAGTCGCACCAGCGCGACCATCCAATCCGAGGCGTGCGTCTCGTTCGGCCCGAGCCAAGGATTCCGGGGATGTAAGACACTTGGGTCTGCGAACGGCGGTTTAGGAGTTACGCGCCATATCGTACTTTTGATCGCTGCAGCGCCACCCTGGGTCCGGCCGGGCCGAGCCTTGGTGATGTTGCAGACCGGGGGTGGGTACTGCCATCCCTCAGAAGTCTCCACGACGTACGCTTTGGTCTGCCCGCTCACGTTCAGAGCAGAATGTTGATGATGATCCAGAATCCCAGGTTGCACTCCAAAGTGTCGTGTTGCGCACTCTGTTGTGGTCCGTTTTCGGTTTGTCAACCAGTCGCTGAGCTTGTTTGTTGGCGGCCTCAGTCCCTCCCGCCGCGGCCCAGGTGGGCGTGGCCTTTGCCGGCTCCCCCGCCTCTGCGTCATTGTGTCATCGCTTCTCGGCCTTTTGGCTAAGATCAAGTGTAGTATCTGTTCTTATCAGTTTAATATCTGATACGTGCCCTACCCGGGCACCATATATTAAATTGATTTTTGGAACTGGGAGATGGTATAGGGGCTTGCTCCGTCCACTCCACGCATCGACCCGGTATTGCAGTACTTCTGGGAACGGTGCACCCCTTCTAAAGTGTTGAATGAAAGAAATGTTTTAGACTTGTGTGGCAGCAGATGTTAATGGAACTAGTGGATACTGCTTTGTATTGGTGTTTGAAAGGTGTAGTAGGTGCTCATAGACTATACTAGTAAAGGTAGGGTGGTGGTGTAAAAAACAAACAAATAAACAATAAAAAAAAAATCAACTCTGTTCTTTCCAGTTTAATATCTGATTCGTCCACTATCCGGGGACTGCACACTAAACAGATTTTTGGCTCATGGAGCCGGAGCATGAAAAAGAGAAAGAAAAGAAAGGTCCGTCACTGCACATTTCTGATGTCTCTCTTATCTCTTGGAGTCTCTACTAACGAGCTGATGAGTTGAATCAGGTGTGCGTTTGATTGTCCGACCGTCGGTGAGGATTGCGAAGATGGGCAGGGTGCCTCTGACCGGAGGCCTATGAATTCATACTTACCTGGCAGGGGAGACACCATGATCAGGAAGGTGGTTCACCCAGGGCGAGGCTCGGCCATTGCACTCCGGTCGTGCTGACCCCTGCGAATTCCCCAAATGTGGGAATCTCGACTGCATAATTTATGGTAGTGGGGGACTGCGTTCGCGCTCTCCCCTGGACAAAAACTGGTTGTAAGAGCAGATTGTTGGATTTCCACTTATTTCTTCTTCTTCTTTTTCAGACAAGGAATGGCCTAGGAAGTCTTTCGAATTGACCTGCGCTGGTTGATTGAGAGATATAAAACAACCTAGGTTTTTCAGTCTGCGAAAGTGGGTTTTTTATTATTGTTCACATAATCTCAGATATTTAACAAACGCTTTGATTGACAGCAGTGGTCCCGGAGGCAAAATAGTTCAGAATGAGGAGTTCTATCATGTGGTGTGAATACCTTGTGCATGTGTGAAAAAGCACTTGATACACAGTCGTCTACGGCCGCACTCATGTTGTTGTTTTTTCTGTTTACAGCGCCACCAAGTGGCCAGTCGCCAAATCCCCTTTCATGTGACCACAGGCTGAGTCCATACACGGGTGTACCGACTTGGGTGTGATCGTCTCATTCGGTTGGAGAGTTATAGCCATTCGAGTAAAGCCCGCCTCGCCCACTCCCAACGTTTTGGCGTCCCGTCGCCAACGTGAAGCGAAATTCACACTTTTTTCCCAATCACTGTTGGCAGTCAGACTCTGGACAATCTTGCTGCACCGGTTTGGGTCAGATTGGGCACAACACCTAGGACTAGTGTGCAAAAGTAGGTATTTCAGAAAGTCCCAAATACCCGAAAGTCGCACTAGCGCGACCATCCAATCCGAGGCGTGCGTCTCGTTCGGCCCGAGCCAAGGATTCCGGGGATGTAAGACACTTGGGTCTGCGAACGGCGGTTTAGGAGTTACGCGCCATATCGTACTTTTGATCGCTGCAGCGCCACCCTGGGTCCGGCCGGGCCGAGCCTTGGTGATGTTGCAGACCGGGGGTGGGTACTGCCATCCCTCAGAAGTCTCCACGACGTACGCTTTGGTCTGCCCGCTCACGTTCAGGGCAGAATGTTGATGATGATCCAGAATCCCAGGTTGCACTCCAAAGTGTCGTGTTGCGCACTCTGTTGTGGTCCGTTTTCGGTTTGTCAACCAGTCGCTGAGCTTGTTTGTTGGCGGCCTCAGTCCCTCCCGCCGCGGCCCAGGTGGGCGTGGCCTTTGCCGGCTCCCCCGCCTCTGCGTCATTGTGTCATCGCTTCTCGGCCTTTTGGCTAAGATCAAGTGTAGTATCTGTTCTTATCAGTTTAATATCTGATACGTGCCCTACCCGGGCACCATATATTAAATTGATTTTTGGAACTGGGAGATGGTATAGGGGCTTGCTCCGTCCACTCCACGCATCGACCCGGTATTGCAGTACTTCTGGGAACGGTGCACCCCTTCTAAAGTGTTGAATGAAAGAAATGTTTTAGACTTGTGTGGCAGCAGATGTTAATGGAACTAGTGGATACTGCTTTGTATTGGTGTTTGAAAGGTGTAGTAGGTGCTCATAGACTATACTAGTAAAGGTAGGGTGGTGGTGTAAAAAACAAACAAATAAACAATAAAAAAAAAATCAACTCTGTTCTTTCCAGTTTAATATCTGATTCGTCCACTATCCGGGGACTGCACACTAAACAGATTTTTGGCTCATGGAGCCGGAGCATGAAAAAGAGAAAGAAAAGAAAGGTCCGTCACTGCACATTTCTGATGTCTCTCTTATCTCTTGGAGTCTCTACTAACGAGCTGATGAGTTGAATCAGGTGTGCGTTTGATTGTCCGACCGTCGGTGAGGATTGCGAAGATGGGCAGGGTGCCTCTGACCGGAGGCCTATGAATTCATACTTACCTGGCAGGGGAGACACCATGATCAGGAAGGTGGTTCACCCAGGGCGAGGCTCGGCCATTGCACTCCGGTCGTGCTGACCCCTGCGAATTCCCCAAATGTGGGAATCTCGACTGCATAATTTATGGTAGTGGGGGACTGCGTTCGCGCTCTCCCCTGGACAAAAACTGGTTGTAAGAGCAGATTGTTGGATTTCCACTTATTTCTTCTTCTTCTTTTTCAGACAAGGAATGGCCTAGGAAGTCTTTCGAATTGACCTGCGCTGGTTGATTGAGAGATATAAAACAACCTAGGTTTTTCAGTCTGCGAAAGTGGGTTTTTTATTATTGTTCACATAATCTCAGATATTTAACAAACGCTTTGATTGACAGCAGTGGTCCCGGAGGCAAAATAGTTCAGAATGAGGAGTTCTATCATGTGGTGTGAATACCTTGTGCATGTGTGAAAAAGCACTTGATACACAGTCGTCTACGGCCGCACTCATGTTGTTGTTTTTTCTGTTTACAGCGCCACCAAGTGGCCAGTCGCCAAATCCCCTTTCATGTGACCACAGGCTGAGTCCATACACGGGTGTACCGACTTGGGTGTGATCGTCTCATTCGGTTGGAGAGTTATAGCCATTCGAGTAAAGCCCGCCTCGCCCACTCCCAACGTTTTGGCGTCCCGTCGCCAACGTGAAGCGAAATTCACACTTTTTTCCCAATCACTGTTGGCAGTCAGACTCTGGACAATCTTGCTGCACCGGTTTGGGTCAGATTGGGCACAACACCTAGGACTAGTGTGCAAAAGTAGGTATTTCAGAAAGTCCCAAATACCCGAAAGTCGCACCAGCGCGACCATCCAATCCGAGGCGTGCGTCTCGTTCGGCCCGAGCCAAGGATTCCGGGGATGTAAGACACTTGGGTCTGCGAACGGCGGTTTAGGAGTTACGCGCCATATCGTACTTTTGATCGCTGCAGCGCCACCCTGGGTCCGGCCGGGCCGAGCCTTGGTGATGTTGCAGACCGGGGGTGGGTACTGCCATCCCTCAGAAGTCTCCACGACGTACGCTTTGGTCTGCCCGCTCACGTTCAGGGCAGAATGTTGATGATGATCCAGAATCCCAGGTTGCACTCCAAAGTGTCGTGTTGCGCACTCTGTTGTGGTCCGTTTTCGGTTTGTCAACCAGTCGCTGAGCTTGTTTGTTGGCGGCCTCAGTCCCTCCCGCCGCGGCCCAGGTGGGCGTGGCCTTTGCCGGCTCCCCCGCCTCTGCGTCATTGTGTCATCGCTTCTCGGCCTTTTGGCTAAGATCAAGTGTAGTATCTGTTCTTATCAGTTTAATATCTGATACGTGCCCTACCCGGGCACCATATATTAAATTGATTTTTGGAACTGGGAGATGGTATAGGGGCTTGCTCCGTCCACTCCACGCATCGACCCGGTATTGCAGTACTTCTGGGAACGGTGCACCCCTTCTAAAGTGTTGAATGAAAGAAATGTTTTAGACTTGTGTGGCAGCAGATGTTAATGGAACTAGTGGATACTGCTTTGTATTGGTGTTTGAAAGGTGTAGTAGGTGCTCATAGACTATACTAGTAAAGGTAGGGTGGTGGTGTAAAAAACAAACAAATAAACAATAAAAAAAAAATCAACTCTGTTCTTTCCAGTTTAATATCTGATTCGTCCACTATCCGGGGACTGCACACTAAACAGATTTTTGGCTCATGGAGCCGGAGCATGAAAAAGAGAAAGAAAAGAAAGGTCCGTCACTGCACATTTCTGATGTCTCTCTTATCTCTTGGAGTCTCTACTAACGAGCTGATGAGTTGAATCAGGTGTGCGTTTGATTGTCCGACCGTCGGTGAGGATTGCGAAGATGGGCAGGGTGCCTCTGACCGGAGGCCTATGAATTCATACTTACCTGGCAGGGGAGACACCATGATCAGGAAGGTGGTTCACCCAGGGCGAGGCTCGGCCATTGCACTCCGGTCGTGCTGACCCCTGCGAATTCCCCAAATGTGGGAATCTCGACTGCATAATTTATGGTAGTGGGGGACTGCGTTCGCGCTCTCCCCTGGACAAAAACTGGTTGTAAGAGCAGATTGTTGGATTTCCACTTATTTCTTCTTCTTCTTTTTCAGACAAGGAATGGCCTAGGAAGTCTTTCGAATTGACCTGCGCTGGTTGATTGAGAGATATAAAACAACCTAGGTTTTTCAGTCTGCGAAAGTGGGTTTTTTATTATTGTTCACATAATCTCAGATATTTAACAAACGCTTTGATTGACAGCAGTGGTCCCGGAGGCAAAATAGTTCAGAATGAGGAGTTCTATCATGTGGTGTGAATACCTTGTGCATGTGTGAAAAAGCACTTGATACACAGTCGTCTACGGCCGCACTCATGTTGTTGTTTTTTCTGTTTACAGCGCCACCAAGTGGCCAGTCGCCAAATCCCCTTTCATGTGACCACAGGCTGAGTCCATACACGGGTGTACCGACTTGGGTGTGATCGTCTCATTCGGTTGGAGAGTTATAGCCATTCGAGTAAAGCCCGCCTCGCCCACTCCCAACGTTTTGGCGTCCCGTCGCCAACGTGAAGCGAAATTCACACTTTTTTCCCAATCACTGTTGGCAGTCAGACTCTGGACAATCTTGCTGCACCGGTTTGGGTCAGATTGGGCACAACACCTAGGACTAGTGTGCAAAAGTAGGTATTTCAGAAAGTCCCAAATACCCGAAAGTCGCACCAGCGCGACCATCCAATCCGAGGCGTGCGTCTCGTTCGGCCCGAGCCAAGGATTCCGGGGATGTAAGACACTTGGGTCTGCGAACGGCGGTTTAGGAGTTACGCGCCATATCGTACTTTTGATCGCTACAGCGCCACCCTGGGTCCGGCCGGGCCGAGCCTTGGTGATGTTGCAGACCGGGGGTGGGTACTGCCATCCCTCAGAAGTCTCCACGACGTACGCTTTGGTCTGCCCGCTCACGTTCAGGGCAGAATGTTGATGATGATCCAGAATCCCAGGTTGCACTCCAAAGTGTCGTGTTGCGCACTCTGTTGTGGTCCGTTTTCGGTTTGTCAACCAGTCGCTGAGCTTGTTTGTTGGCGGCCTCAGTCCCTCCCGCCGCGGCCCAGGTGGGCGTGGCCTTTGCCGGCTCCCCCGCCTCTGCGTCATTGTGTCATCGCTTCTCGGCCTTTTGGCTAAGATCAAGTGTAGTATCTGTTCTTATCAATGGAAGACCCTAAAAGACTTTTACGATTCACAGGCACAGTGGTGGGAAATGGTGAAGGGAAAGACAAAGACTTATTTTAAACAAGTTGGGAAAAAGAAAAAAGATAAAGAGAGGAGATGCATGGTGGGACTGCAAAAACGATTACAGCGTTATTTTAATCTTTTGAACCAAGGTTTTGATTTCAATGAAGATATTCGCCAAGTAAAAAAGATTATGTCCGAATTAGAAGAGAAAAGAAATAAAGGTGTCATCTTACAAAGTAGAGAAAGGGAATTAGAAGAAGGGGAAAAATGTACAAGCTACTTCTTCCGTAAAATAGTGAATAGAGGTGGGGGTATGGTGGGTGTAAAAAACAAAGAAAACAACCTTATGCATAGTACACAAGGTATTTTAAAGGTGGTTGAAGAGTTTTATGAAGAATTGTATGGAGAGAAAGATATTGAGGATGATATTTTAAAAGAGGTCTTAAAATTAGTTGACAAAACAATCAAGGATAACGTAGCATTGACAAAAGATTTTAACATGATCTAAATGGAAAAATGCCTTAAAATATTTAAGAAAAGGAAGTCACCGGGGGAGGATGGCCTCCCGCTGGAGTTTTATCAGACCTTTTGGGATATTTTAGCACAGGACCTTTAAGTTGTTTTTAACGAATTTGACGACTTGGACAGACTACCAAATAGCTTCAGGACTGGGATAGTCACACTCTTACATAAAAAAGACCAAAAGACTGACTTAAAGAACTGGCGACC
Source organism: Phoxinus phoxinus (assembly GCF_949152265.1). Classification (NCBI taxonomy): domain Eukaryota; kingdom Metazoa; phylum Chordata; class Actinopteri; order Cypriniformes; family Leuciscidae; genus Phoxinus; species Phoxinus phoxinus. The sequence continues at coordinate 32,572,568 of NC_136893.1, read as the reverse complement.
TATAACTCTTTTAAACGTGGATTGTAAAGTTTTTAGCAAAATTTTAATGGTTCGTATGTCTTCGATTTTAGGGGATGTGATCCACCCGGATCAAACCTGCGCAGTCCCTGGGAGAAAGATCACGGACAGCCTCATTCTGATGAGAGACACCATCTGTTATGCGAGAGACAGAAATATTCGGCTCGCAGTTTTAAATTTAGACTTTGAAAAAGCTTTTGATCGGGTCTCGCACCAGTACTTATTCCAAGTACTGCAAAAGATGGGTTTTCCGGGGAGATTTGTAGCTTGGGTGGAACTGCTATATAGGGGGATAACCAGCAGGTTCTTGGTAAATGGGCACTTGACAAAGGCAGTAGATGTTTGCTGTGGTGTCCGTCAGGGATGTCCATTATCTCCCCTCCTATATGTCGCTTGTATCGAGCCACTAGCGCAGGCTTTGAGAAAGGATAAATGGATCACGGGACTGACTATCCCAGGGACCGGGGGACTGATAGCTAAGACAGTTTTATATATGGACGATGTGAATCTTTTATGTACTGACATTTTATCAATCCACAAGACCATGGAACTGACTGACTGGTTTGGAAGGGCGTCGGGGGCTAGACTAAATAGATCAAAAACACAGGTACAATTTTTCGGACCGTGGGGACCTACAGAAATAGAAAACACAGAACTCGAAGTGAAAAAGACTGACGTAAAGATACTCGGGATCAAATTCGACAAAGAGGGAGGGGGGAAGGGAAACTGGCAAAATGTTTTAGCAAAAGCAAGACAAAGATTAGGTTTTTGGAGATTGAGACAACTGACAATAGAGGGTAAAGTTTTAATCATCAAATCTGTGATTTTACCTTTATTTTTATTGCTGTGTTTTATGTGCTGTTTTTTATCCCCCCAGATGGTTCCTTTTAGCCGTGGACCGAGAAATCTTCCGCTTCCTGTGGGGAGGTAAATGGGAAAGGCTGAAAAGAGAGGAGATGAAGAAAGCCCCAAAAAATGGAGGGAAAGGAGTACCAAATTTGTACTTGTTTTTAGGGGCATACTACACTGCACTCCACATAAAATATGCCACAAACAAAAACACAGAAAATAAAACCACAGCAATGAGTCGCTTTTGGATGGGCTCGTATTTAAGAGCCCTGCAAATCTTACCCAGGGATCATACAGTACCAATTGCTTTTAAACTATCTCCAGCACATGCTTTTATAAAGAAGTTTTTTAAAAAATTCCTTTTAGAAGAAAAAGAAGTTAAAACCTTGACAAATCATCGTCTTCTCCTCTCTCTTGTGCAGGAACGAGAGCAAGTGAGCCCAGTGCATGGGCTCACTCAAAGTGAAGCAAAAACAGTTTGGCAGAACGTGTCTCATCCAGCCCTTCGGAACAGACATCGGGACCTGGCATGGATGGCAGCTCATGAGATTCTCCCGGTCAGGGCCGTGATGCATTCCCGGGGCATGGCCAGGATATCTACGTGCCCACAGCCCGGGTGTGGCGCGCCCGAGACTGTGAGGCACGCGCTCTGGGAATGCAGTGCCGTGAGGGACCTGTGGGCAACAGCTGGTCCCCTGCAATTCCCGTACCTACCAGCAGGGGGGGTCCCAGACTACTGGACAACAGTAGGATTGGTGAGCCAGGAAAACTTGCCAGCAGAAAACTACATAAAGTACTGGCTCACCATGAACTGTATCAAAGACGCTATTTGGACCTCCAGAAACCTGCTGGTGGGGAAGCGCATGCAGGTGTCCCTCCACGCCACCCAACAGCTGGCAAACTTTAGGCTGCAGGAGTACACTGCATGTCGCCATTCGGACGTGGGGACCAGAGCTTCACTGGAGAAGGTCCCCTCGGCCACGAGCCTTGACTGCCCGTAGATGCCCCCCAAATTCAACACCAGGTGGAGCAGCGGAGCCGTGGTTAAAGAGGATCTCCTCTGGCCCACGGGCCGGGTCTCGGGCTCTGTTCCGAAGGATGGCTGGGAATTATTATTATTATTATATATATATATATATATATTATCTTCTTCTTGCACAAAGACAGGACTTCGCTTTATGTATCTATTTTATGTATTTACCTATTTATTATATATCGTCTGTGTTTTTTACCCTCTGTAGGTTTTATCCATCAAGAGCCCTTTTAGTTTCCAAAAGCTTTTTCTTGTTAGTAGTTTTATTGTTCCATGTTTTAAACACCAACACATGTTTTAACACTAACACATGCTTTAAACAGATGTATGCATTTCCTATATAAAAATGTTATGGAAACAAAGCGTATGATGACCTCCTGTTGAGATGATGACGATGTAAAAAGTGGAATGAGACAATAAAAAAAAAAATAAAAAAAAAAAATAAAAAAATAAAAAAATCTGTTCTTATCAGTTTAATATCTGATACGTGCCCTACCCGGGCACCATATATTAAATTGATTTTTGGAACTGGGAGATGGTATAGGGGCTTGCTCCGTCCACTCCACGCATCGACCCGGTATTGCAGTACTTCTGGGAACGGTGCACCCCTTCTAAAGTGTTGAATGAAAGAAATGTTTTAGACTTGTGTGGCAGCAGATGTTAATGGAACTAGTGGATACTGCTTTGTATTGGTGTTTGAAAGGTGTAGTAGGTGCTCATAGACTATACTAGTAAAGGTAGGGTGGTGGTGTAAAAAACAAACAAATAAACAATAAAAAAAAAATCAACTCTGTTCTTTCCAGTTTAATATCTGATTCGTCCACTATCCGGGGACTGCACACTAAACAGATTTTTGGCTCATGGAGCCGGAGCATGAAAAAGAGAAAGAAAAGAAAGGTCCGTCACTGCACATTTCTGATGTCTCTCTTATCTCTTGGAGTCTCTACTAACGAGCTGATGAGTTGAATCAGGTGTGCGTTTGATTGTCCGACCGTCGGTGAGGATTGCGAAGATGGGCAGGGTGCCTCTGACCGGAGGCCTATGAATTCATACTTACCTGGCAGGGGAGACACTATGATCAGGAAGGTGGTTCACCCAGGGCGAGGCTCGGCCATTGCACTCCGGTCGTGCTGACCCCTGCGAATTCCCCAAATGTGGGAATCTCGACTGCATAATTTATGGTAGTGGGGGACTGCGTTCGCGCTCTCCCCTGGACAAAAACTGGTTGTAAGAGCAGATTGTTGGATTTCCACTTATTTCTTCTTCTTCTTTTTCAGACAAGGAATGGCCTAGGAAGTCTTTCGAATTGACCTGCGCTGGTTGATTGAGAGATATAAAACAACCTAGGTTTTTCAGTCTGCGAAAGTGGGTTTTTTATTATTGTTCACATAATCTCAGATATTTAACAAACGCTTTGATTGACAGCAGTGGTCCCGGAGGCAAAATAGTTCAGAATGAGGAGTTCTATCATGTGGTGTGAATACCTTGTGCATGTGTGAAAAAGCACTTGATACACAGTCGTCTACGGCCGCACTCATGTTGTTGTTTTTTCTGTTTACAGCGCCACCAAGTGGCCAGTCGCCAAATCCCCTTTCATGTGACCACAGGCTGAGTCCATACACGGGTGTACCGACTTGGGTGTGATCGTCTCATTCGGTTGGAGAGTTATAGCCATTCGAGTAAAGCCCGCCTCGCCCACTCCCAACGTTTTGGCGTCCCGTCGCCAACGTGAAGCGAAATTCACACTTTTTTCCCAATCACTGTTGGCAGTCAGACTCTGGACAATCTTGCTGCACCGGTTTGGGTCAGATTGGGCACAACACCTAGGACTAGTGTGCAAAAGTAGGTATTTCAGAAAGTCCCAAATACCCGAAAGTCGCACCAGCGCGACCATCCAATCCGAGGCGTGCGTCTCGTTCGGCCCGAGCCAAGGATTCCGGGGATGTAAGACACTTGGGTCTGCGAACGGCGGTTTAGGAGTTACGCGCCATATCGTACTTTTGATCGCTGCAGCGCCACCCTGGGTCCGGCCGGGCCGAGCCTTGGTGATGTTGCAGACCGGGGGTGGGTACTGCCATCCCTCAGAAGTCTCCACGACGTACGCTTTGGTCTGCCCGCTCACGTTCAGGGCAGAATGTTGATGATGATCCAGAATCCCAGGTTGCACTCCAAAGTGTCGTGTTGCGCACTCTGTTGTGGTCCGTTTTCGGTTTGTCAACCAGTCGCTGAGCTTGTTTGTTGGCGGCCTCAGTCCCTCCCGCCGCGGCCCAGGTGGGCGTGGCCTTTGCCGGCTCCCCCGCCTCTGCGTCATTGTGTCATCGCTTCTCGGCCTTTTGGCTAAGATCAAGTGTAGTATCTGTTCTTATCAGTTTAATATCTGATACGTGCCCTACCCGGGCACCATATATTAAATTGATTTTTGGAACTGGGAGATGGTATAGGGGCTTGCTCCGTCCACTCCACGCATCGACCCGGTATTGCAGTACTTCTGGGAACGGTGCACCCCTTCTAAAGTGTTGAATGAAAGAAATGTTTTAGACTTGTGTGGCAGCAGATGTTAATGGAACTAGTGGATACTGCTTTGTATTGGTGTTTGAAAGGTGTAGTAGGTGCTCATAGACTATACTAGTAAAGGTAGGGTGGTGGTGTAAAAAACAAACAAATAAACAATAAAAAAAAAATCAACTCTGTTCTTTCCAGTTTAATATCTGATTCGTCCACTATCCGGGGACTGCACACTAAACAGATTTTTGGCTCATGGAGCCGGAGCATGAAAAAGAGAAAGAAAAGAAAGGTCCGTCACTGCACATTTCTGATGTCTCTCTTATCTCTTGGAGTCTCTACTAACGAGCTGATGAGTTGAATCAGGTGTGCGTTTGATTGTCCGACCGTCGGTGAGGATTGCGAAGATGGGCAGGGTGCCTCTGACCGGAGGCCTATGAATTCATACTTACCTGGCAGGGGAGACACCATGATCAGGAAGGTGGTTCACCCAGGGCGAGGCTCGGCCATTGCACTCCGGTCGTGCTGACCCCTGCGAATTCCCCAAATGTGGGAATCTCGACTGCATAATTTATGGTAGTGGGGGACTGCGTTCGCGCTCTCCCCTGGACAAAAACTGGTTGTAAGAGCAGATTGTTGGATTTCCACTTATTTCTTCTTCTTCTTTTTCAGACAAGGAATGGCCTAGGAAGTCTTTCGAATTGACCTGCGCTGGTTGATTGAGAGATATAAAACAACCTAGGTTTTTCAGTCTGCGAAAGTGGGTTTTTTATTATTGTTCACATAATCTCAGATATTTAACAAACGCTTTGATTGACAGCAGTGGTCCCGGAGGCAAAATAGTTCAGAATGAGGAGTTCTATCATGTGGTGTGAATACCTTGTGCATGTGTGAAAAAGCACTTGATACACAGTCGTCTACGGCCGCACTCATGTTGTTGTTTTTTCTGTTTACAGCGCCACCAAGTGGCCAGTCGCCAAATCCCCTTTCATGTGACCACAGGCTGAGTCCATACACGGGTGTACCGACTTGGGTGTGATCGTCTCATTCGGTTGGAGAGTTATAGCCATTCGAGTAAAGCCCGCCTCGCCCACTCCCAACGTTTTGGCGTCCCGTCGCCAACGTGAAGCGAAATTCACACTTTTTTCCCAATCACTGTTGGCAGTCAGACTCTGGACAATCTTGCTGCACCGGTTTGGGTCAGATTGGGCACAACACCTAGGACTAGTGTGCAAAAGTAGGTATTTCAGAAAGTCCCAAATACCCGAAAGTCGCACCAGCGCGACCATCCAATCCGAGGCGTGCGTCTCGTTCGGCCCGAGCCAAGGATTCCGGGGATGTAAGACACTTGGGTCTGCGAACGGCGGTTTAGGAGTTACGCGCCATATCGTACTTTTGATCGCTGCAGCGCCACCCTGGGTCCGGCCGGGCCGAGCCTTGGTGATGTTGCAGACCGGGGGTGGGTACTGCCATCCCTCAGAAGTCTCCACGACGTACGCTTTGGTCTGCCCGCTCACGTTCAGGGCAGAATGTTGATGATGATCCAGAATCCCAGGTTGCACTCCAAAGTGTCGTGTTGCGCACTCTGTTGTGGTCCGTTTTCGGTTTGTCAACCAGTCGCTGAGCTTGTTTGTTGGCGGCCTCAGTCCCTCCCGCCGCGGCCCAGGTGGGCGTGGCCTTTGCCGGCTCCCCCGCCTCTGCGTCATTGTGTCATCGCTTCTCGGCCTTTTGGCTAAGATCAAGTGTAGTATCTGTTCTTATCAGTTTAATATCTGATACGTGCCCTACCCGGGCACCATATATTAAATTGATTTTTGGAACTGGGAGATGGTATAGGGGCTTGCTCCGTCCACTCCACGCATCGACCCGGTATTGCAGTACTTCTGGGAACGGTGCACCCCTTCTAAAGTGTTGAATGAAAGAAATGTTTTAGACTTGTGTGGCAGCAGATGTTAATGGAACTAGTGGATACTGCTTTGTATTGGTGTTTGAAAGGTGTAGTAGGTGCTCATAGACTATACTAGTAAAGGTAGGGTGGTGGTGTAAAAAACAAACAAATAAACAATAAAAAAAAAATCAACTCTGTTCTTTCCAGTTTAATATCTGATTCGTCCACTATCCGGGGACTGCACACTAAACAGATTTTTGGCTCATGGAGCCAGAGCATGAAAAAGAGAAAGAAAAGAAAGGTCCGTCACTGCACATTTCTGATGTCTCTCTTATCTCTTGGAGTCTCTACTAACGAGCTGATGAGTTGAATCAGGTGTGCGTTTGATTGTCCGACCGTCGGTGAGGATTGCGAAGATGGGCAGGGTGCCTCTGACCGGAGGCCTATGAATTCATACTTACCTGGCAGGGGAGACACCATGATCAGGAAGGTGGTTCACCCAGGGCGAGGCTCGGCCATTGCACTCCGGTCGTGCTGACCCCTGCGAATTCCCCAAATGTGGGAATCTCGACTGCATAATTTATGGTAGTGGGGGACTGCGTTCGCGCTCTCCCCTGGACAAAAACTGGTTGTAAGAGCAGATTGTTGGATTTCCACTTATTTCTTCTTCTTCTTTTTCAGACAAGGAATGGCCTAGGAAGTCTTTCGAATTGACCTGCGCTGGTTGATTGAGAGATATAAAACAACCTAGGTTTTTCAGTCTGCGAAAGTGGGTTTTTTATTATTGTTCACATAATCTCAGATATTTAACAAACGCTTTGATTGACAGCAGTGGTCCCGGAGGCAAAATAGTTCAGAATGAGGAGTTCTATCATGTGGTGTGAATACCTTGTGCATGTGTGAAAAAGCACTTGATACACAGTCGTCTACGGCCGCACTCATGTTGTTGTTTTTTCTGTTTACAGCGCCACCAAGTGGCCAGTCGCCAAATCCCCTTTCATGTGACCACAGGCTGAGTCCATACACGGGTGTACCGACTTGGGTGTGATCGTCTCATTCGGTTGGAGAGTTATAGCCATTCGAGTAAAGCCCGCCTCGCCCACTCCCAACGTTTTGGCGTCCCGTCGCCAACGTGAAGCGAAATTCACACTTTTTTCCCAATCACTGTTGGCAGTCAGACTCTGGACAATCTTGCTGCACCGGTTTGGGTCAGATTGGGCACAACACCTAGGACTAGTGTGCAAAAGTAGGTATTTCAGAAAGTCCCAAATACCCGAAAGTCGCACCAGCGCGACCATCCAATCCGAGGCGTGCGTCTCGTTCGGCCCGAGCCAAGGATTCCGGGGATGTAAGACACTTGGGTCTGCGAACGGCGGTTTAGGAGTTACGCGCCATATCGTACTTTTGATCGCTGCAGCGCCACCCTGGGTCCGGCCGGGCCGAGCCTTGGTGATGTTGCAGACCGGGGGTGGGTACTGCCATCCCTCAGAAGTCTCCACGACGTACGCTTTGGTCTGCCCGCTCACGTTCAGGGCAGAATGTTGATGATGATCCAGAATCCCAGGTTGCACTCCAAAGTGTCGTGTTGCGCACTCTGTTGTGGTCCGTTTTCGGTTTGTCAACCAGTCGCTGAGCTTGTTTGTTGGCGGCCTCAGTCCCTCCCGCCGCGGCCCAGGTGGGCGTGGCCTTTGCCGGCTCCCCCGCCTCTGCGTCATTGTGTCATCGCTTCTCGGCCTTTTGGCTAAGATCAAGTGTAGTATCTGTTCTTATCAGTTTAATATCTGATACGTGCCCTACCCGGGCACCATATATTAAATTGATTTTTGGAACTGGGAGATGGTATAGGGGCTTGCTCCGTCCACTCCACGCATCGACCCGGTATTGCAGTACTTCTGGGAACGGTGCACCCCTTCTAAAGTGTTGAATGAAAGAAATGTTTTAGACTTGTGTGGCAGCAGATGTTAATGGAACTAGTGGATACTGCTTTGTATTGGTGTTTGAAAGGTGTAGTAGGTGCTCATAGACTATACTAGTAAAGGTAGGGTGGTGGTGTAAAAAACAAACAAATAAACAATAAAAAAAAAATCAACTCTGTTCTTTCCAGTTTAATATCTGATTCGTCCACTATCCGGGGACTGCACACTAAACAGATTTTTGGCTCATGGAGCCGGAGCATGAAAAAGAGAAAGAAAAGAAAGGTCCGTCACTGCACATTTCTGATGTCTCTCTTATCTCTTGGAGTCTCTACTAACGAGCTGATGAGTTGAATCAGGTGTGCGTTTGATTGTCCGACCGTCGGTGAGGATTGCGAAGATGGGCAGGGTGCCTCTGACCGGAGGCCTATGAATTCATACTTACCTGGCAGGGGAGACACCATGATCAGGAAGGTGGTTCACCCAGGGCGAGGCTCGGCCATTGCACTCCGGTCGTGCTGACCCCTGCGAATTCCCCAAATGTGGGAATCTCGACTGCATAATTTATGGTAGTGGGGGACTGCGTTCGCGCTCTCCCCTGGACAAAAACTGGTTGTAAGAGCAGATTGTTGGATTTCCACTTATTTATTCTTCTTCTTTTTCAGACAAGGAATGGCCTAGGAAGTCTTTCGAATTGACCTGCGCTGGTTGATTGAGAGATATAAAACAACCTAGGTTTTTCAGTCTGCGAAAGTGGGTTTTTTATTATTGTTCACATAATCTCAGATATTTAACAAACGCTTTGATTGACAGCAGTGGTCCCGGAGGCAAAATAGTTCAGAATGAGGAGTTCTATCATGTGGTGTGAATACCTTGTGCATGTGTGAAAAAGCACTTGATACACAGTCGTCTACGGCCGCACTCATGTTGTTGTTTTTTCTGTTTACAGCGCCACCAAGTGGCCAGTCGCCAAATCCCCTTTCATGTGACCACAGGCTGAGTCCATACACGGGTGTACCGACTTGGGTGTGATCGTCTCATTCGGTTGGAGAGTTATAGCCATTCGAGTAAAGCCCGCCTCGCCCACTCCCAACGTTTTGGCGTCCCGTCGCCAACGTGAAGCGAAATTCACACTTTTTTCCCAATCACTGTTGGCAGTCAGACTCTGGACAATCTTGCTGCACCGGTTTGGGTCAGATTGGGCACAACACCTAGGACTAGTGTGCAAAAGTAGGTATTTCAGAAAGTCCCAAATACCCGAAAGTCGCACCAGCGCGACCATCCAATCCGAGGCGTGCGTCTCGTTCGGCCCGAGCCAAGGATTCCGGGGATGTAAGACACTTGGGTCTGCGAACGGCGGTTTAGGAGTTACGCGCCATATCGTACTTTTGATCGCTGCAGCGCCACCCTGGGTCCGGCCGGGCCGAGCCTTGGTGATGTTGCAGACCGGGGGTGGGTACTGCCATCCCTCAGAAGTCTCCACGACGTACGCTTTGGTCTGCCCGCTCACGTTCAGGGCAGAATGTTGATGATGATCCAGAATCCCAGGTTGCACTCCAAAGTGTCGTGTTGCGCACTCTGTTGTGGTCCGTTTTCGGTTTGTCAACCAGTCGCTGAGCTTGTTTGTTGGCGGCCTCAGTCCCTCCCGCCGCGGCCCAGGTGGGCGTGGCCTTTGCCGGCTCCCCCGCCTCTGCGTCATTGTGTCATCGCTTCTCGGCCTTTTGGCTAAGATCAAGTGTAGTATCTGTTCTTATCAGTTTAATATCTGATACGTGCCCTACCCGGGCACCATATATTAAATTGATTTTTGGAACTGGGAGATGGTATAGGGGCTTGCTCCGTCCACTCCACGCATCGACCCGGTATTACAGTACTTCTGGGAACGGTGCACCCCTTCTAAAGTGTTGAATGAAAGAAATGTTTTAGACTTGTGTGGCAGCAGATGTTAATGGAACTAGTGGATACTGCTTTGTATTGGTGTTTGAAAGGTGTAGTAGGTGCTCATAGACTATACTAGTAAAGGTAGGGTGGTGGTGTAAAAAACAAACAAATAAACAATAAAAAAAAAATCAACTCTGTTCTTTCCAGTTTAATATCTGATTCGTCCACTATCCGGGGACTGCACACTAAACAGATTTTTGGCTCATGGAGCCGGAGCATGAAAAAGAGAAAGAAAAGAAAGGTCCGTCACTGCACATTTCTGATGTCTCTCTTATCTCTTGGAGTCTCTACTAACGAGCTGATGAGTTGAATCAGGTGTGCGTTTGATTGTCCGACCGTCGGTGAGGATTGCGAAGATGGGCAGGGTGCCTCTGACCGGAGGCCTATGAATTCATACTTACCTGGCAGGGGAGACACCATGATCAGGAAGGTGGTTCACCCAGGGCGAGGCTCGGCCATTGCACTCCGGTCGTGCTGACCCCTGCGAATTCCCCAAATGTGGGAATCTCGACTGCATAATTTATGGTAGTGGGGGACTGCGTTCGCGCTCTCCCCTGGACAAAAACTGGTTGTAAGAGCAGATTGTTGGATTTCCACTTATTTCTTCTTCTTCTTTTTCAGACAAGGAATGGCCTAGGAAGTCTTTCGAATTGACCTGCGCTGGTTGATTGAGAGATATAAAACAACCTAGGTTTTTCAGTCTGCGAAAGTGGGTTTTTTATTATTGTTCACATAATCTCAGATATTTAACAAACGCTTTGATTGACAGCAGTGGTCCCGGAGGCAAAATAGTTCAGAATGAGGAGTTCTATCATGTGGTGTGAATACCTTGTGCATGTGTGAAAAAGCACTTGATACACAGTCGTCTACGGCCGCACTCATGTTGTTGTTTTTTCTGTTTACAGCGCCACCAAGTGGCCAGTCGCCAAATCCCCTTTCATGTGACCACAGGCTGAGTCCATACACGGGTGTACCGACTTGGGTGTGATCGTCTCATTCGGTTGGAGAGTTATAGCCATTCGAGTAAAGCCCGCCTCGCCCACTCCCAACGTTTTGGCGTCCCGTCGCCAACGTGAAGCGAAATTCACACTTTTTTCCAATCACTGTTGGCAGTCAGACTCTGGACAATCTTGCTGCACCGGTTTGGGTCAGATTGGGCACAACACCTAGGACTAGTGTGCAAAAGTAGGTATTTCAGAAAGTCCCAAATACCCGAAAGTCGCACCAGCGCGACCATCCAATCCGAGGCGTGCGTCTCGTTCGGCCCGAGCCAAGGATTCCGGGGATGTAAGACACTTGGGTCTGCGAACGGCGGTTTAGGAGTTACGCGCCATATCGTACTTTTGATCGCTGCAGCGCCACCCTGGGTCCGGCCGGGCCGAGCCTTGGTGATGTTGCAGACCGGGGGTGGGTACTGCCATCCCTCAGAAGTCTCCACGACGTACGCTTTGGTCTGCCCGCTCACGTTCAGGGCAGAATGTTGATGATGATCCAGAATCCCAGGTTGCACTCCAAAGTGTCGTGTTGCGCACTCTGTTGTGGTCCGTTTTCGGTTTGTCAACCAGTCGCTGAGCTTGTTTGTTGGCGGCCTCAGTCCCTCCCGCCGCGGCCCAGGTGGGCGTGGCCTTTGCCGGCTCCCCCGCCTCTGCGTCATTGTGTCATCGCTTCTCGGCCTTTTGGCTAAGATCAAGTGTAGTATCTGTTCTTATCAGTTTAATATCTGATACGTGCCCTACCCGGGCACCATATATTAAATTGATTTTTGGAACTGGGAGATGGTATAGGGGCTTGCTCCGTCCACTCCACGCATCGACCCGGTATTGCAGTACTTCTGGGAACGGTGCACCCCTTCTAAAGTGTTGAATGAAAGAAATGTTTTAGACTTGTGTGGCAGCAGATGTTAATGGAACTAGTGGATACTGCTTTGTATTGGTGTTTGAAAGGTGTAGTAGGTGCTCATAGACTATACTAGTAAAGGTAGGGTGGTGGTGTAAAAAACAAACAAATAAACAATAAAAAAAAAATCAACTCTGTTCTTTCCAGTTTAATATCTGATTCGTCCACTATCCGGGGACTGCACACTAAACAGATTTTTGGCTCATGGAGCCGGAGCATGAAAAAGAGAAAGAAAAGAAAGGTCCGTCACTGCACATTTCTGATGTCTCTCTTATCTCTTGGAGTCTCTACTAACGAGCTGATGAGTTGAATCAGGTGTGCGTTTGATTGTCCGACCGTCGGTGAGGATTGCGAAGATGGGCAGGGTCCCTCTGACCGGAGGCCTATGAAATCATACTTACCTGGCAGGGGAGACACCATGATCAGGAAGGTGGTTCACCCAGGGCGAGGCTCGGCCATTGCACTCCGGTCGTGCTGACCCCTGCGAATTCCCCAAATGTGGGAATCTCGACTGCATAATTTATGGTAGTGGGGGACTGCGTTCGCGCTCTCCCCTGGACAAAAACTGGTTGTAAGAGCAGATTGTTGGATTTCCACTTATTTCTTCTTCTTCTTTTTCAGACAAGGAATGGCCTAGGAAGTCTTTCGAATTGACCTGCGCTGGTTGATTGAGAGATATAAAACAACCTAGGTTTTTCAGTCTGCGAAAGTGGGTTTTTTATTATTGTTCACATAATCTCAGATATTTAACAAACGCTTTGATTGACAGCAGTGGTCCCGGAGGCAAAATAGTTCAGAATGAGGAGTTCTATCATGTGGTGTGAATACCTTGTGCATGTGTGAAAAAGCACTTGATACACAGTCGTCTACGGCCGCACTCATGTTGTTGTTTTTTCTGTTTACAGCGCCACCAAGTGGCCAGTCGCCAAATCCCCTTTCATGTGACCACAGGCTGAGTCCATACACGGGTGTACCGACTTGGGTGTGATCGTCTCATTCGGTTGGAGAGTTATAGCCATTCGAGTAAAGCCCGCCTCGCCCACTCCCAACGTTTTGGCGTCCCGTCGCCAACGTGAAGCGAAATTCACACTTTTTTCCCAATCACTGTTGGCAGTCAGACTCTGGACAATCTTGCTGCACCGGTTTGGGTCAGATTGGGCACAACACCTAGGACTAGTGTGCAAAAGTAGGTATTTCAGAAAGTCCCAAATACCCGAAAGTCGCACCAGCGCAACCATCCAATCCGAGGCGTGCGTCTCGTTCGGCCCGAGCCAAGGATTCCGGGGATGTAAGACACTTGGGTCTGCGAACGGCGGTTTAGGAGTTACGCGCCATATCGTACTTTTGATCGCTGCAGCGCCACCCTGGGTCCGGCCGGGCCGAGCCTTGGTGATGTTGCAGACCGGGGGTGGGTACTGCCATCCCTCAGAAGTCTCCACGACGTACGCTTTGGTCTGCCCGCTCACGTTCAGGGCAGAATGTTGCTGATGATCCAGAATCCCAGGTTGCACTCCAAAGTGTCGTGTTGCGCACTCTGTTGTGGTCCGTTTTCGGTTTGTCAACCAGTCGCTGAGCTTGTTTGTTGGCGGCCTCAGTCCCTCCCGCCGCGGCCCAGGTGGGCGTGGCCTTTGCCGGCTCCCCCGCCTCTGCGTCATTGTGTCATCGCTTCTCGGCCTTTTGGCTAAGATCAAGTGTAGTATCTGTTCTTATCAGTTTAATATCTGATACGTGCCCTACCCGGGCACCATATATTAAATTGATTTTTGGAACTGGGAGATGGTATAGGGGCTTGCTCCGTCCACTCCACGCATCGACCCGGTATTGCAGTACTTCTGGGAACGGTGCACCCCTTCTAAAGTGTTGAATGAAAGAAATGTTTTAGACTTGTGTGGCAGCAGATGTTAATGGAACTAGTGGATACTGCTTTGTATTGGTGTTTGAAAGGTGTAGTAGGTGCTCATAGACTATACTAGTAAAGGTAGGGTGGTGGTGTAAAAAACAAACAAATAAACAATAAAAAAAAAATCAACTCTGTTCTTTCCAGTTTAATATCTGATTCGTCCACTATCCGGGGACTGCACACTAAACAGATTTTTGGCTCATGGAGCCGGAGCATGAAAAAGAGAAAGAAAAGAAAGGTCCGTCACTGCACATTTCTGATGTCTCTCTTATCTCTTGGAGTCTCTACTAACGAGCTGATGAGTTGAATCAGGTGTGCGTTTGATTGTCCGACCGTCGGTGAGGATTGCGAAGATGGGCAGGGTGCCTCTGACCGGAGGCCTATGAATTCATACTTACCTGGCAGGGGAGACACCATGATCAGGAAGGTGGTTCACCCAGGGCGAGGCTCGGCCATTGCACTCCGGTCGTGCTGACCCCTGCGAATTCCCCAAATGTGGGAATCTCGACTGCATAATTTATGGTAGTGGGGGACTGCGTTCGCGCTCTCCCCTGGACAAAAACTGGTTGTAAGAGCAGATTGTTGGATTTCCACTTATTTCTTCTTCTTCTTTTTCAGACAAGGAATGGCCTAGGAAGTCTTTCGAATTGACCTGCGCTGGTTGATTGAGAGATATAAAACAACCTAGGTTTTTCAGTCTGCGAAAGTGGGTTTTTTATTATTGTTCACATAATCTCAGATATTTAACAAACGCTTTGATTGACAGCAGTGGTCCCGGAGGCAAAATAGTTCAGAATGAGGAGTTCTATCATGTGGTGTGAATACCTTGTGCATGTGTGAAAAAGCACTTGATACACAGTCGTCTACGGCCGCACTCATGTTGTTGTTTTTTCTGTTTACAGCGCCACCAAGTGGCCAGTCGCCAAATCCCCTTTCATGTGACCACAGGCTGAGTCCATACACGGGTGTACCGACTTGGGTGTGATCGTCTCATTCGGTTGGAGAGTTATAGCCATTCGAGTAAAGCCCGCCTCGCCCACTCCCAACGTTTTGGCGTCCCGTCGCCAACGTGAAGCGAAATTCACACTTTTTTCCCAATCACTGTTGGCAGTCAGACTCTGGACAATCTTGCTGCACCGGTTTGGGTCAGATTGGGCACAACACCTAGGACTAGTGTGCAAAAGTAGGTATTTCAGAAAGTCCCAAATACCCGAAAGTCGCACCAGCGCGACCATCCAATCCGAGGCGTGCGTCTCGTTCGGCCCGAGCCAAGGATTCCGGGGATGTAAGACACTTGGGTCTGCGAACGGCGGTTTAGGAGTTACGCGCCATATCGTACTTTTGATCGCTGCAGCGCCACCCTGGGTCCGGCCGGGCCGAGCCTTGGTGATGTTGCAGACCGGGGGTGGGTACTGCCATCCCTCAGAAGTCTCCACGACGTACGCTTTGGTCTGCCCGCTCACGTTCAGGGCAGAATGTTGATGATGATCCAGAATCCCAGGTTGCACTCCAAAGTGTCGTGTTGCGCACTCTGTTGTGGTCCGTTTTCGGTTTGTCAACCAGTCGCTGAGCTTGTTTGTTGGCGGCCTCAGTCCCTCCCGCCGCGGCCCAGGTGGGCGTGGCCTTTGCCGGCTCCCCCGCCTCTGCGTCATTGTGTCATCGCTTCTCGGCCTTTTGGCTAAGATCAAGTGTAGTATCTGTTCTTATCAGTTTAATATCTGATACGTGCCCTACCCGGGCACCATATATTAAATTGATTTTTGGAACTGGGAGATGGTATAGGGGCTTGCTCCGTCCACTCCACGCATCGACCCGGTATTGCAGTACTTCTGGGAACGGTGCACCCCTTCTAAAGTGTTGAATGAAAGAAATGTTTTAGACTTGTGTGGCAGCAGATGTTAATGGAACTAGTGGATACTGCTTTGTATTGGTGTTTGAAAGGTGTAGTAGGTGCTCATAGACTATACTAGTAAAGGTAGGGTGGTGGTGTAAAAAACAAACAAATAAACAATAAAAAAAAAATCAACTCTGTTCTTTCCAGTTTAATATCTGATTCGTCCACTATCCGGGGACTGCACACTAAACAGATTTTTGGCTCATGGAGCCGGAGCATGAAAAAGAGAAAGAAAAGAAAGGTCCGTCACTGCACATTTCTGATGTCTCTCTTATCTCTTGGAGTCTCTACTAACGAGCTGATGAGTTGAATCAGGTGTGCGTTTGATTGTCCGACCGTCGGTGAGGATTGCGAAGATGGGCAGGGTGCCTCTGACCGGAGGCCTATGAATTCATACTTACCTGGCAGGGGAGACACCATGATCAGGAAGGTGGTTCACCCAGGGCGAGGCTCGGCCATTGCACTCCGGTCGTGCTGACCCCTGCGAATTCCCCAAATGTGGGAATCTCGACTGCATAATGTATGGTAGTGGGGGACTGCGTTCGCGCTCTCCCCTGGACAAAAACTGGTTGTAAGAGCAGATTGTTGGATTTCCACTTATTTCTTCTTCTTCTTTTTCAGACAAGGAATGGCCTAGGAAGTCTTTCGAATTGACCTGCGCTGGTTGATTGAGAGATATAAAACAACCTAGGTTTTTCAGTCTGCGAAAGTGGGTTTTTTATTATTGTTCACATAATCTCAGATATTTAACAAACGCTTTGATTGACAGCAGTGGTCCCGGAGGCAAAATAGTTCAGAATGAGGAGTTCTATCATGTGGTGTGAATACCTTGTGCATGTGTGAAAAAGCACTTGATACACAGTCGTCTACGGCCGCACTCATGTTGTTGTTTTTTCTGTTTACAGCGCCACCAAGTGGCCAGTCGCCAAATCCCCTTTCATGTGACCACAGGCTGAGTCCATACACGGGTGTACCGACTTGGGTGTGATCGTCTCATTCGGTTGGAGAGTTATAGCCATTCGAGTAAAGCCCGCCTCGCCCACTCCCAACGTTTTGGCGTCCCGTCGCCAACGTGAAGCGAAATTCACACTTTTTTCCCAATCACTGTTGGCAGTCAGACTCTGGACAATCTTGCTGCACCGGTTTGGGTCAGATTGGGCACAACACCTAGGACTAGTGTGCAAAAGTAGGTATTTCAGAAAGTCCCAAATACCCGAAAGTCGCACCAGCGCGACCATCCAATCCGAGGCGTGCGTCTCGTTCGGCCCGAGCCAAGGATTCCGGGGATGTAAGACACTTGGGTCTGCGAACGGCGGTTTAGGAGTTACGCGCCATATCGTACTTTTGATCGCTGCAGCGCCACCCTGGGTCCGGCCGGGCCGAGCCTTGGTGATGTTGCAGACCGGGGGTGGGTACTGCCATCCCTCAGAAGTCTCCACGACGTACGCTTTGGTCTGCCCGCTCACGTTCAGGGCAGAATGTTGATGATGATCCAGAATCCCAGGTTGCACTCCAAAGTGTCGTGTTGCGCACTCTGTTGTGGTCCGTTTTCGGTTTGTCAACCAGTCGCTGAGCTTGTTTGTTGGCGGCCTCAGTCCCTCCCGCCGCGGCCCAGGTGGGCGTGGCCTTTGCCGGCTCCCCCGCCTCTGCGTCATTGTGTCATCGCTTCTCGGCCTTTTGGCTAAGATCAAGTGTAGTATCTGTTCTTATCAGTTTAATATCTGATACGTGCCCTACCCGGGCACCATATATTAAATAGATTTTTGGAACTGGGAGATGGTAGAGGGGCTTGCTCCGTCCACTCCACGCATCGACCCGGTATTGCAGTACTTCTGGGAACGGTGCACCCCTTCTAAAGTGTTGAATGAAAGAAATGTTTTAGACTTGTGTGGCAGCAGATGTTAATGGAACTAGTGGATACTGCTTTGTATTGGTGTTTGAAAGGTGTAGTAGGTGCTCATAGACTATACTAGTAAAGGTAGGGTGGTGGTGTAAAAAACAAACAAATAAACAATAAAAAAAAAATCAACTCTGTTCTTTCCAGTTTAATATCTGATTCGTCCACTATCCGGGGACTGCACACTAAACAGATTTTTGGCTCATGGAGCCGGAGCATGAAAAAGAGAAAGAAAAGAAAGGTCCGTCACTGCACATTTCTGATGTCTCTCTTATCTCTTGGAGTCTCTACTAACGAGCTGATGAGTTGAATCAGGTGTGCGTTTGATTGTCCGACCGTCGGTGAGGATTGCGAAGATGGGCAGGGTGCCTCTGACCGGAGGCCTATGAATTCATACTTACCTGGCAGGGGAGACAGCATGATCAGGAAGGTGGTTCACCCAGGGCGAGGCTCGGCCATTGCACTCCGGTCGTGCTGACCCCTGCGAATTCCCCAAATGTGGGAATCTCGACTGCATAATTTATGGTAGTGGGGGACTGCGTTCGCGCTCTCCCCTGGACAAAAACTGGTTGTAAGAGCAGATTGTTGGATTTCCACTTATTTCTTCTTCTTCTTTTTCAGACAAGGAATGGCCTAGGAAGTCTTTCGAATTGACCTGCGCTGGTTGATTGAGAGATATAAAACAACCTAGGTTTTTCAGTCTGCGAAAGTGGGTTTTTTATTATTGTTCACATAATCTCAGATATTTAACAAACGCTTTGATTGACAGCAGTGGTCCCGGAGGCAAAATAGTTCAGAATGAGGAGTTCTATCATGTGGTGTGAATACCTTGTGCATGTGTGAAAAAGCACTTGATACACAGTCGTCTACGGCCGCACTCATGTTGTTGTTTTTTCTGTTTACAGCGCCACCAAGTGGCCAGTCGCCAAATCCCCTTTCATGTGACCACAGGCTGAGTCCATACACGGGTGTACCGACTTGGGTGTGATCGTCTCATTCGGTTGGAGAGTTATAGCCATTCGAGTAAAGCCCGCCTCGCCCACTCCCAACATTTTGGCGTCCCGTCGCCAACGTGAAGCGAAATTCACACTTTTTTCCCAATCACTGTTGGCAGTCAGACTCTGGACAATCTTTCTGCACCGGTTTGGGTCAGATTGGGCACAACACCTAGGACTAGTGTGCAAAAGTAGGTATTTCAGAAAGTCCCAAATACCCGAAAGTCGCACCAGCGCGACCATCCAATCCGAGGCGTGCGTCTCGTTCGGCCCGAGCCAAGGATTCCGGGGATGTAAGACACTTGGGTCTGCGAACGGCGGTTTAGGAGTTACGCGCCATATCGTACTTTTGATCGCTGCAGCGCCACCCTGGGTCCGGCCGGGCCGAGCCTTGGTGATGTTGCAGACCGGGGGTGGGTACTGCCATCCCTCAGAAGTCTCCACGACGTACGCTTTGGTCTGCCCGCTCACGTTCAGGGCAGAATGTTGATGATGATCCAGAATCCCAGGTTGCACTCCAAAGTGTCGTGTTGCGCACTCTGTTGTGGTCCGTTTTCGGTTTGTCAACCAGTCGCTGAGCTTGTTTGTTGGCGGCCTCAGTCCCTCCCGCCGCGGCCCAGGTGGGCGTGGCCTTTGCCGGCTCCCCCGCCTCTGCGTCATTGTGTCATCGCTTCTCGGCCTTTTGGCTAAGATCAAGTATCTGGTCGTCAGGTGGAGACAGCGATCGCCTCTTGGAGGTTTTTCCGGCTCGGTCGCTCAGTGGCTTGAGCCCCAAACTTTTAGGAGGGAGATTGATCTTGCTGCTTTTACTGTTCAACAGTTTTAAGGTAAGACTTTTATCTATTTATTTATTTATTTATTTATTGTTCTTTTAAATCCTTTAGGCTGTTGGTGCCTCCATCATGTCGGCTGCCCGTGCCGGCGTGCGGAGGCACCACAGCGTGCGTTTTTTATTTAAAGAGTTTGAGGGGAAGCTCCTGGGATTGTCCCGCATGGACTTTTCCAGGAAGCTTGTCCAAAAGACCTTGTGTTTTAAGCCAGATGATTTGAATTGTTTAATGACTCTGCCCCTTAACAAGGGTTTTGATTTGAGTTTTAAAACTGCTTCCCTGCTAAATGATTTTTGGCAAAGATTTGACTCTGTTAAGGCCCAGTTCTCCATGTTCACTGTGGAGAAACTTTCTGATAACACACTTAAAACTGTGATTGTCAGGATGTTCAATGAAACAGTGACTGGAGATGATATTTGTGTCTGGTTGGGTAGATTTTGCACTGTTCGAGGTCAGCCTGTCAAAGTGCTAGATGAAGATGGCATTTGGAATTGCTCCTGGCGGATTCCCATTAAACAATGGGAAGACGCTGGGGGCTACCAGGGCCTGAAACATCTGCCTTCTATGATTGTGCTGGGAGAAAACAGAGGCTACATACACTATCAAGGTATGCCAAAGCTATGTAGAAAATGTGGAAGAGTTGGGCATCTTGCTGAGGCATGCCAAGAGTTAGTATGTGGGAAGTGCAGAGAAATTGGTCACATTTTCGATGATTGTACCAATGGCAGGCGGTGCAACCTGTGTGGAGAATCCAACCATCTCTACAGAGATTGCCCAAAAAGCTTTGCCAACAAACTCAAAGGCAACAAAATGGCCGCCCCACTGTCAGAGCAAACAAAAGAACAAAGGAAGGAGGAGGCGGTCCCTGGGGTTTTGGCGGGAAATTCCTTTTCCCAGCCAGCCTCAGGGATTGGACAGGTGGAAGGAAGTGGGGCGGCCACAGGGGCGGAGTCAAGTTTTAATAGTGAACAGAGGGAGGAAGCCGCTCCCCAACAGGAGAAAAGCGGAAACAAAATGGAGGAGGAAGAGGATGTAACGGCTTCCTCCCTCTACACCGTATCGGAGGTTAGTGTGGTGGACAGTGGGGGTGAAACTGATTGTTCACTCCCCAATGCTCAAGTGCAGAAAAGGACAGCGAGATCTCCTCTGCTTCAAACAGAGGAGAAAAGGCTGCGGGCATCGCATCGGCTAGATAGTTCCTCTTCGGTAGATCTAGACCGTATGTGGCCCGCAGAATCTCCCAATGAAGTCTCTTTTTTGCACATTAAGCTGAGAACATCGTCACCGAAGGAGCCACAAGAGGTTCTCTCTGCGGACTCCGAGGCGGCGAGCATTTGCCCTCCCGATCCCAGTTTGTCTGGGGAAAAGGAGAGGCAAGTGTAACATGATTTTAACTATATCTCTGTAGTCCTTTGGTTGCTTTTAAATGTCTCACACCTTTTTAACCATACTGCTCATGGCTCTCACTATCTCCACCATCAATGTGAGAAGTGTGAAGAGCAATATACGAGCACAGAGCGTGTTATCCCTTTTAAAATCTTTTAAGTCAGATGTGTTTTTATTACAAGAATGTGGTCTGCCTTTTTTAAAAAATTACAGGAAGTGGGAGGAGATTTGGACCCCAGGACTTTCCATCTGGAGTGGGTCCAATTTTAACAAAAATGACGGTGTTGCTATTTTAATAAAAAATCCAAATATTTTGGTGAAGGGCAGCACTGTGGTGAGGGATGGGCGGGCAATTTTAGCTAATCTGACTGTTTTAGGTAAGGATTTTAACATTTTAAATGTGTATGGTTTTACAGACAAAAATAATAGGTATGAGCTTTTAGAAGACCTGCAGCCCCACATGCTAGGTAGGGCTCCCCTAGTGGTAGCAGGGGATTTTAATTGTGTTTTAACCAAGAAAGACAGGAAGAGGACAGAGGATTTTAAAGTTGACAAAACATCGGTTTTATTGCAGGACTTAGTTAGAGATTTTAAATTAGTAGACTGTTTTAAAGCAATGCATCAGAGAGAGGAGGGCTTCACCTGGTTCAGTGGTGACGGCACCCGAGCCTCTCGCATTGACTACATTTTTACACGGGACTGCCTGCCAACCGATGCAACATTAACCCCCCTCTTTTTTTCAGATCACATAATGCTGTCATGCACCCTTTCACTGCCCACTGGTGTGACAGTAGGGGGAGGGCTGTGGAAGCTGAACTGCTCCCTTTTGGAAGATAAAGAAGTAGTTAGTGAGTACAGGGAGCAGTTCAGCCAATGGCAGACCCTCCAAGACTTTTACGACTCACGTGCACAGTGGTGGGAGGTGGTAAAGGAACGGACGAGACAGTTTTTTAGAACGATAGGCAAAAATAAAAAGAATAGATTAAATCGACGCATGGTGGGGCTGCAAAAACGACTACAGAGGTATTTTAATCTTTTAAATGATGGGATTGATTTCAGTGAAGAAATTAAAGAAATAAAGCAAGAAATGTCAGTTTTATCCGAAAGTCAAAGCAAAGGTGTCATTTTAAGGAGCAGGGAGAGGGAGATAGAGGATGGTGAAAAGTGTACCAGGTATTTTTTTAAAAAGATTGTTTCACGGGGTGGGGCAATTACTGTTTTGAAAAGGGGAGGAAGGGAGGTCTACACTACAAAAGAAATTTTAAAGGAAACTGAAGCATTTTATGAAAACCTATACACCACCAAAGTAGTTCACAATGACACATTAAGGGAAGTTTTAGAGTTTTTAGAAAAGAAAGTTGACGGTGAATGTACAATTTTATCTCAAGATTTTACCATTTTAGAAATTCACAAAGCTCTTAAAAGTTTTAAACGAGGAAAGTCCCCTGGTACAGACGGACTTCCTCTGGAGTTTTACTTAACTTTTTGGGATATTTTAGCGTTTGACTTACTGACTGTTTTAAAAGAATTTGAGACTCTTGAAAGACTTCCTGACAGCTTTAGAATAGGGATAGTTTCACTTTTACATAAAAAAGGGGACAAGACAGACTTACGGAACTGGCGACCCATTACCCTTTTAAACGTTGACTGTAAACTTTTTAGCAAAATTTTAGCCACACGTATGTCGACAGTTTTAGCGGACGTAATCCACCCGGATCAAGCATGCGCCGTGCCTGGAAGGAAGATCACGGACAGCCTGGTGCTGATCAGAGATGCCATCTGTTATGCGAGAGACAGAAACATTCGGCTAGTAGTCCTAAATTTAGACTTTGAAAAAGCATTTGACCGCATCTCGCACCAGTTCCTTTTTAAGGTACTGGAAAAAATGGGGTTTCCAGAGAGGTTTATAGCCTGGGTGGGACTGCTGTACAACAGTCTGATCAGCAGAATTGTAGTTAACGGGCATCTATCCAATGCTGTAAATATCCACAGCGGCGTCCGTCAGGGGTGTCCATTATCTCCCCTCCTGTATGTGGCTTGCATTGAGCCACTGGCACAAATATTGAGAAGGGACAAATGGATTAAAGGACTAGACGTTCCAGGGACTGGAGGACTGACGGCAACCTGCCTTTTATATATGGACGACGTGACCCTTTTAGCCACTGACGTTTTATCGGTACGAAGAGCAATGGACTTGACTGACTGGTACGGTCGGGCCTCAGGCGCTAAGCTCAATAGGAGCAAGTCTGAGGCCCAGCTCTTCGGGCCGTGGGGTGACGTGGACACAGGTGGACTAAATTTGGATTTTAAAGACAATGATTTGAAAATTTTAGGTGTAAAATTTGACAGAGACGGTGGAGGACAGGGAAACTGGACTGACTTGTTAGGGAAAGTTAGGCAAAGACTGGGCTTTTGGGGACTACGACAACTGACGTACGAAGGCAAGATTTTAATTTTTAAAGCAGTGATTTTACCGCTGATTTTACTTGTCTGTTCTGTTTTTAGTCCCCCAAGACGATTCCTGATCAACATGGAGAGGGCGGTGTTTTATTTCCTGTGGGGGTCCAAGTGGGAAAGATTGAAGAGGGAGGTCATCAAAAAAAGAAAAGAGAATGGCGGGAAAGGCCTCCCAGACCCCCACCTGTTTTTAAGTAGCCATTTTACCGCTCTGAACATTAAATATGCTTTGACCCCATCCAGAGAAAACAAGACAGCAGCAATGGCTCGATTCTGGATGGGGTCCTATTTAAGAACTTTGAAGATTTTACCTGTTGATTTAAAAATCCCAGTGTCTTTTAGCCTTCCCAAACATTACTGTTTTATCAAGAAATTTTTAAAGAAACATTTTTTAGAAACAGAGGATGTCACTGTTTTAACTAATCATAAGTCTTTGATCTCCCTTGTGCAGGATCGAGAAAAGGTGAGTCCAGTTCCAGGCCTCACACTAAGTGAGGCCAAACAAGTTTGGCGGAACGTTGCCCACCCAGCTCTCCAGAACAGGCTTAAGGACTTGTCGTGGATGGTGGCTCATGAGATCCTCCCGGTCAGGGCGGTTATGCACTCCAGAGGCATGGCCAAAAACTCTACCTGCCCACGGTCCGGATGTGGTTCCCCGGAGACCGTTTACCATCTGCTCTGGGAGTGTGGCGCTGCGCGGGACCTGTGGGCCAAGACCGGCCCCCTGGTTTTCCCGTGCCTGCCAGCGGGTGGGGCCCAGGTGGACTACAAGCTCGCCATCCTAGGGGTGGGTCAGGGCTTGAAGGACATGACATCCCAAGAATTTACCTCGCTCTGGCTCACCCTAAACGTGATCAAGGATGCCATCTGGGTCACCAGAAACCTGCTGGTGGGGAAACGCGTTACGGTGCCCCTCCACGCGTGCGAGCAGATGATAAGAACAACGCTGCAGGAGGCGCCGGACGTCGTCATTCGGATGGGGGGGCCGGGGTCACACGGAGAAGGTCCCGGCCGCCACCGACCCTGGCCGCCCGTCGATGCACCCTCACCACACCGGCTACGGGAACAGCGGGCCAGCGGGCCGGAGGAGAGGGGATTTCCGCTGGGGACCGGAAGCGGGGAGTCTGGGGCCTGTTCTGGAGACCTGGAGTGAATGGACAATTTTGATAGGGACTCACCCTCGATCCTGTACAAGAAGAGATGTTTTATTTGGCATGTTTTATCGTTTTATTGTTCTATTGTTTTATTCCTATTCATTTTAATCCATTTACCTTTCTTTTAAAACAACACATACTAACATACATGGACTTTTACACAACACACAAACAATAACTGATTTTTTACGGTAAATTGTGTAATTTTTGTTTTAAGACGTGAAATGGAATATGTGATTTTAATGAAAAAAAAAATATATATATATATAATTGTGGAAATTGAAAGAATGGAAGGAAAAACTGTGACAATAAACTTTTTTCGAAAGAAAAATCTGTTCTTATCAGTTTAATATCTGATACGTGCCCTACCCGGGCACCATATATTAAATTGATTTTTGGAACTGGGAGATGGTATAGGGGCTTGCTCCGTCCACTCCACGCATCGACCCGGTATTGCAGTACTTCTGGGAACGGTGCACCCCTTCTAAAGTGTTGAATGAAAGAAATGTTTTAGACTTGTGTGGCAGCAGATGTTAATGGAACTAGTGGATACTGCTTTGTATTGGTGTTTGAAAGGTATAGTAGGTGCTCATAGACTATACTAGTAAAGGTAGGGTGGTGGTGTAAAAAACAAACAAATAAACAATAAAAAAAAAATCAACTCTGTTCTTTCCAGTTTAATATCTGATTCGTCCACTATCCGGGGACTGCACACTAAACAGATTTTTGGCTCATGGAGCCGGAGCATGAAAAAGAGAAAGAAAAGAAAGGGCCGTCACTGCACATTTCTGATGTCTCTCTTATCTCTTGGAGTCTCTACTAACGAGCTGATGAGTTGAATCAGGTGTGCGTTTGATTGTCCGACCGTCGGTGAGGATTGCGAAGATGGGCAGGGTGCCTCTGACCGGAGGCCTATGAATTCATACTTACCTGGCAGGGGAGACACCATGATCAGGAAGGTGGTTCACCCAGGGCGAGGCTCGGCCATTGCACTCCGGTCGTGCTGACCCCTGCGAATTCCCCAAATGTGGGAATCTCGACTGCATAATTTATGGTAGTGGGGGACTGCGTTCGCGCTCTCCCCTGGACAAAAACTGGTTGTAAGAGCAGATTGTTGGATTTCCACTTATTTCTTCTTCTTCTTTTTCAGACAAGGAATGGCCTAGGAAGTCTTTCGAATTGACCTGCGCTGGTTGATTGAGAGATATAAAACAACCTAGGTTTTTCAGTCTGCGAAAGTGGGTTTTTTATTATTGTTCACATAATCTCAGATATTTAACAAACGCTTTGATTGACAGCAGTGGTCCCGGAGGCAAAATAGTTCAGAATGAGGAGTTCTATCATGTGGTGTGAATACCTTGTGCATGTGTGAAAAAGCACTTGATACACAGTCGTCTACGGCCGCACTCATGTTGTTGTTTTTTCTGTTTACAGCGCCACCAAGTGGCCAGTCGCCAAATCCCCTTTCATGTGACCACAGGCTGAGTCCATACACGGGTGTACCGACTTGGGTGTGATCGTCTCATTCGGTTGGAGAGTTATAGCCATTCGAGTAAAGCCCGCCTCGCCCACTCCCAACGTTTTGGCGTCCCGTCGCCAACGTGAAGCGAAATTCACACTTTTTTCCCAATCACTGTTGGCAGTCAGACTCTGGACAATCTTGCTGCACCGGTTTGGGTCAGATTGGGCACAACACCTAGGACTAGTGTGCAAAAGTAGGTATTTCAGAAAGTCCCAAATACCCGAAAGTCGCACCAGCGCGACCATCCAATCCGAGGCGTGCGTCTCGTTCGGCCCGAGCCAAGGATTCCGGGGATGTAAGACACTTGGGTCTGCGAACGGCGGTTTAGGAGTTACGCGCCATATCGTACTTTTGATCGCTGCAGCGCCACCCTGGGTCCGGCCGGGCCGAGCCTTGGTGATGTTGCAGACCGGGGGTGGGTACTGCCATCCCTCAGAAGTCTCCACGACGTACGCTTTGGTCTGCCCGCTCACGTTCAGGGCAGAATGTTGATGATGATCCAGAATCCCAGGTTGCACTCCAAAGTGTCGTGTTGCGCACTCTGTTGTGGTCCGTTTTCGGTTTGTCAACCAGTCGCTGAGCTTGTTTGTTGGCGGCCTCAGTCCCTCCCGCCGCGGCCCAGGTGGGCGTGGCCTTTGCCGGCTCCCCCGCCTCTGCGTCATTGTGTCATCGCTTCTCGGCCTTTTGGCTAAGATCAAGTGTAGTATCTGTTCTTATCAGTTTAATATCTGATACGTGCCCTACCCGGGCACCATATATTAAATTGATTTTTGGAACTGGGAGATGGTATAGGGGCTTGCTCCGTCCACTCCACGCATCGACCCGGTATTGCAGTACTTCTGGGAACGGTGCACCCCTTCTAAAGTGTTGAATGAAAGAAATGTTTTAGACTTGTGTGGCAGCAGATGTTAATGGAACTAGTGGATACTGCTTTGTATTGGTGTTTGAAAGGTGTAGTAGGTGCTCATAGACTATACTAGTAAAGGTAGGGTGGTGGTGTAAAAAACAAACAAATAAACAATAAAAAAAAATCAACTCTGTTCTTTCCAGTTTAATATCTGATTCGTCCACTATCCGGGGACTGCACACTAAACAGATTTTTGGCTCATGGAGCCGGAGCATGAAAAAGAGAAAGAAAAGAAAGGTCCGTCACTGCACATTTCTGATGTCTCTCTTATCTCTTGGAGTCTCTACTAACGAGCTGATGAGTTGAATCAGGTGTGCGTTTGATTGTCCGACCGTCGGTGAGGATTGCGAAGATGGGCAGGGTGCCTCTGACCGGAGGCCTATGAATTCATACTTACCTGGCAGGGGAGACACCATGATCAGGAAGGTGGTTCACCCAGGGCGAGGCTCGGCCATTGCACTCCGGTTGTGCTGACCCCTGCGAATTCCCCAAATGTGGGAATCTCGACTGCATAATTTATGGTAGTGGGGGACTGCGTTCGCGCTCTCCCCTCGACAAAAACTGGTTGTAAGAGCAGATTGTTGGATTTCCACTTATTTCTTCTTCTTCTTTTTCAGACAAGGAATGGCCTAGGAAGTCTTTCGAATTGACCTGCGCTGGTTGATTGAGAGATATAAAACAACCTAGGTTTTTCAGTCTGCGAAAGTGGGTTTTTTATTATTGTTCACATAATCTCAGATATTTAACAAACGCTTTGATTGACAGCAGTGGTCCCGGAGGCAAAATAGTTCAGAATGAGGAGTTCTATCATGTGGTGTGAATACCTTGTGCATGTGTGAAAAAGTACTTGATACACAGTCGTCTACGGCCGCACTCATGTTGTTGTTTTTTCTGTTTACAGCGCCACCAAGTGGCCAGTCGCCAAATCCCCTTTCATGTGACCACAGGCTGAGTCCATACACGGGTGTACCGACTTGGGTGTGATCGTCTCATTCGGTTGGAGAGTTATAGCCATTCGAGTAAAGCCCGCCTCGCCCACTCCCAACGTTTTGGCGTCCCGTCGCCAAC
This sequence comes from Phoxinus phoxinus, assembly GCF_949152265.1. Taxonomy (NCBI): domain Eukaryota; kingdom Metazoa; phylum Chordata; class Actinopteri; order Cypriniformes; family Leuciscidae; genus Phoxinus; species Phoxinus phoxinus. The sequence continues at coordinate 32,544,518 of NC_136893.1, read as the reverse complement.
GTGAAGCGAAATTCACACTTTTTTCCCAATCACTGTTGGCAGTCAGACTCTGGACAATCTTTCTGCACCGGTTTGGGTCAGATTGGGCACAACACCTAGGACTAGTGTGCAAAAGTAGGTATTTCAGAAAGTCCCAAATACCCGAAAGTCGCACCAGCGCGACCATCCAATCCGAGGCGTGCGTCTCGTTCGGCCCGAGCCAAGGATTCCGGGGATGTAAGACACTTGGGTCTGCGAACGGCGGTTTAGGAGTTACGCGCCATATCGTACTTTTGATCGCTGCAGCGCCACCCTGGGTCCGGCCGAGCCGAGCCTTGGTGATGTTGCAGACCGGGGGTGGGTACTGCCATCCCACAGAAGTCTCCACGACGTACGCTTTGGTCTGCCCGCTCACGTTCAGGGCAGAATGTTGATGATGATCCAGAATCCCAGGTTGCACTCCAAAGTGTCGTGTTGCGCACTCTGTTGTGGTCCGTTTTCGGTTTGTCAACCAGTCGCTGAGCTTGTTTGTTGGCGGCCTCAGTCCCTCCCGCCGCGGCCCAGGTGGGCGTGGCCTTTGCCGGCTCCCCCGCCTCTGCGTCATTGTGTCATCGCTTCTCGGCCTTTTGGCTAAGATCAAGTGTAGTATCTGTTCTTATCAGTTTAATATCTGATACGTGCCCTACCCGGGCACCATATATTAAATTGATTTTTGGAACTGGGAGATGGTATAGGGGCTTGCTCCGTCCACTCCACGCATCGACCCGGTATTGCAGTACTTCTGGGAACGGTGCACCCCTTCTAAAGTGTTGAATGAAAGAAATGTTTTAGACTTGTGTGGCAGCAGATGTTAATGGAACTAGTGGATACTGCTTTGTATTGGTGTTTGAAAGGTGTAGTAGGTGCTCATAGACTATACTAGTAAAGGTAGGGTGGTGGTGTAAAAAACAAACAAATAAACAATAAAAAAAAAATCAACTCTGTTCTTTCCAGTTTAATATCTGATTCGTCCACTATCCGGGGACTGCACACTAAACAGATTTTTGGCTCATGGAGCCGGAGCATGAAAAAGAGAAAGAAAAGAAAGGTCCGTCACTGCACATTTCTGATGTCTCTCTTATCTCTTGGAGTCTCTACTAACGAGCTGATGAGTTGAATCAGGTGTGCGTTTGATTGTCCGACCGTCGGTGAGGATTGCGAAGATGGGCAGGGTGCCTCTGACCGGAGGCCTATGAATTCATACTTACCTGGCAGGGGAGACACCATGATCAGGAAGGTGGTTCACCCAGGGCGAGGCTCGGCCATTGCACTCCGGTCGTGCTGACCCCTGCGAATTCCCCAAATGTGGGAATCTCGACTGCATAATTTATGGTAGTGGGGGACTGCGTTCGCGCTCTCCCCTGGACAAAAACTGGTTGTAAGAGCAGATTGTTGGATTTCCACTTATTTCTTCTTCTTCTTTTTCAGACAAGGAATGGCCTAGGAAGTCTTTCGAATTGACCTGCGCTGGTTGATTGAGAGATATAAAACAACCTAGGTTTTTCAGTCTGCGAAAGTGGGTTTTTTATTATTGTTCACATAATCTCAGATATTTAACAAACGCTTTGATTGACAGCAGTGGTCCCGGAGGCAAAATAGTTCAGAATGAGGAGTTCTATCATGTGGTGTGAATACCTTGTGCATGTGTGAAAAAGCACTTGATACACAGTCGTCTACGGCCGCACTCATGTTGTTGTTTTTTCTGTTTACAGCGCCACCAAGTGGCCAGTCGCCAAATCCCCTTTCATGTGACCACAGGCTGAGTCCATACACGGGTGTACCGACTTGGGTGTGATCGTCTCATTCGGTTGGAGAGTTATAGCCATTCGAGTAAAGCCCGCCTCGCCCACTCCCAACGTTTTGGCGTTCCGTCGCCAACGTGAAGCGAAATTCACACTTTTTTCCCAATCACTGTTGGCAGTCAGACTCTGGACAATCTTGCTGCACCGGTTTGGGTCAGATTGGGCACAACACCTAGGACTAGTGTGCAAAAGTAGGTATTTCAGAAAGTCCCAAATACCCGAAAGTCGCACCAGCGCGACCATCCAATCCGAGGCGTGCGTCTCGTTCGGCCCGAGCCAAGGATTCCGGGGATGTAAGACACTTGGGTCTGCGAACGGCGATTTAGGAGTTACGCGCCATATCGTACTTTTGATCGCTGCAGCGCCACCCTGGGTCCGGCCGGGCCGAGCCTTGGTGATGTTGCAGACCGGGGGTGGGTACTGCCATCCCTCAGAAGTCTCCACGACGTACGCTTTGGTCTGCCCGCTCACGTTCAGGGCAGAATGTTGATGATGATCCAGAATCCCAGGTTGCACTCCAAAGTGTCGTGTTGCGCACTCTGTTGTGGTCCGTTTTCGGTTTGTCAACCAGTCGCTGAGCTTGTTTGTTGGCGGCCTCAGTCCCTCCCGCCGCGGCCCAGGTGGGCGTGGCCTTTGCCGGCTCCCCCGCCTCTGCGTCATTGTGTCATCGCTTCTCGGCCTTTTGGCTAAGATCAAGTGTAGTATCTGTTCTTATCAGTTTAATATCTGATACGTGCCCTACCCGGGCACCATATATTAAATTGATTTTTGGAACTGGGAGATGGTATAGGGGCTTGCTCCGTCCACTCCACGCATCGACCCGGTATTGCAGTACTTCTGGGAACGGTGCACCCCTTCTAAAGTGTTGAATGAAAGAAATGTTTTAGACTTGTGTGGCAGCAGATGTTAATGGAACTAGTGGATACTGCTTTGTATTGGTGTTTGAAAGGTGTAGTAGGTGCTCATAGACTATACTAGTAAAGGTAGGGTGGTGGTGTAAAAAACAAACAAATAAACAATAAAAAAAAAATCGACTCTGTTCTTTCCAGTTTAATATCTGATTCGTCCACTATCCGGGGACTGCACACTAAACAGATTTTTGGCTCATGGAGCCGGAGCATGAAAAAGAGAAAGAAAAGAAAGGTCCGTCACTGCACATTTCTGATGTCTCTCTTATCTCTTGGAGTCTCTACTAACGAGCTGATGAGTTGAATCAGGTGTGCGTTTGATTGTCCGACCGTCGGTGAGGATTGCGAAGATGGGCAGGGTGCCTCTGACCGGAGGCCTATGAATTCATACTTACCTGGCAGGGGAGACACCATGATCAGGAAGGTGGTTCACCCAGGGCGAGGCTCGGCCATTGCACTCCGGTCGTGCTGACCCCTGCGAATTCCCCAAATGTGGGAATCTCGACTGCATAATTTATGGTAGTGGGGGACTGCGTTCGCGCTCTCCCCTGGACAAAAACTGGTTGTAAGAGCAGATTGTTGGATTTCCACTTATTTCTTCTTCTTCTTTTTCAGACAAGGAATGGCCTAGGAAGTCTTTCGAATTGACCTGCGCTGGTTGATTGAGAGATATAAAACAACCTAGGTTTTTCAGTCTGCGAAAGTGGGTTTTTTATTATTGTTCACATAATCTCAGATATTTAACAAACGCTTTGATTGACAGCAGTGGTCCCGGAGGCAAAATAGTTCAGAATGAGGAGTTCTATCATGTGGTGTGAATACCTTGTGCATGTGTGAAAAAGCACTTGATACACAGTCGTCTACGGCCGCACTCATGTTGTTGTTTTTTCTGTTTACAGCGCCACCAAGTGGCCAGTCGCCAAATCCCCTTTCATGTGACCACAGGCTGAGTCCATACACGGGTGTACCGACTTGGGTGTGATCGTCTCATTCGGTTGGAGAGTTATAGCCATTCGAGTAAAGCCCGCCTCGCCCACTCCCAACGTTTTGGCGTCCCGTCGCCAACGTGAAGCGAAATTCACACTTTTTTCCCAATCACTGTTGGCAGTCAGACTCTGGACAATCTTGCTGCACCGGTTTGGGTCAGATTGGGCACAACACCTAGGACTAGTGTGCAAAAGTAGGTATTTCAGAAAGTCCCAAATACCCGAAAGTCGCACCAGCGCGACCATCCAATCCGAGGCGTGCGTCTCGTTCGGCCCGAGCCAAGGATTCCGGGGATGTAAGACACTTGGGTCTGCGAACGGCGGTTTAGGAGTTACGCGCCATATCGTACTTTTGATCGCTGCAGCGCCACCCTGGGTCCGGCCGGGCCGAGCCTTGGTGATGTTGCAGACCGGGGGTGGGTACTGCCATCCCTCAGAAGTCTCCACGACGTACGCTTTGGTCTGCCCGCTCACGTTCAGGGCAGAATGTTGATGATGATCCAGAATCCCAGGTTGCACTCCAAAGTGTCGTGTTGCGCACTCTGTTGTGGTCCGTTTTCGGTTTGTCAACCAGTCGCTGAGCTTGTTTGTTGGCGGCCTCAGTCCCTCCCGCCGCGGCCCAGGTGGGCGTGGCCTTTGCCGGCTCCCCCGCCTCTGCGTCATTGTGTCATCGCTTCTCTGCCTTTTGGCTAAGATCAAGTGTAGTATCTGTTCTTATCAGTTTAATATCTGATACGTGCCCTACCCGGGCACCATATATTAAATTGATTTTTGGAACTGGGAGATGGTATAGGGGCTTGCTCCGTCCACTCCACGCATCGACCCGGTATTGCAGTACTTCTGGGAACGGTGCACCCCTTCTAAAGTGTTGAATGAAAGAAATGTTTTAGACTTGTGTGGCAGCAGATGTTAATGGAACTAGTGGATACTGCTTTGTATTGGTGTTTGAAAGGTGTAGTAGGTGCTCATAGACTATACTAGTAAAGGTAGGGTGGTGGTGTAAAAAACAAACAAATAAACAATAAAAAAAAAATCAACTCTGTTCTTTCCAGTTTAATATCTGATTCGTCCACTATCCGGGGACTGCACACTAAACAGATTTTTGGCTCATGGAGCCGGAGCATGAAAAAGAGAAAGAAAAGAAAGGTCCGTCACTGCACATTTCTGATGTCTCTCTTATCTCTTGGAGTCTCTACTAACGAGCTGATGAGTTGAATCAGGTGTGCGTTTGATTGTCCGACCGTCGGTGAGGATTGCGAAGATGGGCAGGGTGCCTCTGACCGGAGGCCTATGAATTCATACTTACCTGGCAGGGGAGACACCATGATCAGGAAGGTGGTTCACCCAGGGCGAGGCTCGGCCATTGCACTCCGGTCGTGCTGACCCCTGCGAATTCCCCAAATGTGGGAATCTCGACTGCATAATTTATGGTAGTGGGGGACTGCGTTCGCGCTCTCCCCTGGACAAAAACTGGTTGTAAGAGCAGATTGTTGGATTTCCACTTATTTCTTCTTCTTCTTTTTCAGACAAGGAATGGCCTAGGAAGTCTTTCGAATTGACCTGCGCTGGTTGATTGAGAGATATAAAACAACCTAGGTTTTTCAGTCTGCGAAAGTGGGTTTTTTATTATTGTTCACATAATCTCAGATATTTAACAAACGCTTTGATTGACAGCAGTGGTCCCGGAGGCAAAATAGTTCAGAATGAGGAGTTCTATCATGTGGTGTGAATACCTTGTGCATGTGTGAAAAAGCACTTGATACACAGTCGTCTACGGCCGCACTCATGTTGTTGTTTTTTCTGTTTACAGCGCCACCAAGTGGCCAGTCGCCAAATCCCCTTTCATGTGACCACAGGCTGAGTCCATACACGGGTGTACCGACTTGGGTGTGATCGTCTCATTCGGTTGGAGAGTTATAGCCATTCGAGTAAAGCCCGCCTCGCCCACTCCCAACGTTTTGGCGTCCCGTCGCCAACGTGAAGCGAAATTCACACTTTTTTCCCAATCACTGTTGGCAGTCAGACTCTGGACAATCTTGCTGCACCGGTTTGGGTCAGATTGGGCACAACACCTAGGACTAGTGTGCAAAAGTAGGTATTTCAGAAAGTCCCAAATACCCGAAAGTCGCACCAGCGCGACCATCCAATCCGAGGCGTGCGTCTCGTTCGGCCCGAGCCAAGGATTCCGGGGATGTAAGACACTTGGGTCTGCGAACGGCGGTTTAGGAGTTACGCGCCATATCGTACTTTTGATCGCTGCAGCGCCACCCTGGGTCCGGCCGGGCCGAGCCTTGGTGATGTTGCAGACCGGGGGTGGGTACTGCCATCCCTCAGAAGTCTCCACGACGTACGCTTTGGTCTGCCCGCTCACGTTCAGGGCAGAATGTTGATGATGATCCAGAATCCCAGGTTGCACTCCAAAGTGTCGTGTTGCGCACTCTGTTGTGGTCCGTTTTCGGTTTGTCAACCAGTCGCTGAGCTTGTTTGTTGGCGGCCTCAGTCCCTCCCGCCGCGGCCCAGGTGGGCGTGGCCTTTGCCGGCTCCCCCGCCTCTGCGTCATTGTGTCATCGCTTCTCGGCCTTTTGGCTAAGATCAAGTGTAGTATCTGTTCTTATCAGTTTAATATCTGATACGTGCCCTACCCGGGCACCATATATTAAATTGATTTTTGGAACTGGGAGATGGTATAGGGGCTTGCTCCGTCCACTCCACGCATCGACCCGGTATTGCAGTACTTCTGGGAACGGTGCACCCCTTCTAAAGTGTTGAATGAAAGAAATGTTTTAGACTTGTGTGGCAGCAGATGTTAATGGAACTAGTGGATACTGCTTTGTATTGGTGTTTGAAAGGTGTAGTAGGTGCTCATAGACTATACTAGTAAAGGTAGGGTGGTGGTGTAAAAAACAAACAAATAAACAATAAAAAAAAAATCAACTCTGTTCTTTCCAGTTTAATATCTGATTCGTCCACTATCCGGGGACTGCACACTAAACAGATTTTTGGCTCATGGAGCCGGAGCATGAAAAAGAGAAAGAAAAGAAAGGTCCGTCACTGCACATTTCTGATGTCTCTCTTATCTCTTGGAGTCTCTACTAACGAGCTGATGAGTTGAATCAGGTGTGCGTTTGATTGTCCGACCGTCGGTGAGGATTGCGAAGATGGGCAGGGTGCCTCTGACCGGAGGCCTATGAATTCATACTTACCTGGCAGGGGAGACACCATGATCAGGAAGGTGGTTCACCCAGGGCGAGGCTCGGCCATTGCACTCCGGTCGTGCTGACCCCTGCGAATTCCCCAAATGTGGGAATCTCGACTGCATAATTTATGGTAGTGGGGGACTGCGTTCGCGCTCTCCCCTGGACAAAAACTGGTTGTAAGAGCAGATTGTTGGATTTCCACTTATTTCTTCTTCTTCTTTTTCAGACAAGGAATGGCCTAGGAAGTCTTTCGAATTGACCTGCGCTGGTTGATTGAGAGATATAAAACAACCTAGGTTTTTCAGTCTGCGAAAGTGGGTTTTTTATTATTGTTCACATAATCTCAGATATTTAACAAACGCTTTGATTGACAGCAGTGGTCCCGGAGGCAAAATAGTTCAGAATGAGGAGTTCTATCATGTGGTGTGAATACCTTGTGCATGTGTGAAAAAGCACTTGATACACAGTCGTCTACGGCCGCACTCATGTTGTTGTTTTTTCTGTTTACAGCGCCACCAAGTGGCCAGTCGCCAAATCCCCTTTCATGTGACCACAGGCTGAGTCCATACACGGGTGTACCGACTTGGGTGTGATCGTCTCATTCGGTTGGAGAGTTATAGCCATTCGAGTAAAGCCCGCCTCGCCCACTCCCAACGTTTTGGCGTCCCGTCGCCAACGTGAAGCGAAATTCACACTTTTTTCCCAATCACTGTTGGCAGTCAGACTCTGGACAATCTTGCTGCACCGGTTTGGGTCAGATTGGGCACAACACCTAGGACTAGTGTGCAAAAGTAGGTATTTCAGAAAGTCCCAAATACCCGAAAGTCGCACCAGCGCGACCATCCAATCCGAGGCGTGCGTCTCGTTCGGCCCGAGCCAAGGATTCCGGGGATGTAAGACACTTGGGTCTGCGAACGGCGGTTTAGGAGTTACGCGCCATATCGTACTTTTGATCGCTGCAGCGCCACCCTGGGTCCGGCCGGGCCGAGCCTTGGTGATGTTGCAGACCGGGGGTGGGTACTGCCATCCCTCAGAAGTCTCCACGACGTACGCTTTGGTCTGCCCGCTCACGTTCAGGGCAGAATGTTGATGATGATCCAGAATCCCAGGTTGCACTCCAAAGTGTCGTGTTGCGCACTCTGTTGTGGTCCGTTTTCGGTTTGTCAACCAGTCGCTGAGCTTGTTTGTTGGCGGCCTCAGTCCCTCCCGCCGCGGCCCAGGTGGGCGTGGCCTTTGCCGGCTCCCCCGCCTCTGCGTCATTGTGTCATCGCTTCTCGGCCTTTTGGCTAAGATCAAGTGTAGTATCTGTTCTTATCAGTTTAATATCTGATACGTGCCCTACCCGGGCACCATATATTAAATTGATTTTTGGAACTGGGAGATGGTATAGGGGCTTGCTCCGTCCACTCCACGCATCGACCCGGTATTGCAGTACTTCTGGGAACGGTGCACCCCTTCTAAAGTGTTGAATGAAAGAAATGTTTTAGACTTGTGTGGCAGCAGATGTTAATGGAACTAGTGGATACTGCTTTGTATTGGTGTTTGAAAGGTGTAGTAGGTGCTCATAGACTATACTAGTAAAGGTAGGGTGGTGGTGTAAAAAACAAACAAATAAACAATAAAAAAAAAATCAACTCTGTTCTTTCCAGTTTAATATCTGATTCGTCCACTATCCGGGGACTGCACACTAAACAGATTTTTGGCTCATGGAGCCGGAGCATGAAAAAGAGAAAGAAAAGAAAGGTCCGTCACTGCACATTTCTGATGTCTCTCTTATCTCTTGGAGTCTCTACTAACGAGCTGATGAGTTGAATCAGGTGTGCGTTTGATTGTCCGACCGTCGGTGAGGATTGCGAAGATGGGCAGGGTGCCTCTGACCGGAGGCCTATGAATTCATACTTACCTGGCAGGGGAGACACCATGATCAGGAAGGTGGTTCACCCAGGGCGAGGCTCGGCCATTGCACTCCGGTCGTGCTGACCCCTGCGAATTCCCCAAATGTGGGAATCTCGACTGCATAATTTATGGTAGTGGGGGACTGCGTTCGCGCTCTCCCCTGGACAAAAACTGGTTGTAAGAGCAGATTGTTGGATTTCCACTTATTTCTTCTTCTTCTTTTTCAGACAAGGAATGGCCTAGGAAGTCTTTCGAATTGACCTGCGCTGGTTGATTGAGAGATATAAAACAACCTAGGTTTTTCAGTCTGCGAAAGTGGGTTTTTTATTATTGTTCACATAATCTCAGATATTTAACAAACGCTTTGATTGACAGCAGTGGTCCCGGAGGCAAAATAGTTCAGAATGAGGAGTTCTATCATGTGGTGTGAATACCTTGTGCATGTGTGAAAAAGCACTTGATACACAGTCGTCTACGGCCGCACTCATGTTGTTGTTTTTTCTGTTTACAGCGCCACCAAGTGGCCAGTCGCCAAATCCCCTTTCATGTGACCACAGGCTGAGTCCATACACGGGTGTACCGACTTGGGTGTGATCGTCTCATTCGGTTGGAGAGTTATAGCCATTCGAGTAAAGCCCGCCTCGCCCACTCCCAACGTTTTGGCGTCCCGTCGCCAACGTGAAGCGAAATTCACACTTTTTTCCCAATCACTGTTGGCAGTCAGACTCTGGACAATCTTGCTGCACCGGTTTGGGTCAGATTGGGCACAACACCTAGGACTAGTGTGCAAAAGTAGGTATTTCAGAAAGTCCCAAATACCCGAAAGTCGCACCAGCGCGACCATCCAATCCGAGGCGTGCGTCTCGTTCGGCCCGAGCCAAGGATTCCGGGGATGTAAGACACTTGGGTCTGCGAACGGCGGTTTAGGAGTTACGCGCCATATCGTACTTTTGATCGCTGCAGCGCCACCCTGGGTCCGGCCGGGCCGAGCCTTGGTGATGTTGCAGACCGGGGGTGGGTACTGCCATCCCTCAGAAGTCTCCACGACGTACGCTTTGGTCTGCCCGCTCACGTTCAGGGCAGAATGTTGATGATGATCCAGAATCCCAGGTTGCACTCCAAACTGTCGTGTTGCGCACTCTGTTGTGGTCTGTTTTCGGTTTGTCAACCAGTCGCTGAGCTTGTTTGTTGGCGGCCTCAGTCCCTCCCGCCGCGGCCCTAGGTGGGCGTGGCCTTTGCCGGCTCCCCCGCCTCTGCGTCATTGTGTCATCGCTTCTCGGCCTTTTGGCTAAGATCAAGTGTAGTATCTGTTCTTATCAGTTTAATATCTGATACGTGCCCTACCCGGGCACCATATATTAAATTGATTTTTGGAACTGGGAGATGGTATAGGGGCTTGCTCCGTCCACTCCACGCATCGACCCGGTATTGCAGTACTTCTGGGAACGGTGCACCCCTTCTAAAGTGTTGAATGAAAGAAATGTTTTAGACTTGTGTGGCAGCAGATGTTAATGGAACTAGTGGATACTGCTTTGTATTGGTGTTTGAAAGGTGTAGTAGGTGCTCATAGACTATACTAGTAAAGGTAGGGTGGTGGTGTAAAAAACAAACAAATAAACAATAAAAAAAAAATCAACTCTGTTCTTTCCAGTTTAATATCTGATTCGTCCACTATCCGGGGACTGCACACTAAACAGATTTTTGGCTCATGGAGCCGGAGCATGAAAAAGAGAAAGAAAAGAAAGGTCCGTCACTGCACATTTCTGATGTCTCTCTTATCTCTTGGAGTCTCTACTAACGAGCTGATGAGTTGAATCAGGTGTGCGTTTGATTGTCCGACCGTCGGTGAGGATTGCGAAGATGGGCAGGGTGCCTCTGACCGGAGGCCTATGAATTCATACTTACCTGGCAGGGGAGACACCATGATCAGGAAGGTGGTTCACCCAGGGCGAGGCTCGGCCATTGCACTCCGGTCGTGCTGACCCCTGCGAATTCCCCAAATGTGGGAATCTCGACTGCATAATTTATGGTAGTGGGGGACTGCGTTCGCGCTCTCCCCTGGACAAAAACTGGTTGTAAGAGCAGATTGTTGGATTTCCACTTATTTCTTCTTCTTCTTTTTCAGACAAGGAATGGCCTAGGAAGTCTTTCGAATTGACCTGCGCTGGTTGATTGAGAGATATAAAACAACCTAGGTTTTTCAGTCTGCGAAAGTGGGTTTTTTATTATTGTTCACATAATCTCAGATATTTAACAAACGCTTTGATTGACAGCAGTGGTCCCGGAGGCAAAATAGTTCAGAATGAGGAGTTCTATCATGTGGTGTGAATACCTTGTGCATGTGTGAAAAAGCACTTGATACACAGTCGTCTACGGCCGCACTCATGTTGTTGTTTTTTCTGTTTACAGCGCCACCAAGTGGCCAGTCGCCAAATCCCCTTTCATGTGACCACAGGCTGAGTCCATACACGGGTGTACCGACTTGGGTGTGATCGTCTCATTCGGTTGGAGAGTTATAGCCATTCGAGTAAAGCCCGCCTCGCCCACTCCCAACGTTTTGGCGTCCCGTCGCCAACGTGAAGCGAAATTCACACTTTTTTCCCAATCACTGTTGGCAGTCAGACTCTGGACAATCTTGCTGCACCGGTTTGGGTCAGATTGGGCACAACACCTAGGACTAGTGTGCAAAAGTAGGTATTTCAGAAAGTCCCAAATACCCGAAAGTCGCACCAGCGCGACCATCCAATCCGAGGCGTGCGTCTCGTTCGGCCCGAGCCAAGGATTCCGGGGATGTAAGACACTTGGGTCTGCGAACGGCGGTTTAGGAGTTACGCGCCATATCGTACTTTTGATCGCTGCAGCGCCACCCTGGGTCCGGCCGGGCCGAGCCTTGGTGATGTTGCAGACCGGGGGTGGGTACTGCCATCCCTCAGAAGTCTCCACGACGTACGCTTTGGTCTGCCCGCTCACGTTCAGGGCAGAATGTTGATGATGATCCAGAATCCCAGGTTGCACTCCAAAGTGTCGTGTTGCGCACTCTGTTGTGGTCCGTTTTCGGTTTGTCAACCAGTCGCTGAGCTTGTTTGTTGGCGGCCTCAGTCCCTCCCGCCGCGGCCCAGGTGGGCGTGGCCTTTGCCGGCTCCCCCGCCTCTGCGTCATTGTGTCATCGCTTCTCTGCCTTTTGGCTAAGATCAAGTGTAGTATCTGTTCTTATCAGTTTAATATCTGATACGTGCCCTACCCGGGCACCATATATTAAATTGATTTTTGGAACTGGGAGATGGTATAGGGGCTTGCTCCGTCCACTCCACGCATCGACCCGGTATTGCAGTACTTCTGGGAACGGTGCACCCCTTCTAAAGTGTTGAATGAAAGAAATGTTTTAGACTTGTGTGGCAGCAGATGTTAATGGAACTAGTGGATACTGCTTTGTATTGGTGTTTGAAAGGTGTAGTAGGTGCTCATAGACTATACTAGTAAAGGTAGGGTGGTGGTGTAAAAAACAAACAAATAAACAATAAAAAAAAAATCAACTCTGTTCTTTCCAGTTTAATATCTGATTCGTCCACTATCCGGGGACTGCACACTAAACAGATTTTTGGCTCATGGAGCCGGAGCATGAAAAAGAGAAAGAAAAGAAAGGTCCGTCACTGCACATTTCTGATGTCTCTCTTATCTCTTGGAGTCTCTACTAACGAGCTGATGAGTTGAATCAGGTGTGCGTTTGATTGTCCGACCGTCGGTGAGGATTGCGAAGATGGGCAGGGTGCCTCTGACCGGAGGCCTATGAATTCATACTTACCTGGCAGGGGAGACACCATGATCAGGAAGGTGGTTCACCCAGGGCGAGGCTCGGCCATTGCACTCCGGTCGTGCTGACCCCTGCGAATTCCCCAAATGTGGGAATCTCGACTGCATAATTTATGGTAGTGGGGGACTGCGTTCGCGCTCTCCCCTGGACAAAAACTGGTTGTAAGAGCAGATTGTTGGATTTCCACTTATTTCTTCTTCTTCTTTTTCAGACAAGGAATGGCCTAGGAAGTCTTTCGAATTGACCTGCGCTGGTTGATTGAGAGATATAAAACAACCTAGGTTTTTCAGTCTGCGAAAGTGGGTTTTTTATTATTGTTCACATAATCTCAGATATTTAACAAACGCTTTGATTGACAGCAGTGGTCCCGGAGGCAAAATAGTTCAGAATGAGGAGTTCTATCATGTGGTGTGAATACCTTGTGCATGTGTGAAAAAGCACTTGATACACAGTCGTCTACGGCCGCACTCATGTTGTTGTTTTTTCTGTTTACAGCGCCACCAAGTGGCCAGTCGCCAAATCCCCTTTCATGTGACCACAGGCTGAGTCCATACACGGGTGTACCGACTTGGGTGTGATCGTCTCATTCGGTTGGAGAGTTATAGCCATTCGAGTAAAGCCCGCCTCGCCCACTCCCAACGTTTTGGCGTCCCGTCGCCAACGTGAAGCGAAATTCACACTTTTTTCCCAATCACTGTTGGCAGTCAGACTCTGGACAATCTTGCTGCACCGGTTTGGGTCAGATTGGGCACAACACCTAGGACTAGTGTGCAAAAGTAGGTATTTCAGAAAGTCCCAAATACCCGAAAGTCGCACCAGCGCGACCATCCAATCCGAGGCGTGCGTCTCGTTCGGCCCGAGCCAAGGATTCCGGGGATGTAAGACACTTGGGTCTGCGAACGGCGGTTTAGGAGTTACGCGCCATATCGTACTTTTGATCGCTGCAGCGCCACCCTGGGTCCGGCCGGGCCGAGCCTTGGTGATGTTGCAGACCGGGGGTGGGTACTGCCATCCCTCAGAAGTCTCCACGACGTACGCTTTGGTCTGCCCGCTCACGTTCAGGGCAGAATGTTGATGATGATCCAGAATCCCAGGTTGCACTCCAAAGTGTCGTGTTGCGCACTCTGTTGTGGTCCGTTTTCGGTTTGTCAACCAGTCGCTGAGCTTGTTTGTTGGCGGCCTCAGTCCCTCCCGCCGCGGCCCAGGTGGGCGTGGCCTTTGCCGGCTCCCCCGCCTCTGCGTCATTGTGTCATCGCTTCTCGGCCTTTTGGCTAAGATCAAGTGTAGTATCTGTTCTTATCAGTTTAATATCTGATACGTGCCCTACCCGGGCACCATATATTAAATTGATTTTTGGAACTGGGAGATGGTATAGGGGCTTGCTCCGTCCACTCCACGCATCGACCCGGTATTGCAGTACTTCTGGGAACGGTGCACCCCTTCTAAAGTGTTGAATGAAAGAAATGTTTTAGACTTGTGTGGCAGCAGATGTTAATGGAACTAGTGGATACTGCTTTGTATTGGTGTTTGAAAGGTGTAGTAGGTGCTCATAGACTATACTAGTAAAGGTAGGGTGGTGGTGTAAAAAACAAACAAATAAACAATAAAAAAAAAATCAACTCTGTTCTTTCCAGTTTAATATCTGATTCGTCCACTATCCGGGGACTGCACACTAAACAGATTTTTGGCTCATGGAGCCGGAGCATGAAAAAGAGAAAGAAAAGAAAGGTCCGTCACTGCACATTTCTGATGTCTCTCTTATCTCTTGGAGTCTCTACTAACGAGCTGATGAGTTGAATCAGGTGTGCGTTTGATTGTCCGACCGTCGGTGAGGATTGCGAAGATGGGCAGGGTGCCTCTGACCGGAGGCCTATGAATTCATACTTACCTGGCAGGGGAGACACCATGATCAGGAAGGTGGTTCACCCAGGGCGAGGCTCGGCCATTGCACTCCGGTCGTGCTGACCCCTGCGAATTCCCCAAATGTGGGAATCTCGACTGCATAATTTATGGTAGTGGGGGACTGCGTTCGCGCTCTCCCCTGGACAAAAACTGGTTGTAAGAGCAGATTGTTGGATTTCCACTTATTTCTTCTTCTTCTTTTTCAGACAAGGAATGGCCTAGGAAGTCTTTCGAATTGACCTGCGCTGGTTGATTGAGAGATATAAAACAACCTAGGTTTTTCAGTCTGCGAAAGTGGGTTTTTTATTATTGTTCACATAATCTCAGATATTTAACAAACGCTTTGATTGACAGCAGTGGTCCCGGAGGCAAAATAGTTCAGAATGAGGAGTTCTATCATGTGGTGTGAATACCTTGTGCATGTGTGAAAAAGCACTTGATACACAGTCGTCTACGGCCGCACTCATGTTGTTGTTTTTTCTGTTTACAGCGCCACCAAGTGGCCAGTCGCCAAATCCCCTTTCATGTGACCACAGGCTGAGTCCATACACGGGTGTACCGACTTGGGTGTGATCGTCTCATTCGGTTGGAGAGTTATAGCCATTCGAGTAAAGCCCGCCTCGCCCACTCCCAACGTTTTGGCGTCCCGTCGCCAACGTGAAGCGAAATTCACACTTTTTTCCCAATCACTGTTGGCAGTCAGACTCTGGACAATCTTGCTGCACCGGTTTGGGTCAGATTGGGCACAACACCTAGGACTAGTGTGCAAAAGTAGGTATTTCAGAAAGTCCCAAATACCCGAAAGTCGCACCAGCGCGACCATCCAATCCGAGGCGTGCGTCTCGTTCGGCCCGAGCCAAGGATTCCGGGGATGTAAGACACTTGGGTCTGCGAACGGCGGTTTAGGAGTTACGCGCCATATCGTACTTTTGATCGCTGCAGCGCCACCCTGGGTCCGGCCGGGCCGAGCCTTGGTGATGTTGCAGACCGGGGGTGGGTACTGCCATCCCTCAGAAGTCTCCACGACGTACGCTTTGGTCTGCCCGCTCACGTTCAGGGCAGAATGTTGATGATGATCCAGAATCCCAGGTTGCACTCCAAAGTGTCGTGTTGCGCACTCTGTTGTGGTCCGTTTTCGGTTTGTCAACCAGTCGCTGAGCTTGTTTGTTGGCGGCCTCAGTCCCTCCCGCTGCGGCCCAGGTGGGCGTGGCCTTTGCCGGCTCCCCCGCCTCTGCGTCATTGTGTCATCGCTTCTCGGCCTTTTGGCTAAGATCAAGTGTCTTGTCAATCGGCAGTGTTGCGATCGCCTCTTTGTAAGTTTTTGGTTTGTGCTTTTGTGTTGCACTTTCCTACTCCTTCAGAGAGGTATATTGTACTGCTCACAGCTGTATTTTTTATTATTATTTATTGTCCCATTATTGTGTTGTTTCTGTTTTAAGGAGATTTTTACTGAGAGAATCTGTCTTAAGGTAAGTCTTTTATCTTTGATCACTGTTTTAATTTTTACTGTTTTATATAGTCACTCTTAAGTACTTTTTAAAGCTGGGGGTGCCTCCAACATGTCGGCTGCTCGTGCCGGCATGCGGAGGCACCACAGTGTGCGTTTTAGTTTTTTAGAAAAAGATGGAAAGCTGTTAGAAATGTCTAGGTTAGACTTCTCCAGGAAATTGATGCAGAAATGTTTAGGGTTTACCCCTGTTGACTTGAATTGTATTCTGACCCTGCCTTTTAACAAAGGCTTTGATGTGAGTTTTAAGAATGCAGCACTATTAAACGACTTCTGGCAACGCTTTGACACACATAAGACCCAGTTCTCCATGTTTAAAGTTGAGAAACTAACCGATAATACACAAAAAGTGGTTATTGTTAAGATGTTCAATGAGACTGTAAATGGAGAAGATGTTTGTACATGGCTGGGAAGATTTTGCACTGTGAGGGGCCAGGCTATGAAGGTTTATGATGAAGACGGGATTTGGAATTGTTCCTGGAGGGTCCCAATCAAACAATGGGAAGACCCCAGGGGCTTCCAAGGTCTGAGACATTTACCACAAATGATAGTTCTGGGTGAAAACAGGGGCTACATCCATTATCAAGGAATGCCCAAACTCTGCCGGCGATGTGGGGAGTTGGGACATCTTGTCGAAGCATGCCAGAAAGTCTTTTGTAATAAGTGTAGAGAAATTGGACATTCTTTTGAAGAATGTCCAAATGGCAGAAAGTGCAATCTTTGTGGAGACTACAATCATCTCTACAGAGACTGCCCTAAGTCCTTTGCCAACAAAGTTAAAACACACAAAATGGCGACAGAGGAAATCAAACCAAAAGATAACGAGGGGGCGGAGAGGAAAAATTCAAATCTCCCGCCAAATCTGGTGATTGGGGGAGAGGTAACAGATGAAAGAGGAAATGAGGGGGTGGACCTAAGGAGAGAGGGGGTGGAGCAAAATGTAATTTTCCTGCCAAATCACACAATTGGAGCAGATAAAAATGAGGAGATGGAACTTCACCAAACATTGTTTGACCATGAAACCGAGTCAAGTGAACAGAGCAATGATGGCGAGGGGAAACAAAACAACAAAGACCAGGAAAAGGGTTTGGAGGAAGAACAAGGAAATAAACAAAAGGAAAACAAGGTAAGTAATGATTTCCCAGGTGTTAAATTGCTGGGTAAAAAACGGAACGCTCAATCCCCCATTGAGGAGCAAAACGGGAAAAGGGACCGAGTGGGACTGCTGTCAGATTCCTCCTCATCTGAGGATTTGAATCGGCTCTTCCCACTCGACTCCCCTAACGAAGTATCCTTTTTGCAAATAGAACTCCAAACATCCACCCCTAGGGCCAGCTCAAGGGGGAAACAGTTTCAATCCCCTGATTCTCAAAATATAGAAGTAAGGGAAGAGCTTGTTTCACAGAACACAGATCTTCTTTTTTGAACTTTTAGTTAATTATGTCTATTAAATTGACCCACCTGTCGTTTTTAACTGTTCTGCTCATGACACTCACACTCTCTACTCTAAATGTAAGAAGTGTGCGGTCACAACTGAGAGCAAAAACTATTTTATCCTTTTTACAAACCCAAAACTGTGATATTTTGCTTTTACAAGAATGTGCTTTACCTTTTATGAAAAATTATAGGAAATGGGAAGAGCAGTGGCCCCACTCAACATCTGTGTGGAGTGGCTCCAACCATAATAGAGCAGATGGAGTAGCAGTTTTAATTAAAAATCCTCAGCTTGTGGTGAAGGGGAGCACAGTGGTGAGAGATGGGCGAGCTCTGTTAATACATCTGTCCTTTTTAGGACATGATTTTAATATTCTAAATATTTATGGTTTTACGGACAAAAATGATAGGAATGACCTTTTAGAAGACGTGCAGTCCCACCTTTTAGGGAGGGCCCCGATTATTTTAGCGGGGGATTTTAATTGTATTTTAAGCAAAAATGACAGGAAAGGGGGCGGAGAAGACTTTAAATTAGATAAAACATCCATTTTATTGCAGACGATAATAAGAGATTTTAAACTGACTGACTGTTTTAGAACCATGCATCCTGGGGAGCAAGGACTCACCTGGTTTAGTGGTGATGGCACCAAAGCCTCCCGTATCGATTATATTTTTACACGGGACCTCGTACCAGTAGATGCTAAATTAACCCCTGTCTTTTTTTCGGACCACGCTATGCTTTCTTGCACCTTCTCACTTCCCACAGGTGTGACGACAGGCAAAGGGCTGTGGAGGCTGAACTGCTCCCTGTTGGAAGACAAAGAGGTTGTAGAAGAATACAGGGAGCAGTACAGCCAATGGAAGACCCTAAAAGACTTTTACGATTCACAGGCACAGTGGTGGGAAATGGTGAAGGGAAAGACAAAGACTTATTTTAAACAAGTTGGGAAAAAGAAAAAAGATAAAGAGAGGAGATGCATGGTGGGACTGCAAAAACGATTACAGCGTTATTTTAATCTTTTGAACCAAGGTTTTGATTTCAATGAAGATATTCGCCAAGTAAAAAAGATTATGTCCGAATTAGAAGAGAAAAGAAATAAAGGTGTCATCTTACAAAGTAGAGAAAAGGAATTAGAAGAAGGGGAAAAATGTACAAGCTACTTCTTCCGTAAAATAGTGAATAGAGGTGGGGGTATGGTGGGTGTAAAAAACAAAGAAAACAACCTTATGCATAGTACACAAGGTATTTTAAAGGTGGTTGAAGAGTTTTATGAAGAATTGTATGGAGAGAAAGATATTGAGGATGATATTTTAAAAGAGGTCTTAAAATTAGTTGACAAAACAATCAAGGATAACGTAGCATTGACAAAAGATTTTGACATGATAGAAATGGAAAAATGCCTTAAACAATTTAAGAAAAGGAAGTCACCGGGGGAGGATGGCCTCCCGCTGGAGTTTTATCAGACCTTTTGGGATATTTTAGCACAGGACCTTTTAGTTGTTTTTAACGAATTTGACGACTTGGACAGACTACCAAATAGCTTCAGGACTGGGATAGTCACACTCTTACATAAAAAAGACCAAAAGACTGACTTAAAGAACTGGCGACCTATAACTCTTTTAAACGTGGATTGTAAAGTTTTTAGCAAAATTTTAATGGGTCGTATGTCTTCGATTTTAGGGGATGTGATCCACCCGGATCAAACCTGCGCAGTCCCTGGGAGAAAGATCACGGACAGCCTCATTCTGATGAGAGACACCATCTGTTATGCGAGAGACAGAAATATTCGGCTCGCCGTTTTAAATTTAGACTTTGAAAAAGCTTTTGATCGGGTCTCGCACCAGTACTTATTCCAAGTACTGCAAAAGATGGGTTTTCCGGGGAGATTTGTAGCTTGGGTGGAACTGCTATATAGGGGGATAACCAGCAGGTTCTTGGTAAATGGGCACTTGACAAAGGCAGTAGATGTTTGCTGTGGTGTCCGTCAGGGATGTCCATTATCTCCCCTCCTATATGTCGCTTGTATCGAGCCACTAGCGCAGGCTTTGAGAAAGGATAAATGGATCACGGGACTGACTATCCCAGGGACCGGGGGACTGATAGCTAAGACAGTTTTATATATGGACGATGTGAATCTTTTATGTACTGACATTTTATCAATCCACAAGACCATGGAACTGACTGACTGGTTTGGAAGGGCGTCGGGGGCTAGACTAAATAGATCAAAAACACAGGTACAATTTTTCGGGCCGTGGGGACCTACAGAAATAGAAAACACAGAACTCGAAGTTAAAAAGACTGACGTAAAGATACTCGGGATCAAATTCGACAAAGAGGGAGGGGGGAAGGGAAACTGGCAAAATGTTTTAGCAAAAGCAAGACAAAGATTAGGTTTTTGGAGATTGAGACAACTGACAATAGAGGGTAAAGTTTTAATCATCAAATCTGTGATTTTACCTTTATTTTTATTGCTGTGTTCTGTTTTTTATCCCCCCAGATGGTTCCTTTTAGCCGTGGACCGAGAAATCTTCCGCTTCCTGTGGGGAGGTAAATGGGAAAGGCTGAAAAGAGAGGAGATGAAGAAAGCCCCAAAAAACGGAGGGAAAGGAGTACCAAATTTGTACTTGTTTTTAGGGGCATACTACACTGCACTCCACATAAAATATGCCACAAACAAAAACACAGAAAATAAAACCACAGCAATGAGTCGCTTTTGGATGGGCTCGTATTTAAGAGCCCTGCAAATCTTACCCAGGGATCATACAGTACCAATTGCTTTTAAACTATCTCCAGCACATGCTTTTATAAAGAAGTTTTTAAAAAAATTCCTTTTAGAAGAAAAAGACGTTAAAACCTTGACAAATCATCGTCTTCTCCTCTCTCTTGTGCAGGAACGAGAGCAAGTGAGCCCAGTGCATGGGCTCACTCAAAGTGAAGCAAAAACAGTTTGGCAGAACGTGTCTCATCCAGCCCTTCGGAACAGACATCGGGACCTGGCATGGATGGCAGCTCATGAGATTCTCCCGGTCAGGGCCGTGATGCATTCCCGGGGCATGGCCAGGATATCTACGTGCCCACAGCCCGGGTGTGGCGCGCCCGAGACTGTGAGGCACGCGCTCTGGGAATGCAGTGCCGTGAGGGACCTGTGGGCAACAGCTGGTCCCCTGCAATTCCCGTACCTACCAGCAGGGGGGGTCCCAGACTACTGGACAACAGTAGGATTGGTGAGCCAGGAAAACTTGCCAGCAGAAAACTACATAAAGTACTGGCTCACCATGAACTGTATCAAAGACGCTATTTGGACCTCCAGAAACCTGCTGGTGGGGAAGCGCATGCAGGTGTCCCTCCACGCCACCCAACAGCTGGCAAACTTTAGGCTGCAGGAGTACACCGCATGTCGCCATTCGGACGTGGGGACCAGAGCTTCACTGGAGAAGGTCCCCTCGGCCACGAGCCTTGACTGCCCGTAGATGCCCCCCAAATTCAACACCAGGTGGAGCAGCGGAGCCGTGGTTAAAGAGGATCTCCTCTGGCCCACGGGCCGGGTCTCGGGCTCTGTTCCGAAGGATGGCTGGGAATTATTATTATTATTATTATTATATATATTTTTTATCTTCTTCTTGCACAAAGACAGGACTTCGCTTTATGTATCTATTTTATGTATTTACCTATTCATCATATATCGTCTGTGTTTTTTACCCTCTGTAGGTTTTATCCATCAAGAGCCCTTTTAGTTTCCAAAAGCTTTTTCTTGTTAGTAGTTTTATTGTTCCATGTTTTAAACACCAACACATGTTTTAACACTAACACATGCTTTAAACAGATGTATGCATTTCCTATATAAAAATGTTATGGAAACAAAGCGTATGATGACCTCCTGTTGAGATGATGACGATGTAAAAAATGGAATGAGACAATAAAAACTTTTCGAAAGAAAAAATCTGTTCTTATCAGTTTAATATCTGATACGTGCCCTACCCGGGCACCATATATTAAATTGATTTTTGGAACTGGGAGATGGTATAGGGGCTTGCTCCGTCCACTCCACGCATCGACCCGGTATTGCAGTACTTCTGGGAACGGTGCACCCCTTCTAAAGTGTTGAATGAAAGAAATGTTTTAGACTTGTGTGGCAGCAGATGTTAATGGAACTAGTGGATACTGCTTTGTATTGGTGTTTGAAAGGTGTAGTAGGTGCTCATAGACTATACTAGTAAAGGTAGGGTGGTGGTGTAAAAAACAAACAAATAAACAATAAAAAAAAAATCAACTCTGTTCTTTCCAGTTTAATATCTGATTCGTCCACTATCCGGGGACTGCACACTAAACAGATTTTTGGCTCATGGAGCCGGAGCATGAAAAAGAGAAAGAAAAGAAAGGTCCGTCACTGCACATTTCTGATGTCTCTCTTATCTCTTGGAGTCTCTACTAACGAGCTGATGAGTTGAATCAGGTGTGCGTTTGATTGTCCGACCGTCGGTGAGGATTGCGAAGATGGGCAGGGTGCCTCTGACCGGAGGCCTATGAATTCATACTTACCTGGCAGGGGAGACACCATGATCAGGAAGGTGGTTCACCCAGGGCGAGGCTCGGCCATTGCACTCCGGTCGTGCTGACCCCTGCGAATTCCCCAAATGTGGGAATCTCGACTGCATAATTTATGGTAGTGGGGGACTGCGTTCGCGCTCTCCCCTGGACAAAAACTGGTTGTAAGAGCAGATTGTTGGATTTCCACTTATTTCTTCTTCTTCTTTTTCAGACAAGGAATGGCCTAGGAAGTCTTTCGAATTGACCTGCGCTGGTTGATTGAGAGATATAAAACAACCTAGGTTTTTCAGTCTGCGAAAGTGGGTTTTTTATTATTGTTCACATAATCTCAGATATTTAACAAACGCTTTGATTGACAGCAGTGGTCCCGGAGGCAAAATAGTTCAGAATGAGGAGTTCTATCATGTGGTGTGAATACCTTGTGCATGTGTGAAAAAGCACTTGATACACAGTCGTCTACGGCCGCACTCATGTTGTTGTTTTTTCTGTTTACAGCGCCACCAAGTGGCCAGTCGCCAAATCCCCTTTCATGTGACCACAGGCTGAGTCCATACACGGGTGTACCGACTTGGGTGTGATCGTCTCATTCGGTTGGAGAGTTATAGCCATTCGAGTAAAGCCCGCCTCGCCCACTCCCAACGTTTTGGCGTCCCGTCGCCAACGTGAAGCGAAATTCACACTTTTTTCCCAATCACTGTTGGCAGTCAGACTCTGGACAATCTTGCTGCACCGGTTTGGGTCAGATTGGGCACAACACCTAGGACTAGTGTGCAAAAGTAGGTATTTCAGAAAGTCCCAAATACCCGAAAGTCGCACCAGCGCGACCATCCAATCCGAGGCGTGCGTCTCGTTCGGCCCGAGCCAAGGATTCCGGGGATGTAAGACACTTGGGTCTGCGAACGGCGGTTTAGGAGTTACGCGCCATATCGTACTTTTGATCGCTGCAGCGCCACCCTGGGTCCGGCCGGGCCGAGCCTTGGTGATGTTGCAGACCGGGGGTGGGTACTGCCATCCCTCAGAAGTCTCCACGACGTACGCTTTGGTCTGCCCGCTCACGTTCAGGGCAGAATGTTGATGATGATCCAGAATCCCAGGTTGCACTCCAAAGTGTCGTGTTGCGCACTCTGTTGTGGTCCGTTTTCGGTTTGTCAACCAGTCGCTGAGCTTGTTTGTTGGCGGCCTCAGTCCCTCCCGCCGCGGCCCAGGTGGGCGTGGCCTTTGCCGGCTCCCCCGCCTCTGCGTCATTGTGTCATCGCTTCTCGGCCTTTTGGCTAAGATCAAGTGTAGTATCTGTTCTTATCAGTTTAATATCTGATACGTGCCCTACCCGGGCACCATATATTAAATTGATTTTTGGAACTGGGAGATGGTATAGGGGCTTGCTCCGTCCACTCCACGCATCGACCCGGTATTGCAGTACTTCTGGGAACGGTGCACCCCTTCTAAAGTGTTGAATGAAAGAAATGTTTTAGACTTGTGTGGCAGCAGATGTTAATGGAACTAGTGGATACTGCTTTGTATTGGTGTTTGAAAGGTGTAGTAGGTGCTCATAGACTATACTAGTAAAGGTAGGGTGGTGGTGTAAAAAACAAACAAATAAACAATAAAAAAAAAATCAACTCTGTTCTTTCCAGTTTAATATCTGATTCGTCCACTATCCGGGGACTGCACACTAAACAGATTTTTGGCTCATGGAGCCGGAGCATGAAAAAGAGAAAGAAAAGAAAGGTCCGTCACTGCACATTTCTGATGTCTCTCTTATCTCTTGGAGTCTCTACTAACGAGCTGATGAGTTGAATCAGGTGTGCGTTTGATTGTCCGACCGTCGGTGAGGATTGCGAAGATGGGCAGGGTGCCTCTGACCGGAGGCCTATGAATTCATACTTACCTGGCAGGGGAGACACCATGATCAGGAAGGTGGTTCACCCAGGGCGAGGCTCGGCCATTGCACTCCGGTCGTGCTGACCCCTGCGAATTCCCCAAATGTGGGAATCTCGACTGCATAATTTATGGTAGTGGGGGACTGCGTTCGCGCTCTCCCCTGGACAAAAACTGGTTGTAAGAGCAGATTGTTGGATTTCCACTTATTTCTTCTTCTTCTTTTTCAGACAAGGAATGGCCTAGGAAGTCTTTCGAATTGACCTGCGCTGGTTGATTGAGAGATATAAAACAACCTAGGTTTTTCAGTCTGCGAAAGTGGGTTTTTTATTATTGTTCACATAATCTCAGATATTTAACAAACGCTTTGATTGACAGCAGTGGTCCCGGAGGCAAAATAGTTCAGAATGAGGAGTTCTATCATGTGGTGTGAATACCTTGTGCATGTGTGAAAAAGCACTTGATACACAGTCGTCTACGGCCGCACTCATGTTGTTGTTTTTTCTGTTTACAGCGCCACCAAGTGGCCAGTCGCCAAATCCCCTTTCATGTGACCACAGGCTGAGTCCATACACGGGTGTACCGACTTGGGTGTGATCGTCTCATTCGGTTGGAGAGTTATAGCCATTCGAGTAAAGCCCGCCTCGCCCACTCCCAACGTTTTGGCGTCCCGTCGCCAACGTGAAGCGAAATTCACACTTTTTTCCCAATCACTGTTGGCAGTCAGACTCTGGACAATCTTGCTGCACCGGTTTGGGTCAGATTGGGCACAACACCTAGGACTAGTGTGCAAAAGTAGGTATTTCAGAAAGTCCCAAATACCCGAAAGTCGCACCAGCGCGACCATCCAATCCGAGGCGTGCGTCTCGTTCGGCCCGAGCCAAGGATTCCGGGGATGTAAGACACTTGGGTCTGCGAACGGCGGTTTAGGAGTTACGCGCCATATCGTACTTTTGATCGCTGCAGCGCCACCCTGGGTCCGGCCGGGCCGAGCCTTGGTGATGTTGCAGACCGGGGGTGGGTACTGCCATCCCTCAGAAGTCTCCACGACGTACGCTTTGGTCTGCCCGCTCACGTTCAGGGCAGAATGTTGATGATGATCCAGAATCCCAGGTTGCACTCCAAAGTGTCGTGTTGCGCACTCTGTTGTGGTCCGTTTTCGGTTTGTCAACCAGTCGCTGAGCTTGTTTGTTGGCGGCCTCAGTCCCTCCCGCCGCGGCCCAGGTGGGCGTGGCCTTTGCCGGCTCCCCCGCCTCTGCGTCATTGTGTCATCGCTTCTCGGCCTTTTGGCTAAGATCAAGTGTAGTATCTGTTCTTATCAGTTTAATATCTGATACGTGCCCTACCCGGGCACCATATATTAAATTGATTTTTGGAACTGGGAGATGGTATAGGGGCTTGCTCCGTCCACTCCACGCATCGACCCGGTATTGCAGTACTTCTGGGAACGGTGCACCCCTTCTAAAGTGTTGAATGAAAGAAATGTTTTAGACTTGTGTGGCAGCAGATGTTAATGGAACTAGTGGATACTGCTTTGTATTGGTGTTTGAAAGGTGTAGTAGGTGCTCATAGACTATACTAGTAAAGGTAGGGTGGTGGTGTAAAAAACAAACAAATAAACAATAAAAAAAAAATCAACTCTGTTCTTTCCAGTTTAATATCTGATTCGTCCACTATCCGGGGACTGCACACTAAACAGATTTTTGGCTCATGGAGCCGGAGCATGAAAAAGAGAAAGAAAAGAAAGGTCCGTCACTGCACATTTCTGATGTCTCTCTTATCTCTTGGAGTCTCTACTAACGAGCTGATGAGTTGAATCAGGTGTGCGTTTGATTGTCCGACCGTCGGTGAGGATTGCGAAGATGGGCAGGGTGCCTCTGACCGGAGGCCTATGAATTCATACTTACCTGGCAGGGGAGACACCATGATCAGGAAGGTGGTTCACCCAGGGCGAGGCTCGGCCATTGCACTCCGGTCGTGCTGACCCCTGCGAATTCCCCAAATGTGGGAATCTCGACTGCATAATTTATGGTAGTGGGGGACTGCGTTCGCGCTCTCCCCTGGACAAAAACTGGTTGTAAGAGCAGATTGTTGGATTTCCACTTATTTCTTCTTCTTCTTTTTCAGACAAGGAATGGCCTAGGAAGTCTTTCGAATTGACCTGCGCTGGTTGATTGAGAGATATAAAACAACCTAGGTTTTTCAGTCTGCGAAAGTGGGTTTTTTATTATTGTTCACATAATCTCAGATATTTAACAAACGCTTTGATTGACAGCAGTGGTCCCGGAGGCAAAATAGTTCAGAATGAGGAGTTCTATCATGTGGTGTGAATACCTTGTGCATGTGTGAAAAAGCACTTGATACACAGTCGTCTACGGCCGCACTCATGTTGTTGTTTTTTCTGTTTACAGCGCCACCAAGTGGCCAGTCGCCAAATCCCCTTTCATGTGACCACAGGCTGAGTCCATACACGGGTGTACCGACTTGGGTGTGATCGTCTCATTCGGTTGGAGAGTTATAGCCATTCGAGTAAAGCCCGCCTCGCCCACTCCCAACGTTTTGGCGTCCCGTCGCCAACGTGAAGCGAAATTCACACTTTTTTCCCAATCACTGTTGGCAGTCAGACTCTGGACAATCTTGCTGCACCGGTTTGGGTCAGATTGGGCACAACACCTAGGACTAGTGTGCAAAAGTAGGTATTTCAGAAAGTCCCAAATACCCGAAAGTCGCACCAGCGCGACCATCCAATCCGAGGCGTGCGTCTCGTTCGGCCCGAGCCAAGGATTCCGGGGATGTAAGACACTTGGGTCTGCGAACGGCGGTTTAGGAGTTACGCGCCATATCGTACTTTTGATCGCTGCAGCGCCACCCTGGGTCCGGCCGGGCCGAGCCTTGGTGATGTTGCAGACCGGGGGTGGGTACTGCCATCCCTCAGAAGTCTCCACGACGTACGCTTTGGTCTGCCCGCTCACGTTCAGGGCAGAATGTTGATGATGATCCAGAATCCCAGGTTGCACTCCAAAGTGTCGTGTTGCGCACTCTGTTGTGGTCCGTTTTCGGTTTGTCAACCAGTCGCTGAGCTTGTTTGTTGGCGGCCTCAATCCCTCCCGCCGCGGCCCAGGTGGGCGTGGCCTTTGCCGGCTCCCCCGCCTCTGCGTCATTGTGTCATCGCTTCTCGGCCTTTTGGCTAAGATCAAGTGTAGTATCTGTTCTTATCAGTTTAATATCTGATACGTGCCCTACCCGGGCACCATATATTAAATTGATTTTTGGAACTGGGAGATGGTATAGGGGCTTGCTCCGTCCACTCCACGCATCGACCCGGTATTGCAGTACTTCTGGGAACGGTGCACCCCTTCTAAAGTGTTGAATGAAAGAAATGTTTTAGACTTGTGTGGCAGCAGATGTTAATGGAACTAGTGGATACTGCTTTGTATTGGTGTTTGAAAGGTGTAGTAGGTGCTCATAGACTATACTAGTAAAGGTAGGGTGGTGGTGTAAAAAACAAACAAATAAACAATAAAAAAAAATCAACTCTGTTCTTTCCAGTTTAATATCTGATTCGTCCACTATCCGGGGACTGCACACTAAACAGATTTTTGGCTCATGGAGCCGGAGCATGAAAAAGAGAAAGAAAAGAAAGGTCCGTCACTGCACATTTCTGATGTCTCTCTTATCTCTTGGAGTCTCTACTAACGAGCTGATGAGTTGAATCAGGTGTGCGTTTGATTGTCCGACCGTCGGTGAGGATTGCGAAGATGGGCAGGGTGCCTCTGACCGGAGGCCTATGAATTCATACTTACCTGGCAGGGGAGACACCATGATCAGGAAGGTGGTTCACCCAGGGCGAGGCTCGGCCATTGCACTCCGGTCGTGCTGACCCCTGCGAATTCCCCAAATGTGGGAATCTCGACTGCATAATTTATGGTAGTAGGGGACTGCGTTCGCGCTCTCCCCTGGACAAAAACTGGTTGTAAGAGCAGATTGTTGGATTTCCACTTATTTCTTCTTCTTCTTTTTCAGACAAGGAATGGCCTAGGAAGTCTTTCGAATTGACCTGCGCTGGTTGATTGAGAGATATAAAACAACCTAGGTTTTTCAGTCTGCGAAAGTGGGTTTTTTATTATTGTTCACATAATCTCAGATATTTAACAAACGCTTTGATTGACAGCAGTGGTCCCGGAGGCAAAATAGTTCAGAATGAGGAGTTCTATCATGTGGTGTGAATACCTTGTGCATGTGTGAAAAAGCACTTGATACACAGTCGTCTACGGCCGCACTCATGTTGTTGTTTTTTCTGTTTACAGCGCCACCAAGTGGCCAGTCGCCAAATCCCCTTTCATGTGACCACAGGCTGAGTCCATACACGGGTGTACCGACTTGGGTGTGATCGTCTCATTCGGTTGGAGAGTTATAGCCATTCGAGTAAAGCCCGCCTCGCCCACTCCCAACGTTTTGGCGTCCCGTCGCCAACGTGAAGCGAAATTCACACTTTTTTCCCAATCACTGTTGGCAGTCAGACTCTGGACAATCTTGCTGCACCGGTTTGGGTCAGATTGGGCACAACACCTAGGACTAGTGTGCAAAAGTAGGTATTTCAGAAAGTCCCAAATACCCGAAAGTCGCACCAGCGCGACCATCCAATCCGAGGCGTGCGTCTCGTTCGGCCCGAGCCAAGGATTCCGGGGATGTAAGACACTTGGGTCTGCGAACGGCGGTTTAGGAGTTACGCGCCATATCGTACTTTTGATCGCTGCAGCGCCACCCTGGGTCCGGCCGGGCCGAGCCTTGGTGATGTTGCAGACCGGGGGTGGGTACTGCCATCCCTCAGAAGTCTCCACGACGTACGCTTTGGTCTGCCCGCTCACGTTCAGGGCAGAATGTTGATGATGATCCAGAATCCCAGGTTGCACTCCAAAGTGTCGTGTTGCGCACTCTGTTGTGGTCCGTTTTCGGTTTGTCAACCAGTCGCTGAGCTTGTTTGTTGGCGGCCTCAGACCCTCCCGCCGCGGCCCAGGTGGGCGTGGCCTTTGCCGGCTCCCCCGCCTCTGCGTCATTGTGTCATCGCTTCTCGGCCTTTTGGCTAAGATCAAGTGTAGTATCTGTTCTTATCAGTTTAATATCTGATACGTGCCCTACCCGGGCACCATATATTAAATTGATTTTTGGAACTGGGAGATGGTATAGGGGCTTGCTCCGTCCACTCCACGCATCGACCCGGTATTGCAGTACTTCTGGGAACGGTGCACCCCTTCTAAAGTGTTGAATGAAAGAAATGTTTTAGACTTGTGTGGCAGCAGATGTTAATGGAACTAGTGGATACTGCTTTGTATTGGTGTTTGAAAGGTGTAGTAGGTGCTCATAGACTATACTAGTAAAGGTAGGGTGGTGGTGTAAAAAACAAACAAATAAACAATAAAAAAAAAATCAACTCTGTTCTTTCCAGTTTAATATCTGATTCGTCCACTATCCGGGGACTGCACACTAAACAGATTTTTGGCTCATGGAGCCGGAGCATGAAAAAGAGAAAGAAAAGAAAGGTCCGTCACTGCACATTTCTGATGTCTCTCTTATCTCTTGGAGTCTCTACTAACGAGCTGATGAGTTGAATCAGGTGTGCGTTTGATTGTCCGACCGTCGGTGAGGATTGCGAAGATGGGCAGGGTGCCTCTGACCGGAGGCCTATGAATTCATACTTACCTGGCAGGGGAGACACCATGATCAGGAAGGTGGTTCACCCAGGGCGAGGCTCGGCCATTGCACTCCGGTCGTGCTGACCCCTGCGAATTCCCCAAATGTGGGAATCTCGACTGCATAATTTATGGTAGTGGGGGACTGCGTTCGCGCTCTCCCCTGGACAAAAACTGGTTGTAAGAGCAGATTGTTGGATTTCCACTTATTTCTTCTTCTTCTTTTTCAGACAAGGAATGGCCTAGGAAGTCTTTCGAATTGACCTGCGCTGGTTGATTGAGAGATATAAAACAACCTAGGTTTTTCAGTCTGCGAAAGTGGGTTTTTTATTATTGTTCACATAATCTCAGATATTTAACAAACGCTTTGATTGACAGCAGTGGTCCCGGAGGCAAAATAGTTCAGAATGAGGAGTTCTATCATGTGGTGTGAATACCTTGTGCATGTGTGAAAAAGCACTTGATACACAGTCGTCTACGGCCGCACTCATGTTGTTGTTTTTTCTGTTTACAGCGCCACCAAGTGGCCAGTCGCCAAATCCCCTTTCATGTGACCACAGGCTGAGTCCATACACGGGTGTACCGACTTGGGTGTGATCGTCTCATTCGGTTGGAGAGTTATAGCCATTCGAGTAAAGCCCGCCTCGCCCACTCCCAACGTTTTGGCGTCCCGTCGCCAACGTGAAGCGAAATTCACACTTTTTTCCCAATCACTGTTGGCAGTCAGACTCTGGACAATCTTGCTGCACCGGTTTGGGTCAGATTGGGCACAACACCTAGGACTAGTGTGCAAAAGTAGGTATTTCAGAAAGTCCCAAATACCCGAAAGTCGCACCAGCGCGACCATCCAATCCGAGGCGTGCGTCTCGTTCGGCCCGAGCCAAGGATTCCGGGGATGTAAGACACTTGGGTCTGCGAACGGCGGTTTAGGAGTTACGCGCCATATCGTACTTTTGATCGCTGCAGCGCCACCCTGGGTCCGGCCGGGCCGAGCCTTGGTGATGTTGCAGACCGGGGGTGGGTACTGCCATCCCTCAGAAGTCTCCACGACGTACGCTTTGGTCTGCCCGCTCACGTTCAGGGCAGAATGTTGATGATGATCCAGAATCCCAGGTTGCACTCCAAAGTGTCGTGTTGCGCACTCTGTTGTGGTCCGTTTTCGGTTTGTCAACCAGTCGCTGAGCTTGTTTGTTGGCGGCCTCAGACCCTCCCGCCGCGGCCCAGGTGGGCGTGGCCTTTGCCGGCTCCCCCGCCTCTGCGTCATTGTGTCATCGCTTCTCGGCCTTTTGGCTAAGATCAAGTGTAGTATCTGTTCTTATCAGTTTAATATCTGATACGTGCCCTACCCGGGCACCATATATTAAATTGATTTTTGGAACTGGGAGATGGTATAGGGGCTTGCTCCGTCCACTCCACGCATCGACCCGGTATTGCAGTACTTCTGGGAACGGTGCACCCCTTCTAAAGTGTTGAATGAAAGAAATGTTTTAGACTTGTGTGGCAGCAGATGTTAATGGAACTAGTGGATACTGCTTTGTATTGGTGTTTGAAAGGTGTAGTAGGTGCTCATAGACTATACTAGTAAAGGTAGGGTGGTGGTGTAAAAAACAAACAAATAAACAATAAAAAAAAAATCAACTCTGTTCTTTCCAGTTTAATATCTGATTCGTCCACTATCCGGGGACTGCACACTAAACAGATTTTTGGCTCATGGAGCCGGAGCATGAAAAAGAGAAAGAAAAGAAAGGTCCGTCACTGCACATTTCTGATGTCTCTCTTATCTCTTGGAGTCTCTACTAACGAGCTGATGAGTTGAATCAGGTGTGCGTTTGATTGTCCGACCGTCGGTGAGGATTGCGAAGATGGGCAGGGTGCCTCTGACCGGAGGCCTATGAATTCATACTTACCTGGCAGGGGAGACACCATGATCAGGAAGGTGGTTCACCCAGGGCGAGGCTCGGCCATTGCACTCCGGTCGTGCTGACCCCTGCGAATTCCCCAAATGTGGGAATCTCGACTGCATAATTTATGGTAGTGGGGGACTGCGTTCGCGCTCTCCCCTGGACAAAAACTGGTTGTAAGAGCAGATTGTTGGATTTCCACTTATTTCTTCTTCTTCTTTTTCAGACAAGGAATGGCCTAGGAAGTCTTTCGAATTGACCTGCGCTGGTTGATTGAGAGATATAAAACAACCTAGGTTTTTCAGTCTGCGAAAGTGGGTTTTTTATTATTGTTCACATAATCTCAGATATTTAACAAACGCTTTGATTGACAGCAGTGGTCCCGGAGGCAAAATAGTTCAGAATGAGGAGTTCTATCATGTGGTGTGAATACCTTGTGCATGTGTGAAAAAGCACTTGATACACAGTCGTCTACGGCCGCACTCATGTTGTTGTTTTTTCTGTTTACAGCGCCACCAAGTGGCCAGTCGCCAAATCCCCTTTCATGTGACCACAGGCTGAGTCCATACACGGGTGTACCGACTTGGGTGTGATCGTCTCATTCGGTTGGAGAGTTATAGCCATTCGAGTAAAGCCCGCCTCGCCCACTCCCAACGTTTTGGCGTCCCGTCGCCAACGTGAAGCGAAATTCACACTTTTTTCCCAATCACTGTTGGCAGTCAGACTCTGGACAATCTTGCTGCACCGGTTTGGGTCAGATTGGGCACAACACCTAGGACTAGTGTGCAAAAGTAGGTATTTCAGAAAGTCCCAAATACCCGAAAGTCGCACCAGCGCGACCATCCAATCCGAGGCGTGCGTCTCGTTCGGCCCGAGCCAAGGATTCCGGGGATGTAAGACACTTGGGTCTGCGAACGGCGGTTTAGGAGTTACGCGCCATATCGTACTTTTGATCGCTGCAGCGCCACCCTGGGTCCGGCCGGGCCGAGCCTTGGTGATGTTGCAGACCGGGGGTGGGTACTGCCATCCCTCAGAAGTCTCCACGACGTACGCTTTGGTCTGCCCGCTCACGTTCAGGGCAGAATGTTGATGATGATCCAGAATCCCAGGTTGCACTCCAAAGTGTCGTGTTGCGCACTCTGTTGTGGTCCGTTTTCGGTTTGTCAACCAGTCGCTGAGCTTGTTTGTTGGCGGCCTCAGTCCCTCCCGCCGCGGCCCAGGTGGGCGTGGCCTTTGCCGGCTCCCCCGCCTCTGCGTCATTGTGTCATCGCTTCTCGGCCTTTTGGCTAAGATCAAGTGTAGTATCTGTTCTTATCAGTTTAATATCTGATACGTGCCCTACCCGGGCACCATATATTAAATTGATTTTTGGAACTGGGAGATGGTATAGGGGCTTGCTCCGTCCACTCCACGCATCGACCCGGTATTGCAGTACTTCTGGGAACGGTGCACCCCTTCTAAAGTGTTGAATGAAAGAAATGTTTTAGACTTGTGTGGCAGCAGATGTTAATGGAACTAGTGGATACTGCTTTGTATTGGTGTTTGAAAGGTGTAGTAGGTGCTCATAGACTATACTAGTAAAGGTAGGGTGGTGGTGTAAAAAACAAACAAATAAACAATAAAAAAAAATCAACTCTGTTCTTTCCAGTTTAATATCTGATTCGTCCACTATCCGGGGACTGCACACTAAACAGATTTTTGGCTCATGGAGCCGGAGCATGAAAAAGAGAAAGAAAAGAAAGGTCCGTCACTGCACATTTCTGATGTCTCTCTTATCTCTTGGAGTCTCTACTAACGAGCTGATGAGTTGAATCAGGTGTGCGTTTGATTGTCCGACCGTCGGTGAGGATTGCGAAGATGGGCAGGGTGCCTCTGACCGGAGGCCTATGAATTCATACTTACCTGGCAGGGGAGACACCATGATCAGGAAGGTGGTTCACCCAGGGCGAGGCTCGGCCATTGCACTCCGGTCGTGCTGACCCCTGCGAATTCCCCAAATGTGGGAATCTCGACTGCATAATTTATGGTAGTAGGGGACTGCGTTCGCGCTCTCCCCTGGACAAAAACTGGTTGTAAGAGCAGATTGTTGGATTTCCACTTATTTCTTCTTCTTCTTTTTCAGACAAGGAATGGCCTAGGAAGTCTTTCGAATTGACCTGCGCTGGTTGATTGAGAGATATAAAACAACCTAGGTTTTTCAGTCTGCGAAAGTGGGTTTTTTATTATTGTTCACATAATCTCAGATATTTAACAAACGCTTTGATTGACAGCAGTGGTCCCGGAGGCAAAATAGTTCAGAATGAGGAGTTCTATCATGTGGTGTGAATACCTTGTGCATGTGTGAAAAAGCACTTGATACACAGTCGTCTACGGCCGCACTCATGTTGTTGTTTTTTCTGTTTACAGCGCCACCAAGTGGCCAGTCGCCAAATCCCCTTTCATGTGACCACAGGCTGAGTCCATACACGGGTGTACCGACTTGGGTGTGATCGTCTCATTCGGTTGGAGAGTTATAGCCATTCGAGTAAAGCCCGCCTCGCCCACTCCCAACGTTTTGGCGTCCCGTCGCCAACGTGAAGCGAAATTCACACTTTTTTCCCAATCACTGTTGGCAGTCAGACTCTGGACAATCTTGCTGCACCGGTTTGGGTCAGATTGGGCACAACACCTAGGACTAGTGTGCAAAAGTAGGTATTTCAGAAAGTCCCAAATACCCGAAAGTCGCACCAGCGCGACCATCCAATCCGAGGCGTGCGTCTCGTTCGGCCCGAGCCAAGGATTCCGGGGATGTAAGACACTTGGGTCTGCGAACGGCGGTTTAGGAGTTACGCGCCATATCGTACTTTTGATCGCTGCAGCGCCACCCTGGGTCCGGCCGGGCCGAGCCTTGGTGATGTTGCAGACCGGGGGTGGGTACTGCCATCCCTCAGAAGTCTCCACGACGTACGCTTTGGTCTGCCCGCTCACGTTCAGGGCAGAATGTTGATGATGATCCAGAATCCCAGGTTGCACTCCAAAGTGTCGTGTTGCGCACTCTGTTGTGGTCCGTTTTCGGTTTGTCAACCAGTCGCTGAGCTTGTTTGTTGGCGGCCTCAGACCCTCCCGCCGCGGCCCAGGTGGGCGTGGCCTTTGCCGGCTCCCCCGCCTCTGCGTCATTGTGTCATCGCTTCTCGGCCTTTTGGCTAAGATCAAGTGTAGTATCTGTTCTTATCAGTTTAATATCTGATACGTGCCCTACCCGGGCACCATATATTAAATTGATTTTTGGAACTGGGAGATGGTATAGGGGCTTGCTCCGTCCACTCCACGCATCGACCCGGTATTGCAGTACTTCTGGGAACGGTGCACCCCTTCTAAAGTGTTGAATGAAAGAAATGTTTTAGACTTGTGTGGCAGCAGATGTTAATGGAACTAGTGGATACTGCTTTGTATTGGTGTTTGAAAGGTGTAGTAGGTGCTCATAGACTATACTAGTAAAGGTAGGGTGGTGGTGTAAAAAACAAACAAATAAACAATAAAAAAAAAATCAACTCTGTTCTTTCCAGTTTAATATCTGATTCGTCCACTATCCGGGGACTGCACACTAAACAGATTTTTGGCTCATGGAGCCGGAGCATGAAAAAGAGAAAGAAAAGAAAGGTCCGTCACTGCACATTTCTGATGTCTCTCTTATCTCTTGGAGTCTCTACTAACGAGCTGATGAGTTGAATCAGGTGTGCGTTTGATTGTCCGACCGTCGGTGAGGATTGCGAAGATGGGCAGGGTGCCTCTGACCGGAGGCCTATGAATTCATACTTACCTGGCAGGGGAGACACCATGATCAGGAAGGTGGTTCACCCAGGGCGAGGCTCGGCCATTGCACTCCGGTCGTGCTGACCCCTGCGAATTCCCCAAATGTGGGAATCTCGACTGCATAATTTATGGTAGTGGGGGACTGCGTTCGCGCTCTCCCCTGGACAAAAACTGGTTGTAAGAGCAGATTGTTGGATTTCCACTTATTTCTTCTTCTTCTTTTTCAGACAAGGAATGGCCTAGGAAGTCTTTCGAATTGACCTGCGCTGGTTGATTGAGAGATATAAAACAACCTAGGTTTTTCAGTCTGCGAAAGTGGGTTTTTTATTATTGTTCACATAATCTCAGATATTTAACAAACGCTTTGATTGACAGCAGTGGTCCCGGAGGCAAAATAGTTCAGAATGAGGAGTTCTATCATGTGGTGTGAATACCTTGTGCATGTGTGAAAAAGCACTTGATACACAGTCGTCTACGGCCGCACTCATGTTGTTGTTTTTTCTGTTTACAGCGCCACCAAGTGGCCAGTCGCCAAATCCCCTTTCATGTGACCACAGGCTGAGTCCATACACGGGTGTACCGACTTGGGTGTGATCGTCTCATTCGGTTGGAGAGTTATAGCCATTCGAGTAAAGCCCGCCTCGCCCACTCCCAACGTTTTGGCGTCCCGTCGCCAACGTGAAGCGAAATTCACACTTTTTTCCCAATCACTGTTGGCAGTCAGACTCTGGACAATCTTGCTGCACCGGTTTGGGTCAGATTGGGCACAACACCTAGGACTAGTGTGCAAAAGTAGGTATTTCAGAAAGTCCCAAATACCCGAAAGTCGCACCAGCGCGACCATCCAATCCGAGGCGTGCGTCTCGTTCGGCCCGAGCCAAGGATTCCGGGGATGTAAGACACTTGGGTCTGCGAACGGCGGTTTAGGAGTTACGCGCCATATCGTACTTTTGATCGCTGCAGCGCCACCCTGGGTCCGGCCGGGCCGAGCCTTGGTGATGTTGCAGACCGGGGGTGGGTACTGCCATCCCTCAGAAGTCTCCACGACGTACGCTTTGGTCTGCCCGCTCACGTTCAGGGCAGAATGTTGATGATGATCCAGAATCCCAGGTTGCACTCCAAAGTGTCGTGTTGCGCACTCTGTTGTGGTCCGTTTTCGGTTTGTCAACCAGTCGCTGAGCTTGTTTGTTGGCGGCCTCAGACCCTCCCGCCGCGGCCCAGGTGGGCGTGGCCTTTGCCGGCTCCCCCGCCTCTGCGTCATTGTGTCATCGCTTCTCGGCCTTTTGGCTAAGATCAAGTGTAGTATCTGTTCTTATCAGTTTAATATCTGATACGTGCCCTACCCGGGCACCATATATTAAATTGATTTTTGGAACTGGGAGATGGTATAGGGGCTTGCTCCGTCCACTCCACGCATCGACCCGGTATTGCAGTACTTCTGGGAACGGTGCACCCCTTCTAAAGTGTTGAATGAAAGAAATGTTTTAGACTTGTGTGGCAGCAGATGTTAATGGAACTAGTGGATACTGCTTTGTATTGGTGTTTGAAAGGTGTAGTAGGTGCTCATAGACTATACTAGTAAAGGTAGGGTGGTGGTGTAAAAAACAAACAAATAAACAATAAAAAAAAAATCAACTCTGTTCTTTCCAGTTTAATATCTGATTCGTCCACTATCCGGGGACTGCACACTAAACAGATTTTTGGCTCATGGAGCCGGAGCATGAAAAAGAGAAAGAAAAGAAAGGTCCGTCACTGCACATTTCTGATGTCTCTCTTATCTCTTGGAGTCTCTACTAACGAGCTGATGAGTTGAATCAGGTGTGCGTTTGATTGTCCGACCGTCGGTGAGGATTGCGAAGATGGGCAGGGTGCCTCTGACCGGAGGCCTATGAATTCATACTTACCTGGCAGGGGAGACACCATGATCAGGAAGGTGGTTCACCCAGGGCGAGGCTCGGCCATTGCACTCCGGTCGTGCTGACCCCTGCGAATTCCCCAAATGTGGGAATCTCGACTGCATAATTTATGGTAGTGGGGGACTGCGTTCGCGCTCTCCCCTGGACAAAAACTGGTTGTAAGAGCAGATTGTTGGATTTCCACTTATTTCTTCTTCTTCTTTTTCAGACAAGGAATGGCCTAGGAAGTCTTTCGAATTGACCTGCGCTGGTTGATTGAGAGATATAAAACAACCTAGGTTTTTCAGTCTGCGAAAGTGGGTTTTTTATTATTGTTCACATAATCTCAGATATTTAACAAACGCTTTGATTGACAGCAGTGGTCCCGGAGGCAAAATAGTTCAGAATGAGGAGTTCTATCATGTGGTGTGAATACCTTGTGCATGTGTGAAAAAGCACTTGATACACAGTCGTCTACGGCCGCACTCATGTTGTTGTTTTTTCTGTTTACAGCGCCACCAAGTGGCCAGTCGCCAAATCCCCTTTCATGTGACCACAGGCTGAGTCCATACACGGGTGTACCGACTTGGGTGTGATC
The DNA here is from genome assembly GCF_949152265.1 of Phoxinus phoxinus. Lineage (NCBI taxonomy): Eukaryota > Metazoa > Chordata > Actinopteri > Cypriniformes > Leuciscidae > Phoxinus > Phoxinus phoxinus. Next base: position 32,506,754 of record NC_136893.1, on the reverse strand, counting down.
GTCTCATTCGGTTGGAGAGTTATAGCCATTCGAGTAAAGCCCGCCTCGCCCACTCCCAACGTTTTGGCGTCCCGTCGCCAACGTGAAGCGAAATTCACACTTTTTTCCCAATCACTGTTGGCAGTCAGACTCTGGACAATCTTGCTGCACCGGTTTGGGTCAGATTGGGCACAACACCTAGGACTAGTGTGCAAAAGTAGGTATTTCAGAAAGTCCCAAATACCCGAAAGTCGCACCAGCGCGACCATCCAATCCGAGGCGTGCGTCTCGTTCGGCCCGAGCCAAGGATTCCGGGGATGTAAGACACTTGGGTCTGCGAACGGCGGTTTAGGAGTTACGCGCCATATCGTACTTTTGATCGCTGCAGCGCCACCCTGGGTCCGGCCGGGCCGAGCCTTGGTGATGTTGCAGACCGGGGGTGGGTACTGCCATCCCTCAGAAGTCTCCACGACGTACGCTTTGGTCTGCCCGCTCACGTTCAGGGCAGAATGTTGATGATGATCCAGAATCCCAGGTTGCACTCCAAAGTGTCGTGTTGCGCACTCTGTTGTGGTCCGTTTTCGGTTTGTCAACCAGTCGCTGAGCTTGTTTGTTGGCGGCCTCAGTCCCTCCCGCCGCGGCCCAGGTGGGCGTGGCCTTTGCCGGCTCCCCCGCCTCTGCGTCATTGTGTCATCGCTTCTCGGCCTTTTGGCTAAGATCAAGTGTAGTATCTGTTCTTATCAGTTTAATATCTGATACGTGCCCTACCCGGGCACCATATATTAAATTGATTTTTGGAACTGGGAGATGGTATAGGGGCTTGCTCCGTCCACTCCACGCATCGACCCGGTATTGCAGTACTTCTGGGAACGGTGCACCCCTTCTAAAGTGTTGAATGAAAGAAATGTTTTAGACTTGTGTGGCAGCAGATGTTAATGGAACTAGTGGATACTGCTTTGTATTGGTGTTTGAAAGGTGTAGTAGGTGCTCATAGACTATACTAGTAAAGGTAGGGTGGTGGTGTAAAAAACAAACAAATAAACAATAAAAAAAAAATCAACTCTGTTCTTTCCAGTTTAATATCTGATTCGTCCACTATCCGGGGACTGCACACTAAACAGATTTTTGGCTCATGGAGCCGGAGCATGAAAAAGAGAAAGAAAAGAAAGGTCCGTCACTGCACATTTCTGATGTCTCTCTTATCTCTTGGAGTCTCTACTAACGAGCTGATGAGTTGAATCAGGTGTGCGTTTGATTGTCCGACCGTCGGTGAGGATTGCGAAGATGGGCAGGGTGCCTCTGACCGGAGGCCTATGAATTCATACTTACCTGGCAGGGGAGACACCATGATCAGGAAGGTGGTTCACCCAGGGCGAGGCTCGGCCATTGCACTCCGGTCGTGCTGACCCCTGCGAATTCCCCAAATGTGGGAATCTCGACTGCATAATTTATGGTAGTGGGGGACTGCGTTCGCGCTCTCCCCTGGACAAAAACTGGTTGTAAGAGCAGATTGTTGGATTTCCACTTATTTCTTCTTCTTCTTTTTCAGACAAGGAATGGCCTAGGAAGTCTTTCGAATTGACCTGCGCTGGTTGATTGAGAGATATAAAACAACCTAGGTTTTTCAGTCTGCGAAAGTGGGTTTTTTATTATTGTTCACATAATCTCAGATATTTAACAAACGCTTTGATTGACAGCAGTGGTCCCGGAGGCAAAATAGTTCAGAATGAGGAGTTCTATCATGTGGTGTGAATACCTTGTGCATGTGTGAAAAAGCACTTGATACACAGTCGTCTACGGCCGCACTCATGTTGTTGTTTTTTCTGTTTACAGCGCCACCAAGTGGCCAGTCGCCAAATCCCCTTTCATGTGACCACAGGCTGAGTCCATACACGGGTGTACCGACTTGGGTGTGATCGTCTCATTCGGTTGGAGAGTTATAGCCATTTGAGTAAAGCCCGCCTCGCCCACTCCCAACGTTTTGGCGTCCCGTCGCCAACGTGAAGCGAAATTCACACTTTTTTCCCAATCACTGTTGGCAGTCAGACTCTGGACAATCTTGCTGCACCGGTTTGGGTCAGATTGGGCACAACACCTAGGACTAGTGTGCAAAAGTAGGTATTTCAGAAAGTCCCAAATACCCGAAAGTCGCACCAGCGCGACCATCCAATCCGAGGCGTGCGTCTCGTTCGGCCCGAGCCAAGGATTCCGGGGATGTAAGACACTTGGGTCTGCGAACGGCGGTTTAGGAGTTACGCGCCATATCGTACTTTTGATCGCTGCAGCGCCACCCTGGGTCCGGCCGGGCCGAGCCTTGGTGATGTTGCAGACCGGGGGTGGGTACTGCCATCCCTCAGAAGTCTCCACGACGTACGCTTTGGTCTGCCCGCTCACGTTCAGGGCAGAATGTTGATGATGATCCAGAATCCCAGGTTGCACTCCAAAGTGTCGTGTTGCGCACTCTGTTGTGGTCCGTTTTCGGTTTGTCAACCAGTCGCTGAGCTTGTTTGTTGGCGGCCTCAGTCCCTCCCGCCGCGGCCCAGGTGGGCGTGGCCTTTGCCGGCTCCCCCGCCTCTGCGTCATTGTGTCATCGCTTCTCGGCCTTTTGGCTAAGATCAAGTGTAGTATCTGTTCTTATCAGTTTAATATCTGATACGTGCCCTACCCGGGCACCATATATTAAATTGATTTTTGGAACTGGGAGATGGTATAGGGGCTTGCTCCGTCCACTCCACGCATCGACCCGGTATTGCAGTACTTCTGGGAACGGTGCACCCCTTCTAAAGTGTTGAATGAAAGAAATGTTTTAGACTTGTGTGGCAGCAGATGTTAATGGAACTAGTGGATACTGCTTTGTATTGGTGTTTGAAAGGTGTAGTAGGTGCTCATAGACTATACTAGTAAAGGTAGGGTGGTGGTGTAAAAAACAAACAAATAAACAATAAAAAAAAAATCAACTCTGTTCTTTCCAGTTTAATATCTGATTCGTCCACTATCCGGGGACTGCACACTAAACAGATTTTTGGCTCATGGAGCCGGAGCATGAAAAAGAGAAAGAAAAGAAAGGTCCGTCACTGCACATTTCTGATGTCTCTCTTATCTCTTGGAGTCTCTACTAACGAGCTGATGAGTTGAATCAGGTGTGCGTTTGATTGTCCGACCGTCGGTGAGGATTGCGAAGATGGGCAGGGTGCCTCTGACCGGAGGCCTATGAATTCATACTTACCTGGCAGGGGAGACACCATGATCAGGAAGGTGGTTCACCCAGGGCGAGGCTCGGCCATTGCACTCCGGTCGTGCTGACCCCTGCGAATTCCCCAAATGTGGGAATCTCGACTGCATAATTTATGGTAGTGGGGGACTGCGTTCGCGCTCTCCCCTGGACAAAAACTGGTTGTAAGAGCAGATTGTTGGATTTCCACTTATTTCTTCTTCTTCTTTTTCAGACAAGGAATGGCCTAGGAAGTCTTTCGAATTGACCTGCGCTGGTTGATTGAGAGATATAAAACAACCTAGGTTTTTCAGTCTGCGAAAGTGGGTTTTTTATTATTGTTCACATAATCTCAGATATTTAACAAACGCTTTGATTGACAGCAGTGGTCCCGGAGGCAAAATAGTTCAGAATGAGGAGTTCTATCATGTGGTGTGAATACCTTGTGCATGTGTGAAAAAGCACTTGATACACAGTCGTCTACGGCCGCACTCATGTTGTTGTTTTTTCTGTTTACAGCGCCACCAAGTGGCCAGTCGCCAAATCCCCTTTCATGTGACCACAGGCTGAGTCCATACACGGGTGTACCGACTTGGGTGTGATCGTCTCATTCGGTTGGAGAGTTATAGCCATTCGAGTAAAGCCCGCCTCGCCCACTCCCAACGTTTTGGCGTCCCGTCGCCAACGTGAAGCGAAATTCACACTTTTTTCCCAATCACTGTTGGCAGTCAGACTCTGGACAATCTTGCTGCACCGGTTTGGGTCAGATTGGGCACAACACCTAGGACTAGTGTGCAAAAGTAGGTATTTCAGAAAGTCCCAAATACCCGAAAGTCGCACCAGCGCGACCATCCAATCCGAGGCGTGCGTCTCGTTCGGCCCAAGCCAAGGATTCCGGGGATGTAAGACACTTGGGTCTGCGAACGGCGGTTTAGGAGTTACGCGCCATATCGTACTTTTGATCGCTGCAGCGCCACCCTGGGTCCGGCCGGGCCGAGCCTTGGTGATGTTGCAGACCGGGGGTGGGTACTGCCATCCCTCAGAAGTCTCCACGACGTACGCTTTGGTCTGCCCGCTCACGTTCAGGGCAGAATGTTGATGATGATCCAGAATCCCAGGTTGCACTCCAAAGTGTCGTGTTGCGCACTCTGTTGTGGTCCGTTTTCGGTTTGTCAACCAGTCGCTGAGCTTGTTTGTTGGCGGCCTCAGTCCCTCCCGCCGCGGCCCAGGTGGGCGTGGCCTTTGCCGGCTCCCCCGCCTCTGCGTCATTGTGTCATCGCTTCTCGGCCTTTTGGCTAAGATCAAGTGTAGTATCTGTTCTTATCAGTTTAATATCTGATACGTGCCCTACCCGGGCACCATATATTAAATTGATTTTTGGAACTGGGAGATGGTATAGGGGCTTGCTCCGTCCACTCCACGCATCGACCCGGTATTGCAGTACTTCTGGGAACGGTGCACCCCTTCTAAAGTGTTGAATGAAAGAAATGTTTTAGACTTGTGTGGCAGCAGATGTTAATGGAACTAGTGGATACTGCTTTGTATTGGTGTTTGAAAGGTGTAGTAGGTGCTCATAGACTATACTAGTAAAGGTAGGGTGGTGGTGTAAAAAACAAACAAATAAACAATAAAAAAAAAATCAACTCTGTTCTTTCCAGTTTAATATCTGATTCGTCCACTATCCGGGGACTGCACACTAAACAGATTTTTGGCTCATGGAGCCGGAGCATGAAAAAGAGAAAGAAAAGAAAGGTCCGTCACTGCACATTTCTGATGTCTCTCTTATCTCTTGGAGTCTCTACTAACGAGCTGATGAGTTGAATCAGGTGTGCGTTTGATTGTCCGACCGTCGGTGAGGATTGCGAAGATGGGCAGGGTGCCTCTGACCGGAGGCCTATGAATTCATACTTACCTGGCAGGGGAGACACCATGATCAGGAAGGTGGTTCACCCAGGGCGAGGCTCGGCCATTGCACTCCGGTCGTGCTGACCCCTGCGAATTCCCCAAATGTGGGAATCTCGACTGCATAATTTATGGTAGTGGGGGACTGCGTTCGCGCTCTCCCCTGGACAAAAACTGGTTGTAAGAGCAGATTGTTGGATTTCCACTTATTTCTTCTTCTTCTTTTTCAGACAAGGAATGGCCTAGGAAGTCTTTCGAATTGACCTGCGCTGGTTGATTGAGAGATATAAAACAACCTAGGTTTTTCAGTCTGCGAAAGTGGGTTTTTTATTATTGTTCACATAATCTCAGATATTTAACAAACGCTTTGATTGACAGCAGTGGTCCCGGAGGCAAAATAGTTCAGAATGAGGAGTTCTATCATGTGGTGTGAATACCTTGTGCATGTGTGAAAAAGCACTTGATACACAGTCGTCTACGGCCGCACTCATGTTGTTGTTTTTTCTGTTTACAGCGCCACCAAGTGGCCAGTCGCCAAATCCCCTTTCATGTGACCACAGGCTGAGTCCATACACGGGTGTACCGACTTGGGTGTGATCGTCTCATTCGGTTGGAGAGTTATAGCCATTCGAGTAAAGCCCGCCTCGCCCACTCCCAACGTTTTGGCGTCCCGTCGCCAACGTGAAGCGAAATTCACACTTTTTTCCCAATCACTGTTGGCAGTCAGACTCTGGACAATCTTGCTGCACCGGTTTGGGTCAGATTGGGCACAACACCTAGGACTAGTGTGCAAAAGTAGGTATTTCAGAAAGTCCCAAATACCCGAAAGTCGCACCAGCGCGACCATCCAATCCGAGGCGTGCGTCTCGTTCGGCCCGAGCCAAGGATTCCGGGGATGTAAGACACTTGGGTCTGCGAACGGCGGTTTAGGAGTTACGCGCCATATCGTACTTTTGATCGCTGCAGCGCCACCCTGGGTCCGGCCGGGCCGAGCCTTGGTGATGTTGCAGACCGGGGGTGGGTACTGCCATCCCTCAGAAGTCTCCACGACGTACGCTTTGGTCTGCCCGCTCACGTTCAGGGCAGAATGTTGATGATGATCCAGAATCCCAGGTTGCACTCCAAAGTGTCGTGTTGCGCACTCTGTTGTGGTCCGTTTTCGGTTTGTCAACCAGTCGCTGAGCTTGTTTGTTGGCGGCCTCAGTCCCTCCCGCCGCGGCCCAGGTGGGCGTGGCCTTTGCCGGCTCCCCCGCCTCTGCGTCATTGTGTCATCGCTTCTCGGCCTTTTGGCTAAGATCAAGTGTAGTATCTGTTCTTATCAGTTTAATATCTGATACGTGCCCTACCCGGGCACCATATATTAAATTGATTTTTGGAACTGGGAGATGGTATAGGGGCTTGCTCCGTCCACTCCACGCATCGACCCGGTATTGCAGTACTTCTGGGAACGGTGCACCCCTTCTAAAGTGTTGAATGAAAGAAATGTTTTAGACTTGTGTGGCAGCAGATGTTAATGGAACTAGTGGATACTGCTTTGTATTGGTGTTTGAAAGGTGTAGTAGGTGCTCATAGACTATACTAGTAAAGGTAGGGTGGTGGTGTAAAAAACAAACAAATAAACAATAAAAAAAAATCAACTCTGTTCTTTCCAGTTTAATATCTGATTCGTCCACTATCCGGGGACTGCACACTAAACAGATTTTTGGCTCATGGAGCCGGAGCATGAAAAAGAGAAAGAAAAGAAAGGTCCGTCACTGCACATTTCTGATGTCTCTCTTATCTCTTGGAGTCTCTACTAACGAGCTGATGAGTTGAATCAGGTGTGCGTTTGATTGTCCGACCGTCGGTGAGGATTGCGAAGATGGGCAGGGTGCCTCTGACCGGAGGCCTATGAATTCATACTTACCTGGCAGGGGAGACACCATGATCAGGAAGGTGGTTCACCCAGGGCGAGGCTCGGCCATTGCACTCCGGTCGTGCTGACCCCTGCGAATTCCCCAAATGTGGGAATCTCGACTGCATAATTTATGGTAGTGGGGGACTGCGTTCGCGCTCTCCCCTGGACAAAAACTGGTTGTAAGAGCAGATTGTTGGATTTCCACTTATTTCTTCTTCTTCTTTTTCAGACAAGGAATGGCCTAGGAAGTCTTTCGAATTGACCTGCGCTGGTTGATTGAGAGATATAAAACAACCTAGGTTTTTCAGTCTGCGAAAGTGGGTTTTTTATTATTGTTCACATAATCTCAGATATTTAACAAACGCTTTGATTGACAGCAGTGGTCCCGGAGGCAAAATAGTTCAGAATGAGGAGTTCTATCATGTGGTGTGAATACCTTGTGCATGTGTGAAAAAGCACTTGATACACAGTCGTCTACGGCCGCACTCATGTTGTTGTTTTTTCTGTTTACAGTGCCACCAAGTGGCCAGTCGCCAAATCCCCTTTCATGTGACCACAGGCTGAGTCCATACACGGGTGTACCGACTTGGGTGTGATCGTCTCATTCGGTTGGAGAGTTATAGCCATTCGAGTAAAGCCCGCCTCGCCCACTCCCAACGTTTTGGCGTCCCGTCGCCAACGTGAAGCGAAATTCACACTTTTTTCCCAATCACTGTTGGCAGTCAGACTCTGGACAATCTTGCTGCACCGGTTTGGGTCAGATTGGGCACAACACCTAGGACTAGTGTGCAAAAGTAGGTATTTCAGAAAGTCCCAAATACCCGAAAGTCGCACCAGCGCGACCATCCAATCCGAGGCGTGCGTCTCGTTCGGCCCGAGCCAAGGATTCCGGGGATGTAAGACACTTGGGTCTGCGAACGGCGGTGTAGGAGTTACGCGCCATATCGTACTTTTGATCGCTGCAGCGCCACCCTGGGTCCGGCCGGGCCGAGCCTTGGTGATGTTGCAGACCGGGGGTGGGTACTGCCATCCCTCAGAAGTCTCCACGACGTACGCTTTGGTCTGCCCGCTCACGTTCAGGGCAGAATGTTGATGATGATCCAGAATCCCAGGTTGCACTCCAAAGTGTCGTGTTGCGCACTCTGTTGTGGTCCGTTTTCGGTTTGTCAACCAGTCGCTGAGCTTGTTTGTTGGCGGCCTCAGTCCCTCCCGCCGCGGCCCAGGTGGGCGTGGCCTTTGCCGGCTCCCCCGCCTCTGCGTCATTGTGTCATCGCTTCTCGGCCTTTTGGCTAAGATCAAGTGTCTTGTCAATCGGCAGTGTTGCGATCGCCTCTTTGTAAGTTTTTGGTTTGTGCTTTTTGTTGCACTTTCCTACTCCTTCAGAGAGGTATATTGTACTGCTCATAGCTGTATTTTTTATTATTATTTATTGTCCCATTATTGTGTTGTTTCTGTTTTAAGGAGATTTTTACTGAGAGAATCTGTCTTAAGGTAAGTCTTTTATCTTTGATCACTGTTTTAATTTTTACTGTTTTATATAGTCACTCTTAAGTACTTTTTAAAGCTGGGGGTGCCTCCAACATGTCGGCTGCTCGTGCCGGCATGCGGAGGCACCACAGTGTGCGTTTTAGTTTTTTAGAAAAAGATGGAAAGCTGTTGGAAATGTCTAGGTTAGACTTCTCCAGGAAATTGATGCAGAAATGTTTAGGGTTTACCCCTGTTGACTTGAATTGTATTCTGACCCTGCCTTTTAACAAAGGCTTTGATGTGAGTTTTAAGAATGCAGCACTATTAAACGACTTCTGGCAACGCTTTGACACACATAAGACCCAGTTCTCCATGTTTAAAGTTGAGAAACTAACCGATAATACACAAAAAGTGGTTATTGTTAAGATGTTCAATGAGACTGTAAATGGAGAAGATGTTTGTACATGGCTGGGAAGATTTTGCACTGTGAGGGACCAGGCTATGAAGGTTTATGATGAAGACGGGATTTGGAATTGTTCCTGGAGGGTCCCAATCAAACAATGGGAAGACCCCAGGGGCTTCCAAGGTCTGAGACATTTACCACAAATGATAGTTCTGGGTGAAAACAGGGGCTACATCCATTATCAAGGAATGCCCAAACTCTGCCGGCGATGTGGGGAGTTGGGACATCTTGTCGAAGCATGCCAGAAAGTCTTTTGTAATAAGTGTAGAGAAATTGGACATTCTTTTGAAGAATGTCCAAATGGCAGAAAGTGCAATCTTTGTGGAGACTACAATCATCTCTACAGAGACTGCCCTAAGTCCTTTGCCAACAAAGTTAAAACACACAAAATGGCGACAGAGGAAATCAAACCAAAAGATAACGAGGGGGCGGAGAGGAAAAATTCAAATCTCCCGCCAAATCTGGTGATTGGGGGAGAGGGGACAGATGAAAGAGGAAATGAGGGGGTGGACCTAAGGAGAGAGGGGGTGGAGCAAAATGTAATTTTCCTGCCAAATCACACAATTGGAGCAGATAAAAATGAGGAGATGGAACTTCACCAAACATTGTTTGACCATGAAACCGAGTCAAGTGAACAGAGCAATGATGGCGAGGGGAAACAAAACAACAAAGACCAGGAAAAGGGTTTGGAGGAAGAACAAGGAAATAAACAAAAGGAAAACAAGGTAAGTAATGATTTCCCAGGTGTTAAATTGCTGGGTAAAAAACGGAACGCTCAATCCCCCATTGAGGAGCAAAACGGGAAAAGGGACCGAGTGGGACTGCTGTCAGATTCCTCCTCATCTGAGGATTTGAATCGGCTCTTCCCACTCGACTCCCCTAACGAAGTATCCTTTTTGCAAATAGAACTCCAAACATCCACCCCTAGGGCCAGCTCAAGGGGGAAACAGTTTCAATCCCCTGATTCTCAAAATATAGAAGTAAGGGAAGAGCTTGTTTCACAGAACACAGATCTTCTTTTTTGAACTTTTAGTTAATTATGTCTATTAAATTGACCCACCTGTCGTTTTTAACTGTTCTGCTCATGACACTCACACTCTCTACTCTAAATGTAAGAAGTGTGCGGTCACAACTGAGAGCAAAAACTATTTTATCCTTTTTACAAACCCAAAACTGTGATATTTTGCTTTTACAAGAATGTGCTTTACCTTTTATGAAAAATTATAGGAAATGGGAAGAGCAGTGGCCCCACTCAACATCTGTGTGGAGTGGCTCCAACCATAATAGAGCAGATGGAGTAGCAGTTTTAATTAAAAATCCTCAGCTTGTGGTGAAGGGGAGCACAGTGGTGAGAGATGGGCGAGCTCTGTTAATACATCTGTCCTTTTTAGGACATGATTTTAATATTCTAAATATTTATGGTTTTACAGACAAAAATGATAGGAATGACCTTTTAGAAGACGTGCAGTCCCACCTTTTAGGGAGGGCCCCGATTATTTTAGCGGGGGATTTTAATTGTATTTTAAGCAAAAATGACAGGAAAGGGGGCGGAGAAGACTTTAAATTAGATAAAACATCCATTTTATTGCAGACGATAATAAGAGATTTTAAACTGACTGACTGTTTTAGAACCATGCATCCTGGGGAGCAAGGACTCACCTGGTTTAGTGGTGATGGCACCAAAGCCTCCCGTATCGATTATATTTTTACACGGGACCTCGTACCAGTAGATGCTAAATTAACCCCTGTCTTTTTTTCGGACCACGCTATGCTTTCTTGCACCTTCTCACTTCCCACAGGTGTGACGACAGGCAAAGGGCTGTGGAGGCTGAACTGCTCCCTGTTGGAAGACAAAGAGGTTGTAGAAGAATACAGGGAGCAGTACAGCCAATGGAAGACCCTAAAAGACTTTTACGATTCACAGGCACAGTGGTGGGAAATGGTGAAGGGAAAGACAAAGACTTATTTTAAACAAGTTGGGAAAAAGAAAAAAGATAAAGAGAGGAGATGCATGGTGGGACTGCAAAAACGATTACAGCGTTATTTTAATCTTTTGAACCAAGGTTTTGATTTCAATGAAGATATTCGCCAAGTAAAAAAGATTATGTCCGAATTAGAAGAGAAAAGAAATAAAGGTGTCATCTTACAAAGTAGAGAAAAGGAATTAGAAGAAGGGGAAAAATGTACAAGCTACTTCTTCCGTAAAATAGTGAATAGAGGTGGGGGTATGGTGGGTGTAAAAAACAAAGAAAACAACCTTATGCATAGTACACAAGGTATTTTAAAGGTGGTTGAAGAGTTTTATGAAGAATTGTATGGAGAGAAAGATATTGAGGATGATATTTTAAAAGAGGTCTTAAAATTAGTTGACAAAACAATCAAGGATAACGTAGCATTGACAAAGGATTTTAACATGATAGAAATGGAAAAATGCCTTAAACAATTTAAGAAAAGGAAGTCACCGGGGGAGGATGGCCTCCCGCTGGAGTTTTATCAGACCTTTTGGGATATTTTAGCACAGGACCTTTTAGTTGTTTTTAACGAATTTGACGACTTGGACAGACTACCAAATAGCTTCAGGACTGGGATAGTCACACTCTTACATAAAAAAAGACCAAAAGACTGACTTAAAGAACTGGCGACCTATAACTCTTTTAAACGTGGATTGTAAAGTTTTTAGCAAAATTTTAATGGGTCGTATGTCTTCGATTTTAGGGGATGTGATCCACCCGGATCAAACCTGCGCAGTCCCTGGGAGAAAGATCACGGACAGCCTCATTCTGATGAGAGACACCATCTGTTATGCGAGAGACAGAAATATTCGGCTCGCAGTTTTAAATTTAGACTTTGAAAAAGCTTTTGATCGGGTCTCGCACCAGTACTTATTCCAAGTACTGCAAAAGATGGGTTTTCCGGGGAGATTTGTAGCTTGGGTGGAACTGCTATATAGGGGGATAACCAGCAGGTTCTTGGTAAATGGGCACTTGACAAAGGCAGTAGATGTTTGCTGTGGTGTCCGTCAGGGATGTCCATTATCTCCCCTCCTATATGTCGCTTGTATCGAGCCACTAGCGCAGGCTTTGAGAAAGGATAAATGGATCACGGGACTGACTATCCCAGGGACCGGGGGACTGATAGCTAAGACAGTTTTATATATGGACGATGTGAATCTTTTATGTACTGACATTTTATCAATCCACAAGACCATGGAACTGACTGACTGGTTTGGAAGGGCGTCGGGGGCTAGACTAAATAGATCAAAAACACAGGTACAATTTTTCGGACCGTGGGGACCTACAGAAATAGAAAACACAGAACTCGAAGTTAAAAAGACTGACGTAAAGATACTCGGGATCAAATTCGACAAAGAGGGAGGGGGGAAGGGAAACTGGCAAAATGTTTTAGCAAAAGCAAGACAAAGATTAGGTTTTTGGAGATTGAGACAACTGACAATAGAGGGTAAAGTTTTAATCATCAAATCTGTGATTTTACCTTTATTTTTATTGCTGTGTTCTGTTTTTTATCCCCCCAGATGGTTCCTTTTAGCCGTGGACCGAGAAATCTTCCGCTTCCTGTGGGGAGGTAAATGGGAAAGGCTGAAAAGAGAGGAGATGAAGAAAGCCCCAAAAAACGGAGGGAAAGGAGTACCAAATTTGTACTTGTTTTTAGGGGCATACTACACTGCACTCCACATAAAATATGCCACAAACAAAAACACAGAAAATAAAACCACAGCAATGAGTCGCTTTTGGATGGGCTCGTATTTAAGAGCCCTGCAAATCTTACCCAGGGATCATACAATACCAATTGCTTTTAAACTATCTCCAGCACATGCTTTTATAAAGAAGTTTTTTAAAAAATTCCTTTTAGAAGAAAAAGAAGTTAAAACCTTGACAAATCATCGTCTTCTCCTCTCTCTTGTGCAGGAACGAGAGCAAGTGAGCCCAGTGCATGGGCTCACTCAAAGTGAAGCAAAAACAGTTTGGCAGAACGTGTCTCATCCAGCCCTTCGGAACAGACATCGGGACCTGGCATGGATGGCAGCTCATGAGATTCTCCCGGTCAGGGCCGTGATGCATTCCCGGGGCATGGCCAGGATATCTACGTGCCCACAGCCCGGGTGTGGCGCGCCCGAGACTGTGAGGCACGCGCTCTGGGAATGCAGTGCCGTGAGGGACCTGTGGGCAACAGCTGGTCCCCTGCAATTCCCGTACCTACCAGCAGGGGGGGTCCCAGACTACTGGACAACAGTAGGATTGGTGAGCCAGGAAAACTTGCCAGCAGAAAACTACATAAAGTACTGGCTCACCATGAACTGTATCAAAGACGCTATTTGGACCTCCAGAAACCTGCTGGTGGGGAAGCGCATGCAGGTGTCCCTCCACGCCACCCAACAGCTGGCAAACTTTAGGCTGCAGGAGTACACCGCATGTCGCCATTCGGACGTGGGGACCAGAGCTTCACTGGAGAAGGTCCCCTCGGCCACGAGCCTTGACTGCCCGTAGATGCCCCCCAAATTCAACACCAGGTGGAGCAGCGGAGCCGTGGTTAAAGAGGATCTCCTCTGGCCCACGGGCCGGGTCTCGGGCTCTGTTCCGAAGGATGGCTGGGAATTATTATTATTATTACTATTATATATATATTTTTTTTTTATCTTCTTCTTGCACAAAGACAGGACTTCGCTTTATGTATCTATTTTATGTATTTACCTATTCATCATATATCGTCTGTGTTTTTTACCCTCTGTAGGTTTTATCCATCAAGAGCCCTTTTAGTTTCCAAAAGCTTTTTCTTGTTAGTAGTTTTATTGTTCCATGTTTTAAACACCAACACATGTTTTAACACTAACACATGCTTTAAACAGATGTATGCATTTCCTATATAAAAATGTTATGGAAACAAAGCGTATGATGACCTCCTGTTGAGATGATGACGATGTAAAAAATGGAATGAGACAATAAAAACTTTTCGAAAGAAAAATCTGTTCTTATCAGTTTAATATCTGATACGTGCCCTACCCGGGCACCATATATTAAATTGATTTTTGGAACTGGGAGATGGTATAGGGGCTTGCTCCGTCCACTCCACGCATCGACCCGGTATTGCAGTACTTCTGGGAACGGTGCACCCCTTCTAAAGTGTTGAATGAAAGAAATGTTTTAGACTTGTGTGGCAGCAGATGTTAATGGAACTAGTGGATACTGCTTTGTATTGGTGTTTGAAAGGTGTAGTAGGTGCTCATAGACTATACTAGTAAAGGTAGGGTGGTGGTGTAAAAAACAAACAAATAAACAATAAAAAAAAAATCAACTCTGTTCTTTCCAGTTTAATATCTGATTCGTCCACTATCCGGGGACTGCACACTAAACAGATTTTTGGCTCATGGAGCCGGAGCATGAAAAAGAGAAAGAAAAGAAAGGTCCGTCACTGCACATTTCTGATGTCTCTCTTATCTCTTGGAGTCTCTACTAACGAGCTGATGAGTTGAATCAGGTGTGCGTTTGATTGTCCGACCGTCGGTGAGGATTGCGAAGATGGGCAGGGTGCCTCTGACCGGAGGCCTATGAATTCATACTTACCTGGCAGGGGAGACACCATGATCAGGAAGGTGGTTCACCCAGGGCGAGGCTCGGCCATTGCACTCCGGTCGTGCTGACCCCTGCGAATTCCCCAAATGTGGGAATCTCGACTGCATAATTTATGGTAGTGGGGGACTGCGTTCGCGCGCTCTTCCCTGGACAAAAACTGGTTGTAAGAGCAGATTGTTGGATTTCCACTTATTTCTTCTTCTTCTTTTTCAGACAAGGAATGGCCTAGGAAGTATTTCGAATTGACCTGCGCTGGTTGATTGAGAGATATAAAACAACCTAGGTTTTTCAGTCTGCGAAAGTGGGTTTTTTATTATTGTTCACATAATCTCAGATATTTAACAAACGCTTTGATTGACAGCAGTGGTCCCGGAGGCAAAATAGTTCAGAATGAGGAGTTCTATCATGTGGTGTGAATACCTTGTGCATGTGTGAAAAAGCACTTGATACACAGTCGTCTACGGCCGCACTCATGTTGTTGTTTTTTCTGTTTACAGCGCCACCAAGTGGCCAGTCGCCAAATCCCCTTTCATGTGACCACAGGCTGAGTCCATACACGGGTGTACCGACTTGGGTGTGATCGTCTCATTCGGTTGGAGAGTTATAGCCATTCGAGTAAAGCCCGCCTCGCCCACTCCCAACGTTTTGGCGTCCCGTCGCCAACGTGAAGCGAAATTCACACTTTTTTCCCAATCACTGTTGGCAGTCAGACTCTGGACAATCTTGCTGCACCGGTTTGGGTCAGATTGGGCACAACACCTAGGACTAGTGTGCAAAAGTAGGTATTTCAGAAAGTCCCAAATACCCGAAAGTCGCACCAGCGCGACCATCCAATCCGAGGCGTGCGTCTCGTTCGGCCCGAGCCAAGGATTCCGGGGATGTAAGACACTTGGGTCTGCGAACGGCGGTTTAGGAGTTACGCGCCATATCGTACTTTTGATCGCTGCAGCGCCACCCTGGGTCCGGCCGGGCCGAGCCTTGGTGATGTTGCAGACCGGGGGTGGGTACTGCCATCCCTCAGAAGTCTCCACGACGTACGCTTTGGTCTGCCCGCTCACGTTCAGGGCAGAATGTTGATGATGATCCAGAATCCCAGGTTGCACTCCAAAGTGTCGTGTTGCGCACTCTGTTGTGGTCCGTTTTCGGTTTGTCAACCAGTCGCTGAGCTTGTTTGTTGGCGGCCTCAGTCCCTCCCGCCGCGGCCCAGGTGGGCGTGGCCTTTGCCGGCTCCCCCGCCTCTGCGTCATTGTGTCATCGCTTCTCGGCCTTTTGGCTAAGATCAAGTGTAGTATCTGTTCTTATCAGTTTAATATCTGATACGTGCCCTACCCGGGCACCATATATTAAATTGATTTTTGGAACTGGGAGATGGTATAGGGGCTTGCTCCGTCCACTCCACGCATCGACCCGGTATTGCAGTACTTCTGGGAACGGTGCACCCCTTCTAAAGTGTTGAATGAAAGAAATGTTTTAGACTTGTGTGGCAGCAGATGTTAATGGAACTAGTGGATACTGCTTTGTATTGGTGTTTGAAAGGTGTAGTAGGTGCTCATAGACTATACTAGTAAAGGTAGGGTGGTGGTGTAAAAAACAAACAAATAAACAATAAAAAAAAAATCAACTCTGTTCTTTCCAGTTTAATATCTGATTCGTCCACTATCCGGGGACTGCACACTAAACAGATTTTTGGCTCATGGAGCCGGAGCATGAAAAAGAGAAAGAAAAGAAAGGTCCGTCACTGCACATTTCTGATGTCTCTCTTATCTCTTGGAGTCTCTACTAACGAGCTGATGAGTTGAATCAGGTGTGCGTTTGATTGTCCGACCGTCGGTGAGGATTGCGAAGATGGGCAGGGTGCCTCTGACCGGAGGCCTATGAATTCATACTTACCTGGCAGGGGAGACACCATGATCAGGAAGGTGGTTCACCCAGGGCGAGGCTCGGCCATTGCACTCCGGTCGTGCTGACCCCTGCGAATTCCCCAAATGTGGGAATCTCGACTGCATAATTTATGGTAGTGGGGGACTGCGTTCGCGCTCTCCCCTGGACAAAAACTGGTTGTAAGAGCAGATTGTTGGATTTCCACTTATTTCTTCTTCTTCTTTTTCAGACAAGGAATGGCCTAGGAAGTCTTTCGAATTGACCTGCGCTGGTTGATTGAGAGATATAAAACAACCTAGGTTTTTCAGTCTGCGAAAGTGGGTTTTTTATTATTGTTCACATAATCTCAGATATTTAACAAACGCTTTGATTGACAGCAGTGGTCCCGGAGGCAAAATAGTTCAGAATGAGGAGTTCTATCATGTGGTGTGAATACCTTGTGCATGTGTGAAAAAGCACTTGATACACAGTCGTCTACGGCCGCACTCATGTTGTTGTTTTTTCTGTTTACAGCGCCACCAAGTGGCCAGTCGCCAAATCCCCTTTCATGTGACCACAGGCTGAGTCCATACACGGGTGTACCGACTTGGGTGTGATCGTCTCATTCGGTTGGAGAGTTATAGCCATTCGAGTAAAGCCCGCCTCGCCCACTCCCAACGTTTTGGCGTCCCGTCGCCAACGTGAAGCGAAATTCACACTTTTTTCCCAATCACTGTTGGCAGTCAGACTCTGGACAATCTTGCTGCACCGGTTTGGGTCAGATTGGGCACAACACCTAGGACTAGTGTGCAAAAGTAGGTATTTCAGAAAGTCCCAAATACCCGAAAGTCGCACCAGCGCGACCATCCAATCCGAGGCGTGCGTCTCGTTCGGCCCGAGCCAAGGATTCCGGGGATGTAAGACACTTGGGTCTGCGAACGGCGGTTTAGGAGTTACGCGCCATATCGTACTTTTGATCGCTGCAGCGCCACCCTGGGTCCGGCCGGGCCGAGCCTTGGTGATGTTGCAGACCGGGGGTGGGTACTGCCATCCCTCAGAAGTCTCCACGACGTACGCTTTGGTCTGCCCGCTCACGTTCAGGGCAGAATGTTGATGATGATCCAGAATCCCAGGTTGCACTCCAAAGTGTCGTGTTGCGCACTCTGTTGTGGTCCGTTTTCGGTTTGTCAACCAGTCGCTGAGCTTGTTTGTTGGCGGCCTCAGTCCCTCCCGCCGCGGCCCAGGTGGGCGTGGCCTTTGCCGGCTCCCCCGCCTCTGCGTCATTGTGTCATCGCTTCTCGGCCTTTTGGCTAAGATCAAGTGTAGTATCTGTTCTTATCAGTTTAATATCTGATACGTGCCCTACCCGGGCACCATATATTAAATTGATTTTTGGAACTGGGAGATGGTATAGGGGCTTGCTCCGTCCACTCCACGCATCGACCCGGTATTGCAGTACTTCTGGGAACGGTGCACCCCTTCTAAAGTGTTGAATGAAAGAAATGTTTTAGACTTGTGTGGCAGCAGATGTTAATGGAACTAGTGGATACTGCTTTGTATTGGTGTTTGAAAGGTGTAGTAGGTGCTCATAGACTATACTAGTAAAGGTAGGGTGGTGGTGTAAAAAACAAACAAATAAACAATAAAAAAAAAATCAACTCTGTTCTTTCCAGTTTAATATCTGATTCGTCCACTATCCGGGGACTGCACACTAAACAGATTTTTGGCTCATGGAGCCGGAGCATGAAAAAGAGAAAGAAAAGAAAGGTCCGTCACTGCACATTTCTGATGTCTCTCTTATCTCTTGGAGTCTCTACTAACGAGCTGATGAGTTGAATCAGGTGTGCGTTTGATTGTCCGACCGTCGGTGAGGATTGCGAAGATGGGCAGGGTGCCTCTGACCGGAGGCCTATGAATTCATACTTACCTGGCAGGGGAGACACCATGATCAGGAAGGTGGTTCACCCAGGGCGAGGCTCGGCCATTGCACTCCGGTCGTGCTGACCCCTGCGAATTCCCCAAATGTGGGAATCTCGACTGCATAATTTATGGTAGTGGGGGACTGCGTTCGCGCTCTCCCCTGGACAAAAACTGGTTGTAAGAGCAGATTGTTGGATTTCCACTTATTTCTTCTTCTTCTTTTTCAGACAAGGAATGGCCTAGGAAGTCTTTCGAATTGACCTGCGCTGGTTGATTGAGAGATATAAAACAACCTAGGTTTTTCAGTCTGCGAAAGTGGGTTTTTTATTATTGTTCACATAATCTCAGATATTTAACAAACGCTTTGATTGACAGCAGTGGTCCCGGAGGCAAAATAGTTCAGAATGAGGAGTTCTATCATGTGGTGTGAATACCTTGTGCATGTGTGAAAAAGCACTTGATACACAGTCGTCTACGGCCGCACTCATGTTGTTGTTTTTTCTGTTTACAGCGCCACCAAGTGGCCAGTCGCCAAATCCCCTTTCATGTGACCACAGGCTGAGTCCATACACGGGTGTACCGACTTGGGTGTGATCGTCTCATTCGGTTGGAGAGTTATAGCCATTCGAGTAAAGCCCGCCTCGCCCACTCCCAACGTTTTGGCGTCCCGTCGCCAACGTGAAGCGAAATTCACACTTTTTTCCCAATCACTGTTGGCAGTCAGACTCTGGACAATCTTTCTGCACCGGTTTGGGTCAGATTGGGCACAACACCTAGGACTAGTGTGCAAAAGTAGGTATTTCAGAAAGTCCCAAATACCCGAAAGTCGCACCAGCGCGACCATCCAATCCGAGGCGTGCGTCTCGTTCGGCCCGAGCCAAGGATTCCGGGGATGTAAGACACTTGGGTCTGCGAACGGCGGTTTAGGAGTTACGCGCCATATCGTACTTTTGATCGCTGCAGCGCCACCCTGGGTCCGGCCGGGCCGAGCCTTGGTGATGTTGCAGACCGGGGGTGGGTACTGCCATCCCTCAGAAGTCTCCACGACGTACGCTTTGGTCTGCCCGCTCACGTTCAGGGCAGAATGTTGATGATGATCCAGAATCCCAGGTTGCACTCCAAAGTGTCGTGTTGCGCACTCTGTTGTGGTCCGTTTTCGGTTTGTCAACCAGTCGCTGAGCTTGTTTGTTGGCGGCCTCAGTCCCTCCCGCCGCGGCCCAGGTGGGCGTGGCCTTTGCCGGCTCCCCCGCCTCTGCGTCATTGTGTCATCGCTTCTCGGCCTTTTGGCTAAGATCAAGTGTAGTATCTGTTCTTATCAGTTTAATATCTGATACGTGCCCTACCCGGGCACCATATATTAAATTGATTTTTGGAACTGGGAGATGGTATAGGGGCTTGCTCCGTCCACTCCACGCATCGACCCGGTATTGCAGTACTTCTGGGAACGGTGCACCCCTTCTAAAGTGTTGAATGAAAGAAATGTTTTAGACTTGTGTGGCAGCAGATGTTAATGGAACTAGTGGATACTGCTTTGTATTGGTGTTTGAAAGGTGTAGTAGGTGCTCATAGACTATACTAGTAAAGGTAGGGTGGTGGTGTAAAAAACAAACAAATAAACAATAAAAAAAAAATCAACTCTGTTCTTTCCAGTTTAATATCTGATTCGTCCACTATCCGGGGACTGCACACTAAACAGATTTTTGGCTCATGGAGCCGGAGCATGAAAAAGAGAAAGAAAAGAAAGGTCCGTCACTGCACATTTCTGATGTCTCTCTTATCTCTTGGAGTCTCTACTAACGAGCTGATGAGTTGAATCAGGTGTGCGTTTGATTGTCCGACCGTCGGTGAGGATTGCGAAGATGGGCAGGGTGCCTCTGACCGGAGGCCTATGAATTCATACTTACCTGGCAGGGGAGACACCATGATCAGGAAGGTGGTTCACCCAGGGCGAGGCTCGGCCATTGCACTCCGGTCGTGCTGACCCCTGCGAATTCCCCAAATGTGGGAATCTCGACTGCATAATTTATGGTAGTGGGGGACTGCGTTCGCGCTCTCCCCTGGACAAAAACTGGTTGTAAGAGCAGATTGTTGGATTTCCACTTATTTCTTCTTCTTCTTTTTCAGACAAGGAATGGCCTAGGAAGTCTTTCGAATTGACCTGCGCTGGTTGATTGAGAGATATAAAACAACCTAGGTTTTTCAGTCTGCGAAAGTGGGTTTTTTATTATTGTTCACATAATCTCAGATATTTAACAAACGCTTTGATTGACAGCAGTGGTCCCGGAGGCAAAATAGTTCAGAATGAGGAGTTCTATCATGTGGTGTGAATACCTTGTGCATGTGTGAAAAAGCACTTGATACACAGTCGTCTACGGCCGCACTCATGTTGTTGTTTTTTCTGTTTACAGCGCCACCAAGTGGCCAGTCGCCAAATCCCCTTTCATGTGACCACAGGCTGAGTCCATACACGGGTGTACCGACTTGGGTGTGATCGTCTCATTCGGTTGGAGAGTTATAGCCATTCGAGTAAAGCCCGCCTCGCCCACTCCCAACGTTTTGGCGTCCCGTCGCCAACGTGAAGCGAAATTCACACTTTTTTCCCAATCACTGTTGGCAGTCAGACTCTGGACAATCTTGCTGCACCGGTTTGGGTCAGATTGGGCACAACACCTAGGACTAGTGTGCAAAAGTAGGTATTTCAGAAAGTCCCAAATACCCGAAAGTCGCACCAGCGCGACCATCCAATCCGAGGCGTGCGTCTCGTTCGGCCCGAGCCAAGGATTCCGGGGATGTAAGACACTTGGGTCTGCGAACGGCGGTTTAGGAGTTACGCGCCATATCGTACTTTTGATCGCTGCAGCGCCACCCTGGGTCCGGCCGGGCCGAGCCTTGGTGATGTTGCAGACCGGGGGTGGGTACTGCCATCCCTCAGAAGTCTCCACGACGTACGCTTTGGTCTGCCCGCTCACGTTCAGGGCAGAATGTTGATGATGATCCAGAATCCCAGGTTGCACTCCAAAGTGTCGTGTTGCGCACTCTGTTGTGGTCCGTTTTCGGTTTGTCAACCAGTCGCTGAGCTTGTTTGTTGGCGGCCTCAGTCCCTCCCGCCGCGGCCCAGGTGGGCGTGGCCTTTGCCGGCTCCCCCGCCTCTGCGTCATTGTGTCATCGCTTCTCGGCCTTTTGGCTAAGATCAAGTGTAGTATCTGTTCTTATCAGTTTAATATCTGATACGTGCCCTACCCGGGCACCATATATTAAATTGATTTTTGGAACTGGGAGATGGTATAGGGGCTTGCTCCGTCCACTCCACGCATCGACCCGGTATTGCAGTACTTCTGGGAACGGTGCACCCCTTCTAAAGTGTTGAATGAAAGAAATGTTTTAGACTTGTGTGGCAGCAGATGTTAATGGAACTAGTGGATACTGCTTTGTATTGGTGTTTGAAAGGTGTAGTAGGTGCTCATAGACTATACTAGTAAAGGTAGGGTGGTGGTGTAAAAAACAAACAAATAAACAATAAAAAAAAAATCAACTCTGTTCTTTCCAGTTTAATATCTGATTCGTCCACTATCCGGGGACTGCACACTAAACAGATTTTTGGCTCATGGAGCCGGAGCATGAAAAAGAGAAAGAAAAGAAAGGTCCGTCACTGCACATTTCTGATGTCTCTCTTATCTCTTGGAGTCTCTACTAACGAGCTGATGAGTTGAATCAGGTGTGCGTTTGATTGTCCGACCGTCGGTGAGGATTGCGAAGATGGGCAGGGTGCCTCTGACCGGAGGCCTATGAATTCATACTTACCTGGCAGGGGAGACACCATGATCAGGAAGGTGGTTCACCCAGGGCGAGGCTCGGCCATTGCACTCCGGTCGTGCTGACCCCTGCGAATTCCCCAAATGTGGGAATCTCGACTGCATAATTTATGGTAGTGGGGGACTGCGTTCGCGCTCTCCCCTGGACAAAAACTGGTTGTAAGAGCAGATTGTTGGATTTCCACTTATTTCTTCTTCTTCTTTTTCAGACAAGGAATGGCCTAGGAAGTCTTTCGAATTGACCTGCGCTGGTTGATTGAGAGATATAAAACAACCTAGGTTTTTCAGTCTGCGAAAGTGGGTTTTTTATTATTGTTCACATAATCTCAGATATTTAACAAACGCTTTGATTGACAGCAGTGGTCCCGGAGGCAAAATAGTTCAGAATGAGGAGTTCTATCATGTGGTGTGAATACCTTGTGCATGTGTGAAAAAGCACTTGATACACAGTCGTCTACGGCCGCACTCATGTTGTTGTTTTTTCTGTTTACAGCGCCACCAAGTGGCCAGTCGCCAAATCCCCTTTCATGTGACCACAGGCTGAGTCCATACACGGGTGTACCGACTTGGGTGTGATCGTCTCATTCGGTTGGAGAGTTATAGCCATTCGAGTAAAGCCCGCCTCGCCCACTCCCAACGTTTTGGCGTCCCGTCGCCAACGTGAAGCGAAATTCACACTTTTTTCCCAATCACTGTTGGCAGTCAGACTCTGGACAATCTTGCTGCACCGGTTTGGGTCAGATTGGGCACAACACCTAGGACTAGTGTGCAAAAGTAGGTATTTCAGAAAGTCCCAAATACCCGAAAGTCGCACCAGCGCGACCATCCAATCCGAGGCGTGCGTCTCGTTCGGCCCGAGCCAAGGATTCCGGGGATGTAAGACACTTGGGTCTGCGAACGGCGGTTTAGGAGTTACGCGCCATATCGTACTTTTGATCGCTGCAGCGCCACCCTGGGTCCGGCCGGGCCGAGCCTTGGTGATGTTGCAGACCGGGGGTGGGTACTGCCATCCCTCAGAAGTCTCCACGACGTACGCTTTGGTCTGCCCGCTCACGTTCAGGGCAGAATGTTGATGATGATCCAGAATCCCAGGTTGCACTCCAAAGTGTCGTGTTGCGCACTCTGTTGTGGTCCGTTTTCGGTTTGTCAACCAGTCGCTGAGCTTGTTTGTTGGCGGCCTCAGTCCCTCCCGCCGCGGCCCAGGTGGGCGTGGCCTTTGCCGGCTCCCCCGCCTCTGCGTCATTGTGTCATCGCTTCTCGGCCTTTTGGCTAAGATCAAGTGTAGTATCTGTTCTTATCAGTTTAATATCTGATACGTGCCCTACCCGGGCACCATATATTAAATTGATTTTTGGAACTGGGAGATGGTATAGGGGCTTGCTCCGTCCACTCCACGCATCGACCCGGTATTGCAGTACTTCTGGGAACGGTGCACCCCTTCTAAAGTGTTGAATGAAAGAAATGTTTTAGACTTGTGTGGCAGCAGATGTTAATGGAACTAGTGGATACTGCTTTGTATTGGTGTTTGAAAGGTGTAGTAGGTGCTCATAGACTATACTAGTAAAGGTAGGGTGGTGGTGTAAAAAACAAACAAATAAACAATAAAAAAAAAATCAACTCTGTTCTTTCCAGTTTAATATCTGATTCGTCCACTATCCGGGGACTGCACACTAAACAGATTTTTGGCTCATGGAGCCGGAGCATGAAAAAGAGAAAGAAAAGAAAGGTCCGTCACTGCACATTTCTGATGTCTCTCTTATCTCTTGGAGTCTCTACTAACGAGCTGATGAGTTGAATCAGGTGTGCGTTTGATTGTCCGACCGTCGGTGAGGATTGCGAAGATGGGCAGGGTGCCTCTGACCGGAGGCCTATGAATTCATACTTACCTGGCAGGGGAGACACCATGATCAGGAAGGTGGTTCACCCAGGACGAGGCTCGGCCATTGCACTCCGGTCGTGCTGACCCCTGCGAATTCCCCAAATGTGGGAATCTCGACTGCATAATTTATGGTAGTGGGGGACTGCGTTCGCGCTCTCCCCTGGACAAAAACTGGTTGTAAGAGCAGATTGTTGGATTTCCACTTATTTCTTCTTCTTCTTTTTCAGACAAGGAATGGCCTAGGAAGTCTTTCGAATTGACCTGCGCTGGTTGATTGAGAGATATAAAACAACCTAGGTTTTTCAGTCTGCGAAAGTGGGTTTTTTATTATTGTTCACATAATCTCAGATATTTAACAAACGCTTTGATTGACAGCAGTGGTCCCGGAGGCAAAATAGTTCAGAATGAGGAGTTCTATCATGTGGTGTGAATACCTTGTGCATGTGTGAAAAAGCACTTGATACACAGTCGTCTACGGCCGCACTCATGTTGTTGTTTTTTCTGTTTACAGCGCCACCAAGTGGCCAGTCGCCAAATCCCCTTTCATGTGACCACAGGCTGAGTCCATACACGGGTGTACCGACTTGGGTGTGATCGTCTCATTCGGTTGGAGAGTTATAGCCATTCGAGTAAAGCCCGCCTCGCCCACTCCCAACGTTTTGGCGTCCCGTCGCCAACGTGAAGCGAAATTCACACTTTTTTCCCAAT
This sequence comes from Phoxinus phoxinus, assembly GCF_949152265.1. Classification (NCBI taxonomy): domain Eukaryota; kingdom Metazoa; phylum Chordata; class Actinopteri; order Cypriniformes; family Leuciscidae; genus Phoxinus; species Phoxinus phoxinus. The sequence continues at coordinate 32,482,068 of NC_136893.1, read as the reverse complement.
CACTGTTGGCAGTCAGACTCTGGACAATCTTGCTGCACCGGTTTGGGTCAGATTGGGCACAACACCTAGGACTAGTGTGCAAAAGTAGGTATTTCAGAAAGTCCCAAATACCCGAAAGTCGCACCAGCGCGACCATCCAATCCGAGGCGTGCGTCTCGTTCGGCCCGAGCCAAGGATTCCGGGGATGTAAGACACTTGGGTCTGCGAACGGCGGTTTAGGAGTTACGCGCCATATCGTACTTTTGATCGCTGCAGCGCCACCCTGGGTCCGGCCGGGCCGAGCCTTGGTGATGTTGCAGACCGGGGGTGGGTACTGCCATCCCTCAGAAGTCTCCACGACGTACGCTTTGGTCTGCCCGCTCACGTTCAGGGCAGAATGTTGATGATGATCCAGAATCCCAGGTTGCACTCCAAAGTGTCGTGTTGCGCACTCTGTTGTGGTCCGTTTTCGGTTTGTCAACCAGTCGCTGAGCTTGTTTGTTGGCGGCCTCAGTCCCTCCCGCCGCGGCCCAGGTGGGCGTGGCCTTTGCCGGCTCCCCCGCCTCTGCGTCATTGTGTCATCGCTTCTCGGCCTTTTGGCTAAGATCAAGTGTAGTATCTGTTCTTATCAGTTTAATATCTGATACGTGCCCTACCCGGGCACCATATATTAAATTGATTTTTGGAACTGGGAGATGGTATAGGGGCTTGCTCCGTCCACTCCACGCATCGACCCGGTATTGCAGTACTTCTGGGAACGGTGCACCCCTTCTAAAGTGTTGAATGAAAGATATGTTTTAGACTTGTGTGGCAGCAGATGTTAATGGAACTAGTGGATACTGCTTTGTATTGGTGTTTGAAAGGTGTAGTAGGTGCTCATAGACTATACTAGTAAAGGTAGGGTGGTGGTGTAAAAAACAAACAAATAAACAATAAAAAAAAAAATCAACTCTGTTCTTTCCAGTTTAATATCTGATTCGTCCACTATCCGGGGACTGCACACTAAACAGATTTTTGGCTCATGGAGCCGGAGCATGAAAAAGAGAAAGAAAAGAAAGGTCCGTCACTGCACATTTCTGATGTCTCTCTTATCTCTTGGAGTCTCTACTAACGAGCTGATGAGTTGAATCAGGTGTGCGTTTGATTGTCCGACCGTCGGTGAGGATTGCGAAGATGGGCAGGGTGCCTCTGACCGGAGGCCTATGAATTCATACTTACCTGGCAGGGGAGACACCATGATCAGGAAGGTGGTTCACCCAGGGCGAGGCTCGGCCATTGCACTCCGGTCGTGCTGACCCCTGCGAATTCCCCAAATGTGGGAATCTCGACTGCATAATTTATGGTAGTGGGGGACTGCGTTCGCGCTCTCCCCTGGACAAAAACTGGTTGTAAGAGCAGATTGTTGGATTTCCACTTATTTCTTCTTCTTCTTTTTCAGACAAGGAATGGCCTAGGAAGTCTTTCGAATTGACCTGCGCTGGTTGATTGAGAGATATAAAACAACCTAGGTTTTTCAGTCTGCGAAAGTGGGTTTTTTATTATTGTTCACATAATCTCAGATATTTAACAAACGCTTTGATTGACAGCAGTGGTCCCGGAGGCAAAATAGTTCAGAATGAGGAGTTCTATCATGTGGTGTGAATACCTTGTGCATGTGTGAAAAAGCACTTGATACACAGTCGTCTACGGCCGCACTCATGTTGTTGTTTTTTCTGTTTACAGCGCCACCAAGTGGCCAGTCGCCAAATCCCCTTTCATGTGACCACAGGCTGAGTCCATACACGGGTGTACCGACTTGGGTGTGATCGTCTCATTCGGTTGGAGAGTTATAGCCATTCGAGTAAAGCCCGCCTCGCCCACTCCCAACGTTTTGGCGTCCCGTCGCCAACGTGAAGCGAAATTCACACTTTTTTCCCAATCACTGTTGGCAGTCAGACTCTGGACAATCTTGCTGCACCGGTTTGGGTCAGATTGGGCACAACACCTAGGACTAGTGTGCAAAAGTAGGTATTTCAGAAAGTCCCAAATACCCGAAAGTCGCACCAGCGCGACCATCCAATCCGAGGCGTGTGTCTCGTTCGGCCCGAGCCAAGGATTCCGGGGATGTAAGACACTTGGGTCTGCGAACGGCGGTTTAGGAGTTACGCGCCATATCGTACTTTTGATCGCTGCAGCGCCACCCTGGGTCCGGCCGGGCCGAGCCTTGGTGATGTTGCAGACCGGGGGTGGGTACTGCCATCCCTCAGAAGTCTCCACGACGTACGCTTTGGTCTGCCCGCTCACGTTCAGGGCAGAATGTTGATGATGATCCAGAATCCCAGGTTGCACTCCAAAGTGTCGTGTTGCGCACTCTGTTGTGGTCCGTTTTCGGTTTGTCAACCAGTCGCTGAGCTTGTTTGTTGGCGGCCTCAGTCCCTCCCGCCGCGGCCCAGGTGGGCGTGGCCTTTGCCGGCTCCCCCGCCTCTGCGTCATTGTGTCATCGCTTCTCGGCCTTTTGGCTAAGATCAAGTGTAGTATCTGTTCTTATCAGCTTCTCGGCCTTTTGGCTAAGATCACGTGGTCTGGCCAGACGTTTGGGACAGCGATCGCCTCTTGTGGGACCTTTTGGTCTCGTGTGTTGCTTGTCACACGGGACCCACATCCTTCAGGAGGTACATTGACAAGCGGCTTTTAATTGACGACTCGCTTTGGCGAGGACTCTTCTTGTTTTAAGGTAAGCAGGTTTTAATTTATTTATTGTATATTTATTGTTGGTTTTAGCTGCGGCGGGCTGGTGGTGCCTCCAACATGTCGGCTGCTCGTGCCGGCGTGAGGAGGCACCACAGCGTGCGTTTTAAATTCAAAGCAAAAGAGGATGGCACTCTCCTGGCAATGTCCAGACTGGATTTCTCTAGGAAGTGCATCCAACAGACTCTTGGTTTTAAAGTTGTGGACATAAACTGCCTGTTGACTCTGCCCCTGAATCACGGTTTTGATGTAAGCTTTGCTTCGGCTTCCTTGCTAAGTACTTTTTGGACCCGGTTTGAAATGTGCAAAGCCAATTTCTCCATGTTCACTGTGGAAAAACTGACTGATAATTCACTTAAAGTTGTGATTGTCAGGATGTTTAATGAAACTGTGAGTGGAGATGACATTTCTGTATGGTTGGCAAGATATTGCTCTATTCGTGGACAACCAGTCAAGGTTTTAGATGAAGACGGTATCTGGAGCTGTGCGTGGAGAGTGCCCATTAAACAATGGGCAGATCCCAACAGCTACCATGGCCTGAGTCAAATTCCTTCAATGATTGTGTTGGGAGAGAATAGAGGCTACATCCACTACCAAGGGATGCCCAAGCTATGCCGCAAGTGTGGCAAACTTGGACATCTCGCCGAGGCATGTCAAGAAGTAGTGTGTAGGAAGTGTAGAGAAATTGGGCACACTTTTGAGGAGTGTAAAAATGGCAGAAAGTGCAACCTCTGTGGAGAATCATCCCATCTCTACAGAGACTGCCCCAAAAGTTTTGCCAACAAGTTAAAAAGCAACAAAATGGCCGCCCCACTAAATGAGCAAACAATTGAGGAGGCGGGCCCTGAGGTTTTGGCGGGAAATTCAAATCCCCAGCCAGCCTCAGGGATTGGACAGGAAGAAGGAAGTGGGACGGCCACAGGGGCGGAGTCAATTTTAGCAGTTGGTCAGGGGGAGGAAGCCAATCCTCAAAATGAAAATGGAAAAGAAGACAAAATGGAGGATAAAGAGGAGGAAACGGCTTCCTCCCTAGTAACCGTGTCTGAGGCTAGTGTTTTAACTAGTGGGAGTGAAACAGATGTTTCTCTCCCCAATGCTCAAGTGCAGAAAAGAACTGCGAGATCTCCTCTGGTTCAAACAGAGGAGAAAAAGCTGCGGGTAGCGCATCGGCTAGATAGTTCCCCCATGGAAGATCTAGACCGTATGTGGCCTGCAGAATCTCCTAATGAAGTCTCTTTTCTGCATTTTAAGCTAAGAACATCATCGCCAAAGGAGTCGCAAGAGGTTTTCTCTGCGAGCCCTGAGGCGTCAAGCACTTGCCCCCTTGATCCCAGGTCTTCTGGGGAAAAGGATAAGCAAGTGCAACAAGAGGTAACATGATTTTAAATATATCTCTGTAGTCCTTTGGTTGTTTTTAAATGTCTCACACCTTTTTAACCATACTGCTCATGGCTCTCACTATCTCCACCATCAATGTGAGAAGTGTGAAGAGCAATATACGAGCACAGAGCGTCCTATCTCTTTTAAAATCTTTTAAGTCAGATGTGTTTTTATTGCAAGAATGTGGTCTGCCTTTTTTAACAAATTACAGGAAGTGGGAGGAGATTTGGACCCCAGGACTTTCCATCTGGAGTGGGTCCAATTTTAACAAAAATGACGGTGTTGCTATTTTAATAAAAAATCCCAATATTTTGGTGAAGGGCAGCACTGTGGTGAGGGATGGGCGGGCAATTTTAGCTAATCTGACTTTTTTAGGTAAGGATTTTAACATTTTAAACTTGTATGGTTTTACTGACAAAAATAATAGGTATGAGCTTTTAGAAGACCTGCAGCCCCACATGCTAGGTAGGGCTCCCCTAGTGGTATCAGGGGATTTTAATTGTGTTTTATCAAAAAAGGACAGAAAAGGGGTAGGAGAGGATTTTAAGGTCGACAAGACATCGGTTTTATTACAAAATATAGTCAAAGATTTTAAGTTAGTTGACTGTTTTAAAACCATGCATCAAAGAGAGGAGGGCTTCACCTGGTTCAGTGGTGACGGCGCCAGAGCCTCTCGAATTGACTATGTTTTTACAAGGGACTGCCCGCCGACCGATGCTACATTGACCCCCCTCTTTTTTTCTGACCACATGATGCTGTCTTGCACCCTTTCACTACCCACGGGTGTGACGGTAGGGGGAGGGCTGTGGAAGCTGAACTGCTCCCTATTAGAGGACGAGGAAGTGGTTGGAGAGTATAGGGAGCAGTTCAGCCAATGGCAGACCCTCCAGGACTTTTATGACTCACGAGCACAGTGGTGGGATATGGTAAAACAAAGGACAGGACATTTTTTTAGAAAAATAGGCAAAGAAAAAAAGGATAAAGGAAAAAGACGCATGATGGGGCTGCAAAAAAGACTGCAGAGATATTTTAACCTTTTAAACAGTGGAATAGATTTTACAGAAGAAATAAAAGATGTGAAAAAAGAAATGTCAGATTTGTCAGAAACTCAGAGCAAAGGTGTCATTTTAAGATCTAGAGAAAGGGAATTAGAAGAAGGGGAGAAGTGTACCAGATTTTTTTTTAAAAAGACTATTGCAAGGGGAGGGCCAATAACTATTTTAAAAACTTTTAGAGGGAGGGAGGCAAATAACATTGAAGAGATTTTGGGTGAGATTGAAAGTTTTTATGGCAACTTATATAGTCCAAAAGAAGTACACGACGGCATCTTAGAGGAAGTTTTAGAGTTTTTAGACAAAAAGGTTAAGAGTCCAGATGTGTTTTTATCCCAGGATTTTACTCTTTTAGAAATACAAAAATCACTAAAAGGTTTTAAAAAAGGGAAGTCCCCAGGCATGGATGGGCTTCCCTTTGAGTTTTATCTGACTTTCTGGGACATTTTAGCACATGACTTACTGACAGTTTTTAAAGAATTTGAGACTCTTGACAGACTTCCGGACAGCTTTAGATCAGGGATAGTTACATTATTACATAAAAAAGGTGACAAGACTGACTTAAAGAACTGGCGACCAATCACTCTTTTAAATTTCGATTGTAAACTTTTTAGTAAGATTTTAGCTACACGTATGTCGACTGTTTTAGAGGACGTAATCCACCTGGATCAAGCATGTGCTGTGCCCGGCAGGAAGATCACGGACAGCCTGGTACTGATTAGAGACGCCATCTGTTATGCGAGAGACAGAAACATTCGGCTAGTAGTCCTAAATTTAGATTTTGAAAAAGCCTTTGACCGCGTCTCGCACCAGTACCTCCTTCAGGTACTGGGGAAAATGGGGTTTCCAGGGAGGTTTATATCCTGGGTGGGACTGCTGTACAATGATCTGTCTAGCAGAATTTTGGTTAATGGGCATTTATCCAAAGCTGTAACAATCCACAGCGGCGTCCGTCAGGGGTGTCCATTATCTCCCCTGCTGTATGTGGCCTGCATTGAGCCACTGGCACAAATCTTGAGAAGGGACAAATGGATTAAAGGACTAGACATCCCAGGAACTGGTGGACTGACGGCGACCTGTGTTTTATATATGGATGACGTGACCCTTTTAGCGACTGACCTTGTATCAGTACGAAGAGCAATGGACTTGACTGACTGGTACGGTCGGGCCTCGGGCGCCAAGCTCAACAGGAACAAGTCCGAGGCCCAGCTCTTCGGGCCGTGGGGGGACGTGGACACAGGTGGACTTGATTTGGATTTTAAAGACGAGTTGAAAATTTTAGGAGTCAAATTTGACAGAGAGGGTGGAGGACAGGGAAACTGGACTGACTTGTTAGGGAAAGTCAGGCAAAGACTGGGGTTTTGGGGACTACGACAACTGACGTTTGAAGGCAAGATCTTAATTTTTAAAGCAGTGATTTTACCACTCATTTTACTTGTCTGTTCTGTTTTTAGTCCCCCAAGACGATTCCTGGCCAACCTGGAGAGGGCGGTATTTTATTTCCTGTGGGGGTCCAAGTGGGAAAGATTGAAGAGGGAGGTCATCAAAAAGAGAAAAGAAAATGGCGGGAAAGGCCTCCCAGACCCCCACCTGTTTTTAGGCAGCCGCTTTGCCGCCCTCCACATCCAATACGCGCTGACCCCATCCAGAGAACACAAGACAGTAGCCATGACCCGATTCTGGATGGGGTCATACCTAAGAACTTTGAAAATTTTACCAGTTGACCTTAAGTGCCCGGTGTCTTTTAATCTGTCAAAAGAGCATAGTTTTATTAAGAAATTTTTAAAGAAATACCTTTTAGAGACAAATGATGCCACCATTTTAAGTAACCATAAGTCTCTTATCTCTCTTGTGCAGGATCGGGAATTGGTGAGTCCGGTCCCGGGCCTCACACTAGGTGAGGCCAAAGATGTTTGGCGGAACGTTGCCCACCCAGCTCTCCAGAACAGGCTTAAGGACTTGTCGTGGATGGTGGCTCATGAGATCCTCCCGGTCAGGGCGGTTATGCACTCCAGAGGCATGGCCAAAAACTCTACCTGCCCACGGTCCGGATGTGGTTCCCCGGAGACCGTTTACCATCTGCTCTGGGAGTGTGGCGCTGCGCGGGACCTGTGGGCCAAGACCGGCCCCCTGGTTTTCCCGTGCCTGCCAGCGGGTGGGGCCCAGGTGGACTACAAGCTCGCCATCCTGGGGGTGGGTCAGGGCTTGAAGGACATGACATCACAAGAATTTACCTCGCTCTGGCTCACCCTAAACGTAATCAAGGATGCCATCTGGGTCACCAGAAACCTGCTGGTGGGGAAACGCGTTACGGTGCCCCTCCACGCGTGCGAGCAACTAGTTAGATCAACGCTGCAGGAGGCGCCGGACGTCGTCATTCGGATGGGGGGGCCGGGGTCACACGGAGAAGGTCCCGGCCGCCACCGACCCTGGCCGCCCGTCGATGCACCCTCACCACACCGGCTACGGGAACAGCGGGCCAGCGGGCCGGAGGAGAGGGGATCTCCGCTGGGGACCGGAAGCGGGGAGTCTGGGGCCTGTTCTGGAGACCTGGAGTGAATGGACAATTTTGATAGGGACTCACCCTCGATCCTGTACAAGAGATGATGTTTTTAGTTGGCATGTTTTATTTGTTTTATTTATTTTGTTCCTGTTTAATCTTCATTTAATCTACATTTCTTTTAACATCACACTTTTTTACAAACATGGACTTTTACACAACACACAAACAATAAGTTATTCTTGACAGTAAATTGTGTAATTTCTATATTTTAAGACATGTGAAATGTAATATGTGATTTTTTAATGGAAAAAATTATAATTGTGGAAATGAAAAGAAAGGAATGAAAAAACTGTGACAATAAACTTTTTTCGAAAGAAAAAATCTGTTCTTATCAGTTTAATATCTGATACGTGCCCTACCCGGGCACCATATATTAAATTGATTTTTGGAACTGGGAGATGGTATAGGGGCTTGCTCCGTCCACTCCACGCATCGACCCGGTATTGCAGTACTTCTGGGAACGGTGCACCCCTTCTAAAGTGTTGAATGAAAGAAATGTTTTAGACTTGTGTGGCAGCAGATGTTAATGGAACTAGTGGATACTGCTTTGTATTGGTGTTTGAAAGGTGTAGTAGGTGCTCATAGACTATACTAGTAAAGGTAGGGTGGTGGTGTAAAAAACAAACAAATAAACAATAAAAAAAAAATCAACTCTGTTCTTTCCAGTTTAATATCTGATTCGTCCACTATCCGGGGACTGCACACTAAACAGATTTTTGGCTCATGGAGCCGGAGCATGAAAAAGAGAAAGAAAAGAAAGGTCCGTCACTGCACATTTCTGATGTCTCTCTTATCTCTTGGAGTCTCTACTAACGAGCTGATGAGTTGAATCAGGTGTGCGTTTGATTGTCCGACCGTCGGTGAGGATTGCGAAGATGGGCAGGGTGCCTCTGACCGGAGGCCTATGAATTCATACTTACCTGGCAGGGGAGACACCATGATCAGGAAGGTGGTTCACCCAGGGCGAGGCTCGGCCATTGCACTCCGGTCGTGCTGACCCCTGCGAATTCCCCAAATGTGGGAATCTCGACTGCATAATTTATGGTAGTGGGGGACTGCGTTCGCGCTCTCCCCTGGACAAAAACTGGTTGTAAGAGCAGATTGTTGGATTTCCACTTATTTCTTCTTCTTCTTTTTCAGACAAGGAATGGCCTAGGAAGTCTTTCGAATTGACCTGCGCTGGTTGATTGAGAGATATAAAACAACCTAGGTTTTTCAGTCTGCGAAAGTGGGTTTTTTATTATTGTTCACATAATCTCAGATATTTAACAAACGCTTTGATTGACAGCAGTGGTCCCGGAGGCAAAATAGTTCAGAATGAGGAGTTCTATCATGTGGTGTGAATACCTTGTGCATGTGTGAAAAAGCACTTGATACACAGTCGTCTACGGCCGCACTCATGTTGTTGTTTTTTCTGTTTACAGCGCCACCAAGTGGCCAGTCGCCAAATCCCCTTTCATGTGACCACAGGCTGAGTCCATACACGGGTGTACCGACTTGGGTGTGATCGTCTCATTCGGTTGGAGAGTTATAGCCATTCGAGTAAAGCCCGCCTCGCCCACTCCCAACGTTTTGGCGTCCCGTCGCCAACGTGAAGCGAAATTCACACTTTTTTCCCAATCACTGTTGGCAGTCAGACTCTGGACAATCTTGCTGCACCGGTTTGGGTCAGATTGGGCACAACACCTAGGACTAGTGTGCAAAAGTAGGTATTTCAGAAAGTCCCAAATACCCGAAAGTCGCACCAGCGCGACCATCCAATCCGAGGCGTGCGTCTCGTTCGGCCCGAGCCAAGGATTCCGGGGATGTAAGACACTTGGGTCTGCGAACGGCGGTTTAGGAGTTACGCGCCATATCGTACTTTTGATCGCTGCAGCGCCACCCTGGGTCCGGCCGGGCCGAGCCTTGGTGATGTTGCAGACCGGGGGTGGGTACTGCCATCCCTCAGAAGTCTCCACGACGTACGCTTTGGTCTGCCCGCTCACGTTCAGGGCAGAATGTTGATGATGATCCAGAATCCCAGGTTGCACTCCAAAGTGTCGTGTTGCGCACTCTGTTGTGGTCCGTTTTCGGTTTGTCAACCAGTCGCTGAGCTTGTTTGTTGGCGGCCTCAGTCCCTCCCGCCGCGGCCCAGGTGGGCGTGGCCTTTGCCGGCTCCCCCGCCTCTGCGTCATTGTGTCATCGCTTCTCGGCCTTTTGGCTAAGATCAAGTGTAGTATCTGTTCTTATCAGTTTAATATCTGATACGTGCCCTACCCGGGCACCATATATTACATTGATTTTTGGAACTGGGAGATGGTATAGGGGCTTGCTCCGTCCACTCCACGCATCGACCCGGTATTGCAGTACTTCTGGGAACGGTGCACCCCTTCTAAAGTGTTGAATGAAAGAAATGTTTTAGACTTGTGTGGCAGCAGATGTTAATGGAACTAGTGGATACTGCTTTGTATTGGTGTTTGAAAGGTGTAGTAGGTGCTCATAGACTATACTAGTAAAGGTAGGGTGGTGGTGTAAAAAACAAACAAATAAACAATAAAAAAAAAATCAACTCTGTTCTTTCCAGTTTAATATCTGATTCGTCCACTATCCGGGGACTGCACACTAAACAGATTTTTGGCTCATGGAGCCGGAGCATGAAAAAGAGAAAGAAAAGAAAGGTCCGTCACTGCACATTTCTGATGTCTCTCTTATCTCTTGGAGTCTCTACTAACGAGCTGATGAGTTGAATCAGGTGTGCGTTTGATTGTCCGACCGTCGGTGAGGATTGCGAAGATGGGCAGGGTGCCTCTGACCGGAGGCCTATGAATTCATACTTACCTGGCAGGGGAGACACCATGATCAGGAAGGTGGTTCACCCAGGGCGAGGCTCGGCCATTGCACTCCGGTCGTGCTGACCCCTGCGAATTCCCCAAATGTGGGAATCTCGACTGCATAATTTATGGTAGTGGGGGACTGCGTTCGCGCTCTCCCCTGGACAAAAACTGGTTGTAAGAGCAGATTGTTGGATTTCCACTTATTTCTTCTTCTTCTTTTTCAGACAAGGAATGGCCTAGGAAGTCTTTCGAATTGACCTGCGCTGGTTGATTGAGAGATATAAAACAACCTAGGTTTTTCAGTCTGCGAAAGTGGGTTTTTTATTATTGTTCACATAATCTCAGATATTTAACAAACGCTTTGATTGACAGCAGTGGTCCCGGAGGCAAAATAGTTCAGAATGAGGAGTTCTATCATGTGGTGTGAATACCTTGTGCATGTGTGAAAAAGCACTTGATACACAGTCGTCTACGGCCGCACTCATGTTGTTGTTTTTTCTGTTTACAGCGCCACCAAGTGGCCAGTCGCCAAATCCCCTTTCATGTGACCACAGGCTGAGTCCATACACGGGTGTACCGACTTGGGTGTGATCGTCTCATTCGGTTGGAGAGTTATAGCCATTCGAGTAAAGCCCGCCTCGCCCACTCCCAACGTTTTGGCGTCCCGTCGCCAACGTGAAGCGAAATTCACACTTTTTTCCCAATCACTGTTGGCAGTCAGACTCTGGACAATCTTGCTGCACCGGTTTGGGTCAGATTGGGCACAACACCTAGGACTAGTGTGCAAAAGTAGGTATTTCAGAAAGTCCCAAATACCCGAAAGTCGCACCAGCGCGACCATCCAATCCGAGGCGTGCGTCTCGTTCGGCCCGAGCCAAGGATTCCGGGGATGTAAGACACTTGGGTCTGCGAACGGCGGTTTAGGAGTTACGCGCCATATCGTACTTTTGATCGCTGCAGCGCCACCCTGGGTCCGGCCGGGCCGAGCCTTGGTGATGTTGCAGACCGGGGGTGGGTACTGCCATCCCTCAGAAGTCTCCACGACGTACGCTTTGGTCTGCCCGCTCACGTTCAGGGCAGAATGTTGATGATGATCCAGAATCCCAGGTTGCACTCCAAAGTGTCGTGTTGCGCACTCTGTTGTGGTCCGTTTTCGGTTTGTCAACCAGTCGCTGAGCTTGTTTGTTGGCGGCCTCAGTCCCTCCCGCCGCGGCCCAGGTGGGCGTGGCCTTTGCCGGCTCCCCCGCCTCTGCGTCATTGTGTCATCGCTTCTCGGCCTTTTGGCTAAGATCAAGTGTAGTATCTGTTCTTATCAGTTTAATATCTGATACGTGCCCTACCCGGGCACCATATATTACATTGATTTTTGGAACTGGGAGATGGTATAGGGGCTTGCTCCGTCCACTCCACGCATCGACCCGGTATTGCAGTACTTCTGGGAACGGTGCACCCCTTCTAAAGTGTTGAATGAAAGAAATGTTTTAGACTTGTGTGGCAGCAGATGTTAATGGAACTAGTGGATACTGCTTTGTATTGGTGTTTGAAAGGTGTAGTAGGTGCTCATAGACTATACTAGTAAAGGTAGGGTGGTGGTGTAAAAAACAAACAAATAAACAATAAAAAAAAAATCAACTCTGTTCTTTCCAGTTTAATATCTGATTCGTCCACTATCCGGGGACTGCACACTAAACAGATTTTTGGCTCATGGAGCCGGAGCATGAAAAAGAGAAAGAAAAGAAAGGTCCGTCACTGCACATTTCTGATGTCTCTCTTATCTCTTGGAGTCTCTACTAACGAGCTGATGAGTTGAATCAGGTGTGCGTTTGATTGTCCGACCGTCGGTGAGGATTGCGAAGATGGGCAGGGTGCCTCTGACCGGAGGCCTATGAATTCATACTTACCTGGCAGGGGAGACACCATGATCAGGAAGGTGGTTCACCCAGGGCGAGGCTCGGCCATTGCACTCCGGTCGTGCTGACCCCTGCGAATTCCCCAAATGTGGGAATCTCGACTGCATAATTTATGGTAGTGGGGGACTGCGTTCGCGCTCTCCCCTGGACAAAAACTGGTTGTAAGAGCAGATTGTTGGATTTCCACTTATTTCTTCTTCTTCTTTTTCAGACAAGGAATGGCCTAGGAAGTCTTTCGAATTGACCTGCGCTGGTTGATTGAGAGATATAAAACAACCTAGGTTTTTCAGTCTGCGAAAGTGGGTTTTTTATTATTGTTCACATAATCTCAGATATTTAACAAACGCTTTGATTGACAGCAGTGGTCCCGGAGGCAAAATAGTTCAGAATGAGGAGTTCTATCATGTGGTGTGAATACCTTGTGCATGTGTGAAAAAGCACTTGATACACAGTCGTCTACGGCCGCACTCATGTTGTTGTTTTTTCTGTTTACAGCGCCACCAAGTGGCCAGTCGCCAAATCCCCTTTCATGTGACCACAGGCTGAGTCCATACACGGGTGTACCGACTTGGGTGTGATCGTCTCATTCGGTTGGAGAGTTATAGCCATTCGAGTAAAGCCCGCCTCGCCCACTCCCAACGTTTTGGCGTCCCGTCGCCAACGTGAAGCGAAATTCACACTTTTTTCCCAATCACTGTTGGCAGTCAGACTCTGGACAATCTTGCTGCACCGGTTTGGGTCAGATTGGGCACAACACCTAGGACTAGTGTGCAAAAGTAGGTATTTCAGAAAGTCCCAAATACCCGAAAGTCGCACCAGCGCGACCATCCAATCCGAGGCGTGCGTCTCGTTCGGCCCGAGCCAAGGATTCCGGGGATGTAAGACACTTGGGTCTGCGAACGGCGGTTTAGGAGTTACGCGCCATATCGTACTTTTGATCGCTGCAGCGCCACCCTGGGTCCGGCCGGGCCGAGCCTTGGTGATGTTGCAGACCGGGGGTGGGTACTGCCATCCCTCAGAAGTCTCCACGACGTACGCTTTGGTCTGCCCGCTCACGTTCAGGGCAGAATGTTGATGATGATCCAGAATCCCAGGTTGCACTCCAAAGTGTCGTGTTGCGCACTCTGTTGTGGTCCGTTTTCGGTTTGTCAACCAGTCGCTGAGCTTGTTTGTTGGCGGCCTCAGTCCCTCCCGCCGCGGCCCAGGTGGGCGTGGCCTTTGCCGGCTCCCCCGCCTCTGCGTCATTGTGTCATCGCTTCTCGGCCTTTTGGCTAAGATCAAGTGTAGTATCTGTTCTTATCAGTTTAATATCTGATACGTGCCCTACCCGGGCACCATATATTACATTGATTTTTGGAACTGGGAGATGGTATAGGGGCTTGCTCCGTCCACTCCACGCATCGACCCGGTATTGCAGTACTTCTGGGAACGGTGCACCCCTTCTAAAGTGTTGAATGAAAGAAATGTTTTAGACTTGTGTGGCAGCAGATGTTAATGGAACTAGTGGATACTGCTTTGTATTGGTGTTTGAAAGGTGTAGTAGGTGCTCATAGACTATACTAGTAAAGGTAGGGTGGTGGTGTAAAAAACAAACAAATAAACAATAAAAAAAAAATCAACTCTGTTCTTTCCAGTTTAATATCTGATTCGTCCACTATCCGGGGACTGCACACTAAACAGATTTTTGGCTCATGGAGCCGGAGCATGAAAAAGAGAAAGAAAAGAAAGGTCCGTCACTGCACATTTCTGATGTCTCTCTTATCTCTTGGAGTCTCTACTAACGAGCTGATGAGTTGAATCAGGTGTGCGTTTGATTGTCCGACCGTCGGTGAGGATTGCGAAGATGGGCAGGGTGCCTCTGACCGGAGGCCTATGAATTCATACTTACCTGGCAGGGGAGACACCATGATCAGGAAGGTGGTTCACCCAGGGCGAGGCTCGGCCATTGCACTCCGGTCGTGCTGACCCCTGCGAATTCCCCAAATGTGGGAATCTCGACTGCATAATTTATGGTAGTGGGGGACTGCGTTCGCGCTCTCCCCTGGACAAAAACTGGTTGTAAGAGCAGATTGTTGGATTTCCACTTATTTCTTCTTCTTCTTTTTCAGACAAGGAATGGCCTAGGAAGTCTTTCGAATTGACCTGCGCTGGTTGATTGAGAGATATAAAACAACCTAGGTTTTTCAGTCTGCGAAAGTGGGTTTTTTATTATTGTTCACATAATCTCAGATATTTAACAAACGCTTTGATTGACAGCAGTGGTCCCGGAGGCAAAATAGTTCAGAATGAGGAGTTCTATCATGTGGTGTGAATACCTTGTGCATGTGTGAAAAAGCACTTGATACACAGTCGTCTACGGCCGCACTCATGTTGTTGTTTTTTCTGTTTACAGCGCCACCAAGTGGCCAGTCGCCAAATCCCCTTTCATGTGACCACAGGATGAGTCCATACACGGGTGTACCGACTTGGGTGTGATCGTCTCATTCGGTTGGAGAGTTATAGCCATTCGAGTAAAGCCCGCCTCGCCCACTCCCAACGTTTTGGCGTCCCGTCGCCAACGTGAAGCGAAATTCACACTTTTTTCCCAATCACTGTTGGCAGTCAGACTCTGGACAATCTTTCTGCACCGGTTTGGGTCAGATTGGGCACAACACCTAGGACTAGTGTGCAAAAGTAGGTATTTCAGAAAGTCCCAAATACCCGAAAGTCGCACCAGCGCGACCATCCAATCCGAGGCGTGCGTCTCGTTCGGCCCGAGCCAAGGATTCCGGGGATGTAAGACACTTGGGTCTGCGAACGGCGGTTTAGGAGTTACGCGCCATATCGTACTTTTGATCGCTGCAGCGCCACCCTGGGTCCGGCCGGGCCGAGCCTTGGTGATGTTGCAGACCGGGGGTGGGTACTGCCATCCCTCAGAAGTCTCCACGACGTACGCTTTGGTCTGCCCGCTCACGTTCAGGGCAGAATGTTGATGATGATCCAGAATCCCAGGTTGCACTCCAAAGTGTCGTGTTGCGCACTCTGTTGTGGTCCGTTTTCGGTTTGTCAACCAGTCGCTGAGCTTGTTTGTTGGCGGCCTCAGTCCCTCCCGCCGCAGCCCAGGTGGGCGTGGCCTTTGCCGGCTCCCCCGCCTCTGCGTCATTGTGTCATCGCTTCTCGGCCTTTTGGCTAAGATCAAGTGTAGTATCTGTTCTTATCAGTTTAATATCTGATATGTGCCCTACCCGGGCACCATATATTAAATTGATTTTTGGAACTGGAAGATGGTATAGGGGCTTGCTCCGTCCACTCCACGCATCGACCCGGTATTGCAGTACTTCTGGGAACGGTGCACCCCTTCTAAAGTGTTGAATGAAAGAAATGTTTTAGACTTGTGTGGCAGCAGATGTTAATTGAACTAGTGGATACTGCTTTGTATTGGTGTTTGAAAGGTGTAGTAGGTGCTCATAGACTATACTAGTAAAGGTAGGGTGGTGGTGTAAAAAACAAACAAATAAACAATAAAAAAAAAATCAACCTTGTTTCTTTCCAGTTTAATATCTGATTCGTCCACTATCCGGGGACTGCACACTAAACAGATTTTTGGCTCATGGAGCCGGAGCATGAAAAAGAGAAAGAAAAGAAAGGTCCGTCACTGCACATTTCTGATGTCTCTCTTATCTCTTGGAGTCTCTACTAACGAGCTGATGAGTTGAATCAGGTGTGCGTTTGATTGTCCGACCGTCTGTGAGGATTGCGAAGATGGGCAGGGTGCCTCTGACCGGAGGCCTATGAATTCATACTTACCTGGCAGGGGAGACACCATGATCAGGAAGGTGGTTCACCCAGTGCGAGGCTCGGCCATTGCACTCCGGTCGTGCTGACCCCTGCGAATTCCCCAAATGTGGGAATCTCGACTGCATAATTTATGGTAGTGGGGGACTGCGTTCGCGCTCTCCCCTGGACAAAAACTGGTTGTAAGAGCAGATTGTTGGATTTCCACTTATTTCTTCTTCTTCTTTTTCAGACAAGGAATGGCCTAGGAAGTCTTTCGAATTGACCTGCGCTGGTTGATTGAGAGATATAAAACAACCTAGGTTTTTCAGTCTGCGAAAGTGGGTTTTTTATTATTGTTCACATAATCTCAGATATTTAACAAACGCTTTGATTGACAGCAGTGGTCCCGGAGGCAAAATAGTTCAGAATGAGGAGTTCTATCATGTGGTGTGAATACCTTGTGCATGTGTGAAAAAGCACTTGATACACAGTCGTCTACGGCCGCACTCATGTTGTTGTTTTTTCTGTTTACAGCGCCACCAAGTGGCCAGTCGCCAAATCCCCTTTCATGTGACCACAGGCTGAGTCCATACACGGGTGTACCGACTTGGGTGTGATCGTCTCATTCGGTTGGAGAGTTATAGCCATTCGAGTAAAGCCCGCCTCGCCCACTCCCAACGTTTTGGCGTCCCGTCGCCAACGTGAAGCGAAATTCACACTTTTTTCCCAATCACTGTTGGCAGTCAGACTCTGGACAATCTTTCTGCACCGGTTTGGGTCAGATTGGGCACAACACCTAGGACTAGTGTGCAAAAGTAGGTATTTCAGAAAGTCCCAAATACCCGAAAGTCGCACCAGCGCGACCATCCAATCCGAGGCGTGCGTCTCGTTCGGCCCGAGCCAAGGATTCCGGGGATGTAAGACACTTGGGTCTGCGAACGGCGGTTTAGGAGTTACGCAATGTATATGCCTCGGACTCTGGGTCCGTATGAATTAGCTCAAATGATCCATAGGGAATTTTAATAACTAATCATGAATATGATTAATATTTTGCATATTACAGTTACATTAAATTATCGAAATTGAAAATGTATAGATTATATGATAATATGAATAATCGATCACAACGTCTTATAATTCCTCATTCATATGTCAATAATCTTATTTAATTTCGATTATGAGATAACCTTTAAGGGAAATTCATGTAACGATCAAATAGGTGTCTGTCCCGCAAAAACCATCAAAGATCAATCTATCAATCTCTCAATAAAGTTATCCCTTATAAACTACAAGAAATATTAACTTTCTGGTCGTGAACATTAATTTTCCTGTGTTTATAAAATTAAACTACCTTAATGTAGTGCATAAT